>NC_059125.1:84992861-85707861 GCF_020740685.1 Jaculus jaculus | reverse complement strand
TAAGACAGCCTCTTCGGGTGATTGGGGTACTGGTGGGTCACCAGAGAGCATGGGAATCAGACAATTCCTATTTTTGCCCCTTCTCACCCTCCCAATGGCAATCTGCTAGAGATTGCTCTCCTCTAGTCCTGGTGACCCTTTGATTCCTTGCTGGATGTTGTGCTACAGTTAGGCTGATGCCATTTTGACCAAAAGCCCTGGATTTTTTTTTTCTTATAAATAATCAATTAGTTTTATCTTGCTTAAACATGGGAAGAAGATCAAATCACTTCATAGTGAATTCTTAAAACCAAAGGACAAATCAAAGTAGAAGAGGGACTAATTAGGAAAAAGAAAGGTGTTAAGGTGACAGAAAATTGGGATCAGGTTCAAGAGAAAGTAATGAGAGGTCATTATGATTAAATTGCATTATGTACATGTATAAACTTTGTCAATTAAGGGGCTAGAGAGATATCTCAGTGATTAAAGACACTTGTTTGTGAAATTTGATTGTCTGAGTTTGATTCCTCAGTATCCATGTAAAGCCAAATGCACAAAATCACACATGCATCTAGAATCTTGCTTACAGCAGCAAGAGGCCATGATGTGCTCATGCTCTCTCACACTCTGTCATTCTGCCTCCTCTCTGTCTCAAATAAATAATATTTTTAAATTGTCAATTAAAGTTACCATTAAGGAAAGGTAATTTCTAATGTTTAAAATTGTTCCATGTTTACAAATAGAGGAGGACTGCAGAGATGGTTCTTGGGTAATAAGAATGCTTTTCTTCAGCATGAGGACCTTAGCTCAAGGCTCAGCAGCCATGTAACATTCCCTGCATGACAATGTATCCCTGTAACCTCAGCAACCAGGGAGAGATAGACAGGAGGTTCATAGAACTTATTGGTCATCAGGTGCTTAAGATACTCTGTCTCAAGCTAATAAGGCATAACTTTGATAGAGAAGGATATCTGATGCCCTATGGATTCCACATGTGTGAACAGGGCAAGGACACCTATACACACATGTGCTTACATCATACCCATACACAAAAATAATTAACATGTATATGTATGTATGTATGTATGTATGTGTGTATATATATATATATCTGTCTCTCTGTCTGTGTGTGTGTGTGTGATTTGAGAGAGACAGGCATATGTATATAGAGAGAACTAAAGTGCCAAGGTCTCAAGACACATGCACAATCTAATGAATCTGACTTACATGAGTACTGAGGAATTGAACTTGGGTCCTAAGGCATTTTACGAAAGTGCCTTAACCACTAAACAATCTTTGCAGCTCCATTTAACCTTTGAATGTATACTTGAATATATCATCAAGACCACATAATGTTACAGCATAAAATATCAGAAGTATTCAAATTAAACCAAGAAAAATGTTGCTTGATATGTTCTTTTTTTATTTAACATTGCATGGGAGTGCTGATTACAATTTCTGGTTATAAAATCAAAAATTGGAATTTGAGAATGTCCTGAAGTAATGTGGACATATCGTGATGTCAGAAATCCATTACAATGAAGTGTGTTTTTACCTTTCAGTACATTTGACAGTGAGTTGTTAGCCAGAGGTCACTGATACCCCCAAAACATTACAGGCCATTGCTTAGGCTCTTGGTTTCCCACCAGGAATAGATGGTAAGACCATATTGCTGAAGAATCCAAACTTGGGATGCAATATCACTGAGAAATCCTGCTGGAGCTGAGCTGCAAACCTCCTCTGTTTAGACCAACTGATAGAAAGCTAGAAAAAGCTATGCTGCATGCAGTTCAATGGGAGAGAGAGAAATCACCAGTAGAGATACTTAACAGTGGACACTGCAAGCCTTAACTTTGGCCAGGCAGTCAAAATGAGCCAATGGGTACAATAGTGGCATGTCTCATTGGAGAAACCAACTGCTCTCTAATTTGACTGGATGCCTACTCCATGGGAAGGAATACATCCCTAATGCTGAAAACCTACAAAAGGGGTAGTCATGAGCCCTAGATTTGTAACATCTGCTGGTCTCTAGCTTAATGTATATGTTATGCTCACCAAACTGCCTGGTAAGCACTGCTTTTAATGTTAATAATCTTTATATTAATGCTACTCTCAGTTTTGGTTGGAGAAGCTTCTTTTTTTTCATTTGGTGGTGATGTTGGGATGACTCAGAAGGCACCGTGGTGCTGAGAAGTGACATGGGAGTGCTAAGCACAGAAATATCTCTATCACACTTTCCAAGGCTCAGGGTCCATTGAAGAGAATGTGGCTTAAAGAATGTAAGAACCAAAAGAAGGGTAGGACACCTTGCAACACACTCCTACAGACACAAAATGGCCTGGATATCCATACCTGAAAGTGCCTGACAGTAACTACACAAGACCATCAGAATAGGAGGAAAAGATCATGACATCAAAATAAAAGAAAGATAGATTGAGAGGGGGAAGGGGCATGATGGAGAGTGGAGTTTCAAAGGGGAAAGTAGGAGGAAAGAGGTAATTACCATGTGTTTTTGTCTATAATTATGGAAATTGTCAGTAAAAAATAAATTTAAAAATAAAATACATTTGGGCTGGAGAGATGGCTTAGCGGTTAAGTGCTTGCCTGTGAAGCCTAAGGACCCCAGTTCAAGGCTCGATTCCCCAGGACCCATGTTAGCCAGATGCACAAGGAGGCACACGCATCTGGAGTTCATATGCAGTGGCTGGAGGCCCTGGCATGCCCACTCTCCTCTTTCTCTCTATGTCTGTTGCTCTCAAATAAATAAATAAATAAATAAATAAACAAAAAAATAAAATACATTTGAATGATAGCATATTTTGCAGAAGTATATCGGTACTCTCTGAGAGAATGTTTTTCATAAGATATATTTGACTAGTAGTAATTTGAATGGATGGGGCCCCCTATATATTCAGGATGTTATTAAAGTTTGTAATTTAGATATACAGCCACCTGGCTGGAGGAGGTGTCATTGGGTGGATCATAGGGACTACTCCTGAGATATTGTGGTAGATTTGTAATTATAGACTAAAGATATTCAGAATGCTTGAGCTCTGCCTAGAGTGCCTAACTATGCTTGTTTGCTGGTGGTGTCTTATGGCTTCTTGCTCTCTCTGATTGTACATGTAAAGTGGACCAGCTTCTTCTGCATTATGGAAATTCCCCTGGATCTGTAAGCTTCAAATAAATTTTCTTCCTCTTATAACTTTCCTGGTTTGAACATTCATCTCAGCTAATGAAGCTGGCTGCAACAGAATTGGTACCAAAGAATGGGCTGAGATGAATCTGACCCTGTGGATTTTAGTTGATTGGAACTTTTAATTTGGAAGAATGGGCATAGGCTTGTGCTTCCAACTGAAGGCACTTTCTTGAGTGGTAAGCCAAGTATTATGGACTATTATGATGATAGTTTGAAAGTTCTAAGGGCAGAGAGAATTGAACAGGGAGGCTTTGTTTATGAACTTTCTTGTTTTGTTTATTTTGTTTTTGTTTTTTGAGGTAGGGTCTCCCTATAGTCAAGGTTGACCTGGCCCTTACTATATAGTCTCAGGGTGGTTTTGACCTCATGGCAATCCTCATATCACTGCATCTCAAGTATTGATATCAAAGGCATGAGCCACCATCCCTGGATGTTTATGAACATTTTAAGGGGAAGGAAGGACATCAGAAAAATTTGGTGGAATTGGACTACTGGTATAAGAACTGACTGCCTTCTGCTGCACTGGCTAGTGTGGTTGATCAAGGTTAAATTTGTAGTGGATTGATATGCTTGGATAAAGATATAGGACTGAAAGATGTACAATTTTAAGATGGAAAAATTCAAGTAAATTTAAATTTATTGTCACAGAGACCAGTTTTTGGTTAATGAAGCTGCTATTGCCAAACACATTAGCAATCTTAAGGAAGACGGCCCAAATACCTTACATTGAAACAATGGAAAGATGACTGAGGAAAGACTATGATGGACATGTGAACTATTTTGCAGAGAGTTGACTGGTAAAGGAACCTCCTCTTAAAGGGCACAGTTTATTTATTCCCTGAATTAAGAATATAGTTGTATATACATATTGGATATTGGTTTTTGGAAGCATGAAATAATATATGGAGTGATCATGAAATGCACACAATACCAGGAGCTACTGCTGAGATGTGGCATATAGTCAGGATGTGATGATCCCGATATGCTAGCAAAGCAATTCGAAGATGGACCTAGGTTTTCATGGAGACCCAAATATGTTTTGAGTATACCAGGAGAGTAAAAGGGCTACCATGGAGACTGGTGGCCTGGGATGGAAATTTTTCCTGGCTATTCAGTCCAGCTGGAGGGGCAGAATTGGATTTTATTTACTGGTCACTAGTTATGATAATAAACTTGAACTGCAGATGTTTGTATTTACTTGATGGTTATTGAATTTGCATTATTCTAGTCTCTCTTTGTTATGCCCTAAGGTAGTTGGAAATGTTTACTCTAGTTTTAAACAGTGATATTCTTCTGTACTTTATTTGTATTCAACTTTTTTTTTAATGGATTATTTTTTTAAAATTATTTATTTATTTATTTGAGAGCGACAGACACAGAGAGAAAGACAGATAGAGGGAGAGAGAGAGAATGGGCACGCCAGGGCTTCCAGCCTCTGCAAACGAACTCCAGACGCGTGCGCCCCCTTATGCATCTGGCTAACGTGGGACCTGGGGAATCGAGCCTCGAACCGGGGCCCTTAGGCTTCACAGGCAAGCGCTTAACCACTAAGCCATCTCTCCAGCCCTGTATTCAACTTTTTAATGATGCCCTCTATGCATATTGTGGTGATTTGGTTCAGCTGGACTCATAAACTTAGGTATTCTGAATGCTAGGTCGCCAGTTGATAGAAATTTGGGAAATAATGCCTCCTGGAGGCAGTTTATTGCTGGGTGAAGGCTTATGGGTATTATAGACAGTTTCCCATTGCCTATGTTTGTTTGGCACACTCTCCTGTTGCTATCTCATACCTTATGTTGGCCAGAGAGTGATATGCAACCTATGCTCAAGCCATCATTTTCCCCTGCCATCATGGAGTTTCTCCTTGAGTCTGTAAGCCTAAATAGACCTTTTTTTCACCAAAGCTACTCTTGATTGGGTGCTTTATACCAGCAATGCGAACTTGACTGCAACAATAAATTTGGTACCAAGAGTGGGGTTGCTTCCTGACACCTGAATGTGTGGTTTTGATCTTTTGGAGCTGATTTTCAAAAGGAATGTGGGAGGATTTGAAACCTAGGGCTAAGAGATGCCTTGAAGTGCTATAATGACAGCTTGGTGGATGTTCTGTTCAAGTTGAAAGACCAGAATGCAGTAAGAACTATGTACTGTGAAGTTTGTCTTGTGAAGGAGAGAAAGCTTTGTCTGGACTTTACTAGCAGGAGTTTGAGTGAGAGGCTTGCTGTTCTGCCAAAGTCCTGAGAATTTGTGCAGTGTTGCATTGTATAGAAATGGACTTGGGTGAGCAGGGAGATATAACACAGAAAAAAATGAAATGTTTGGGCCCAAACTGCTGCCTGTTCAGCTGCAATTATATGAGAGATTACAACCTCTGATACTGAGGTGACAGGAAGAAAGTAGACTCTTTCTATGGGGGCCTGGATCCTCAAAGAGTGTCCTCTTCTTCAAAGTCTGCTTTATTCACCCCTGGATTAACAAATTTGGCACCCCATCTTGGATTATGGAACATAAAAATTCTGGAAAGAGAGGGTTATTGAATTTACAACATGGTGTGTTTTGGGAATGACCATGGGCAGTATGAAGCAGGTTTGCTGGGTGCCTGCATGGAGACCCAATGGAGTTGTAATGATGGATCATGGATTCCATTGGAGACTCAGTGGAGCTGTCAGCTCCAGATGTTTTCCAGGAGTGTGAGTAGCATAGCTGGAGGGGTGCAATTGGAACTCCAGAGACTTGTTGCTGATTCAAATTATCAAATTTGGAAACTTGTCATTGAATGGAGTTGTTGGACTTGGAGCTAGAGAATTTGATGTTTTCCTTGATTATTTTAAATCTCTGTTGTCTTGGGCTGGAGAGATTGCTTAGTGGTTTAGCACTTGCCTGTGAAGCCTAAGGACCCTGGTACAAGGCTCGATTCCCCAGGACCCACATTAGCCAGATGCACATGGGGGTGCATCTGTCTTGCATTCATTTACAGTGGCTGGAGGCCCTGGTGTGGCCATTCTCTCTCTCTCTCTCTCTCTCTCTCTCTCTCTCTCTCTCTCTCTCTCTCTCTCTCTCCATCTCTCTCTTTTTCTGTCATTCTCAAATAACTTTTTAAAAAATCTTTAATAAAAAAGAAATATTTTGTCTTCTTTTACTAATAAGAAAAGTGACATAGAGCATAAGTAACTGTCTCTAATGTCACTCATTACTGTCATTTTATGGTATTTGATATTAAGATCAGTGTAGGTCAGTCCATTTTCCAACTTATTCTATATATCTTACTTCTTACTAGAAATATAGAACACTTTATGAAAATTTGCATTTCTTTTTGAAACAGAGTCTCAGTAGGCTGTGTAGGAACTCATTGTAGAGCTAAGCGAGCCTCAAACTCATGACAATCCTTGTGCCTTAACCTCTTAAATATTGGTATTATAGGTATTGGCCACCATGCCCAACTTTGTATGTCCTTACACATGGCTTATATTAATTGCAAAAGGAATACTTAGTGTCATTTAGGGACAAAATGGAGTCAACAAGGAAAGCAGGAGGGTGAGGACAACAGGAGGGCAATAGATAACAGGGAGTTGGTCATCCACATTCCTCAAGGTACGACTCAGCCATTATACCTTCCTTGGGCTACAATACCCCAGGTCTAGGTTCCCTGCCCCTTATTTCCCACCTGGTCAATTCTGGTATCACACACTATGACTAATGTAAAGAACAAAGGAATTCCTTCTCTTCCTCACCTTACCCCAACTGAAGAGCCTATAAAGCTCATTATCTGTAACCCCAAGTTGACTGCTCCACTCTTGACAGTCAGTCCTGGCAGCTAGTGTTTTTCCCAAATAAAAACTTCCATCTTTGCGTCAGAGTGGTCTGCGAGGTCTTGGTCACTCCTGAACCTTACATCTGGAGGTCATGACACAGAGGAGGCTCCAGGTTGTCCTCTTGGGTGGCCAAACCTCCTTTCACCATGACCAGATCACTGAGCTGCTTAGGGTAACTGTTTTATGCTTATAAAAATTTGTAACTCTTTTACATTTACTTTATCTTTCTATGCTTATATGGAATTACTAACAAACAATAGCCTCAAGATTTATATTTAAATTTAGAAGTACTTGATAATAAATTTGTAAAAAAATTCTAAAATTTCTAACAATGTTTAAATTTGCCTTCATATTTTTTTTTTGAAAAGTGTTTCAGGAGAGTTATGAAAAACAAATTCCAAAATCTGCATGTTTATTCTGGGTAAGTATCATAAGTCAAATCTGATCTACAATTTCTTTTAAAAAAAAGTTATTTGAAAAGGCCTTTTGATAGAAGAAATGGTCATACTTAAAGTGTTATGGTAAGAACAATAAAAATTTTTGTTGGTAGTTATGAGATGAACTGACTAAAATATAAACTGGAGAGAAAACTTTATATGTTTCATGTTAAATGAAGAAAAAGATTGTTACAAAGTGGTTACATGGATTGTAAAGGTAAAAATATGTAGATGAAGGTATGAGTAAAGTATGTAGATGAAGATATGAATAAACTTAAACAGGTTAATGACAAAGTATTTAATTAGATTACAGACTTCTTGAGATATAAAATGACTTAGCCTAGGGCTGACATCAGGCAACAAAGTATGGCCCTAGCTGGTAGCAGGATGCTATGGTATTCAGGTTATAAACTTAATTTTAACTCATTGCTGTTAATCTGGTCATAATAATGGTTATGGTATACTGAAGTTAAAGAACCCAATCAAGTTAAGTAGGTTCCTCTATTACCCAACCATTTTACTAAATCCTAAAGTTAAAATTAACTCATTAATATTCTCTCCTAAGGTAATTATATCTAAGTCCCTGCCTCAAAAAAAAAATCTCACAGAAAAAATTATTTACTCTTTTTTTCCCCTATTTTATAAGGTAAATAGACCACATTTGAAACATTAAACAATATTAATCTGTCACACACTTGAAAACTATTTATATAATTCCTCAGTTCTTCCAACAATCAGTCTTAATACTTTACTTTTAATTTACATTATTACTGAACAAGTTTAACAAAGTACCACAGACAGAATTATAGAGTTCAATTATGGTTCAAACAGTGAAACATTGTGTCATAAAATTTTGTGTATGCTAAGAGATTAGAAAAATTTCATTTTGGCTCAGCAGTTAAAGGTGCTTATTTGCAAAGCCAGATGTATGTAGTGGAGAATACATTTGGAAATTGTTTGCAGTCTCAAGTGGCTCTGGCAGGCCTATGCCCTCTTTTTCCATGAGACTTGTCTCCTTTTTCCATTAGATCATGGCAGTTTAATCCAGTTCCTTTATTATTTGGGTATGTTTAATATAGCTAAATTAATTTTAGGAGCTAACTTATAGATTGATGGACATCTTCCTTAGCTTTTTAAAAGTACTAAATCTCCTCTCAAAAATGTATATATATATACACATTATATAAAGGTATCCCACCTCTGATGAACTTTAAAAATTATCTGATTTTTTCATGTCTTCTTATATAAGCCAAATATATTACTATGTAATATAGAGTTGTTGTTTATTTTAAATTCTGTAAACAGACCTTTTGTTCATAGTTTACTCTCTGTAGCCTTGTACTTTAAGTATGTAAACTCTTTTTGTTAATATCAGACTTTTCCAGATATCAAAATATTGTAATTTGGTTTATACAAAATTTAGCTATCAATCAGCATGCATCATCATGCCTGGCTAAAACTCTGTAATTTTAAGATGGTTCTTGTCTTGTTCATGCTGGTTTTCCTAGATGATTATCACTGAAGTTATAATCTAAATTCTTATACAAAGTGACTTATTGTGATTTTGTTCTTAGAAAAACTGAAAATGTTCCCCATGTTTTAGAAAAATCTACTGTGTACAAACAATGTTAATATAGTTTGTTTAAGCTTCATGTAGCAGTCATAACTATTTTTTTGTTAAGCCTTAAAATTGTTCAGTGGTAAAAAGTACTTATTTAAGAAATTACTTTGTGTCTGTCATATTGTCTCTAATGTAACTCAACAATGAACAAGTTTTATTTTATTCTTTTTTTTTTTTTTTGGTTTTTCGAGGTAGGGTCTCACTCTAGCCCAGGCTGACCTGGAATTCACTCTGGAGTCTCAGGGTGGCCTCGAACTCATGGCAATCCTCCTACCTCTGCCTCCCAGGTGCTGGGATAAAAGGCGTGAGCCACCATGCCCAGCTTTTTATTTTATTCTTGAGATATGTATAAACAGTCTCAGTCAAGGCTTAACTTAATTAATTATCTCATTTCTGGTATCTTAAGTTCATTGTTTATAGAGATATTGATACTTAAAACTTGTTTCCTGCTGTAGAAAAATAATCTTAAATTGCTGTTCTACTTCCAATTGGGGGGTTGTTGGTACTTACATTGGTATACGGACTAACCAAACTTGTTTTCAAACACAGATGCTATTTTTTACATTGTCTTGTCTTTTTCCTGGCATACAATTTCTAGATTAAATCAACTGTCTTAAAGTTATTGATAAAATAATTGAGATAAATATTGTTTTAGGGTTACTAAAATGTTCTGCCTATACTTATAACTGATAGGTACTTAAAAGATAGAATGTCCTTAGTTTCAGTTGGGCCCCTTTTGAAGTATGTTGGGACAGCTCTCTCCTTAGGAACTGCATCTATCTGAAAAAGAGAAGCAGTTTCTCCAACGGAGAGTAAGTTAGCACCCGGAAAATTGAGATAACACATACTTTTTTGATAGACAGTTTGAAACAAGCAAGGGTGATGTTTGCCTGTGAACCGGATACCAGCACAAAGGGGAAGGAGACCAACACAGAGAAAAATCAACTCCTACCAAATCAGAGAGCCAGAGCCTCAGAGGCCCCCAACACCTCAGCACTGAAGCAGACCAAAAATGAACCCAACATGGCTCAGGGAAATTTTGCGGAAGAGGGGGCGGAAAGAATGTCAGAGTCACATGTTGGGTCATGATTTGCAGAGACATTTATCATACCAATAACTGGGGGCTAACTCCACAATGCACGACCCATTTACATCAACAAGGAGGGTCCAATGGGAGGGGGTAGATCACAGATGAGCCTAAACAATGGTACCAAACTGCCTGTATTTACTGAAAAGAAAACTAATAAATTAAATTTAAAAAATAAAAATAAAAAAAAGATAGAATGTCCATACTTTCTATGTCCCGGGTATAGCTTACGCTGTCATCTGACAACTAAACTTAAATATTAATCATAACGATTTTAAACTATTGTATCATTCTCTAACCAGATTTTCTTTGCTAACCAGATACTAATCTATTTTGCAAGTCAGATATGTACAGTCTCTCTGAATGAGTAATAACCATATGTAGAAGCCAAAATAAATTGAAAACATTGGAATTTAAAGGGTAACTGATATTTTGGTTCCTACTCCCAGGACAAAAGGCCACAGGAGATGATGGGATGCTTGAACTTCTGGCCTCTGGTAAGTTGCCTGTTCTTGATTGGAGAGGATGTGGATACCTAGAAATGAGTTTCAAGTCAGCATATCTGCAACAGGAGAGTAACAATGGTGGAAAATCAGTCCTCCAGTCTTCCCAATAGAGGGAGCACAACTTGATCAGCATGGCCTTGCCATATGCTAGCAGATGACAATGCAGAGAGTCATTGACTCCTCACAGGTCCCTAAAAGTCTCTGCTATAGCCCCATTATTGACCTCCCAAAATATACAGTTAATTCTGGCAGCCTAAATGGTCTTAATCACCCAATGAGAAAAATATAATTACAAAATATAACTACAATATAAATAATAATTTGGACTAATAGATTCCCGTCTGATGCTGACTTACAATATTAAACTCTAACATTAACTTATGCTTTCTGCCTTTGCCTGTCCCTGATTAATTTCACCTAACCTGACCCCAGCTCCTCCCACTTGCCTTAGCCAAGAATCAGAGCTATTCCCTAGACACCCTCCTTCCTTAGCCCTTACCCTATCTCATCCAAGGATAAGTATACTGCCACCCCAATGAACACTCTCAAACTTAAACTCTTGTGTTCCTACACTTCTCCTGATCCAAAAATACCCCTCTGACTCCTCTCTCTTGTCCCATGCCCTCTGTCTCTTACCTCTTAATGCTCTTCCTCCCTTTACACCTGGCATTTTGATAAGAGCAACAAGCTCCTTTATTCTCCCTTCTGTCTTCTCACAGGGTGGACAGAGCACATCTCCCTCAACTTCTCTATAAAAGGTGTCTGCCAGAGACTGCCATGAAGCCAGCTCAATACAGGATTGGTATGAGAGAAGTCTCTGCTTCACTTAGGACCAAGTCATAACATGCTACACAGGTGCTATTGATCTCATCACTTCGCCACCTCTAGCCACCATGAAACTGCCTCCTCATCACCTACCCTGAAGAAAGACCCATCTACTGCATTATCCCACCTCTCTGAGCATAAGAATTCATCACCCTTAGGTTCAACATAAAAAAAAATAATAATCTGTGACTCTTATCTTTAACAAAGTTTGTTATGTTAGGTCAGGACAAAATGGAGTCTCTGAAGAAAGCAGGAGGGTGACAGATACCAGGGAGTGGGTCATCCACATTCCTCAAGGAACCACCCAGCCAATATACCTTCCTTGCCTAACAATGCCCCATGTTTAGGTTTCCTGCCCCTTATCTCCCACCTGGTCATTTCTGGTCTCAATCCCTATGGCTAATGTAAAGAACACAGGAGTTCCTTCTCTTCCTCACCTTCCCCCAACTGAAGAGCCTATGAAACCCACTATCTGTAATCTCAAATTGACTTCTCTGCTCTTGAGAGTCAGTCCTGGCAGCTTGTGTTTTTCTGGAATAAAATCTTCCATCTTTGCCTCACAATGGTCTTCAAGGCCTTGGTCACTACTGAACCTCACACTTAGTAAAACTATGAGTTGAATAATTTTCATTCCTTCACACTTTTTACTTCATTTTCAAGGGGCATTTAATAGGCATCAATATGAAAATATTTATAGTGGAATATTTCCCTGCAGTCTAATTAACCCTGACAAGGAAATAATTTGACTAGAACATATCCTCAATATAATTTTATTTAAAAGGTAATATTTTTGCAGGCATCATCTTGTGTTTAGATAGACAGAGTACATTTTTCCCCTTGAATTACCCCAGAGCTGTCAGTTTTCAATAGCTTTGAAAACTTAAAATTTCTGTGCTGATGAATGGCAGTTTGGCATACATAATACATAGATACCTTGTAAAATGTGTTATGTGGGAAAAACACCTCAGATCACCTGTGGGAAAACAGCCTGCCTTGAACACTGATAGAAATAAGTTTAGGGGCCTCACCAAAAAATGATATGTAATACATTAGTTAATTATTTTACTTTAGCCATTACATAATACATACATGTTTTACAAATATGTTGTACCTAAAAATATATTCAATGTTTATTTCCCAATTAAAATATCAGATTTTGAAAGTAAATAAACATAAGAATGTAATAACAACAGAAAAGACTGAATGACACATACTGAAATGAATTATGACTACATATGTAGAGGAGGTGGAATCATTTTAACAAAAATATTGACTATGAAATGTTATATTTGGCATTTTCTTTATTAGTAAACAATTAATTAAAACTTCTTAAATAACTTTAGCCTTCAAGAAAACAATTTAAGTTCCAAATTATTTACATTTTCAGATTATTGTTGTTGTGCTGAGGCATGATAAAAAAAATCACAGTAACAAAAAAGAATCACAACCTGGCGTGGTGGCACACGCCTTTAATCCCAGCACTCGGGAGGCAGAGGCAGGAGGATTGCCATGAGTTCAAGGCCACCCTGAAACTCCATAGTGAATTCCAGGTCAGCCTGGGCTAGAGTGAGACCCTACCTCGAAAATCCAAAAAAAAAAAAAAAAAATCACAATACCAAAGAAACCATACAATTATGTACACTAAACTTCCCAGGATGTAGAAGGTTTGCAAAGATTTACTGGATGGAGAGGTTCTAGGAAGTGGCTCAAGACTACTGAACCCTTAGTATTTCATAGCATACGGGTAACTGAGGGCAAGCTAAGATGTTAGTCAATAGGAAAGATATATACTGAAACTCTCTAACACCCAGTCACACCATAGCTTCTGTCTGTGTTAAGGAAGATTTACTTATTTCCTCCTTCAGTTGACCAAAATGACATTATTAATTTATCTGCAATCAAAGAGAAATAAAGAGAAAGAAGGAGTAGAAAATTGAGACTGCCAGGGAATCTACTGCTGCAAATAAAATCCAGATGCATGCACCACTTTGTGAATTCAGCTTTACATGGGTACTGAGTGAAGAATTAAATCCCAGCTGTTACACTTTGCAGGCAAGCATCTTAAAATGCTGAGCCATCTCTCCAGCCCAAGATTATTCAATTTAATGTTTTCCCAAAAGCCTAGTTTGGTCCTTTGGATATTGTTTCTAACTCAGACCTGCCTGATGCTGAGAGTATGTGTGTTGGGATGTTTGATGCCAAAATGAAACCGCATTCTTTGCCTAAGAATCTGTCCTGGTCTTGGAGTATCTTGCTGAGTTATATTAAAACTTTATATTTCTCACTCCCAGAAGATCACTGTTCTTTTTTGATGACTGGGAAAATAAATGCTATGAGAAGTTTCTTATACCCCCTACCCTACCTACTTACCTATAGCCATCTGTTACTTACAGGTGAAACAAACCAGAACTAATTTATGTGAAAACCTACTTAGGACTCCCATCCATTCATATCCAACCATGGATATTATTTCATTAATTATAAACTCTTTTCCATACTTTCATGTGATTTTCAAGCTCCTGCTTTCTTTTGGATCCTGACTATCAACATATATATTAACTTAATTTACTTTCATCTTTAAGGGTGGTTAACATTAATTACACTGTACTTTTATGCTCCTGTTTAAAGCTAAACTAGTCCAGATGGTCTATACTTACTAAATCCAAAATATTTTTCCAAAGAATATTTCTTAAACTCATTCCAATCATGAAATTACTCTCCAACACTCTTCTGAACCCAACTCTCATCAAGGCCCAAGAGCTCAATTAACTAAATAAGATCATTTATCTTGCTTCACCTATCCATATCATTCTCACTTTTTTCACTTAGCTTTTCAAACTTCACATTTCCTACTTCCATCCTCCTTCACTTAATTCTTCCATCTCCCTTGTTTATATATCACCTATGTGGCCCAAAGGACAGTCTTAAAAATTAATTTTTTCCAAACTCTCTTTTTGTAATGTCCTTCAGTCCAATGGTTTTGACTAGCACCACTGAAATTATAAATTATAAGCTCTTCTTGGTCTCAAAACCTAAATTTCTGATATGTATACCTAAATTCCATATAGAGGTCTCTTTTTAGATGCTTAATAATAATTTTAAGCTTAATTTTTCTAGAATCAGACTCCATCTGCTAATTTGTTCACACAATATTTTTGAAGTTTGTAATAGATTTCTTAGAAGTCAT
The DNA here is from genome assembly GCF_020740685.1 of Jaculus jaculus. NCBI lineage: Eukaryota > Metazoa > Chordata > Mammalia > Rodentia > Dipodidae > Jaculus > Jaculus jaculus. The sequence goes on along the minus strand of NC_059125.1, from coordinate 85,693,208 downwards.
TTTGATTCTGCCCTTGACCCTTTAGCTATTGTCAAGGTAGTAATTTGGGTAATCTAATTAAAATCCAATTTGAATCCTGTTACTACATTGTTCACTGACCTACATGATCTGGCTCTCTGCTAACTCTATGAACTTCTCTCTACATTAGTCTCTTCACTATTCATTAGAAATGCCAAGCAGACCTGGGAGCTATTTCATTTGCTATGCCCTATGCCTGAAATGCTTTTGCCAAGATATGCATATAGCTTATCTCATTTACCTCTAATACTTATTAAAGTGTCACCACACTAAATATGATTTCCCTAATAACCTTATATTAAATAATAACCTCATTTGCACCCAACTTATGTATCCCACATTTATTTTTTAGCATTCATTTTATCTGTAGCACTTACCAATATGTAGCTTATTTTATATTACTTATCAATTTCTCTCCCTCATCAGAACTAGAATGTAAATTTCATGAAACTGTACTTTTTATTATTATATCCAGATCCTCAGAACACAATAAATATTTAATAGATTAATCAGTAAGTTAAATCTATGAAATAGATAATAATATAACTCACATTTAGAAGATGAAGAACAAAATCCTCAGATTATGTAATTTGTCCAAAGTCATAAAGATAGTTACTTTCTATACTTTGTGTTATATGATTTTTCCAGGTGAGACATGAGCAAATGCATATTCACCCTACATGGAACACTGACAATAGACCAAAGAAAATTTCTTGCTCAATTCTATTTAGTGAACCAGGGCTTTACTGGGGCTACTGACATGGATAGGGGAAAGGGGTTACTTGTAGAAGCATGGTTGATATAATAGCAGCCTCATCACTGAAAAAGACATCCAATAATAGGTCATGATTCATAGAAGGTGCATCCATGGAGCTCTTAGAACAGCTTGTAGGCAGCTTGACCAGCTGCAGTGTCTCTCCTCCTCAGTAATTGTTATGGCTTTCATAACCTTGGCTCGCTGGCTCTTATAAAGTTCAGGACCTTGCTGATTTTTGTGGGGTTAACATTATATAATGACACCCTTTGCCAGAATGTAGGCAAGATTTCTGAGGAACCACTGTAGTCTTTTCTTTTATTTTCATTTTGTTTTTTTGAGATAGGGTTTCACTCTAGCTCAGGCTGACCTGAAATTCACTATGGAGTCTCAAGGTGGCCTGAAACTCATGGTGATCCTCATACTTCTGCCTCCCTAGTACTGGGACTAAAGGTGTGTGTCACCACACCCAGCACATTGCAGTTGTCTCTAAACAAATTCTAGCTCATCTTGGCAGCTAAGCAGACCCTAAAAATATGTTACCAAGGTCTAATATAGCAGAGAATTATCTCTATACCCAGATTCCTTATAAGTAAAATAGAGATGAATGCAATATTTCATAAATATATAGCACATAGCAAATGTTAAGTGAAATTTCTATTAATTTTATCCATGTATATTTTAACTCCACTACTTAAAGATCTCCCTTGACTATTGGAATACCCTTTATTCTTCCCTCTTACCAATTACTATAAAAGTTACTGCCTCAACATTTAATTAGCATTTAATTAAGTTTTGTAATATTTAACTACACATTCATATGTATCAATCAAGTTTCCAAAATTAAAGTTTCAGCCAGGCACAGCGTCACATGCCTTTAATCTCAGCATTTGATAGACAAAGGTAGGAAGATGACCATGAGTTCAAGGCCATCCTAGGGCTACAGAGTGAGACCATGCCTCAAAATCAAACAAGCAAAATTAAAGTTCCAGCTTTCTCAGGGACATTTTAAGCCACTCTAATTTACATAATAAACAAAAACATGTGTAGTTCCAATGATGGTTCATGTACTGATCTAAATACTTATATATACTCCATTATATAATACTGTCAGTAATATTAGACGAAGCTGGTATTATTAGCTGTTATTTACAAATGCAAATATTGAAATAGTCAAATACCTAACAAAGAACTGATATTTTCATCTTTTTTTTTTTTTTTAGAAAAGAATAGGAAGATAATTTGAGAAAATATTAGGTACAAAGCATGTGGCTGAAGATTAATGGCATTGAAAATTCCTAGCTATGTAGTCTTGGTTCCCATATGGTTAATCTTGTATTCTTTTTTTTTTTTTGTATAAATACTTTTCTTTGTATTTTTGTCAGTCTTATTATGTTTATTTTCCTTCTTATGTCTCCAATATTGTGTCTATATATTCCAACAACTAGGAATTTCATCATTTCTTAGCCAAATGTACTGGCTAAACATATCATTTTATTACTTTCTGCTCTAAGATCTAGGTTTGAAGGGAGAAACATTTCAAAGTTTTGTTCATGTTACCCTCCCATTTATTTGTCATGAACATTTTATTTTCTTTAGTTACCTTCTATAGACCTTTTAAAATGTTAATTAGATATAATCTTCCATACTACTCTTTGCTTTAATAAGTACTTCTAGATCTTCAATTGAAAGTTAATCGCTATTGATTGTCTTAAACTTTCAGACTATCTAATCAGTAAATAACAAAGAGATAATCCTGCCACAAACGTACTTTCCTGATTCTTCATTTTCTCAGTTAATATGTTTAAAACAAAACTGTTTAAAGGTATATCACTATGATACTGTCTTCTTGAAATAAATCTAAGCTGTCATATTTTAATGGCATGAAGCCAGGCAAATATTCATTTGTGTACATTGATAACATATTTCTGCACAAAATTGCTTAACTTATTTTAACCAGGTAGGAAGAAGAAAACAACAACAACAACAACAAAAAATAACTGAGAGTGTGGGGATAGCAGCACTAGAATAGTATATCAGAGACAGCCTAATAGCCACTCTTTTAAACCTCATAAATAAGAAGTTCAGAATCAATGTGGACTAGTCAAGTTCATCAGTCATCAGTAAGAGTGCTGTTAGGGTGGAACAGGTAGTTTCATGAGGACCGTAATGTTGGCATCCATTGTTGCAGCTGGTAATGTCTTGGGCAGTAAGATCAATGGGCTGGCTTCACTAAGAAAATCTAAGTGGGTTATGAAAACTGATTCAGCATGGTCATCTTCAGAGTGTCACCTTATTCATCATTGTCATGTAGAACAGAGCTAGTTAATCAGAAAATATTTAACCAGACATCTTTTACTGCCACCCCACACCCCTGCCTATCACCAAATTCTTACATGCTGTAGTGGTTTGATTCAGGTGTCCCCCATAAACTTAGGTGTTCTGAATTCTAGGCTCCCAGCTGATGGATATTTGGGAATTAACGCCTCCTGGAGGGAGTGTATTGTTGGGGGCGGGCTTATGGGTGTTATAGCCAGTTTCCCCATGTCAGTGTTTGGTACACCCTCCTGTTGTTATTGTCCACCTTATGTTTAGGAATCTATTTCATTTTTAAGATGGCAGCAAAAATCTAGAGAGAATCAAAATCCATCAGTTAAATGAACTTACTTGCAAAGTCAAATAATTCAGGTTCAATTCAAGGATGAAATAAATCATAACCTTGAAAAGCAGGTTCCTTCTCCAGTCAACTCTTTCAAAGAGTTTGCATTTCTATGATAGTCTTTCCTCAGGCATATAAAGGAGTCAGGTCATCTTCCTTAAGATTGCTAATGTGTTTGACAATAGTAGGTTCAGTATACTAAGATCAGTCTCAGTGCCTGTAATTTTAACTTGCTTGAGGTTTTACAACTTAAAAATCTCAAATCTCTCAGTCCAATTATCTTTAGCCAAGCACATCAGTCCATAACAAATTTAATGTTTATCAATCTCTCTGGTCCTGGGCAGCAGAGCACAGCTAGCCCTCATGCTAGTAGCTCAGTTCCAACAAAGTCCTCTTTAGTTATTCCTTCTCCTTAGAAAGCTTATAAGCCAAGCTTCCAAGTTCAATTACTGTCTGCACTTAGCATTTTCATACTGTCATCAGAATAGTCCATAAAACTTGGCTTACCATTCCAAAAGGCACCTTCAGTTGCAAGCACCAGGTCCATTTCCATTCCTCCAAAACAAAAGTTCCAAAAGATCAACACCCACATGGTCAGGTTCATCTCAGCCCACTTCTCTGTACCAACTTCTGTAGCAGACAGCATCAGGTTCACTGAGATGAACTTCCAGACCAGGCACAGTTATGGATGAAGGCATTTATTGAAAGTTACAGGTCCAGGGGAAGTTCCATAATGGCAGAAGAAACTGGCCTTCTTTCACAGGACCAAGTACAGAGAGCAAGAGAAACACAAACATAAAAGCTAAAAGCCACACAGCATAGCATACTTCAGGAACTCCAGCTAGGCACTTTGCTTATCTTTAGATTGAAATCTCAAACCCACCACCACACCTTACGTTCCACCCAGTGAAATTGCCTCCAGCCAGCTGGCTGCAGATGCAAACTACAAGGTAATAGGACACTGAATATATTGGGTGACATCTATTCACACTACATATACCATTTAGTGGTACATCCAGTATTACTTCCTTTCTTGTTGTTTGATTGCTATCCATTTATTGTGGTCATGCAGAACACACAAGAATGGTAGAAATATTCAACAATATTTCTTTTCTCAACTAATTTATGAAAGCTGGAATTACATCTTTATTTCATTCTGCCATTTTTTTTCTCTGTTTCAACTACTGATACTCCAAACTATACACCAAGAGAGATTCTTAACTGAATGCATGATTGTAAAGGGGAGGAAGGGATAAGAAGCAATCCACAAAATAAAGCATTTTATTTCCTCTATATCCTTTTTTGTGATTCCTCCTTTTTTTCCACCCATGTATTTTACTGCTGTCATTGTGGTTGCTTTAACAACTTCTTCCTCATGCATACTCAATCCTTACATTCTAAACCACTTCTGTCAAATGAAGCAGTCTAGTACTTTAAGGCTCAGTGTAAAATAGACTCAATTATTTGACATGATTTCTCATTATATATTTTACATTTATGTTATGCTTCCCATCATAACTTTAGCCATGTTTCATACAGTGTGGGATGTGGAAATCTTATTTTCTGATAAGCTATGTTGTAGTCCCTGTTCATACATGGAGCATAAGATTTCATTCAAATATATGCACTTTGAGTATCTATTACATTAAAACATTATGTTTACACTTTGGAATGCAAAAGGGGAAGTAATAATAGTGACATGTTCCATTGTCAAGATAATATTAATATATTGAACCATCCTCTAATTACCTGGACATCATTTTTTTTTCTCTCTACAACTCAAACTTCCCATTGTATTGATTTCATGCTTATTAAACAAACTTCTGATGATAATTTGACATCTTTATGTATATTACCCACAGGCACAGAATTCTCTTGTCATTTAACATGAATATTAACATTACCTGGCAGTTAATTTCTCATTGTAAATTAATGAATCAGAATTCTGTGTATCCATGCAAACCTGACTAACATAGTTATGCTTCTGTTAATTTGAACCTCTTATACTCACATTTATATTAAATTATCTCCTTAAATCTGCAAGGCTGAATGAGATCTTCACACTTCTCTCTATGTGTCATTGTGTACTTTCATTTTTTTAAAAAAAATATTTACTTATAAGGAAAGAGGGAGGAGAACGAGTGTGTGTGTGTTGGGGGGTGCATCAGGGCCTCCTATCTCTGAAAGGGAAACCCAGGCACATGTACCATTATGTACATCCAGCTTTACATTGGTACTGGGAAATTGAACCTGAATTATTTGGCTTTGCAAGTAAGTTCATTTAACTGATGAGCCATCTACCTACTTCCTCTGTGATGTCACCTGGGCCCTGGCAAATGATATTGAGGTGGTTTTTCTCTTGTTACAGAGTTGTCTATCTTTTATTGTCATATTGATGGATTTTGGTTCTCTCTGGATTTTTGTTGCCATCTTAAAAATGAAATAGATTCCTAAACTAAGAATAAGAGCAGCATAAATTAAAGGGTAATTAATCATAGTTATTTAAGAGACTTTTTTGGTGGGTATAGCCATGCTTTTTCATATTTTATTTTTATTTATTTATTTAAGAGAGGGAAACAGGCACAGTGAGTGAGAGAAAATGGGCCTGCCAAGGCTTCCTGCCACTGCAAAAGAACTGCAGATACATGTGCCACCTTGTGCATCTGGGGAATCAAACTGAGGTCCTTTGGCTTTGTAGGCAAGTGCCTTAAGCACTAGCCTTTTCTCCAGCCCCTAGACATGATTTTTAACTCAGGACTAGTGGAAACTTTTTTCAGTAGTCTATGGCTTTCGCATCTCTAGGATTTTGACTTGGTTCTCAGCCCCAGATATGATTTCTCTCCCACCGAACAGGCCTCATTTTCCATCAGAGAACTGTTGATTACCCTCGTAGGCTGTGTGCCACACTTGTACAGGTGTGTATATATTACCCTGCTGGTTGTTTTTGTTGCCTTCAATTTTTGACAATCTTCCTTTCAAAGTGTTTCAAGTGGTATAAATATGGTTATGCACCACCATACCTAAATAAGATTTATTTGGTGTGTGTAACACCACATTTCAAAGTCTTATGCTACTTAGGGTAAGGTGAGATCAAGGGCTCTTTGACTTGTAATATTTGTGCTTTACAGACTCACAATTCTTATTTGTTGTTTTATTATGGGAAAATCAAAACAAGAAGTATTGGAGCTAACTTTTAGTGGTAAAATTTCAGCTCAGTATAGTTCCCTATCTAAAGCTAATCATAAATCTACACTTTAAACCAGCCTCTCAATACTCTAATTTTCATGCTAATTAAATTGGATAAAAATGATGGAAGCAGAGAAGGTTGGTTTGATTACTCTTATTGTCTTAATGACCCAACTATTTCCAATATTCACCAACTTGTTAGTTGAAACCTTTTTGGCATTCACTTAAAATAGATTTAGCTATACTGGTCATGTTGATTTTCTTTTCTTTCTTTCTTTCTTTCTTTCTTTCTTTCTTTCTTTCTTTCTTTCTTTCTTTCTTTTTTCCTTCCTTCCTTCCTTCCTTCCTTCCTTCCTTCCTTCCTTCCTTCTTTCTTTCTTTCTTTCTTTCTTTCTTTCTTTCTTTCTTTCTTTCTTTCTTTCTTTCTTTCTTCTTTTTCTTTTTTTTTTTGGTTTTTCTGAGGTAAGGTCTCACACCTCACACTAGCCCAGGCTGACATGGAATTCACTATGGAGTCTTAGGGTGGCCTTGAACTCATGGAGTCCTCCTTCTATTGCCTCCCAGTGCTGGGATTAAAGGTGTATACCATCACGCCTGGCTGATATTTATCTTCTATGCAAACATAAACAGAGCACCTCACTAATTCTTTTCTCATTTATATAGTGACTAGATCTTCAAATTGAACCTAGTCTAGTTAGCTGTTATCCAAGCTCACAGTTACAATGTGAAAATGTTTTCTGGTTAATAAGAACTGATGTCACTAATAATAAGAGATCTGTCCTGTTTTGTTCATATATCTCCTAAAAGAATTTTGAAATTAGACATAGCTCCTTCAAATGTTTCAAAATTGACATAAAGATTTTCACTCTGTTGGGCTGGAGAGATTGCTTAGTGGTTAAGGTGTTTTCCTGCAAAGCCAAAGGACCCAAGTTTAATTCCTCAGGACCCATGTTAGCCAGATGCACAAGGGGGCACACATGTCTGGAATTAGTTTGCAATGGCTGGAGGCCCTGGAGCACCCATTTTCTCCCTCCTTCTCTCTCCCTCTCTCTCCCTGTTTTTCACTCTGAGCTTAAATAGCAACAAAATTATTTTTCTAATATATTTAATATGTATATATGCATAAACTCATGTGCTGTGAAGATTAGGTCCACAGCTGGTGGCCATTTGGGAAATGGAGCCTTGCTGGAGGAGGTGTGGTGTTAGGGATGAACTTATGGGTTTTATAGCCAGCTTTCCCTTGCCAGTATCTGGTATACTTTGCTGCTGCTTTGTCTACCTGATGTTGGCCAGGAAATAATGTCCACATCGTCCCCTGCTATCATGAAGTTTCCCCTTGAGTCTGTAAACCAAAATAAACAAATTTATTCCCATTATTGGCTTTTGGTCAGCTGCCAACAGCACAAAAGTAACTGCAGAAGTCAAGTAAATAACAGATCCATTGTTTTACATAGTTGCTTCTACTTTTTGTGTATGGCAAGAACACATAAAGTTTACTATCCTTAAATGTGTAATGGAAATCTGTATTTCTTCCTTTGATAATTCCCTGTTTAAATCTCTGCCTCATTTTTAATTGGGTTGTTTGATTTTTGTATTGTGTTCTTTGAGAATTCTAGATATTAAACATTTGCCAGACGTATAGGTATTGGATATTTTCTCCCATTCTGTGGATTGTTTAATGATTCTGTTGATCATTTGCTTGTCTGTACAGTAGTCTTTTCATTTCAGGAGGTCCGAGTGGTTGAGAGTTGATCTCACTTCCTATGATACTGCTGTGTCTTATTCAGGAAGTCTTTCCCTACACCTGTATCATGGACTGTGATCCTGTTTTCCTTCTACTTTTTTAATAGTTTAAGGTCTTATATTGAGATTCTTTATCCATTTAGAATAGTCATTTGGGTAAGGTGACAGAAGTGGGTCTAATTTCATTCTTCTACATGTGGTTATCCAATTTCTCCAACACCATTTATTGATGATGTTCTCTTTTCTCCAATATGTATTTTTGGCTCCTTTGTCAAAGATATGGTAGCTGTATGTGGTTTTATTTAGAAATGTGTCATCTATTCTATTCCATTAATCTGTATGTCTGTTTTTGTGCATGTACCATGCTGTTTTAGTTACTATGATTTTGTAATATATCTTGAAATCCACTATGGTGATACCTCCAAATGAGTTTCTTTTGTTATGAATATTTTTGGCTATCAGAAATCATCTGTTCTTCCATATAAATTTTGAGACTATTTTTTTTCTATTTATATGAGAACATTGTTGGGCTTTTTATTGGAATTTCACTTAATCTACATAAATTGTGGCAGGATGACCATTCTTGCAATGCTAATTCTTCCAATCCATGAGAATGGGAGATCTTTCCATCAACTTGTGTCCTTCTCAATTTCTAAGCAGGGGATCCTACAGACTACAAAATCAACCAGCTAGCTGTACAAGAAGTAAACACTTCTGGCACATAGTCTCTGTAGGTATCCAACAATTCTATGATTGGACATGAGGCACATTCAGGAGAAGAGAATTCATACCTGCTACTGAAATCCAAGACAGATTACCAGAGTCAGGAGACTCATATTTCAGAGAGAAGCCCCAACTGCTTTCTATAGAAGAATAAAGTGCTTGTACATCAAAAATCTCTCAAATAACTTTGCATACCCCTTGAACCCAAGCAGCTCTCACTCTTTGTTGAAGAATCTGCTTTATTTTACATATGACAGAGAAAACACAGAAGAGATGATATGCATTAATAAGATAACTGGTTGCCCACCACAAGACTTGCCATATCTTCCATATCTGCCAAGGCCCAGGAGAATGCAGTGGAAGTGGTTCCATGAACACTGCCCTTACTGCTACATTGACAACTAGTTACTGGGTGATGGCAGTAGATCTAGTGATCAATCAAAATCTATCAAAGCAAAAATACAGAGGCAATGGAGAACTCAACATTATATCAGACTACTAACATGTCTTCCATGGCTCAGGAATCATTGCAGAAAAGAAGCAGAAAGATTGTAAGAGTCAGAGACTGCATAGGAATACCTTGAGGCATGGTCCCATTGGGATTGACTGAGGCCTTCATGACCCCACAGTGCATCCCATAGCCCCATTGAGGAGGGCCCCTGGGAAACATGAACAGGGGAAAGAGAATAAAAGTCTAATCTGCTAATAAGTAAATAACTCTCTTAGCATATTTTCTGTGTCTGGTATAATATTACTAATTGTATTCTTCATGCTGTTCTTTAGATCTCTAGATTCAGTCATCTCACATAATTGAAAATTTGTAGTCTTTGCCTATATCTCCTATATCATTTACTTTCTCATTCTGAGGACAAAAAAAAAAAAAAAAAAAAAAAAACAACCTGACGAAAATCTGTTTGAGGGGAAAGGAGTTTATCCCAGGTTAAGACTAATGTTCATCATGGCAGGGAATGCATGGAAGCAGGAGTTCAAGGCAGCTAATCACATTTTAGCACAGTGAGGAAGCTGTGCAGAGTACTGAATACTACTGCACAGCCACAGATCTTTTTACACAGACTAGAACATCTCCCAGGAAATAGTGCCACTTAAGGTTGGTGTCACTCCCTAAATTAACCTAATCTAAATAGTCCATCACAGGCATGCACAGAGGCTAACATAATCCCACACAGGTGACTAAATCCTGTAAAGTTGACAATCAACATGAAACGTCATATAAATATGTTTGTAGCCCTTGACTTAAAGCTTCTTATTTCCTCCTTTGTTGACCCCTTACTCCCTCACTCTGGTTATCATTTTCTGGTTCTATTTCTTAGAATGTTTGCTTTTGAGATTTTACATGCAAGTGAGATCGTAGTATTTATGTTTGTGTGTGGCATATTTAATTCATCATAATGTACTCCAGGTTCATCTATACTTTTTCCAAAAGTAAAATTGCATAGCTATAGGCAGTAATAATGAAAAAATTCTGTGGTTGTGTGTGTGTATATATATATATATATATATATATATATATATATATATATATATATATATAATTCTGTGACACATACATATGATTAAATATTAGGAAAGATGTTTTATAGCACTGCTAATTTTGAGAGTAGACTATCATTTCTCTATTGTATCACTTGTTACCCTTGTAAAAATAGTTAGTTGACCATGTATGCTTGAATTTACCTATCCACCATTTATTCATTTGACAAATATGTTTGAGCAACTTCCATATACCAGTTGTATTTTTGAGAATTGAGAGCATGATGTTTAACAAAAAGACAAAGATTATTGCTTTTATGGTGTTTGTATTCTAGGGGAGAGAGAAAGGCATCAAAGTTGAAGCACAGTAAATAAGTATAAAGCCAGATGTAGAACCAAACATTTGTAATGCCAGCACTCCTACGGTAAACCAGGAGGTGGAGACTTAATAATCATTGCATAAGTAAGTGTGTACAAGTGACCCTGCTTCAAACAAGGTGGAAAGCAAGGACCAACATTACAAGGTGTTCTCTGGCTTCCACATGTGCACCTTGGCAAGTATATGCTCTTTCCCACACTTCTATAGATCATTGTTTTAAAAAGCAGAAGCACTGACATCTATATTAATGAAATACATGCTGGGAATGATTCATTTTTACCCTACCCTCACTCCATTAATTAACATTTACTGAACGCTATTATGTGGCAGGCACTGTATCCACTGTTATTGTAGAGCAATATAAAACAGAGAATTGTTATCCTCAACACATTTTTAGCCTACTGAATACCAGCATCCATGTAAATTGACTTTAATAAGACAAGTTTTGGCAGAGTGGTCACTCCTGAATTTTCTAAATTTTAGTGGCACCTTGAAAATAATACAAAAAAGTATTATCTCAAGACAAGATTCTATTTGTTTAAAGAATAAAAAAATTCATATGCTTCTGTCTTTATTGTGCTATAGAAACTGTAGTATTATATTTATGAGAAATGTATTGGAGATAGCTCATTTTTAAGGCTAGATTTATTCAAATTGACAATAGTTACAAGCTTTTGCTCCCAAACTGGATCCTTTTTACACACTTAGAATCGTGAAACTAATAAAAACAAGCACTAACTTCAGTAAATGAAACTGTCTTGGGGGGGGGGGGTCAAGAATAGAAAAAGTGGGAGTTAAACTCAAAAATCACCTTTTAAATTCTTGGAGGTTAGGGGTTTATATAGAGGGAGTAAAAGAAATGAGAGGAGAGACAGGGCAATAAAGGGGAGTAAAGTCCAAGAATTTTCTGAATAAAGATTTTAAAGGATTTATGGTGCCTCCTATTATTATTCCTTTTGTGGTTCTGCCAGGTTTTGACCCTGGCACTTGTAAGCTGTGGATGTGTCATTTCATGTGTAAATGGAATTATAAGAAGGTACATGGGGCTGGAAAGATGGGTCAGCGGTTAAAGGTGCTTGCTTGCAAAGCTGATGGGCCAGATTCAATTCCATAGTACCCACATAAACATAGATGCACAAAGTTGCACATGCATCTGAAGTTCATTTCCAATGGCAAGAGGCCATTGTGTTCCCATTCTCTCCCTCACTCTTTCGATCACTCTTTCGCTCTCTCCTTCCCTCCCTGCAAATAAATGTATTAGAAAAAAAAGCTACACAAAGTCAGCTGTTCACAGTTGCTTCCATTTAAATTGAAGGTTTGTGTAGCCTACCTGAATAGAATTTTCTGGCATAACGACATCCTTCGCTGAAAGGTAAATAAGTTTACAGTGAAGTAGAAGCTGTGAATAAATATTCACAAGGATACTTATTTAGTGTTCTGTGAATTTAGAAAAACATGCAAGAAGTTATATTCTCCATAAACGTAGTTGACAGAATACCAGTTTATGCAAAACACTGATATTACTAGTAGCTTCTTTCACCCATTGAACATATGTCAGTTGCACAACTATGTGCATGTGTGTGTGTGTGTACCTTCAAATTAATTAAGCATATTAAGTTTGTTATAAAGAGTTATATAATAATTGCTACAGAACTTTGCCCAAAATTTCAGATATCTTAATCTTTTTTAAAGTATTTTTATTTATTTATTTGGGTGGGGGGAGAATGACAGAAATAGGGAATGGGCATGCCAGGACCTCTTGTCACTGCTAAGAAACTCCAGATACATGCACCATTTTGTGTATCTGGCTTTACATGGGTACTTGGGAATGGATCTCAGGCCATCAGGGTTTGCAAGCAAGTGCCTTTAACTGCTGAGCCATTTCTCAGCCCACATCTTAGTCTTTTACCCTTCTATTTTAGAAAACTTGGAAAGTAGTTAATTTACTTTTTCTAAGTTTATGATTCCATTACAACCAAGAAATATTCTATATATTCTGAGAATGTTTAAAGAAATGCTTTAACCCAGTAGCAGTTCTGTAAACCAACATCCACAAGGGAATATCAGAATAACTTTTTATGATCATCAAGACTAGGATAAATACCCTACTAAAATATTCTCAAAAGTTCTGTTGAGCTGGTTCACTGGGTAAAACAAATGTCATGCAAGTATGTGGACCTGAGATTACATCACCCGCATCCCTGGATAAGCTGGGTAGGATGGGGTACATTTGTCATCATATCTCTAGGGAGATGGAGGAAGAAAACTCTCTAAGGCTTGGTGACTAGTTAGCCTCACTGAAATTGGTGGACTCTAAGTTAAGTGAGACACCTTGTCTCGAAAAATAAGGTGGACTCTTCCATATCTGCCAGGGCTCTGGAGTGATACCATGAGTACTGCTCTTATTAATGGCCTGACAACCAGTTCCAGGGTGATCATGGCAAACTTGGTGATTACTCAAAACCTATCAAAGTAGAAATCCAGAGGTTTCAGAGAATTCAACACTAGGTCAGACTGCCGAGAGGACTGCTATGGGTCAGGGAACATTGTGGAAGAAGGAGTAGAAAGATTGTAAGAGCCACATAGTGGGTAGATTACAGAATGGATAGGAATACACTGAGACACTGTGCCCCCATTACCACAGAGGTACATTGAGGTACCCCACAGAAGACTGAGGCCTTCATGCCCAACAGAGAATACCATGCCACCACTGAGAAGGGCTCCCCCAGGGTAACGAGTTGGGGCTATGGGATAAAAGATTATAACATGTTATAATTTATATAAAATAAATAAATAAACTAAAAACAAGGTGGAGAGCAATTAAGAAAAAATATCTGAAGTTGACCTCTGGCTTCCACATGCACATGCAAATACATGCATGTGAATCCACACACATGAGCACACATATGTGCAAGCATAGTACACACATACATGTTAAAAATAAAATCACAATTAAAAATACTTCCAGCATGAATTGTGTTGCACACCTTTATTTGCAGCCCTCAGGAGGCAGAGGTAAAAGCCACACTGAGTTCAAGGTCAGCCTCAAACTACATAGTGAATTTCAATTCAGCCTTGGCTAGAACAAGATTCTACCTTAGAAGCCAAAAAGAAAAAAAGAAAAAACAGTCCATAACATTAATTTTATTTGATTTAATTTGAGAAGGAGAAAGAGAGAGAGCGAGGGAGAGAGAGAGAGAGAGAGAGAGAGAGAGAGTTAATGGGTGCCCCAGGGCCACTAGCCACTGCAAATAAATTTGTAAGAAAGTGCCACCTCTCTAGCCCTTCCATAGTATTTTGGTTACTGCTACCAGGTTATCCATCACATTGAAATGATATATGTAAAATACAATTATCATGATTATTGGAGATAAAAATGAGAACCATAATGCTAACGTCAGCTATATTCAATAAGGATAGCACTTTTGATTAAAATAAAAGCATTTCTTTCTAATGTTTATTTACATTTAATATAGTAACTTAATTGGATTTAGCTTCAGAAAGTAATTTATAATATGATTAATATAAAATGCTAATTTGTACACAGACCTCTTGGTGAGGGGAGAACTATACTAATTATTTTATTTCTTCTTGAGAAGAGACTGAGTGTAGCAGAAGTTTCAGGTTCACTGAGATGAACTTCCAGACCAGGCACAGTTATGAAGGCAGTGATATTGATTGAAGTTTACAGATCCAGGAGAAGTTTTATAATGGCAGAAAGACAGAAGCCTGCTTTCACAGGACCAAGCAGAAAGACAGAAGCACAAGCCAAAAGCTAGAAGCCACACAGCACAACACAGCACTTCACACTTTGCATTTGTTTAGATTGAAATCTCAAACCCACCACCACACTTAAGATCTGCCCAGGGCTGGAGAGATGGCTTAGTGGTTAAGCGCTTGCCTGTGAAGCCTAAGGACCCCGGTTCGAGGCTCGGTTCCCCAGGTCCCACGTTAGCCAGATGCACAAGGGGGCGCACGCGTCTGGAGTTCGTTTGCAGAGGCTGGAAGCCCTGGCGCGCCCATTCTCTCTCTCTCCCTCTATTTGTCTTTCTCTCTGTGTCTGTCTCTCTCAAATAAATAAATAAATAAAAATTTAAAAAAAAAAAAAAAAAAAAAAAAGATCTGCCCAGTGAAACCACCTCCAGCCATGTGGTTGCAGATGTAAACTACAAAGTAATAAAACACTGAATTTATTGGGAGCCATCTATTCAAACTACCAAACTCAGTTCCTTGCCCCCAATAGTTTCATAATTATCACATATGGTAAATTGTACTTAGTTTAATTTCAAAGATTCCCCCAGTCTACACCAATTTAAGATAGTAAGTCCTATAAAATCAAACAAGTTAAATACTTCCAGCATATAAAGGCACAGAGTAAACATTTTCAACTGGTATAATGCATAGCAAAGAGAGACTAAAGCAATGCAAACTCAACCACCATCAAGCAATCATCAAACTTCTGCAGTTCAAGTTCAATATAACCAGAGACTGCCAGCCTCCAGATTTTCCAATTCCACCCTTCCAGTTAGGCAGAGTAGCCAGAGAACACTTCCATCCTAGGCCAACAGGGTGTTCCATAGTAGCCCTTTCACAGTCCTGGTATATACGAAATGTCTTCAGGTCTCCATGCAAACCACTGTCCATCTTCCAAAGGCTCTTTCAGTCTATCAGGTAATCTGGCCCTGCCTCATGCCACATCTCAGCAATGGCTCCTGGAACCATGTGCAATTGACGGCCACTCCTCACAGTTTTCATGCTTCTGAAACCAATGCAAATTGTGCAAGACACAGCCATATTCTTAATTAATGGTGAAATAAATCATAACATTGAAAATCAGATTCCTTCTCCAGTCAATTCTCTCATAAGGGTTTGCATTTCTATGATAGTCTTTCCTCAGGCATCCTTTCCATTGTTTAAGCTTAAAAATCTTAAACCTCTCCATCCAATTATCTTTAGCCAAGCACATCAGTCCATTACAAATTTATCCTTTATTAAACTCGTCCTGGGCAGCAGAATGTAACCAGCCCTTATGCCAGTAGCCCAGGTCCAGCAAAGTTCTCTGCAGTCTTTCCTTCCCCTTAGAATGTTTATAATCCAAGCCTTGAAGTTAAATATTGTCTGCACCTAGCATTTTCAAACTCTCATCAGAATAGTCCATAAAACTTGGCTTACCACCCTGGAAGAGAGCTTCGGTTGCAAGCACCAAATCCATGCCTATTTCTCCAAAACAAAAGTTACAAGAGAGCAACATCCACATGGTAAGGTTTGTCTCAGCCCACTCCTTGGTACCAACTTCTGTAGCATACAGCTTCAGGTTCACTGAGATGAACTTCTAGACCAGGCACAGTTGTATAGGAAGAGATATGTATTGAAGCTAACAGATTCAGAGAAGTTCCATAATGGCAGAAAAAGCTGACCTGCTTTCACAGGACCAAGAAGAGAGAGAGAAGAATAAGCCAAAAGCCAGAAGCCACATTGCACAGTACACTTTGCATGTCTTTATATTGAAATCACAAACCCACCACCACACCTTAAGTTCTGCCTACTGAAACTGCCTCCAGCCAGGTGGCTACAGATGCAAACTACAAGGTAATAAAACACTGAATATATTGTAGGCCATCTATTCGAACTACCACACTGAGTCTCAAAGGAAAGAATGAAGAATATAATTTTGATAATTTAGCTGATAAAACATCAGTCTACCTGATGA
The DNA here is from genome assembly GCF_020740685.1 of Jaculus jaculus. Taxonomy (NCBI): domain Eukaryota; kingdom Metazoa; phylum Chordata; class Mammalia; order Rodentia; family Dipodidae; genus Jaculus; species Jaculus jaculus. The sequence goes on along the minus strand of NC_059125.1, from coordinate 85,676,545 downwards.
ATGAAATATCAATCAGATTACTAAGGATTTTAGCCATATTTGTGGCAGATTCTCTAAAGTCCTGCTGAACTCTCAAAGAATAATCTCTCCTTATGTCCCTAAGGATGACTCAATTTAGAAAAGAACTCAGCATTGGGGAGGGGGTTAATTGGAAGAGTTTGGTATACATTGTCAATTAACACAAAAATTAATTTATAAGTTAATCATTTTTATTTTCACCCATACCTGTTTTAGCCCCACCTTCCTTGACCTGATAGCAGCACCATCAAGAAACTATATAGACTATATTATACTTGACTTATTTTTCTCTTATAACTCATAGTCACTTCATAATGTCAGCAGTTATACTTCTGAAACAATGCCTTCATTTCTATCATTACAGCTACTGTCCTATTACACACCTTCATCATACCTTTAATCATTCTCCACCTGGATATCATACCTCCAGACTCACTTGATTGAAACCAGTTCATACTTCGCAATAAGAAAAAGCATATAGTCTGAAGGTAAGAGTGTCTGAGTTTATTATCTAGTCTGCCATGTACCAGCTCAGTAATGTTACACAAGGTTGCTTATTCTTTTCTTATTTATTTTTATCTAACTAAAAGAATAAATACTAGTAATTTCTGCTTCTTTGAATTAATCTACATATAAAAATTATAGAGCACCTGAAATAGTGTTTGGCACATAGTACATGATGTATATGTATGAGCTAATGATATTATTAATCATAGTAAAACCTGTGTAAGCTTACTATGGCCTTGCTTAAATGTCCTCAGTTTTCTCATGTTTTAAATATGTATTGATTAGCCCCGTATATGAAACCTTTAAAAGTTATCTTTTTTCTGATAAATAGCAGTTCCATTTCTAGCTATCTCACCAAAATGCATAACTTGATATTATCTCAACAAGATATCTACCCCTGTAGAATGTTCCCTTAAATTTGTTATTTTTTTCCTTAAAAGTTCATTTTTAGTGCCTATTTCTATCTATAAACTTTACTAACTCATTCTGCTTTTACCTTGGAACAGAATTATATTTTTTCTTTCCATTCTCTCTAATACTGCTTTATATATCCCTCATAGCCAAAGGCTTAAGGACTATCACAGTACAAGAAAAAAAATGGCCATATTTACCAGTTTGATACCTACAGAACTAGCCTTTAGATAAGTCACTAAAAGTATAGGCTCCAAGCCCATTGACCAACAAATTATTTCTTGTCAGTCTAGTATCTGCAGACTAAACCTCTATAAACATGTAACATAGGCATAACCCCACATCTCCAGGCTCCAAGCCATTACAGTTGACAAAGTTTGCAGGCCAATCAAATACCAGGCCAAACCTAGTGTCCCCATAGTCCAGATAGGCTCCAAAGGCTCTAAGATTTAGGCTCATTTCACCACCATGAAGCCCCACAGAATCAGACACTAGGTCTGTTACAAAACTAGACCACCCAATATGCATAAAAGATACACCTCCATCCAACAGAAATCTATCCTCTGCTACAAGCTTTAGGCCCAACCCAGTTCTAGTTCACAACTTCTAGTGTCAGACAACATATACATACCTAGAGACATAAAATATAGAGCTTTAGTGCCATGCCAGTTCCTGAAATCATTCCATTCAGGTGATTCCATTGTGTTCTATCTTACATCAGAACTAGGGTATAACTTGTTCCACCAAAATGCAACATTGGATAATTACCATAGACTCAGGTTCTTTTGTAACCAATCCCAAACCAGAACCCTAACCTTATAAACCAGGGTATTCCTGAAAGATATAGCTTCTAGACTGACATCTCCATACTAATTTCCAGGCAAGAACCAATAGACCAAAGCTCCTGGAGGATTATTATAGACCCATGGCCCAGGCCAGGAATAGTAGAAAAGAACTTGGGATTTTAGGTTTTACATGTTTCGGGTCCCATCACTTGACTAGAAGTACATACAAGCTAATTCTTATATTTAAAGGCTTTAGTGGGCCCTAGAGATATTGATCAACAGGCAAAGGAGCTTGCTTGCAAACTGTGATGGCCCAGGTTCAATTTCCAAGTACCCATGTAAAGCAAGATTCACAAAGTGGCACATGTGTCTGTAGTTCATTTGCAGTGGCAGAAGGCGCTGGTCCTGGCCCTGGCAGAGAGTCTATACTCTTTCTGTTCTCTCTGTCTGCATCTTTTCCTATCTCCTTCACTCTCTTTCTCTCAAATTAATAAATAAAGTAAAATTTACAATTGGTTTTAGAGGACCCAGAATCTAAATTTTTCTCTATACACACAAAATACACTCCAATGCTAGGACAGATACCATCTAAGGCTCCAAGACTACTTTTGAGTATTTTGGATCCAGCCAAAATTTGTAGATGCAGGAACAATCCCTGCTCCTATGAGCTCCAGTTCCAAGCATCTGAATACCAGACTATGCAGCACACTTGCAGAACACGGGCTAATCCCAGTGCAATTTAGTTCTAGACTCAGTTCAACAACTGACCATCCACTTCAGCATGTATGCTGCCAAAATTTCTAATAGATCTAAGAATACAGACTCCAGAACCAGAATTAAGACAAAAGGTGTCTTTGCAAAAACAATAAAATCGACTTCCGGTTAAGATGGCAGCATAGGTACCATGCCAAAGCAGCCTGGGGGGGAAAAAAGATCAAAAAAACTCAGCAAAATATACACTTTTACTAAAAAGTGAGGTGTATAGGAAATTGAAGCAGCAGCGGAGAAGTAGGAGAGATCCAGAGCATCCAGAGCCCGCACAGGCGGGAAAAGCGGCCCCAGCAGCTCCGCCAACCTCGGCGGCTGCGCAAAGAAAGCCGCCAAGCTCAGCTCCAGCCGCAAGAAAAGCTAGGTGCGGGCGCTTCCGTCACACTGGCGCTCTCCGCAACTCAGGAAACGTGAGGGGAGAGTGGCAGCGAGCAGACCGGGAGGTACAAGAACACGTGGAAAAGTGAGAGAACCGGAGCAGCTGCGGCTCCCTCCCCTCCCCCACCGCCTGAGCCCAGCTCCAGCGAACAGAGAAGTGGTCCCGGGACCAGGCCACACCAACCTGACGCAAGCAGGAGCAGAGTTCGGCAGCAACATCAGTGGCTCCAGCACCGGTAACAGCGGCCCAAGCAGCAGCAGACCGAGGAGCAGCAGAAGCTTCAGCTGCTGACAGACCCAGTGGGGGAGATGATCTGCAGGGCCACAGTTGCCAGGCTTTGTTTGCCCCACAGGAAAAGCCAGTGCCCAGCTCCAGAAATCAGAACAGCAGCCCTGCGACCCAGGCAGCAACTTGACTGAGACCAAACTCATCCAAGGTAACTGGATTTGCACCAGGGAAGGGTCTAATTTGGTCACAAGCTGACTTGGATCCCTTAACAGACCAGAAATCTTAACCTCTATGTTGATAGAGGATCAGGTTGTTATAATAACTACTGTGGCATACATAATTGGGGCTGTTTTTGACTGAATGGGTACAGTGTTTAGTTAACTTTTAGAATCTACCTGTATTTTATTCCACTCAGCCTAATTGAATACCCCCATAGCAGGGAAACTCATACCCCTAAGAGCACCTTTGTAGATACTCTCAGAGTCTTAAGAGCCACATCTAACACCTCAAGCTCCTACCCTGAAAATATATAACATCAAACCAATTGATACAGCTAAGAATACCCAGCTAGCTAGAAAATCCAAGCATTAACTTAATCCAACATGCAAAAATATATACATTATAACACAAGAAACACTAAAAAGCAAGCCGATATAAATCCACCTAAAAGTATTAATGCATCAGAAATGACCTCCAGTGAGATCGAGTTAGAGGAAATGCCTGAGAAAGAATTCAAAAGAATGATTGTAAATATGCTCAAAGAAGTCAGAGAACAAATCAAAGGAGTCAAAGAGGAACTTAAAGAGGAAATCAAAGGAATCAAAGAAGATGCAGGACACCAATTTCATGAAATAAAGAAGGCAATACAAGACATAAATAAAGAAATAGAAATAATAAAGAAAAGCCAGTCAGAATTACTAGCAATGAAGAACACAGTTAATGAAATAAAAAACTCTGTACAAAATCTCACCAGTAGAATGGATGAAGGAGAGGATAGAATATCTAAACTAGAAGACCAGGTGGCAGATCTAATACAGGCCAACAAAGAGAAAGACAAACTTATAGAAAAGTATGAGTGGGAATTTCAAGATATTCGGGACACTATGAAAAGATCAAATATTAGAATTCAGGGCATAGTAGAAGGAGAAGAAGTCCACTCCAAAGGCATAGTAGGTGTCTTCAACAAAATCATAGAAGAAAATTTTCCCAAATTGGGAAAGAGGTGCCAATAAAGATACAGGAAGCCTTTAGAACCCCAGCCAGACAAAACATGGAAAGAACCTCTCCTCGCCATATTATAATCAAACTTCCAAATACACACACCAAAGAAAAAATATTGAAAGCAGTTAGAGAGAAAAATCAAGTTACCTACAAAAGTAAGCCCATCAGAATTACAGCAGATTATTCAACACAAACTTTTAAAGCCAGAAAGGCTTGGAGTGATATATTCCAAGTTCTGAAAGATAACAACTGTCAACCAAGGTTACTTTATCCTGAAAAGTTATTCATTCAAATAGACGGAGAAATAAGGACATTCCATGACAAAAGCAGGTTAAAGGAGTATTTGAAGACAAAACCAGCTCTACAGAAAATACTTGATAGAATCCTCCATGCTGAAGAAAAGGAAAAGCACACATATAAGGAACCTAGAAAAAACAAGCAATACTCAAATACTTGTTAAAAGAGCACAGGTAGAACCAGAACCACAAAAAAAAAAAAATGGCAAATATAAATACACACCTTTCAATAATATCTCTTAATATCAACGGCCTCAATGCCCCAACAAAAAGACATATGTTTGCAGACTGGGTTAAAAAGCAGGATCTTACAATTTGTTGTATCCAAGAAACTCACCTTTCTACAAAGGATAGACATTATCTTAGGGTAAAAGGTTGGAAGATCGTGTTTCAAGCAAATGGGCCTAGAAAAAAGCAGGGGTTGCTATCCTAATATCTGACAAGGTAGACTTCAGTCCAGTGTTAGTCAAGAAAGATAAGGAAGGTCACTTTATATTGATTAAGGGCACACTCCAACAGGAGGACATTACAATCCTAAACATATATGCACCTAACATGGGGGCTCCCAAATTTATCAAACAAACACTATTAGAACTAAGGTCACAGATAACACCAAACACAGTGGTAGTGGGTGACTTTAACATCCCACTTTCACCAATTGACAGATAATCCTGGAAAAAATAAACAGAGAGGCATCTGGACTAAATGAGGTCATAGAAGGAATGGACTTAACAGATATATACAGGACATTTCATTCAAAGGCTGCAGAATATATATTCTTTTCAGCAGCACATGGAACATTCTCTAAAATAGACCATATATTAGGACACAAAGCAAATCTTAACAAATTCAGGAAAATTGAAATAATTCCTTGCATTCTATCTGACCACAATGGAATTAAACTACAAATCAGTAGCAAGAAAGGCTATAGAGCATACACAAAATCATGGAAACTAAACAATACAATACTAAATGATGAATGGGTCAATGAAGAAATCAAAAAGGAAATCAAAAAATTTATAGAGTCAAATGACAATGAGAACACAACATACCAAAATCTCTGGGACACAATGAAGGCAGTTCTAAGGGGTAAATTTATAGCCTTAAGTACCTATATTAAGAAATTAGAAAGGTCGCAAGTAAACAACCTAATGCTTCACCTTAAAGCCTTGGAAAAAGAAGAACAAGGCAAACCAAAAGTCAGTAGATGGGAAGAAATAATAAAGATTAGGGCAGAAATTAATGAGATAGAAACAAAAAGAACAATCCAAAGAATTAATGAAACAAAGAGTTGGTTCTTTGAAAGGATAAACAAGATTGATAAACCCTTAGCAAATCTGACCAAAAGAAAGAGAGAAGAGACACAAATTAATAAAATCAGAGATGAACAAGGTAACATCACAACAGATGCCAGAGAAATTCAAAAAATCATAGGGACATACTATAAAAGCATATACTCCACAAAGTATGAAAACCTGAAAGAAATGGATGGTTTCCTTGATCTATATGACCTACGTAAATTAAATCAAAACGAGATTAATCACTTAAATAGACCTATAACAAACATGGAGATCCGAACAGTTATCAATAATCTCCCAACTAAAAAAAGCCCAGGCCTGGATGGATTCAATGCTGAATTTTACCAGACTTTTAAGGAAGAGATAACATCATTGCTTCTTAAGCTTTTCCAGGAAATAGAAAAAGAAGGAATTCTACCAAACTCCTTCTATGAGGCCAGCATCACCCTGATACCAAAACCAGGCAAAGATAGAACAAAAAAAGAAAATTACAGACCAATCTCCCTCATGAACATAGATGTAAAAATTCTCAACAAAATATTGGCAAACAGAATACAAGAGTATATCAAAAAGATCATTCACCCTGACCAAGTAGGCTTTATCCCAGAGATGCAGGGATGGTTCAACATACGCAAATCTATAAATGTAATACATTACATACACGGGTTGAAGGACAAAAATCACATGTTCATCTCATTAGACGCAGAGAAAACATTTGACAAAATCCAACATCCCTTCATGATAAAAGTCCTACAGAGGCTGGGAATAGAAGGAACATATCTCAATATAATAAAGGCTATTTATGACAAGCCTACAGCCAACATATTACTAAATGGGGAAAAACTGGAAGCTCTTCCACTAAAATCAGGAACAAGACAAGGGTGTCCACTGTCCCCACTTTTATTTAATATAGTTTTGGAAGTCTTAGCCATAGCAATAAGGCAAGAGACACACATAAAAGGGATACAAATTGGAAAGGAAGAGCTCAAGTTATCATTATTTGCAGATGACCTGATTCTATACATAAAGGACCCTAAAGACTCGACTAGCAAGCTGTTAGAACTGATCAAAACGTACAGCAATGTAGCAGGATACAAAATAAATACCCAGAAATCTGTAGCCTTCATATATGCTAACAACAAACAAACAGAGGATGAAATCAGAGAATCACTCCCATTCACAATTGCATCAAAAACAAAAAAAATAAAGTACCTTGGAATAAACCTAACCAAGGAAGTAAAGAATCTCTACAATGAGAACTTTAAAACTCTCAAGCGAGAAATTGCAGAAGACACTAGAAAGTGGAGAAACATCCCTTGTTCCTGGATTGGAAGAATCAATATTGTGAAAATGGCAATCTTACCTAAAGCAATCTACACATTTAATGCAATCCCTATCAAAATTCCAAAGACTTTCTTCATGGAAATAGAAAAAAAAAATCCAAAAATTCACTTGGAATCACAAAAAACCTCGAATATCTAAAATAATACTGAGCACCAAAAATAAGACTGGTGGTATCACCATACCTGATTTTAACCTATACTACAGAGCAATAGTAACAAAAACAGCATGGTACTGGCACAAAAACAGACATGTAGATCAGTGGAACAGAATAGAGGACCCAGATGTAAGCCCAAGTAGCTATAGCCACCTGATATTCGATAAAAATGCCAAAAATACTCATTGGAGAAGAGACAGCCTCTTCAGCAAATGGTGTTTTGAAAACTGGATAAATATCTGCAGAAGGATGAAAATAGATTCTTCTCTCTCGCCATGCACAAGAATTAAGTCCAAATGGATTAAAGACCTTAACATCAGACCGGAAACTCTGAAACTGCTAGAGGAAAAAGTAGGGGAAACCCTTCAACTTATTGGTCTTGGCAAAAACTTTCTGAATACAACCCCAATTGCTCAGGCAATAAACCCACAAATTAACCACTGGGACCTAATGAAATTACAAAGATTTTGCACCACCAAGGACACAGTGAAAAAGCAAAGAGGCAACCTACAGAATGGGAAAAAATCTTCGCCAGCTATATATCTGATAGAGGATTAATATCTAGGATATACAAAGAACTCAAAAAGTTAAATAATAAGGAATCAAACAAGCCAATCAAAAAATGGGCTATGGAGCTAAATAGAGAGTTCCCAAAGGAAGAAAATACGAATGGCATATAAGCATCTAAAAAAATGTTCTACGTCACTAGTCATCAGGGCAATGCAGAATAAAACTACATTTAGATTCCATCTCACTCCTGTCAGATTGGCCACCATCATGAAAACAAATGATCATAAATGTTGGCGGGGATGTGTTAAAAAAGGAACCCTTCTACACTGCTGGTGGGAATGCAATCTGGTCCAGCCATTGTGGAAAACAGTTTGGAGGTTCCTAAAGCAGCTAGAGATTGATCTACCATATGACCCAGCTATAGCGCTCCTAGGCATATATCCAAAGGACTCATCTCATTTCCTTAGAAGTACGTGCTCAACCATGTTTATTGCAGCTCAATTTATAATAGCTGGGAAATGGAACCAGCCTAGATGTCCCTCAACAGATGAGTAGATAATGAAGATGTTGCACATTTATACAATGGAGTTCTACTCAGCAGTAAAGAAAAATAAAGTTATGAAATTTGCAGAAAAATGGATGGACCTGGAAAGTATTATACTAAGTGAGGTAACCCAGGCCCAGAAAGCCAAGTGCCACATGTTCTCTCTCATATGTGGATCCTAGCTACAGATGATTGGGCTTCTGTGTGAGAAAGAAAATACTTAGTAGCAGAGGCCAGTAAGTTAAAAAGGAGACATAAAGGGAAGAGAAAGGAAGGGAGGAGGGTACCTAATAAGTTGATATTGTATATATGTAAGTACAATGATTGTGATGGGGAGGTAATATGATGGAGAATGGAATTTCAAAGCGGAAAGCGTCGGGGGTGGGGAGGGAGGGAATTACCATGGGATTTTTTTTAATAATCATGGAAAATGCTAATAAAAACATTAAAAAAAATAATAAAATAAAATAAAAATAAAAAAAAAAAAACCACAATAAAATCAACCAAAGTAGATCCACCCTTTAGGTCTAAACCTCATAAACAGGAGCCAGAATTATACACCTGCTTACACAGGTATGAAGGTAGCTTACATAAGACTTCAGAAGCAAGTCTGACCAAAGACTATGGCCAAGTAGCCTACTAAGAAACTTTTAAGGCAGTCATAAGAAGAAAATTTGTAGCACTAAATGCCTTCATAACAAAGACAGAGAGACCCCAAATTAATAAAGTAACCATCGTAGCAGACAGCTTCAGGTTCACTAAGATGAACTTCCAGACAAGACACAGTTATGGAGGATGGGATTTATTGAAGCTCACAAATCCAGGGGAAGTTCCATAATGGCAGAAGAAGCTGGCCTGCCTTTACAGGCCCAAACAGAGAGAAAGAAGTACAAGCCTAAAAGTCAAAAGCCACAGGACACTTCAGGAACTCCAGCTAGGCACACTTTGCATATCTTTAGATTGAAATCTGAAACCCACCACCATACCTTAAGATCACCCAGTGACATTGCCTCCAGCCAGGTAGCCAGCAGGTGCAAACTACAAACAATAAAGAACTGAATATATTGGGGACAATCTATTCTATTCAAACCACCACATTCCTCCCCTGGCCCCCAATAGATTTATAACCATCACACATTGTAAATTGTACTCTGTTCAATTTCAAAGGTCTCCACAGTCTTGACCAATTTAAGATATTAAGATCTGTAAAATCGAACAAGTTAAACATTTCTAACGCATAAAGGCACAGAGTAAACATTTTTAACTGGTATAAGGCACAGCAAGGAGAGACTAAAACAATGCAAATTCAACTACCATCAAACAAACATCAAACTTCTGCAGTTCAAGTTCAACATAATCAGAGGCTGACAGTCTCCACATTTTCCAATTCCACCCCTCCAGCTGGGCAGAGTAGCAGGGGAACACTTCCATCCCAGGCCGACAGTGCACTCCATGGTAGCCCTTGCACAGTCCTGGTATATCCAAAACATCTTGAGGTCTTCATGCAAACCGTGGTCGATCTTCCAAAGGCTCTTTCAGCCTATCAGGGCATCATGCCCTGCCTCATGCTGGTCTCAGCAGCAGCTCCTGGAAGCATGTACAATTCACAACCACTCCTCACATTTTTCATGCTCCTGAAACCAATACCAGGTGTGTAGGACACAGTTGTATTCTTAATTCAGGGAAAAAACAAATCATAGCCTTGAAAAGCAGGTTCCTTCTCCAATCAACTCTTTCCAAAAGTGTTTGCATTTCTATGATAGTCTTTCCTCAGGCATCCTTCCCGTGGTCCTTTAAGATTGCTAATGTGTTTGAAAATAGCTGATTTAGTAATCTAAAGCCAGTCTCTGTGCCAGTAAATTTAACTTGCTTAAAGTTTTCCAGCTTAACATCTTAAGTCTATCAGTCCAATATCTCTAGCCAAGCACATCAGTCCATTACAAATTTAACCGTGATCAAACTCTCTGGGCCTGGGCAGCCCAGGGCCAACAAAGTCCTCTGAAGTCTTTTCTTCCCCTTAGAAAGCTCATAAGCCAAGCCTCGAAGTTCAATGCTATCTGCACTTAGCATTCTCATACTCTCATCAGAATAGTCCATAAAACTTGGCTTACCATTGCAGAAGACATCTTCAGCTGCAAGCACCAAGTCCATGCCTATTCCTCCAAAACAAAGGTTCCAAAAGATCAACATCCACATGGCCAGGTACATTGCAGCCCACTCCTCAGTACCAAGTTCTGTAGCAGACAGATTCAGGTTCACTGAGATGAACTTCCAGACAAAACACAGTTATGGAGGAAGGGATTTATTGAAGGTTACAGATCCAGGGGAAGTTCCATAATGGCCTGCCTTTACATGCCCAAACAGAGAGAAAGAAGTACAAGCCTAAAGGTCAAAAGCCACAGCACACTTCAGGAATTCCAGCTAGGCACACTTTGCATATCTTTAGATTGAAATCTGAAACCCACCACCATACCTTAAGACCACCCAGTGACATTGCCTCCAGCCAGGTAGCCAGCAGGTGCAAACTACAAACAATAAAGAACTGAATGTATTGGGGGCCATCTCTTCTATTCAAACCACCACACCATCCACCTAAACACATTAAAAAAAAAAAACAGAATAATCCAACCCAAACAGCTGCAGACTGAAAAAAGTAGTCAAGATCAGTACAGAAATTAATGAATTGGAAACTAAGAAAACAATTAAGAAAATTTATGAAACAAAGAGCTGCTTCTTTGGAAAAAAATAAACACGATAGCGAAAACCCTGGCCAATTTGATCCAACAAAAAGGATGGACTTGGAACAGCCATACTCAATGAACTTACAAAATAACAGGATAATTGACAAATGGTCTCACTAATCTGTGGTTCATAACATGGCTTTAAGGACCTCATATGAAAATGGAGGCCCAGGCAATAGGGATGGAAGGGTTTTGGAGGAGGGGACAGGTAGGAGTGGGGGGGACACAAAAGTTAACATAAAATCAACTGGTACCCATAGAAACTATTATTCTTGAAGATAGACTATATGGTTGAACCCTGAACAGTATCATGGAGGGAGCACCTGAAAAGAAGGACCATGGAAAGGGTGGGATGAAGCTTAACCTTAAATTTTTAATTTAATTTAATTTAATTTAATTTAATTTAATTTAATTTAATTTAATTTGGCTATGCATGTAACTTCCAGTACTAGATTGTGGTTACAACTCACAATGAGCTGTTGATCAGAGAGATACAAGGTCTCCAAAACAAGATAGGCTTCTGTCAAAGCACTTGATTATCTTTCTGAGGTAAGTGGTAAGACTCTACTGCTGAAGACACCATATGCTGCTGGCATGGAACATGGAGAGACCTGGCCAGGATCCAGAAGATAGCCAGACCCCAGTCAGTTAGCCCACCTAGTACAAGAAAACACTACATGAGCTACTGGGACAAAGTGGCCAACAACTGTCTGTGCAACCAGGGGTCTAAGGTACTGAAAAGCAAACAATATGACAAGATGTATACACAAGTGCAATAGTGACACACAGCTGTGGTGGGTAACCAATAGCTTTTTGGTTGACTAAGAGATCTGCTCAGTGGAAAGGAGCCATATTTGGAATTGGGAACAAAGTCAGTATCCTGTGGAGACAAATATTATGATATCCAATGATATTTAGCCCCACTGATCTGGGGCTAAAAGGGGGAATACATCCATCAAATTCTCACTAAATTAATAAAGCTTATCCCATCTGACCTGTGCTGACTTCACTTATCATTGGAGAATCTGCTTTTATTATTTTCAGATGGTAGCAAGACACGAGGTAATAAACTACAACTCACATGTCAGCCAAGCCCCACCTGAAACCACAGAGGAATTGAGGAAATGAGTATGAGTGATGCTTCCATGCTGTGCCTGGCAATCAGAGACAGGGTGAAGAAGACAGATGTTGTGAACACTCAACACCTACCAAAGTAGCGATCCAGAGGCTTCTAAGAGCCCATTTCTGAAGTAGACTTCAAATTCACCCACCATGCTCAGAGAATTTTTCAGAAGAGGGGATGGAAAGATTATAAGAGCCACAGGTTGGGATGTCATGGCCAGTTGCTCTGCCTCCCCCCAATAAAATATTGCTGCTTTCTCAATGCATAATCCACAAAAAAAGCTGCAACCTCACTGAAGGAGGCCTTCAGTGGATTCCAGGTGGGAACGAGGGAAAGGATGGTACCAACACATGATGCATCCATACTTATTATGTCTATAATTAATATTTTTTTAAAAATGAAACTTTTAAGGAAGAGACTTGTAAAGGTATTTCTTCTCCTTCTTCAAACGTACCAACATCAACACAAAGCTATAATAAGGCCAAAAAAAAAAAAGCATCACTGAAATAAACTATTTTTTTCCAGTAGTTTGCCACAACAATGTAGAAATAAAAGCAGCTTCCTGATGAAGAATTCAGATTTTTTTTCTTTTTTAAGTTCAAAGAACTTCAAGAAAGTATACAGATGTGATCCATTGAAATTAGAAGCATACTCTCAGGTCTCTTATTAACTCCTATAGCAAAGTAGCCAGGTACAAAATCAATGCACAAAAATCAGTAACCTTCCTATATGCAAATGACAAAGATACAGAGAAAGAAATAAGGGACATGGTCCCATTTTCAACAGCAACAATAAATAAATAAATAAATAAAATATGTTGGAATAACATTAACCAAGGAAGTGAAGATTTATACAACGAAAACATAAAAACACTCAAAAAAGAAATTGACAAGGGCTTGAGAAAATGGAAAGACCTCCCATGCTCCTAGATAGGTAGAATTAACATTGTGAAGATGGCAATCCTACCAAAGACAATATACAGATTCAATGCAATTCCAATTAAAATCCCTACAGTGATCTTCACAGAGATAGAAAAAATGATCTCAAATTTCATGTGGAAAGGCAGAAGGCCTCAGATATCCAAGAATATCCTCAGCAAAAGAAATACCTCTAGAAGCATCACCATACCTGATCTAAAGCTATATTACAAAGCCATAATAATAAAAACAGCATGGTACTGGCATAAAATCAGGAGTATAGACCAATAGAATAGAATTGAGGACCAAGACTTTAGGTCAAGCAACTATAGCTACTTGATATTTGAAAAAGGCCCTAACAATGTAGGCTGGAAAAAAAGACAGCATCTTCAACAAATGGTACTGGACAAGCTGGATAACTATATGCAGGAAATTGAAACTTGATCCACACATTTTGCCATACACTACACTCAAGTCCAAATGGATCAAAGACCTCAATATAAGACCAGAAACTCGAATACTACTGGAAGAAAATATAGGAAGTACTTTCCATGATATAGGAATGGGAAAAGACTTCCTGAACAAAACCCTAGTAGCTCACGATCTTAAACAGCTACTCAACCAATGGGATCACATGAAGCTGAAGAGTTTCTTTACAGACAAGCATACAATAAGCAAAGCCAATAGATCATTCACAAAATGGAAGAAAATATTTGCCTGTTATCCAACTGACAGAGGCCTAGTCTCTAGAGTCTACAAAGAGCTCAAAAATCTAAACAGAAAAAGGTTAAACACACCACTCACAAAACGGGACAAAGAGCTGAACAGGCAGTTCACAGAGGAAGACATACAAATGGAAGACACCCACTTAAGAAACTGTTAGTCATCCCTAATCATCAGAGAAATGTAAATTAAAACAACTATGAGATTCCTCCTTACCTCAATAAGGATAACAAACATCAAAAAATTAAATGAAAATAAATGCAGGCAAGGATGTGGAGAAGTAGGAACACTCATCCACTGTTGGTGGGAATGTAGGATGGTACAACCACTGTGGAAAGCAACATGGAGACTCCTGAAAAAGCTGACTATAGAGATACCAACAGACCCAGTTATTTCCTTACTGGGTACACCTTCAAACCACAGGCCAGAGAGATTTGCTCAACCATGTTTGTAGTGGCTCAATTCATAATAGCTAAGAGCTGGAATCAACACAGATGCCCATCACTAGAAGAATGGATAACTAAGATGTGGTATATCTACACAGTGTTATTCTATACAGCAGTAAGAAAAAATGACACAAGGAAATTTGAGGAAAAATTGTTGAACCTGGAGCAGTTCATTCTCAATGAACTTACCCAATCACAAAAAAAAAAAAAAAAAAAAAAATCTCCACATAGTCTCACTCATCTACAGAACCTAACCTGAATCTACCCAAGATGCATTACATACCCAGCAAGCATCTCATGGACTAGTCAACAGGATGGGTGGGGAGGTAAGGGAGGATAATGGATGGGGTGGGAAACACAAATCTAGGCCCAAAAGACAGCCGGACCATAAAATTCTACTTCCTAAAGAGCAGACCAAATGGCTGAACCTTCACCAGGATGTTAAAGAGAACACCTGAGCCACAAGTTACTGGAGACAGCATGAAGAAAACTAACCTTAATCATTTACAGCTTGTCTCCCTCCCACCCTTCCTCCCTCTCTCTCTCTCTCTCTCTCTCTCTAACTCTTTTATATTAGTTATCTTTTTCTTCCTTTTCTTAGTGGGCACTGTCCTGTAATTCACAGTACTAGGATGTGGCTATCATCAACAATGAGCTTTTGATCAGAGAGACCTAGAAGGTTTCCTAAAAGAAAGACAGATTTCTGTCTGAGTACTTGATGACCCACCAAAGGCTAGTGATAAGACCCTACTGCTGAAGACATCTTTTGTGTTTGACACATAAAATGGAATGGCATGCCTGGAAGCTGGAAGAGAGTCAGTACCCAGACAGTCAGCATGTCTAGTGCCAGAAGGTGCTACATGGGAGACTGGGAGAAAATGACCAATATGTCTCCAAGCAGCTCATGGTCTAACTTACTTAGCAGCAAGTAACCTGTCATGATGCCCACCCAAGTGTAATAGTGGCACACATCCATGGTGGGTAACCAGCTGCTCTCAATTCGGTTAACTGATCCCCTCAGTGGTATGTGACCCATAACTGGAGCTGGAAAATAAGTCAGAACCATATCCAAACATTAGCCCACTCTCCAGTATCAAGCTACCATCAATCGTGGGCACAAGACGGCCTACACCTATAAAATTCACTATAAAAAGTAAAGGTTATCTCATTTGTCTGGTGCTAACTTATGCCCCATTGGAGAAAATGCTTCTGTTTTTCAGATAGATGTAGATCCTAAGTAGAGAGCCACCCCATCATACCTCAAAAGGGCCCTTGCTGGAAACAAGAAAAATTGGTGAATCAAGCAAGGGTGCTGTTTTCTTGGTAAACCAGATACCAGCACAAGGGTGAAGGAGATCAACACAGAAAAATCAACTCCTACCAAATCAGAGATCCAGAGACCCAGAGGCCCCCAACACCTCATCACTGAAACAGACTAAAAATGAACCCAACAAGGCTCAGGGAAATTTTGCAGAAGAGGGGGAGGAAAGAATGTCAGAGCCACATGTTGGGTCATGATATGCAGAGACAGTTATCCTACCCATAACTGTGGGATAACTCCAGAATGCATGACCCATGTACCTCAACAAGGAGGGACGTAGGGGCAGGGGTAGGTCATGGATGAGCCTAACAATGGTACCTAACCGACTATATTTGCTGAGTAAAAAACTAATTAATAAAAAATATAGGAACATATTGCCGGGCTCATCCCTGGCAGGTTGGTAGTGCTGAGGAGGGTCCAGGCCCACTGATTCCTTCCAAGGGGTTGAAGAAGATGGCATGAACACTGGATGACTCAGAATTTCTCCTAGTCACCAGAGAAAAACCACACTGAGTAGGGAGTCTTTTCGAAGCAGGAACTCAGTTTATTGTTACAAGCAGTTTTCTATATAATGTTGGGAATGAAGGCGGAGATTCTAGGATAGGGAGAGATGTAAGGGCCAATAGTAAACAATGACCTTTGAGATAATTGGTTCCAAGTGTGCGTGCTCGGGAATTCCAACTCCTATGTGGAAGTAGCAGGCCAGAAGCCATTAGTTGTAGCTGGCCCGAGGCAGATCACCAAACTTTAGCTACACTAAGGAAGTTCTACTAGGCCTCACACCCAGGCCTTTCAAGGCCCAACATCTCCCCCTTTTGTTTTTGTAAGAGCATTAGTCACCATGGCCCCTGTCTTAGGTTGTCCCCCTCTGGGGATCTTACCCGTCACTTGGTACCATGTGTTTAGCTCGCTGAGAACCCACTCCATGGCTTGTCTTAGGTTGTCTCAGTCAATCTGAGATCTTACCCATCATTTGTCACATGGAGGTCAGAAGAGGTGGCAGTGGGTCTTCTGAGGAACTTAATTCCTGAGTTCCAGCCTGTGGTAATGTATCTCAACCTGATGGAGTTTTATTGCCTCTAGCAGCTGGTGAATTAATTGTGTAATTTTGTTAATTACACAAGACCCGACAGTGAGGATAAGGAGGAGGGGAAGGAGGGGCCTAAGTAGAGGGAGGAGGTAGGGTAAGAAGCCATGTAAGCCTATCCACAGTGGGCTGTCCTGGAGGTCCTGCCATCTCTTCTCCATGTCCTTCTAGAGTCTCTTAATCTTGTCCTGAACTATTCCCAATTTACTGGCATAAAAGCAGCATTTTTCCTGTAAAAACAAGCATATGCCTCCCTTTTCAGCTGTTAGTTGATCTAGTACCCTCTTTTTTTGTAGGACTACCTCAGTCAGGGAATCTAGCCATTGTTGGATATACTTCTCCCTGATATAATCAAAAGAGGGCATATTGAGGGCCTCATTTCCAGGAATAATATCGACATCTGGGATTAAGGTGGCTGGGGCACAAAGGCCCATGCAATTGGTGGGCAGAAAGTCATAGACCATCCCGCCTCCACAAACATAAACCATTCCAGAAGGTGGGCAGTGTTGAGCACTGGGTTCAGTTGTGTTAAAAGTAGATAAGGAAGAATGAATGTACCCCACATCTATACTGAATTGAGACAAAGATTTTCACATGTGACAAAAAATGAGTCAATTCATTCAGGTGATTTAGCAATCATAAACGTGCATTCAGTTTACATTGTTTTGCCTGTTCAGGATATTAATAGATGTGACAAGGGAGATACATTATGATACAATAATAGTAGCCAAATTTAATGTGATTCATTCATTTTTGACAGGTCACTTACATGGGAAATCTGTAAAGAAAAAACTAAGATCCATTTGACCAGATGGACCTACTATACATATAACAAAAATTCTTTGGTAAATATATTTAGTAGTCATTGTATCAGAAAAAAAAAATAGAAAACCTGGGCTGGAGAAATGTTTTAGTGTTCAAAGATTTCTGTGCAAAAATATGGGCTTATGGGAGCCTGACAACACTGAAGTTCAAATCTCCAGAACTCATATAAACAACTGGGTGTTGCCATGAACATCTTACCTCCAATCCTGTGGGAATTAAAATGTCCAGGCTTCAAAATTTTAAGCTCTAGAATCAGTCAACGACTTTCTTGCAAGTTAAAAATACCAGTGGGTGAGTAATAGAGGTTTGTTCATGTACTCTAGTTTCACTGCTAGCAAGCACACAGGGTGATGCATCAGTACATACATGTGCATACAGCACACACATTACAACCTCCCCCCAACACTCACTACTCACACCACACCAAAAATACTATACAGGTGCCAGAAAGGTATTAAAAAACAGAAAATAGAAACCTAATAATAATAAGCAATGACAGAATTAGTAATAATCTTCTATTTTTTTAAAATTTTTAAATTATTATTTATTTATTTATTTGAGAGCGACAGACACAGAGAGAAAGACAGATAGAGGGAGAGAGAGAGAATGGGCGCACCAGGGCTTCCAGCCTCTGCAAACTAACTCCAGACGCGGGCACCCCCTTGTGCATCTGGCTAACGTGTGACCTGGGGAACGGAGCCTCGAACCGGGGTCCTTAGGCTTCACAGGCAAGCGCTTAACCGCTAAGCCATCTTTCCAGCCCATAATCTTCTATTTTTAAAAAGGCTAAAACCCAATAAATTTATTGCTGAACTCTACCAAACATTTACTAGTTCACAAGTTACTCCAAAAGAGAATATAATAAAAATTTCCAAATAATTTCTGTGAGGACACATAAGAAAATCAAAAATACAAAAAAAGGAAAGAAGGAAGGAGTCAATTTTCTTTATGAATATACATACAAAAATCAAAAAAAAAGCAAATTTTTTTACAAGTGCATTAAAAAGATTCATAATGGGCTGAAGAGATGGCTTAGTGGTTAAGTGCTTGCCTATGAAGCCTAAGGACCCTGGTTCGAGGCTGGATTCCCCAGGACCCACGTTAGCCAGATGCACAAGGGGGCACACATGTCTGGAGTTTGTTTGCAGTGGCTGGAGGCCCTGGTATGTCAATTCTTTCCCTCTCTCTCTTTCTCTGTCTGCCTCTTTCTCTCTGTCTGTTGCTCTCGAATAAATAAATATATAAATAATTATTTGTAAAAGTTTAAAAAAAGTTTAATAATGATTGCTGTGGTCAGCTCCATGTTTATGGGGGGAACATTGGAGCATACAGATTATGGGAGGAATAGGTTTTTTTTAGTTTACAAATCAATGGGAACTTCCAACAATGGTAGAAGAAACTGACTCCCTCTTATAGATGCAAGCAGGAGAAACCATCAAACAGCCAGCACTATAAGCAGACTCAAACTGTTCTTTTCACATTTCTGGTATCAGACCAGTCCTCAATGACATCCCCCACAATAGCAGGAATCTGCCTGCCAGGGGTTGAAGTTGCCAACTCAATTTTAATAAATATCTGAGTCTATGGGGGCATACATTTACACTATCATATTCAAACTACCATAATGATAAAGTGGTATTCATCCCAGGAATATAAACATCTATTGATGCTCTCAGAAACTAGATATAGAAAGAATTTACTTCAACACACATATATGTATGCATGTATATATATCATCAAAATAATTAAAATATGATATACCCATAGATAACACCATAGTCAATAATAAAATTTAAAACATATTGCTCTAAAATCAGGAATAACTTACGAATGTACACTCTTTTGCTAGGGAAGTGGTTCATTTAGTAGAGCAATGCCTAGCATGAAGCCCTGAATGGATCTCCAACTGCATAAACAGTTGATAAGATATGCATATAATTTCAACACTTGGGAGCAGGCAGAAGGATGAGAAGTTCAAAGTTATCCTCCTTGCTACACATTGAAAGCAAAAAAGCAGACACTAATTAAAACATTGGCACAGCAAAGGAAACAATAAAAAGAGTGAAAAAATCTCCTGATGAGAAAAAAAAGTAGTGATAAGCCATGTATGTGATAAGGAATTAATGTCCAAAATATTCTTAAAAATGAATGTATGAAAGAAAATACATGATTCAAAACATATGAAGGAATTTTATTTACATTCTCAAAAAGACATAAAATAGCATTTATAGTTATATGGAGGAAAAGAAAATCTTTAATTTCCAGAAAAATGTAAATGAAGACCATAATAAACTATCATCCAAAACCTTTCATATTGTAACAAAAAGGAGTGAAAGATAAATGATACAGGAAAATGTAGGTTATACTACTGATAGGATGATAAATTATTATCACAATTGTAGAAAACATTATTGAAGTTCCCCAAAATAATTAAATATATGACTACTATATGATCCTGTAATTCCACTCTGTGTAAAAAGAAATGGTAGCATATAAAGAAGGCCTGAATCTCAATTCTTATGTGCTAATCACTGTCTTCCTCTCTTTGCACTCCATACTGATGATTGCCTGTCTTATTTGTCAGGAGGCTAAGAAAGGCTGATTGGCATGAGTTCAAAGCCAGCCTGCTTACAGAGTGAGTTTCGGATAGCCTGGGCTACACAATTAGTCTATGTCTTCAAAAAGGGAAAAGAATGAGGGTTCCTCTTCCTCTTTCTCCACATCCTCGCCAACATTTGTTGTCATGTTATTTTTTAATGATTTCCATGCTTCCTGGAGTAAGTGGAATCCCGTAAATGTTTTAATTTACATTTCCCTAATGGTCAGGGATGTTGAACATTTTCTTAAGTGTATTGTAGTGATTTTTATTTCTTCTCCTGAGAACTCCCTCTTCAGTTCTCTGTTCCATTTTTGGAGTGGGTTGTTTGACTTTTTTATTGTTTAGGTTTTTTTTTTTTTTTTGAGTTATTTGTAGATTCTAGATATTAGGCTTCTGTCAGTGGTATAGTTAGTGAAAATTTTCTCTCATTCTGCGGCTAACCCTCATTTACTATTGGTGGTAAGGAAACTTGGACAACTATTATAGAAATCAATATGCAAATTCCTGAACAGGATTGATATAGAGCTACCAACTGGCCCAGTTATTCCCTTACTTGGCATTTATCCTAAATGCTCCATGCCTCACTGCAGAGATATTTGCTCAAACTTGTTTATAGCTGCTCAATTCATAATGGTTAAGAACTGGAATCAACCCAGGTGCCCATCATTAGATTAATGGATAATGAAATTATGGTACATTTACACAATGTAATTCTAATCAGCAGTAATAAAAAATACAATCAAATTTGTAGAAAAATAGACATACTTGGAACAGATCTTACTCAGAGCACACACACTTACAGAAAGAAATATGCCACATGGTCTCACTTATCTTCTGTTCCTAACCTGGACCTGCTCAACTAGATGACATACTTAATAGGCAACTCTAGGCTCAGACAACAGGGACAGAAGGGTTTTGGAGGAGGGGAATGTGAGATTGGGAAAAACACACAAAAAACTAAATCCAAAATGAACGGGTACCATAGAAACCTTTATCCTTGAAGATAGACTAAAAAAGAGTAAGGGAAGAGCACCTGAAAAGAAGGACCCTGTAGAGGGTGGGATGAAAAATAACCATAAAAACTGTTTTTCTGGGGCTGTAGAGATGGCTTAGTTGTTAAGCGCTTGCCTATGAAGCCAAAGGACCCCAGTTCAAGGCTCAATTCCCCAGGACCCACGTAGCCAGATGCACAAGGGGGCGCACACGTCTGGAGTTCGCTTGCAGTGGCTGGAAGCACTGGCACGCCCATTCTCTCTCCCTCCCTCCCTCCCTCCCTCCCTCCCTCCCTCCCTCCCTCCCTCCCTCCCTCCCTCCCTCCCTCCCTCTCTCTCTCTCTTTCTCTCTCTCTCTCTCCTTCTTTGTCTCTGTCTCTCACTCTCAAATAAATAAAAATAAATAAACAAAAAAATAAAAAATAAAAACAAAACTGTTTTTCTTTCTGACCTGTAACTCGCAGTAACAGAAATCGGTTGCTACGCACAATGAGCTGTTGATCAGAGAGACCTCGGAGATACCTGACACAAGACAGACTTCTGTCAAAGCAATTAATTACACTCCTGAGGCAAAAGGTAAGACTCTACTGATGAAGACACCACATGCTACCAACACAGAGTGTGGCAAGACCTGGATGGAGTCTTAAAGAGAGCCAATCCCTAGAAAGTCAGCCTATCTAGTGCTGGAAAGCACTCCTTGAGCTGCTGGCGGAAAGCAGTGAACTATGGTTTGTGGTGAACAATGGTCTGAGCAACCAGAGGTCTAAGCTACTCAGAAGCAAACACACGGACAGGATGCACATGCCAATGCGATAGTGGCACTCAGCCATTGTGGGTACCAATAGCTTTCTGATTGGCTAAGAGATGCTCAGTGTAAAGGAACCCATATCTGGAATAGGGAACCAGGTCAGAAAGTTATGGAAACCAAGATTATGCTCTCCAGTGTCACACTGTCACTAGTCTGGCTAAAAGAGGGGCTACATACATCAACATTTCCCTAAATTAATAATGCTTATCACATTTACACTATGTTAACTTCTTTCTACAATGGAGAATCTGGTTTTCTTTCTTTCTTTCTTTCTTTTTTTTTTTTTTTTTTTTTTTGGTTTTTTGAGGTAGGGTCTCAATCTAGTCCAGGCTGACCTGGAATTCAATATGGAGTCTCAGGGTGGCCTCGAACTCTCTTACGTCTGCCTCCCGAGTTCTGGATTAAAGGTGTGCACCACCATGCCTGTCAAATCTGGTTTTCTTTCTCAGAAGGTAGCAAGACATGAGGAAATAAACCACCCCTCGCACTTCAGCCAAGCCCCAGCTGAAACCACAGAGGATTTGGGGATATGAGCAAGAGTACTGTTTCCCTGATGAACCTAAAAATCAGTGCCAGGGTGAAAGAAACAGACCCTGAGGATACTTTAACACTTACCAAAGCAAAGATCCAGAGGCTCCTATGAACTCATCACTGAATTAGAATTAAAACACACACCATGACTCAGGAAATGTTGCTGAAGAGAAGGTAGAAAGATTTTAAGAGTCAAAGGTTGAGACGTCATGCTCAGAGGCATTGCCTCCCCCCCAAAAAAACTGGTCCTCCAAAAATGCATACCCCACAAACTCATTGGAAATACCTGCAACCTCAGTGAGGATGGCCCCCAGTAGAATGGGGGCACACATGGGGGAAAAGAAGATGCCGACACAAGATGTATCTGTAAAATATGCTCTTAATAGTAATAAATAAAAAGAAGACAAAAAGAAATTAGCATAGGCTGATTTACCCATCCTAGCCCCAAACTGCAAGCAACCCAAATGGCTGGAAGCAGAGGAGTAGAGGCTATTCAGCAGCCAAATAAATAAATCAATTATTCATACAAAAAAGGAAAATAATTGAAAAAAAAAGCCTATATAGAATTTCAGCACTTATAATTCTACTTGTAGTAAAATGATTTTATTAGACTTAATTTTATAACTCTCAACTTTCAGAACTTTTAAGAAAGATACATATTTAAAGAGTTTGTTTATTGTTTAAATATTTAGATGCAACATTTCAAATTATTTTTAAAACTGTATTTATCTGTACGTGTGTGTGTGTGTGTGTGTGTGTGTGTGTGTGTGTGTGTTTGAACCAGGACTTCTCCCCATTTCAAATGAATGCCAGATATGTGAACCATTTTTTGTGGTCTCAATTTAGGTAGTCAATGATGAATTGAACCCAGGAAAGCATGTTTTGCAATGAAATGCCTTTAACCTATGGGCTATCTTTTCAGCCCAAAATATTTTAGAATATATTTGTCAATGTTTAATTTTCACGTTCTTGCTTTTTTTCTGTTTTTGCTTCTTTTCTTTTCTTTTTCTTTTTCTTTTTTTTTTTTTTTTTTTTGAGGTAGGGTTTCAGTCTAGTGAGGCTGATCTGGAATTCACTATGCAGTCTCAGAGTGGCCTTGAACTCACAGCAATCATATTTCTGCCTCCTGAGTTCAGGGTTTTAAGGTGCATGCCATTACACCTAGCTTTTTGTGTGTGTGTTTTTAAGGTAGGGCCTTGTTCTAGACAAGGTTGACCGGGAATTCACTATGTAGTCTCAGGGTGGCCTCAAACTTCATAACAATCCTTCTACCTCTGCATGATGAGAGCCAGAAATAAGGTATGAGCAACCATACTTGGCTGCCATTTAGTATTTATGTGATGTGTAATTTTGTATTTGCCTTATATTTAGCTCTACATTTTGATAAAAAGAGGAATTTACAAAATATTTGAAGTAGCATAAACACTTAAAAATGAGGAAAAAGACTCACAAACAGTGGTTATTTTCACTAAGATTTTAATAATATTTACTTTTGCTCAATTTTTATTAACATTTTCCATGATTATAAAAAGTATCCCATGGTAATACCCCCCCCACTTTCTTCTTTGAAATTCCATTCTCCATCATATTCCCTCCCCATCTCAATCAGTCTCTCTTTTATTTTGATGTCATCATCTTTTCCTCCTGTTATGATGGTCATGTGTAGGTAGTGTCAGACACTATGAGGTCATGGATATCCAGGCCACTTTATGTCTGGGGGCAGCATGTTGTAAGGAGTCCTATCCTTCCTTTGGCTCTTTCTTACATTCTTTACACCACCTTTTCCACATTAGACCCTAAGCCTTGGAAGGTGTGATCAAGATGTTGCTCAGTACTCCAGTCACTTCTTTCCAGCACTATCATACCTTCTGAGTCATCCCAAAGTCCCTGCAAGCTGAAAAGAGAAGATTCTGTACCCAAAGTGAGAGTAGCATTAATATAAGGGTATAAATATTAAGAGAAAATGCTTACTGGGCAGTTTGATAAGCATAGTATATACATTTTTCCAGACATCAGCAGATGTTACACCACTAGAACTCATGACTACACCTGTTTTAAATTTTCAGTATCAGGGATGTGTTTTCCCCCATGGAGTGGGCTTCCAGTCCAATTGGAGGGCAGTTGGTTTCCACCATGACAGATGTGCCAGTATGGCACCCATGAGCTCATTTGGCCTGGCTGGCCAAATATAAGGCTTTCAGTGTTCACTGTTGAGTATCTTCACTGATATTATCTTTTTCTCCCATTGAACTACATGTAGAATGGCTTCTTCCAGCTGTCTGTCAGCTGGTCTACATGGAGGAGGTTATTAGCTCAGTTCTAGCAGGATTTCTCAGTGGCCTTGCAGCCCAAGTATGTGGAATCTTCAGCAATAGGGCCTTGCCATCGATTCCTGGTGGGAAACCAAGGGCCTCAGGAATGGCCTATAATCTTTTGAGAGTATCAGGGTCCTCCCTAGCCAACAACTCACTGGAGGTATCCCATTCTTGCACTGAAAATTTTCTAACAATGATCTATGGCTCCTGAGTGTTCCATTGTCCAAAACTGGAGGATTCCGTATGAATTATTTATATCCTCTTTGATTTTGATTAGCCCTCCCTCCACCTTTCCTTTCCTCAATGTCTTCCCCTGACCTCACTTAGGGTCTTTTCACCACTGTTAATCCATTCTTCTATTTACATATACACAATACCAACCTACTAAGTACCCTCCTCCCTTCCTTACTCTTCCCTTATATCTCATTTTTAACTTACTGGCCTCTGCTACTGAGTATTTTCCTTCTTACACTTAAGCCCAATCATCTGTAGCTAGGATCCACATATGAGAGAGAACATGCAGCGTTTGGCTTTATGGGCCTGGGTTACCTCACTTAGTATAATCCTTTCCAGGTCCATCCATTTACCTGCAAATTTCATAACTTCACTTTCTTTTACTGCTGAGTAGAACTCAATTGTATAAATGTGCCACATCTTCATTATCCACTCATCAGTTGAGGGATATCTAGGCTGGTTCCATTTCCCAGCTATAATGAATTGAGCAGCAATAAATAAGGTTGAGCATGTACATCTCAGGAAATGGGATGAATAATCAGGATATATGCCTAGGAGTGCTATAGCTGTGTCATATGTTAGATCAATTTTTAGCTGTTTTAGGAACCTCCACACTGATTTCCAAAATGGCTGGACCAGATTGAATTTCCACCAACAGTGTAGAAGGGATCCTCTTTTTTCACATCCCCACCAGCATTTATGCTCATTTGTTTTCATGATGGTAGCCAATCTGACAGGAGTGAGATGGAATCTCAATGTAGTTTTAATCTGCATTTCCCTGATGACTAGGGATGTAGAACATTTTTTTGATGCTTATATGCCATCAATATTTCTTGTTTTGAGAACTCTCTATTTAGCTCCATAGCCCATTTTTTAATAGGCTTGATTTATTTCTTATTATTTAACTTTTTGAGTTCTTTTTATATCCTAGATATTAATCCTCTATCAGATATATAGCTGGCAAAGATTTTTTTCCCATTCTGAAAGTTGCCTTTTTGCTTTATTCACAGTCTCCTTTGAAATACAAAATCTTCGTAATTTCATGAGGTCCCAGAGGTTAATCTGTGGTTTTATTGCCTGAGTAATTGGGGTTATATTCAGAAAGTCTTTGCCAAGACCAATATGTTGGAGGGTTTCCCCTACATTTTCCTCTAGCAATTTCAGAGTTTTAGATCTGATGTTAAAGTCTTTAATCCATTTGGACTTAATTATTGTGCATGGAGAGAGAGTAGAATCTATTTTCATCCTTCTACAGATACATATCCACTTTTCCCAGCACCATTTGCTAAAGAGGATGTCTTTTCTTCAATGAATATTTTTGGCATTTTTATCGAATATCAGGTGGCTATAGCTACCTGGACTTATATCTGGGTCCTCTATTCTGTTCCATTGATCAACATATCTGCTTTTGTGCCAGTACCATGCTGTTTTTGTTACTATGGCTTGGTAATATAGGATAAAATCAGGTATGGTGATACCTCCCGACTTATTTTTGTTGCTCAGTATTTTCAACATTTGAGGTTTTTTGGGATTCCAAATGAATTTTTGGATTGTTTTTTCTATTTCTGTGAAGAATGCCTTTGGAATTTTTATGGGGATTGCATTAAATATGTAGATTTCTTTTGGTAAGATTGCCATTTTCACAATATTGATTCTTCCAATCCAGGAACAAGGGATGTTTTTCCATTTCCTAGTGTCTTCTGCAATTTCTCACTTTAGTGTATTAAAGTTTTCATTGTAGAGATCCTTTGCTTCCTTGCTTATGTTATTCCAAGGTACCTTATTTTCGTTGATGCTATTGTGATTGGGAATGATTCTCTGATTGCATCTGCTGTGTGTTTGTTGTTAGCATATAGGAATGCTACTAATTTCTTTGTATTTATTTTGTATCCTGATACATGGCTGTTCATTTTTATCATCTGTAACAGTTTGCTGGTAGAGGTTTTAGGGTCATTTATATATAGAATCATGTCATATACAAATAATGATAACTTGATCTCTTCCTTTCCAATTGCTATACTTTTTGTGTGTGTCTCTTGCCTTATTGCTATGGCTAAGACATCCAGTACTATATTAAATAAAAGTGGGAAAAAATATAAGTGGGGACAGTGGACACCCTTGTCTTGTTCCTGATTTTAGTGGAAAAGCTTCCATTTTTTAGTAATATGTTGGCTGTAGGCTTGTCATAAGTAGCCTTTATTATATTGAGATATGTTCCTTCTATTCACAGTTTCTGTAGGACTTTTATGATGATTGGATGTTGGATTTTGCCAAATGCTTTCTCTGCATTTAATGAGATGAGCATATGATTTTTGTCCTTCAGTCCATTTATATAATGTATTGCATTTATCGATTTGCATGTGTTGAACCATTCCTGAATCTCTGGGATAAAGCCTATTTTGTCAGGGAGAACGATCTTTTTGATATATTCTTGTATTCTGTTTGCCAATATTTTGTTGAGAATTTTTGCATCTATGTTCATGAGGGAAATTGGTCTGAAATTTTCTTTTTTTGTTCTATCTTTGCCTGGTTTTGGTACTAGGGTGATAGTGGCTTCATAGAAGGAATTATGTAGGATTTTTTCTTTTTGCATTTTATGGAAAAGCTTAAGAAACCATGGTGTTAGTTGTTCAATGAAGGTCTGGTAAAATTCATCAGTGAATCCATTTGGGCCTGGACTTTTTTTAGTTGGGATATTTTTGATAACTGCTTGGATTGCCATGCTTGTTATACATCTATTTAAGTGATTAACCTCATATTGATTTAATCTAGGTGGGTCATATAAATCAAGGAAATCATCCATTTCTTTCAGATTTTTGTACTTTGTGGAGTATATGCTTTTATAGTATATCCCTATGATTTTTTTTTTTGTATTTCTCTGGCATCTGTTCTGATGTTACCTTTTTCATCTCTCATTTTATTGATTTGTGACTTTTCTCCCTTTCTTTTGGTCAGATTTCCTAAAGGTTTATCAATCTTGTTTATCCTTTCAAAGAACCAACTCTTTGATTCATTGAGTATTTGGATTTTTTTTTTTGCTTCTATTTCATTAATTTCTGCCCTAATCTTTAATATTTCTTCCTATCTACTGATTTTTGGTTTCCGTTGTTCTTTTTTTTCGAAGTCTTTAAGGTAAAGCATTAGGTCGTTTACTTGCAACCTTTATAATTTCTTAATATAGGCACTTAAAGCGATAAATTTACCTCTTTGGACTGCCTTCGTTATGTTCCAGAGATTTTGATATGTTGTGTTCTCATTATCTTTTGACTGTATAAATTTTTTGATTTCCTTCTTGATTTCTTCATTGACCCATTTATCATTTAGTAGTGTGTTGTTTAATTTCCATGATTTTTGTATGCTCTATAGTCTCTCTTGCTATTGCTTTGCAGTTTGATTCCATTGTGCTCAGATAGAATGCAAGGAATTATTTCAATTTTTCTGTATTTGTTAAGATTTTCTTTGTGTCCTAATATGTGGTCTATTTTAGAGAATGTTCCATGAGCGCTTGAAAAGAATGTATATTCTGCTGTATTTGGATGAAATGTCCTGTATATATCTGTTAGGTCCATTCCTTCTATGACTTCATTTAGTACAGATGCCTCTCTGTTTATTTTTTTCCCAGGATGACCTGTCAATTGAGGAGAGTGAGGTGTTGAAGTCACCCATTACCACTGTGTTTGATGTTATCCGTGACCTTAGTTCTAATAGCGTTTGTTTGAAGAATTTGGGAGCCCCCATGTTAGGTGCATATATGTTTAGGATTGTAATGTCCTCCTGTTGGAGGGTGCCTTTAGTCAATATATAGTAACCTTCCTTATGTTTCTTAACGAATGTTGGACTGAAGTCTACCTTGTCAGATATTAAGGCAGTAACCCCTGCCTGTTTTCTAGGTCCATTTGCTTGAAACACCGTTTTCCAACCTTTCACCCTAAGATAGTGTCCATCCTTTGTAGAAAGGTGGGTTTCTTGGAAGCAACAAATTGAAGGATCCTGCTTTTTAACCCAGTCTGTGAATCTATGCCTTTTGGTTAGGGCATTGATGCCATTGATATTAAGAGAGAATATTGAAAGGCGTGTATTCATTTTTGCCATTTTTTTGTAGGTCTTCCGGTTTTACCTTTGTTCTCTTGGGTTAACTAGTATTTGAGTGTTGTTTGTTTTTTTTCCTGCTTCCTTATATGTGTGTTTTCCTTATTCTTCAGCATGGAAGATTCTTTCAAGTATTTTGTGTAGAGCTGGTTTTGTCTTTCAAATACTCCTTTAGCTTACTTTTGTTGTAGAATATCCTTATTTCTCCATTTATTTGAATGGATAGTTTTGCAGGATAAAGTAAGCTTGGTTGACAGTTGTTATCTTTCAGAACTTGGAATACATCACTCCAAGCCCTTCTGGCTTTTAAAGTTTGTGTTGAGTAATCTGCTGTAGTCCTGATAGGCTTGCATTTGTAGGTAACTTGATTTTTCTCTGTAACTGCTTTCAATATTTTTTTTTTCTTTTGTTTGTGTGTTTGGTAGTTTGACTATAATATGGCAAGGGGAGGTTTTTTTCCAAGTTTTGTCTGGCTGGTGTTCTAAAGGATTCCTGTATCTGCATTGGCACCTCTTTCCCAATTTGGGGGAAGTTTTCTTCTATGATTTTGTTGAAGATGCCTACTATGCCTTTGGAGTGAAATTCTTCTCCTTCTACTATGCCCTGAATTCATATGTTTGATCTTTTCATAGTGTCCCGAATATCTTGAAATTCCCACTTATACTTTTCTATTAGTTTGTCTTTCTCTTTGTTGGACTGTATTTGATCTGCCAACTGGTCTTGTAGCTTAGATATTCTGTCCTCTCCTTCATCCATTCTACTGGTGAGATTTTCTACAGTTTTTATTTAATTAACTGTGTTCTTTATTGCTAGTAATTCTGACTGATTTTTCTTTATTATTTATATTTCCTTATTTATATCTAGTATTGACCTCTTTATTTCATTAAATGGGTGTCCTATGTTTTCTTTGCTTCCTTTGATTTCCTCTTTGATTTCTTCTTTGACTTTTTTGAACATATTTAAAATCATTCTTTTGAAATCTTTCTCAGGCATTTCCTCTAACTCATTCTCACTGGAGGTCATTTCTGATGTATTAATACTTTTTGGTGGATTTATATTGTCTTGATTTGTAGTGTTTCTTGTGTTATAATGTATATATTTTTGCATCCTGGATAATTCAATGATTGGATTTTCTAGTTAGCTGGGTATTATTAGATGTATCAGACAATCTGATGTTATATAGCTTCAGGGTAGGGGCTTAAGGCATTAGGTGTGGCTCTCAAGGCTCTCAGAGAATTTATACACAAGTAGGTGTTATGATAACCAGATCCTATAACTGTCCCTTAGTGTGTGTGGTACCCCATCCACACCCTTAATCCTGACAACAAGGAGGTTAAGATTTCTGATCTGTTGTGGGTTCCATGTCAGCTTATGACCAGGTGAGACCCTTCCCTGGTATAATTCCAGTTACCTCTGCTCCTACTGGTGTCCCACTGTCTGTTCAAGTTAACGTGGCCAGGTCCTTGGAACGCTGCTCTGTTCCCTGGAGCTGGACATTGGCGGTGGGGGAGGGGAGTCTTCCCATGCTGTTCTAGTTCTCTTGCTGTTCGAGGTGTTGTTCTACCTTGTGATCTGCTCCTCCATTTTTCACTGCCACCCTCCCTTCATATTTCTTGAGATTGTGGAGAGCTCCAGTGTGAGTGAAATCTCCCCTCACCTGGCTTTTCCTGCAGCTCAAGCCAAGCCTGGTGGCTTTCTGGCCCACTGCAGCTGCCCCCGTGGCCAGCAGACCTGTCAGAACTGCTTCTCCAGCCCTTGCAGGCTCTGGATGCTCTGGATCTCTCCTACTTCTCCACTGCCATTTCAATTTCCTATACACCTCATTTTTTTAGTAAAAGTGTGCATTTTGCTGAGGTTTTGTTTGGCTTTTTCCCCCCTAGGCTGCTTTGGCATGGTGCCTACAATGCCATCTTAACCAGAAGTCCCCTAATAATATCTAAATGAACAAGACTAACATATATTTAAATCACTTTAAGCTTTGAAAACTGTTTGTTGGGTAGTATCTTATATTACATTCTATAAGAAATTATATATAGTTTTTCTTTTACCAGAGTTTATTTTGAATTAGTGTAGTGTGAAAGTCATTGACTAGGCAATTAGCCAAATAATAATTTAATAACATAGGTTACATTTCTAGGAAGAAAATACTAATACATTACAGTATACTCTATATATGTACTTTACCAAACCTTACAACTTTCATGTGAGGTA
Organism: Jaculus jaculus; assembly: GCF_020740685.1. Taxonomy (NCBI): domain Eukaryota; kingdom Metazoa; phylum Chordata; class Mammalia; order Rodentia; family Dipodidae; genus Jaculus; species Jaculus jaculus. Next base: position 85,645,120 of record NC_059125.1, on the reverse strand, counting down.
TATATAATTATGCTTAGTTGTAGCTGTGGAATCCAAGGCTCAATAAAATAAAATAATAAAATAGCTCATCAAAGTGTCATAAACATTAAATAGCAGACAAGAGGCTTGAGCCTGGGTTGCTAAAGAGTTGAAAATTTGATAGAGTAAAGGACAGGTACGGGCAGGGTTAATCAAAACCTAAGAGGGTATGAATAAGTCATATGAAACCTACTTTTTTTAGGCAGTGGAACACCCAGAAGATATATATTGTTACTAGAAAATTTTCAGTGCCATTGATGGGCTAACTTCCATTGAGTTGTTGGCCAGGAAAGTCCCTGATGCCGCCAGAATATTACATGCCATTTCCAAAGCTCTGTTTCTCACCAGGAATAGATGGTGCAGTGCTTGATTCAGATGGCCCCCATAATCTTAGACATCTTGAATTCTAGATTCATAGCTGATGGAGATGTGGGACTTAATACCTCTGAGAAACAGTTTATTGTTAGGGTCAGGCTTATGGGTATTATAGCCATTTTCCCCTTGCAGTGTTTGGAACACTCTCTTGTTGCTTTTGTCCTCCCAATGTTGGTGTCCACCCTCTACGTCTCTATTCATGCCATCATTTTCTTCTGCCATCATGAAGCTTTGCCTTGAGTCTGTCAACCAAATAATCCTCGTGTTTTTTTTTGTGTTTTTTTTTTCTCCCAAAAGCTGCACTTGGTTGGGTGACTTCTGCCAGCACTGTGAACCTGACTGCAGCAGATGGTAAGATGCTATTTCTGATGACTCCACATACTTGGGCTGCAAGGTCTCTGAGAAATCTTGCTGGAGCTGAGCTGAAAACCTCTTCTGCATAGACCAGCTGACAGAAAGCTGGAAAAAAACTATGCTGCATGCATGTCCATGGGAGAGATAAGTTATTAGTGGAGATAAACAACAGTGGACACTGCAAGCCTTAAATTTGGCCAGCCAGGCCAAAGGAGCCGACAGGTGCAATAGTGGCATGTCTTTTATGATGGAAGCCAACTGCTCTCTAACTGGACTTGAGGTCAGCTTCAAGGGAGAGAATACATGCATGATACTGAAAATACAATGACAGGGAAGTCATGAACACTAGGGGTGGAATGCTTACTGGTATGTGGCTAAATGCATATATTATGCTCACAAATAGCATAGAAACCACTTCTCTTAATGTTCACACCCATATATTAATGCTATTCTCACTTTTGGTTACAGAAGCTTCTCTTTTCAGATGATAGTGACTTCTTTAATGATTCAAAAGGCACCATATTCTGAGAAGTGACAGAGGAGTTCTCAGCCCTGAAACATCTCTATCATACCTTCCAAGGTTCAGGGCCCATTGCAGAAGAGGTGACAGAAAGAATGTAAGTGCCAAAGGAAGGGTAGGACTCCTTATAATGTACTTTTCCACACACATAGTGGCCTGGATATTCATGACATCACAGTGCCTGACACTACCTACACCAGACCATCATAATAGGAGGAAAAGATGTTGATATCAAAATAAAAGAGATACTAATGGAGAGAGGAGGGGGTATGATGTGGAGTGGAGTTATAAAGGGGAAAGTGTAGGGGGTGGAATTATCATGGTTTATTATCTACAATTATGGAAGTTGTCAATACTAAAAAAAAATAAAAAGAATTGCAAGTTTATTTTCTTATATTGTTGACAATTGACCAAGTGCATTATGCCTAATAAGCAAGTGCTGTACCTCTCTAGCTCTTAGGACCTATAAATTTAAACATGCTTCTACACAGTCTTTCCAGAATATACTAGTAAGGCCGATAAGAACACCAAAGTTTACATAGAAATTATAAATTATCAACAATATACTGATTTCTGATCTTAAAACTGAGCATAAATCCAGAGTAATGCTGTGAGGCTAATAAATTAATTTTCTAAGGTGGGAATAGTGGAGCACACTTGCAGTAGTAGCATTTAAGAGGTAGAGGCACAAAGATTCCAAGTCCCTGGACAGCCTGGGCTCCATAGCAAGACTCTGTCTCCAATAAATTAAATTAATTAAAGGAAATGTACTAGAGTGAATTCACCCAAGTGTCATTTCATAAATACCTCATTATGAAAACAACTTAATACTCCCAGAGACAGCTTAATTACCCATAGAATTATTTTCTTAAATAGAAATATAATTGATTGAAATAAGCAAAGCCCAAATCAAGACATCTACCCCATAGTCTTACTTACATGTAAAATAAATGAAGTAATAAAAGAACAAAGTAGAGGTGAGGACTGGATAGATTTCTCAGTGGTTAAAGACACTTGTTTGAAAGTGGAAGGGTTGTTGCTAGGTTATGGGCTTGGCAAGTCAATGGACTTGTGATACTCAAAGTATACAAAGTATCAGTCAAGAAAGAGGACACACATCAAAAGATCAATGGCCCAATGGTGACTACAGTTTATAACAGTGCATTATTATTGAAAGTTGCTGAAACAGTAGATTTTAAGTGTTTTTACCACCAAAACCATGGTCAGGATGCAAGGTGATATAAATGTCAAATTGCTTGATTCAATCATTTATTAACATATACATATTTAAAAATATCATGTTGTGTAGCCTAAATACATGTCTTTTTCATTTGCCAATTTAAATAAATGAATTAAAAACACTCTTAACATACCATTCCTAACAGAGCTACTTCTCTAAATGCAAGAAAAAATACCAAGACACAGTATCATAGGTGATCTTAGGCTGGTTTCTTTTTCTAGGGAGAGAAAAGTGGAATCTAAAGCACCACTGTGTAACTGATTGTACAATAGCTTCACTGGCCAGAAAATTGAATGTATCTAGAAAGCAATAACTGTTTCCATGTATCTCCCTGGCAGGAGAATAACAAATTAATATAGACACCTTGAAATTCTAAGTTATTCAATTTGTTAAAAAAAGTGTTAGTTAGTAAAAGAGTACAAATAAATGAACTTGCAGTGCTTCACTCTCTGATTTGAATCAGAAAAACAAATTGTTTTATTTTTTACCTATTTGAGAGTCTTAGTCTTTCCAAGATAACTTCATTTTTCTTCCAATAATTAATTATTTTTCCTAGTCATAAAAGATCACATCATTAACCTCATAGGAATACTAATGAGCAAAAATAATTTAAAAGCATTATTAAGTTCAATTAACTGATTATAACAGTTTAATTTTGTCATGCTTTGGTAACCTGTATATTGTAAATAATTTTGATCATCTCCAATTAAGTTCTCAAAACAAGTTTTGCATAGTAAAGCAAAAATTTAGCTGTCTTGATAATTATTAAAATCATTGGCCTACTTGGTATTTGTGATAAATTTGTTAATTAGCTTTTTTAATGCATTGCAAGTTTTAGTGCTATAAAACAAAGATAATTTATTTTTCCGTATAAAGCAATACATCTATATTTCTAATTTTCATTGCTTAGAAGTCTAAAATAACCTTTCCATGTAAGAAAATTGCTACAGTGCACTTAATAATAGCCTCAAACATTTGCTTCCAGTTTGGATATTATTGAAATGGGCATAATCATAAGTTTCTGTCAAATGAAAAATTATTATTCAAAAGATTTAGGCTTATAATATAAAATCTTATTTATTCTCTGCTCATCCTAGCATGATATTAAACTCTGTGGGTCAAAAATCACATCACAAAAGTCAGGAAATGGCTATTTATGCAACATGCATTTGTGACAAGTAGCATACTTACAATGATGCTTATCAGTCTTATAGCACTACTTGAAATTCATGTGTTTGATTTGACTTCAAAGACAAATCTTCATATCAGTGTTAAAGGTACTGGGTATGTATTAATATATAAACACTGGCTTATAGAACATTAGCTGTACTTTTGAAATGTAGACATGAACTAAACCTCATTAAGTATATAGAATTTTAATAAGCATATTCCAATAAATTTAGAAATCTTAAATCAATGAAATGTTCAGGCCATCCCTTCCAGCACATGAATTATAAATATGCCCCCTTTTAAGGTTAAACTTTAGCTACTGTCTAAATAAATCCAGGCAATTGCTACATAAAACATGACAGAAAGAAAACATAGTACTCAGTCCTGACAATTTAACCCCAAAGACAGGTTTCTTGCTGTCTAGAATGTAATTAGTATTGATTATTTACTATATGCTTGTCATAGCCCTTATATACAAGCTTTTTTTTTATATCTGTTAGAAGACATATGTAACTATAGCCAAACCAAAATATAAAAAGTTCTGTTCCACTGCTGAATTAGGAAACCATTGGCATAAGGTGGACCTAAGGAGATCTCCATACCCACAAAAAGCCAGTAATATCATGAAAGGCACAATGGGGGGTCATTTACAGTTACTCTATTGATGATTATTATTTTCAAATGTATTGGTTGAGATATTTTGTGTCTTATGAACTCTTGAGAATATGATCTATAGACTCTTTCCAAAGATATTGTACATATCATTTCTTGGAGATCATGTCCTTGTCAAACCATATTTACATCCAGAAGATATAAATTAGAAACCCTCTTGCAAACCTCATTCATTCAAAGTAGCATGCTTTCTTTGCAGCAAGGTGTTTTGGGTTTGTTTGAATTAGAAATACTTAAGAATGGTTCCAAATTTTTGCCTATCAACATTGTTAACATAAAACAACTATTTTCTGTTTACTTAAAATAGTGTAAAAAGTATTTTGAAAAAGAACTGTTGTCACAAAATGAAGATAAAACTGTTAGCCCTAAAATCTTTGCAGTTGTAAGTCAAGTTACAATTTCCCTCGTCTCTATTATTAGTTCCTCTCTCATTTACTTAAAACTATACTTACAAGTAAAGGGTTAGCTAGTTTACTACACACAAAGGAGAACAAAATATCTTACTTTCACATTTGTAATCAAACCAAAAGCCAATTTTTCTATTAGTTTTAAAAATAGGCAAATAAATCTGGCAAGTTGGAAAAGAACAAAAATTATTTAAAATCAAACCACTTGTATATAATGTGAACATCATATTCACCCAACTGTCTACCAAAAGAGTCCTAAATGTGAGTTCAACCTAACATTAAAGGGTTAAGGAATAGAGGTAATGACATTTCTGAGATTTTTACAGCTATGTAGGGATAAAAAGATTTCTGATGTCACTTTTAGATTTTCTCAAAAGCACAGCCATTTCAATAAAAAGACAAACTATAGCTATTTATTTTTTTTTGTTGGACTAAACCTCATCTGAGTAACTTATCAGTAGAGATGACAAAGGTACTGAGAAACTAAATGATAGTGTGATGATGATAAACATTGCCATTTTGTCCCATTTCATTATATTTTGAATTATTGAAAATCAAGTCCATGCAAATTTATAATCAGAAACACTAACTAGTAAACAATTAGCATATAAATAGTGTCCAACAGAAATAAGAGTCCTATTTGTATTTCTATTTTCATGATCTTACTTCATCATCTTTAATTTATGTTCATCTACATCTATGTAGCACATCTGGAAAGTTCAATTATTTAGTTCACTCCCCCAATCACAAAAAATAAAATTATTTTACATGATTTTTAAATGCAGAATATAGTTAGTGAACATTATTTTGTTGATAAAACTACTGTATTTGGGGTCTGGGAAGATAGATTAGTCATTAAAATGCTTGGATCACTGGGTCTGCTAAGTTGTCAGGCTAGTCTTTTAAATATTTTACTCTTATTTATTCATTTGAGAGAGAGAAAGAAAGGGGTGGGGGTGGGAGAATATGAGCATGCTAGGGCCTCTAGCCACTGCAAACAAACACCAGACAAATATGTCCTCTTGTGTATCTGGCTTGTGTGGGAACTAGCTAATCAAACCTGGGTCCTTTGACTTTGTGGGCAAGTGCCTTAACTGCTAAGCCATCTCTCCAGCCCAAGCTTGCCTTTTTAGTGAGACTCTGTCTCAAAAAATAAAGGTGACTAGCACTGAGTAATGACACACAAGACCTTCATATACACCTGAACATGTGTAGATGCACCCACCTACAAATGTGCAGTGACATGAACCATGTGAGAATGCATAGACACATCCACAAAGATATACACAAAATACTGTATTGTATACTTAAAGTTTATTAAAATTGTATAGTAAAATGTATTATTATCAAAGGAAAACAAACCATATATATATATATATATATATATATATATATATATATATATATATATATATATATATATATATACACACATATGGAAATACCTATTGCTTCACTGGTATTTTTGGAAACATTATTTGAGAATTTTATTGTTTTGATTTTATACAACCAGCTTTTTTGCCTTTTGCAAATCCCAGAATAAATGTAGACCTCTAGAGATTGAATACTGACACTACTACATATCACTAACACTCTGTTTCGATATAGTAAATAGTTATCTTATTTATTAATTTATATTGTCTTTGACGCATTCTTGATAATGGAGATCCTATAACTTTGATATATTTAAAGTTAAAATTTAGATTTACTCCTAAATATTTTACTCAAATATTAAGCAAGACATCTTCAAACCTTCAAAACACATTTTTATTATATCCCCTTAACTCATATTCCCCCATCTTTATTCACTTTGAAATTAAGAAAAAAGTAGCCAATGGTGTGTCAGCAGTGCTCTCTAAGGGAAAGGTGGCTAGATATTTGTATCACCTGACATTAAGGCATAGTTGTCTAGGATATGGAATTTCTTTTTCTAACTCAAAGATAACACTGTCATTTATGTCCAAACATAACCAGAACTTAAAAGCTTGACTAAAACTAGTCAAATATGCATAAGACTAATAGCATAAAAAGTTCCAAAATATGAACATATCTATCAGTCAGTCCCTGAGAAAATAACTTAAGGGAGGAAATACTTAATCTGCTTTACATTTTCATAGATTACAGTCTCTGGTAAGCTAATTCTATTGTTTCTCAGCTTTGGTAAAGCCAAATATCACAGTGGAAAGCCATAGAAGAATGAAAGTCTTCACCTCATTAGGGCCAGAAAGCAGAGAAAACTAAAAAGGAAAGGTATAGGGACAAGATGAACCCTTCACAGCCATATCCCTAGTGACCTACTTCCTCTAAACATGTTCTATGACCAAGTAGTCCATTTAGCTATAAACATAATAGCCCTCATAATCCAATCACCTCTCAAAAGCAAGTTAGCTGGCAATCAAATATTTAACGCATGGGCATTTGGGAACATAATTTAAATATTTTTAATATTTTTATTTATTTATTTGACAGAGAAAGAGGGAGGGGGAGAGAGAGAGAGAAAGAAAGAGAGAAAGAATGGGCATGTCAGGGCTTCCAGCCACTGCAAACTAACTCCAGACGCTTGTTCCCCTTTGTGCATCTGGCTAACGTGGGTTGTGGAGAATAGAACCTGGGTCCTTTGGCTTTGCAGGCAAATGCCTTAACTGCTAAGGCATCCCTACAGCCCTGGGAACTTTTCTTTAGATTCAAGCCATTACAACTCTATGCTAATGATGTGGGCTCATACCTGTAATGCCAGAATTTGGGAAGCTGTGACAGAGGGTTTACTGTGAGTTTCAAGCCAGCCTGAGCTACATCATGAGTTCTAGGCTAGCATGGACTACAAAATGATACCTATTTCAAAAAATAAACTTAAAATCAGCCCCCATAGAGAGTAAAAGAGTTGTGTTGAGAATACAAGTATATGCTCTCTTTGTAATTAAGACATATACAAAAGAAATTGAAATGAGAAAAAAATACCAATTTATCTTGCACCTATGCTTATAATTAAAAGCCCCTATTTTAAGCACACATCCGAACACATAGACACTGGGATTCAACTAATGCCTTAAGAATCAAAATAGTACATTATATGGATTTTAAAAATCTGTTGAAAATAATACAAAACATTTGTTTAATTTTATTTTCATTTGTTGAGAGAAAAATGTAGCTATAGAAAGAGAAAATAGGTACAGGGGAGACTCTAGGCACTGCAAATGAAATCCAGATGCATGTGCCACCTTATGCATATGTTTTATGTGGGTTTTGGAGAATAGAACCTGAGTCCTTTGGCTTTGTAGGCAAGTGTCTAAACCACTAAGCCATTTCTCCAGCCCAGTCTGATACATTTTTGCAAATAGAACTTGAGATATCAAAAGTCTGATGGCTGATTTTCTATTTCTGAGGCATTAATTTAATGGACTTGCTCAGCACTGATATCTGAGGCAGAACTTTTTATATGGTTTTGCTATTTGTGCATGTCTATTCATATCCACGTGTATTGAGATTAAGATTAAAAATAGGGCTGGAGAGATGGCTTGGCTATTAAGGCATTTTCTTAAAAAGTCTAAGGACCCAGGTTCAATTCCCCTATACCCATGTAAGCCAGACTCACAAGGTCACACATGCAACTGGAGATTGTTTGCAGTGAGTGAAGACCCTGGTATGCTGAATCTCATTATTTTTTTCTCTCCCTCCCCCCCCCTTTCTTCCTTTCAAATAAATAAATAAATATTTTTAAAAGATTGTTTTAAAAAATATACTGAAAATAGTATTTAATGGAGATTGGAGACATCTCACTTTAGCTGGTGATTCCTTGCTATACTTATTTCCTGTGGTCCTCAGCATCAGTCAGTATTTGGCTAGTAAAACTGAAAGTACCTGAGGTGTTTCAAGAAATGGAGACTTAATTAAAATGATAAAATGTGTTTGAAAAGTTTATAATTACAAAGGGATGTAAGTTACATTTTTTCCTGTGACTTCTATAGCCTTAGAATATGGTTGACTCATTTAGTCTCAGAATATTATTGTGTGGCAGCACGGTACAGTTTCATAGTTAACATTTTTTTGCTTATTCTTTGCTTTGACATTTATATCTAAGTACTAAAGTATGTTTTGCATTATGACCTTTAACTCTGATCAAGGGATGAACTGAAATTCTTTTTCAATTAAAATAAATTTAAGTAGGATTATTGATTTCTTCCAAGGCAGTAAGCATTGTCTAATGTCAAAAGTGACAGATGAAGTTTGTTAGTTATAATATTAGCTTGTACAGAAGACCATTTATAAAATAAAAGAAAACTCACACAATGGTTGGTCTCTATGCCCTCATTCCATGAGGGTCATTTATTGGAAAGTAGTCCTTTTACAGTGAATAACAAGGCTCAGTAGCTGGGCAATAGGCCTGAAAATTTTGCAATGTTAGTTCTAAGCTTTAATTTTGGCTAAATTTTTCCTTAGCGACCTTGTAAATGTTATTTTAAATAAAGTCATGAAGCTCTATGAAGATATCAGATTTGTTTCTTTTTCAGTATTGGGATCAAACAAAGGTCTCTTTTTTTTTTTAAACTTGAAGTCTAAGGTTATGACTTCCTTATCAATCTTCCAGCTCATAAACACTGAGGAAAGAATTAGATGATGTCTGAAAAGTTTATTTGGTTGCTGATGTGCTTTTTTTTTCCCTTTTCATAAATTATGTATGAGTCCAAAATACAGTGGAAAAGGTTTGAAAGTTTCCCTTCAAATTCTTTGCAAAAAGCTGAATAAAATGTATATAACAGGCAAGAATTTGATTCCTTGCCAAATGATAATCTCAAATTATAGTTTTACTATAGGCTTGTAAGCTCTAGTCCACTGAATTAATAATGCTCTTAGTATGGTCTTCTATCCTCCTTTATAAATGCAGGTATTCATGGAACAAAAATTTAAACACACACATATTGTTTTGATGTTTAAATGGTGACAAAAATTAAAGTTTGCTGCCCCCCCCTTTAATGTGGAAATATGATTTCCCTCTCAAGCTACCAGGCTACAGATTATTTGAAATGTAGTTTTAAGGACTAGGATGATGGTTCAACAGTTAAAATGTTTGCTATATAAGTGTGAGGACCTGACATGGCCTGAGACTGGCTGAGTTCAACTCCCCAACACCCCCATAAAAAGCAGGCCTCTAGGGAGCCTAAACTAGAAAATTACTGGTATTCATGAAGACTGTAACCTCAGCTCTGTGGGTAGCAGAGACTGAGAATCAATAGGGCACACCAAGAGTGTCTGAGAGAGATGCCATCTCTAGGGAATATTAAGATGAGTGTGGAGGAGGACATTTAACACTCTCCTCTGGCCTCCACATTCAAGCATGTAGAGCACCTGCATATAGCACATGCACATGGAAAAATAGATGAATAAATACTTTAAAACATACATGCAATAAAGATGCAATTGGGATATCTATGGCTAATGTCAAACATTGACCTTTCCCAGGAACTATAACCATTTAGAGGCAATAAACCTCTTGTAGGAAACAAATATCTTCTATTTATCAGAAATTATTCTATTTGTTTCACATATGTCTTAAGTTGTAAGGGTCCAGGAATTGCTGAAGAAAGACCCCAGACTCAAATAGTATGTAAAAACAAAGAGCACTTATTCTGCAGAAACAGCCAGCATGAGGGGGTCAACCATTCATACAAAATGGTAACCCTGAGAGGAGCACACAGGCCCCTTTTAAGCACACCTAGGGTAATTTTAGAGTTTTAGGTCATCTTCTAAGGCAATTGGCAAAGCTAACAGCAGTTACATTTGTACACCTTTGATTGGCCATGTCCCAGATTTTACCATCCTTGGACATGTTTAGACATGTTTCAGAGACTTTGTAGAAACTGACTCAGCCCTGGAGGCTGCTCTATTGGGCAAGTCCCTTTTTTGGTCATAGTCCAGATGAATTGTAGGAACTGACTCAGGCCCCTGGGAGGCTATCTTCCCTGGCCACATGTCAGGCTGGATTAATAGCCCTTTTGTGTCGCGAGCACTCTCAAAGATGATTGGTTGAGAGGATTCCGCCCACGAAGGTCAATGATACTCAGACACTGGTATACTTGCAAAGGAGTTTACTGGGATGAAAGTCACACACAAGCAAGTCCAAACTATCACAACTAATATTATAGCTAATATTAATATATAACCAAATTATATTCATCACTACTAACACAAGAGTATTTCTAACGAGTCTAACATGTATACAACCTGATAACGCGAGACTTGGGTTGCAGTAACACGAGACTTGGGTTGTGACGTCTCAGACGCTTTACGACCTGGCAACGCGGAGTCCGTGCTGCGACTTTTTCTCTCGGTTCATGGTATTTTCTCGGTTCGCAGTGTTTCAAGCTGAGTCTTGATCGTTCGGACAGCGTGTTGGGCAGATGAATTCGGATCAGTGATGCGTCTCGCGGAGGTCTCGGTCCGGACTGCTGAGCAAACTTTCAGTCAGTCATAGTGTCGGGAAGACTGAGACAACGGATGCTGAGGAGCTGGGGTTTTTATACTTTCTACTACTTATCTAGAGTTCCACACACACACCTGCTAATCTCCACTATGTCACCGCACACAGCTTTGTCTTAGTTTTTGCTTGCAAGGTTTGACTTTGCATTTTTACTCTCACAAAAAAAAAAAAAAAACTTATTTATCTAAACTGGCCCTGGACCATATGCTGGTCCTTACATGCTCATAACATTCCACCCCCTGACACCTGAAATGTAATCAGCATGAAAGGTGTCATGTACTGGTTATCCGCTTACAATAGGATACCAGAGTTGTCTCACAGGACTGGGGTTTACAGAGTCATACGGTCGCCTATCTGATAAGCTTGTAATGTTATCAAAGGGTCTGCATAATTTTATTGGTAAAGCAAGCATTTTTGTTCTTCTATAAGTTCTATGAAGTTCGTACCAAGTTTTATAAGCGGAAAATTCTTTAAGCAAATCTCTTAAGAGAGGGCGTAATATTATTCTCATAGACCATGATTGCAGTGATTGTGGTTCTGTAGGTGCACTGATTGCAGTGCAACAGTGCCAATCTCCATATAACAATTGCTCAGCTTCCTCCGGTCTATGTCTAATCATATTTCTACAAAGCTCATAATGGGCATGATTGCCTTTACAAATAAAGCATGAAAAAAGGCTAGCTAAGATATGTAGGAATTTTTCAATTGGATGTCTTTCAACATATTCTGTACCGTGACACATGAAATGAGTAAAGAGTAACAATAAGGAATCATCAGTTCTAGGACCATTTAGGAATCTGGAAGAATATCTTGAGAGGCAAAAGTGGCAATCTGGCAGATCATTATGGCGAAAGTTGAATCCCATGTGGTAAAATAGGTCCATGATGGGTTTAAGGTGTCTGTTGTAATTGTGTCTCAGAGTAATGATCACACCGTTCTTCTGGATTAAATCACATTTCCTTCCAGAGGGATTTTTCTTTGAGCGAGGCATATTTTTTTTTTCCTTCTGCAACATATTAGTAATCTCAACAAAATTATGCATGCAATAAGTATCATTATTACATACATGATCTCTTTAAACCATTCCCACCATCCATGTAGTGGGGTGCAAATAAAGTCGAGTTGTATCAATCTTCCCATATAATCAAAGAAACTACGTTTTTTGATTTGTTGTATCCAGTCCTTATGTATCATAGTATTTGTTCTAATCAATCCGACCAGATTATGTGTTTTAGTAATACTATGAGTTAAAGAATATTGTGCTTGTTGTATTTTCTTGTGGATTGAGTCTAATTGTTTTGAATTAAATTCTGCTACTTTTTCCAATTCTTGTGCTGTTTTTTACAAATTGTTCAAAGTGTTCCTTTTCTAGTTGTTGTATAAAGATGTTGGGTGAAGAGTAAAAATGACTTTCTTGTAAGGATAGGGACGTCACCAGTGTCCTATTTAGAGTACTATGTGTTACTTTTGAGCAATTGTGTAAAACCCAGCATCCTGGTTGTGGGATAAATGAGAAGATGTCATCTTCTTGAGTTGTACTATTGTAGTTGATACATGTGACATTAACATTATCTTTAGTGGTACAGATTAAGAATGACCAATCCCCTAAATCTGTGATGGAATCAATCATGGTTGAGGATGTAAGCCTTGTTTCTGCTAAATTTGTTATTGGTAGGTGTGGATAAATGTATGTATTAGCTCGTAAGTTATAGACATCATCTGTTGGGATGTATACTGGTATATTGTTTAGGTTTATAAAGAAAAAGTGATCAATCAGTGTCACCCATTGTGCTGTAAGTGTTTTCCATGGGTCTGTTTTCTGGTCCCACCTTTGTGGTACAGATTTAGTATGAAATCCTTTATAAGCATTATCTAAGAAAACTTGTATTACATGTATCTTGCAAAAGCCTTCATCACATCCACTATCTTCATTAGGGTCTAGGAGAGTTTGATATTCAGGAGTCCTTCTCCCTAGGCCTTGAATGAATAGCGTATCTAATTCTCTAGTCATTCTTTCTGCTGCTAGTTTATATTGTAGGCACATAAGGTTATTATGATTGGTTACCATTCCTTCTGTGTGCCATAGTTTGTCTCTTCCGTATTCTCTTTTAAAAATTTCTATTTCAGCACGCATTTGTTGTTGTAGAATATTTAATGAATCAATAGATCCTGATATAGCTGCCAGGGCCTCTGAAGTATGTCTATTGAGTTGATTTATATGTGTGAGTTCAGCTTTTATGGGTTCTAACATAGCTGCGGATACACCTCCGCCCATAATACCTCCCAGTATGGCTCCTGCAAGGACTGCTCCTAATACCATAAACTGTAAAGGTTTCCTTCCCACCTTTATTGGGGTTGTATATTGTAATTGTTGTAGTTTGTCTGTAATGTACTGACAATATTTGGAGGGTACTTTAAGAGCTTGTAGGTCGACTATCATAGAGATTTTCTTATTTTAGGATATAATATAATTTTTGCTAGTGTAGTCATATCTGGTATTATCATGGGTGCCGATACCATATTTGGTGGTCCGGGCGGTGGGCATAAATATCCTTGAGGAAAGTGGGCTGTGAATAAATGAAATTCTTCCTTGTTTTGATTAATTGTGCCTCTATAGATTAGTTTACCATCATGTAATGGGGTTATGCCTTCCCAAAGTTTATGTGTTAGAGGGATGTAATATATTTTATCCCAGTCTATCATAAGAGAATTATTTAAGCCTTTGGGTGTATGTGCGATCCATTCTGCTTGCATCCAGTTTTGTTTATGTGGGTGTAGGGTCCATGATGAAAAATGGTAAGGATGACCCGTGTGTATAGTTGTATGTGCATTATATGATGTTACGTTTATGTATTGCAGCCACAAAATAGATGTTGATACATTAGATGTATAGTGTGCAAAGAGTTTTGTTGCCGCAACTACCAATTTATTACCTGCAACTCTAAGGTGATAAGTACTATATGGTAACACATAAGAAATGTTGGTTATTGTTTCTGTAATATTAATTGTTGGTATACTTATTGGGTTGTTTAGGTTGTTGGCGTATCCTATGGTTAAGTTCCTTGTTTCAAGGAAATAAGTTGTTTCATTAAATGATATATCATACGGTATTGGAAAATCATCAATGTCTGGTAAGGATGCGCATGCTGGAAGGGGTCTTGTTATTTTGTCAAACGACGTAATTTCTATTGGTGATGGAATACCTGGGATATCCTCTGTGCCATTATATACATAATGTGAGGAGTTAAAGATGTAAATATTTGTGGTGTTATGTAAGTATAATACTTTGAGGGGTTGTTGTATGATTACATCCATTAGGTTATCTATTGTCCATCGTGGTACTGAAATATTATATCTACTATTTGTAAAGGTTGTTATTGTTTTATCTATCTGATATTTTAAGCACAGCACAATTAATGTGCCCTTGCTGGTGGTGTTGGAATTTGTTTTAATGGCTTTGGCACATATGTATTGGGGAATTCCACAAGTGGTCATTAATGAATAATCTCTAAATTGTCCCCACAGTTGTGGTAATATTGATGTTAGTATGATTGGGAATCTCCAATGTTCCACTCCTAATGCTAAGAGTCTATTCCAAAAGGACCAATCCCAATGATCTGATGTGTTAGATTCGGGGACTGTATGTTGGTTGTATTTTCTAATATAATGTGTCCGAAGTGGTGCTCCATTATAGTCTATAGGTGTCAAATTACCATAGAAGGGTAAGTTTGGGAATTCAGATATGCATAATATGTTGTACTTTGTAATGTTATGTGGTAAATTATCTCTAATTCCAATTTCCCTGATTTGTAGTTTCTTTAAAACGGATTTTGGGAATTTGTTCCCCCATGGTTCTGGTAGAGGTGGCATCCCTTCTTTAATAAAGATAGGTGTGAACATATCGTCCACCCATTGGCAGCCTCTAGTTATATTATTTGCGAATGACATATGTAAGGGTAATTCTAGGTCATCAAAAAGAAGTTTAGGACCATTTACCTCATAATGGGTACATGGGTCTGGTTTTGGTACTGGTATTGGGATGTTACGTGTATCAAAATCTAGGATATCAGTGTCATTGCCATCATCAGTGTCATTATATTCACTATAGTCATAGTAGTCAGAGAAGAAGGTTCCTTCTTGAAAATATTAAGTTGTTCTATTGAACATCAGGCCATGATAATATCCATAAGCTTGGAAAATCATTGGTTTAAACCAAGATCTCACAAAGGTTGTGTTCATGGCCATTCCACATGTGAAATATGGGTTATATTCTGTGTTAAATTCTTCCATCTGTGTTTCTACTATCCTGTATTTATTATTAACTTTAATATGCATTTTGTTAATCTTCCATATCCTCCATGCTGAAGCATAGATTGCCTTGTGGCTTGTTTTGTTTCCCCATAATTCTATCCCATGGCATTTTAATGGGTTTTGCTCATCTAAATCGGTAGCATTATAGAGCATATCTGCCATGAAAGTTTTATAATGATATGAATGTCCTATTGCTTTCCTATATTCTTCGCATCCCATATACCATTGGTATTCCATACAGTAGGAGTATTTTCTCCAAAAGCTAGCAAATATGTTTCTTATTCTGGTAAAAGTTCTTATATCGCTCCATACTTCTGGAAATCTATTAGTAATATTCTGGAACTTAACCTCATATTTATCCCTAATAAATTCTGTATCTTCTTGGGCTGATGTAATTATCATAATCATAAGAAATGAAACCAACATAATGTGTAATTTATGGCCTTTGTGCCTGGGTGTGCCATGGTGCGATTTTCTACCATGGTGTGGTTCCAAATAAGGAAACAAAAATTCCATACCAGGTCCAATATGGGTAGTGCGATCCAGATGAGCACTACAAAAACGGATAGGAATATTAATGTAAGTTTAATTATCTTGTTCCAGGACCACATTTATGCAATATTTTCTAGTTTAGCTAGTTTGAGATCTCCCTTACCTTGCGTGATCCACGCATTATTTCCTGTTCTTTGGGCCACAATCTCGGCCTTTGTGATCAGATTATTTTTCTGATTCCTGTGGAGGCATAGATGAGATCTTATTAAATCTCTGTTTCCCTCCACTGGATATTCCAAAAATGGTTGTAATTTTAGGGCTTCTTGTAAGGGGCTATTTCTGTTTAATCTAGGTCTCTGATTTAATTCTAATGTAGAATATAGTAGTGCTTTTTCTAATGGTTCGCCTATTCTGTGTGTTAATTGTGTTTTTAGCAATCCATTAAAACGTTCTATGGCTCCAGCACTTGTTGGATTGTATGCTGTATGAAAGTCCCACATTATTCCTAAATTCTTTGCTATTCTTTGTGTAAGTGTTCCTGTAAAGTGTGATCCCTGGTCGGATTGAATGACTTGTGGTGGTCCATATTGGGTACACCACATTAACAAGGTCATGATGCATGCTTGCTGGTCTGGATGGTTACCTGGTCTTGTCATAGCTAATCCTGTGGTAACATCAACCATAGTGCATGCATATTTATTTCTAAATCTTGGCAATGGTCCAATAAAATCAATCTGTACCAGAGTATTAAATCCCATTTTATAACCAACTTTTCCATGATAATTCTTATTGAACCTCAACTTGCTATTAGGACAATTAACACACATTTTTAAGGCTTGGTTTATAGTATGCCATGTAACCTTCAAATTCCTTTGATCAAACCACTGTTTCAAGGCATGGGCACCAATGTGTCCCATAGCATTGTGGAGATTCAATATCTCCTGTTTATGAATATTAATAGTCTCAGGGGAACCCAATGTTCCCTGTTCTGTATTTTCTGGGTTGTGTATTTTATAAGTTGTTACAGTTTTCTTTTTCAGAGGACCAATGTCCTCTACCTTATATTGTTTTTTTGATTTTAATATTGGTTAATAGAGCTGCTAATCTGTCCACAACCTCATTATTCTTATGGGTTTCATCTTGTTTTCCTGTATGGGCATCTACATGATGTACAATAATTTTAACTGTTTCTGAGATTTTATCTAGTTCTTTCCATATCTTATCTGACCATAGTGGTTTACCATTTATTTTCCAGTCTGCTCTACGCCATTTACATGACCAAACTGCAATTCCATTGGCTACACACCAGGAATCTGTATATAAATTTAGCTCTTTTTTATTTTCTTTTTGAGTTTGTCTTGCAGCTAAAAGTGCTGCAATTACTTCGGCATGTTGTGCAGATTTATCAGTTCCTTGGTCTGTAATAATCATACCATCACTAGGCCTATAGGCAGCAGCTTTCCACTTTACTCTGTTATTAGAGGTTGTTGAAGATCCATCAGTGAACCAAGCGTTCGGGATGCCTTGTTGGAACTCCTTAAGGCCCCACAGACCAATGGTCCGATCTGGGCCAGGTTCCTTTATTTTAGGTATCACCTTTGGACTTATTAACCATTCTGATTCCTCTGGTGCTGGTTGTGTTCTCAGTATGTTCTCTGAGTTCTGGGGTATCTTGCCTTGTGTAGACACTTCATTGTGCTTCACAAAGTCATTTAGATACCATTTCCATTGTAGCACCTTTCCTTCCATGGGCAGTCCAGCCCAGGCTTGCTCTGGTGCCTTAATCCAATCCATGATTGGTATTTCCGTTCTCAGAATGACCTTATGGCCTCTAATTAGAGAATGAGTAGTTCTGCATGCCTCATAGGTTGTCCATATGGTTTTCTCAAATAATGAGAACTTATTATCAGACCAAGGAAACCTTTTACAATAAAATCCAATCGGTGTTAATCTATTTCTTTTTGCAAAAATATTCCAATTGCCATAACCTGAAGTAAATAATATTTCAATAATAATAATATCACCTGGTTGTGTGTAGCCAAGGTCCTTGTATTGTTTGATCAGTTGTAATATAGTGGTCACTGCTTGTTCTTGGGCTGTTTCCCATACAAAATCCTCAGCCTTTTTTATTATTTTATATAATGGCTGGAGTATTAGTTGCAGATATGGTATGTGTTGGCGCCAATAGCCGAACATACTAATTAAGTGCTGTACCTGTGTTTTATTTTGTGGTCTCTCTAATGCATTTAATTTTTCTATCACTTCATCTGGGATTTTTGGTCCACTAGTTGTCCAATGTACTCCTAGGAACTTAACTTGTTCTGCTGGCCCCTGGATCTTGGATGGATTAATTGTCCAACCATGATCCCTTAAGTGTTGGATTAATTTTTGGACTGCAGTAGCCACTGTTTCTTTATCTTGTCCTAAAATCAATAGGTCATCTATGTAAGTTAAAATTTCCACCCCCTGGCACTCAAAGTCCTCTAAAGTGCTAGTTAGGGTGGTATGGGCTATTACTGGACTGTTTAGATAGCCTTGTGGCAGTCTCAGAAATTTATACTGTTTATTTTGCCAAGTGAAAGTAGTAATTTCTTGGGAATCTGGGTGCAAGGGAATACCAAAGAACATGTCTGATAAATCTATAGTTGCCAACCATTTGGGGGATGTTTGTCTAATCCTGAGGAAAATGTTCTCTACATCAGGTAATGAGCCAGGCATTTTTGGACTTTTCTCATTAATTTTCCTGTAATCTACTGTGAATCTCCATTTACCATTGGGTTTCATTACTGGCCAGACGGGTGAATTATAATTAAAACTCTGAGTTGGTGCCACTATGCCTTCCTTAAGCAAATCCTTCAATGTATTGGTAATATCCTCAATTCCTCCTTTAATAGGGTATTGAGGGGTAAAAGATGGGGGGATTTTTGGTAATCTTACTGGGTCCATTTTTACCTCTGCTAAATTAACAAATACCTTTTTAATAGCCTTATTATTTAAAAATTCTGGAAATATTTTCCTTATTTCATTAATTCCTAGAACGTTAGAGGGCGCTGTTAAGCTTGCGGCTTCTATATCTATAAGCTTATCATAAACTTGCAAACACACATTTATTACTGGTGCATCTCTATGAGAATTTATTCCTTGTATAGAAATATATTTTTTAGCTTTTTCTTGATTAGGGTGAGTAGTAATTATACTTATCTGGCTACCGGTATCTAGTAGCCACTTGGTAGGTATTACTTTATTTTTTAATTTTATGGGAATATTTACAAATGGTCTGCTGTCATAGTTTCCTAGATTTATCTGGAAAACCTTGGTTGGTGGGGTTGGAAATTTGCGCGGTTTGTTATTTGTCTGCGCGGATTCCGCCCAGCAGGGGGCCCTGATGGGCCCCGTCGTCCTAAAAAAGCTCTGGAATAATTTGGTCTACCAAAGGGATAGTTTCTTTGGCCAAAAACACGGCAAAAGGGGCCCGTGGGTCCCTTAGGCCTTATAGGCATTGTATTTCTATTTCCAAAGGGTCGTATTTTAATATTAAAATAAGGTCTGGGTCTGTCCTTGTTCCCATTAAACCTCTTCCTGGGAAGTGTCAGTGCCTTAACTTGAAAAGACACTACATTTTCTGCTTCAAGTTCTCTGAATCCTTTAAATAACTGAATAGCATCAGCTATAGTTTCTGCACCTTGTAAGCTACCTACAAGACTCATTTTTAGATGTTGTGGGGCGCCCTTAATGATGAGCCTTCTAAAAGCAGGTAATAAAGGTGAGGCTTGTGGTGTCTCTACCTGATTATACACATAATATAATACTCCCAGTTTTCTGCAAATTTGTATTGCATATGAATATGAATTCCACCTTCCTGCAGTTTCAAATTGAGTTAAGTCCAGAGAGAGGAAAGCTAATCTCCAAGCTGCAGTTAGCCAGTCTATCAGGGAATGGGTGTCACCCTTTGAAGTTTCTAAAACATGTTCTAAAGCTTCATGAATGGAGGGGTTTTCAATAATACCTCTAATTTTTCTCATTTCTGTTTCATGAAGCATCACTGTGTCTGCCCCTTTTCCCATAATTTTACTAAATACTGGGCATCCTTTAGTCCATTTTGTGCATAATCCCTCCTTAAATCAGAAAATTCTTGGGGACTAAAGGTTCTGGACTCCTCTATGCAAGTTCCCGGTTCGGCGGGGGCTTTAGACCAATTAGGAGCTAATTTTTGTATAGCTCTACCCATGGGAGTCCTTTTCGTAGTAGTAGTAACCAGGAAGGAGTAAGAAGCACCAGAAGGGTTGATCAGTTCCTTCTGCTTCTTCACAATATTCATGGCTAGCCTTCTGCCCATTAATCTGTCCTTGTCTAAATCTTGCACAGTTTTCATTAATACTGCCGGCACCTGTTTTTTAGAAACTGATTCCACAAAGGGTTTTACTCTTTCTGGGTTAATTAAATCCAAATCAATATTAATTGGCTCCATTCCTATCCTAGACTGTACTGCTTCAGCAGTAGTTCTCCATTTGTCTTCCTCTTCTGAGGAGGGAGGTTCTCCTGTAACCAGAGAAACCTTTATTCCCTTCAGTTTTTTAATTAGGGAATTCATCTCCACAATAGGTCTGATAACCAATAAAGAAAGTTAACTTCTCGTTTGTGAATATACCAGGTCAAATTCGATGGATTTTCTAGTCTCATTAGCTGTTCAAATTTTAAATCAGCTCTTCTTTCAATCCTTTTGCTTAGAAATTTCCGCATAAGTTCTGACTTAGTGACTCAGTTCCAATGCGCATCAACCCGCTCTTCCTCCTGTTACAGAGTTGGCTTTGTGGCGTCAAGTTACCGGTAATTCCGCACCCTTAGGGAGGGTGGTGTTTTCCCAGCCGGGCTTTTTCCAGCACCAATACCCACTCTTCCTCCTGTTACAGAGTTGGCATCGTGGTGGTTGGTACTAACCCGCCGGTCACTTAGTCATACACTTAGTTTCAATTTCAAAGCTAGGATTTCTAGAAGCTATAATTTGAAATTGACATTCTAATTATGGCAGATCCTGCCGACTATGCCAACTGTTGCGAGCACTCTCAAAAATGATTGGTTGAGAGGATTCCGCCCATGAAGGTCAATGATACTCAGACACTGGTATACATGCAAAGGAGTTTACTGGGATGAAAGTCACACACAAGCAAGTCCAAACTATCACAACTAATATTATAGCTAATATAATATATAACCAAATTATATTCATCACTACTAACACAAGAATATTTCTAATGAGTCTAACATGTATACAACCTGATAACGCGAGACTTGGGTTGCAGTAACACGAGACTTGGGTTGCGATGTCTCGGACGCTTTACGACCTGGCAACACGGAGTCCATGCTGCGACTTTTTCTCTCGGTTCACGGTATTTTCTCGGTTCGCGGTGTTTCAAGCTGAGTCTTGATCGTTCGGACAGCGTGTTGGGCAGATGAATTCGGATCGGTGATGCGTCTCGCGGAGGTCTCGGTCCGGACTGCTGAGCAACCTTTCAGTCAGTCATAGTGTCGGGAAGACTGAGACAACGGTTGCTGAGCAGCTGGGGTTTTTATACTTTCCACTACTTATCTAGAGTTCCACACACACACCTGCTAATCTCCACTATGTCACCGCACACAGCTTAGTCTTAGTTTTTGCTTACAAGGTTTGACTTTGCATTTTTACTCTCACAAAAAAAAAAGAAAAACTTATTTATCTAAACTGGCCCTGGACCATATGCTGGTCCTTACATGCTCATAACACTTTGTTCCTGGTTTTTCCCAGAAGTCCTGTCTGCCTCTCCCACAAACTGAAACTTAGGCCTAGCTATAAACTGGAGAAAATTTGATCCCCTCAAAGTACATGATTTGTATCCATTTATTATTATTCTATCTATTCTATATGTGAGTAGACTTTAAGCATATACAATGTGCACATGTTTAAACAGCAATAAAAGAGCCACACTTTATGTGTAAGCCTGTGCTACATGTCTTGAAGATTGATATGTTCTGCCTCATTAATATCACATATGCTATCTTGTCTCCTATCATTCATATAGAAAGATTGATGGTAAATATGGCATTAGACTCACAAATTTCAATCACATTTTTGCCTAAAATATCTCCCAAGTACAAATACCAGTAATGTGTGAGAAGAGACACTTTACTTGTGATATTTTAACTTGTACAATTTACAAAAATGATGTCTTGCATTTTATGTCTGCCTATACTGACTTGACACTTGATATTCTGTAAGAAATTATTGTTATATGCTTAACTATGTTCTTAAAATCATTTCTATAAAGAAGGTAATATAAAAATAGAAGTCGGGCTGGAGAGATGGCTTAGCGGTTAAGCACTTGCCTGTGAAGCCTAAGGACCCCGGTTCGAGGCTCGGTTCCCCAGGTCCCACGTTAGCCAGATGCACAAGGGGGCGCACGTGTCTGGAGTTCCTTTGCAGAGGCTGGAAGCCCTGGCATGCCCATTCTCTCTCTCTCCCTCTATCTGTCTTTCTCTCTGTGTCTGTTGCTCTCAAATAAATAAATAAATAAAATTTTTTTAAAAAAAAATAGAAGTCATTAATTTTTAGTGCACAAAATATGCCACTAAAGTGATTTATAAGTATACCACTTTAAAAATACTTACCAAGTATCTCAGAAAACAAAAATTAAGCTTTTTGTTTAAAACATCCTAGATAATAAATGATAGAGCAAGGATGTCAACCTAAAGAGCCTGGATACAAGTCTAGTGTTATGTACCACTGTGTAATACTGATGCCATATCATCTCTTTATGTTGGGAAAAATAATTATTAGTTCAATTAGGAGCTCCACTTATATTCAAATATTTATTATTATGTTATTTCAAGAACTTGGACCTTTCAAGCAAATTATATTTGTTCACTATTACATGTTCATAGGTCTAATACATATGAAATAAGAAATATTAATATTAATATATTTCCTAATACATAAATTAACTTAACTTCTACCACATAACTTCTGTGTATATACTGATTTAAAACCATATTTAATTTGTGTAACAATTTAATATAGAATTTTTCATTCCAAATTGTCCTGCATATGATCTTTATATAGACAACAATTTGGACATAATTCCAATGAAAATAAGAAAGCAATGGTCTCATCAGTATGATCAAACACTGCTAAGGTGCCTTTAAACCTTATTTGCAAGGGTAGAGAGAAGGTTTCCAGGGCTTCCAATCATTGCAAATCATTGCAAATGAACTCTCTTCAGATGTGTTCACCACTTTATGCATCTGGCTTGATGTGGTTGTTGGGGAATCAAAACTTTGCAAGAAAGTTTATTTAACCACTAAACCATCTCTCCAGTCTCAAAACCTTAATTTTAATGTCTGTATAATCTTGTATCTTCTTGTCCTCAAATTATCAATATGTGATAGAACTTTCTAGCTTTAAACTAGCATAACTGTAATAGTGTTTTCATACATTGTTTAAATTATTCTCCTTACAGCATCTTGAGATAAGAATCATCATTATACTAGTAATCACACCAATAACAACATTGCTTTGTTGAGTCTTCTAATGGAATGTTAGTACCTAGATTTAAGCTAAGCATTTCAAAGCCCAAACAATTTCCTTGAGAGATACTCCCTCTTCCTTTACATTTGAGGAGACTAATAAGCAAATAAATGATTAAATGTGAGAGCTAATATGCCTAATTGACTAATTAGACAATTATTTTTCAGATATTAGTTAATCCTTATATGATTACAGACACAGTGACATAGTAAATTATGAAAGTTTAATTTAAGATCCAGTGGGATATTTCTTGATCTATACATTTAACCTTAACTTATTGCACATTCAAATTGTAAATGAGGACAGCAGATATTATTCACCAAACAGTATAGGGACAGTTTTTACTAGCTTATTTTTAGTTCAAAATAGGGTTTTCCTTGGATATGCCTTACTCATTCTTCTGTCTTACATCATTGCCTTTTGGGCTTTATATATTAAAGAATCTTTATTGAACTAGGATATAAGCTGCTAGTGCATCATTTTAAAACCATCAGACCATGGAAGTTTAATACTTATTTCTGATTCAGTGGTCAAAGAATGACACGGAACACTTAAAGCACTTTCTTTGGTTTATTGGTACTAATACCACAGTTCCTTAACTGGATGTCTGAAGATTGCCTAGCTATAATGAGCTTTTGAACTGGAAGACCTTAGAGGTCATGTTCAGCTTTATGTGAATACATTATTTCTCATATCTAATACAGTATATGGAGCTACTATTTGCTTTAATTTCCTTTACTTAAACTGAACTGACTTTGGGAATAATTCTGGTAAGTTTCTATTTATAAAACATAAGAACTATATGAAATGCTTTAGTGAAGTAACAGTAGAATCATGAGTCATGTTACAATGTCTGAATTTTACAATAGTTTTTTTCTGATATAAATTAAATATGTTAAATGATATAAATTACATAAAATTTACAAAAAATAAAATTTATTTATATAAATTACATAAAATAAAATAAAATGATATAAATTACATAAAATTACATAAGTTTCACTATGGGTTAGAATATAAATACAAAGTAGAATAGTACTGAAAACATCAAGTGCAACAGTTCTCAGATCTTCTTCATGCCTCAATATGCCTTAAGGTAATACCCATTAAAACCCTGACACTAAAAATCATTTTTGTTTCTAAGAATATTTAAAAATCAAAGATAGTTTGAGGGAGTAGTATCATTTGTATATATATCCTAAAAATCTATTCTTTGTATGTCTAATGTATTTCCATGAAGCATTATTTCAGACTCCATATAATAATCATTGATTCAGTCCAATTCCACATTTTACTGAAAAGAGAAGTAGAATTTTTATCTCATAAAGCTAGCAAATTATCCAATCTTAAAACAAGAAAACATTCAGGTTTCTTAGAAGTGATAATAATGTCTTTATAGTTACCCTTATTTGATGAGTATTTTATAACATATTGTTAAGGCATTTTGAATAACATTTTTTGATAGAGTCAAATACATTTTGAATTATATCTGGTGTTAAGCGGTTTGACATTTTAATATTCAAAAAGAGGAAAGAAAGTGTGCTGGGAAGATAGCTCAGTTGGAAAAATACTTATCTCTCAAGTGTGAGCACCTGAGCTTGATCCCCATACCCACGTAAAAATACTGGGTGTGCAAGAATGCACTTATAAACCTAGTGCTTGGGAGGTGGAGACAAGTATATCATTGGGGCTTGCTAGTCAGCCAGTCTACCCTAGTTAGTGAGCTACAGGTCAATGAGAGACCCCTATCTTGAAAACTGTACATAGCATTACTGAGAATGAAACCTGCAGTTGTCCTATGGCTTTCTCATTCATGTTTCCATTTGTGCATGTGTACCACACACAAATGAACATGCATACGCACATACTTAATTATATAAAATAATTAAATATTTAAAAAGCAAGAAAGAGAAAAGAGGAAAGGACAAAATAGAGGGAGAAAAAGAGGTAATCAGAGATGGAGAAATTGAAGTAAGGAAAGAAATAATTTTGTAATACAATACTGTGGATGACGAGACTATTAAGGGGTTAATTAATAAAGACATAACTTAAATTTTAGGTTTTCTTTCTGAGACAGTATAAGAACTCTAATAACTTCCTCCAATTTTTTTTAATGCTAATAACAAAGAATAACATTTCACAGAGGCCTATAAAGGTTATATTTTTAGATTTAGGATTTCTAGTTAATGAACATGCCTTTAAAGTATATTGATGCATGAGAAGTAGTGGACTTGATGTTTTCAGTAGTATCTTACTTTGTGTGCAGATTCTAAAACATAATGTATCTTATATATCTAAATTGAAATTTTTATTTTTATTAGTCCCTAGTTAAAAGGATTCTTAAAATTTAGCTATATATTATAATAAGACACAAAAATCAGATTTAGTATAAAAAGCAAGCTTAAGAACAACACGCAGATACACACAGATATTGGAACTACCACACAAGAATTTATAATAAGTATGATTAATATATTAATGGATTTAAAGAAAATATGGTCATTGTAAGTAATTGTAAGAGATGAAAACTCTATGATGGACTCAAAAGAACTATAAATATGATATTTTATTAGTTTATTAAGAAAACTAATAAAGACAGAAAAATATTTAATAACAAAATGTATATTCTGCTCAAGATTCTATGTAATAATGACCAAGTCACTAAGATAGACCACAATGTAGGTCAAAATGCATATTTTAAGTCATAATGAAATGCAAAATTAATACAAATTATACACTCATACCACAAAACAATCAAATTAAAAATCAATAGCTGAAAGAGAACTGTAAAATAGTGATTTAATTGAAGACTAAGAAATACCCTTCTTTTTTGTTTTTTTTAGAAGTACCCTTTTAATTCCTCACAGTGATGTGCTTGTTATGGCAGCACATATACTAAAATGAATTCCTCCCAGTGAGTTATTGGTCAGGGAGGTCACTAAGGTCCATAAAACATTATTGGTTATTACCAATGCTCTTCTTTGCCCAAGAGAAGTAGATAGTACAAACCTATTGATGAATACACCACATACCTTAATTGCCAGACACTGAGAATTCAAACTGGAACTTAGCTTCTGAGTCTTCTACTTGTTAACTAGCTATAGTAGTGCTGAAAAGTGCTATACAGGCTGCTGGAGGAGAAAATATGTCAACACACTTAACAAGCTTAGGACAATGTGAGCTACATAACAAGACAACCAGAAAGATGTGCCCAGTGGTGCAATAGTGGCATGTCTATGTGGAGGTAGCCAGCTACATTCTTATTGTATTTGAGACCCTATCCATGGGAGGGAATTAATTCCTGTACTGCAAACCTCACCTGTGGGGAGACCACAGGGCCAAAGAAAGAAGATATTGTTTTTAGCTATTTGGATATGTTGGGTCCATCAAATTGCCCTCCAAAGGTTTATGTTTATGCCCATAGATTCATACTGCCCTCACCTTTTGTCAGAGAAGTTCCTTTTTGGGGGGTGGGGGAGGATAGTGGTGACTACTGGGGAGACTCAAATCTTGTTAAAGTGATGAAAAGTGTGACACAAGTGTTCAGCACTGTGGTGATTTTAATACAAATTCATGTCCCCCATAGCATCAAGGATTTAAGTCTCCAATATTCTGCTGGAGGAGGTACTACCAGGGGCTTATCTTTCAGTCCAGCCCTAACATGTGTAGAGAGAGAAATGTGAGCCCTGGTTGTTGGCACTTGTGGCTGTTGGATCTAAGGAAGTGACCAAGGTATGTTTGCCATGATGAGAATTTCCCAGAATTTGTAATCTTGAAATAACTCTCTCCTTCCTAAACTGCTTCTGTTTTGAAGTTTGTCCCAGTAATGAGAAAGTAACTGCAGCAGTAAAATTGGTATTAACAGTGAGGTTAGTGTCATGATGAATCTGACAATGTGGGTTTTGGTCATTTGGAACTTGTTTATAGGAGGAATGTAGAGACATTTGATATATTGAACTGGGAAAGCTTAGCAGTTTTATAAGCAGAGATTGAAGGGCTATTTTGTGAGAATTTGAAATTTCTAAGTGCAGAGGGAATTGTGGACTACAAGGCTTGGCTTATGAACTTTCAAAGGGTAAAGAGAGAACTTTGTTGGAACTGGTCTACTGGCAGAAAGGTTGGCTGTGTTCTATAAAGGATCATAGATTTGATCAAAGTTGAATTTAAAAGTAATGTACTATGCGCTTGTCAAAAGGTATAGAACACAAAGATATGAGAAATGTACAGATTATCACAGGAAAAATTTCCAGCAAATTTGAAGTTATAGGTACAGAGACTGGTCCTAAGTTCCAGAAGCTGCAGTCGTTAAGCAGAGTATCACCATTAAGCATGGACCAAATGTTTTGCTTTGAAACAATAGAAATTATGCCCTGAGGGTGAGCCATAGATGGCTCCATCTAGGAAAAATTCAAACTCACTTAAAAGGAGGAAACTTGAATGAAGAAATCTAAAAAGGTAAGCTGCTCATTAAGGTCAAGATGTATCCCACCCTACATTTGCAAACCTGGCTATGCTAAACACCAGGTATTGGTTCTGGAAGGAAGACAAATGCAGGGTAGCACGTCATAAAGTATACACAGTTCCAGCAACCAGTAAGATGTGGCAAAGTGAAGCAAAGTTTAAGTCACAGTATAGAGGTCCAGTAAGGTCATTGTATAAAGATTAACTGGTTTCAGAAGCTTCTGCTGAGTTGTGACATGTAAAGCAGAGTTGAAATCCCTGTAGGGAAACCAAGTAATACCATTGTATGGAATTATAATGATGTACCATGGTTTGCCAACCTATAGCATTTTGAGTGTACAAGGACGATGGAATGGCTGCCATGGCAAGCTGCTGGCCCAGGATAGGAGTTTTCCCTTGGCTGTTTAGCCCATATAGAGGGGTGAAATTGAAAACCCAGAGCCTTCCATCAATGCTTATGTTTGTTGTTCTCTGTTGTTATGCCTTTTAAAAACTGGAATGTTTACTCTGTGCCATTACGTATTGGAAGTAATTATTTTTATTTAACAGAACTAACAGTTAAGAGACTTTCTTAAATCTTAGAGACTTGGGATTTTGAACAATGTTAAGTTGGTAAAGACTATGGGGACTTTTGAAGCTGAACTGAATGCGATGTGCACTGTGAGATGGTTATGAAGCAATGGGGTCCAGCAGTGCAATGTGGTTTTAAAAGGGAGATAGGTAGCATTAGGGACAGGCAGCTAGACTCCTGTCTGCCAAGTAGAGATAAAACAAACAGTGGCTGCTTAACATCAGACATTCACCTTGCTGTGTACAGCAGCTTCCTCACAGTGGGAATTACCCAAGTATGCATGGAGTTCAGACCAACATCTTGCAGACACTGCACCCAGGTGTGTTGACTTCTTCTGGATTAAGCCCTGGGCCCAGTATTACAAGATTGGATGCCCAGGACTCTTTAAGCTTTTTTTTTTTTTCTCTTTTCCAGCTCATAGGCTGTTCATCTCCCAGAACTCAAGGTTTTCACCACCAGTAAGGTTTTGTCCTTACACCTTGACAACAGCTGCCAGTGTGGGAAAAGGATGACATATTGTTGCCCTGTTTTTAAAGCCTATCTTTTATATCTTTTTTTTTCTTTTAGAAAATATTTATTTAAACTTTTATATTGACAACTTCCATAATTATAAACAATATAAACAATAAACCATGATAATTCCCTCCCCTCCCCCACTGTCTAATTCACAAATCCATTCTCCACCATATTCCCTACCTCTCTCAATTATTCACTCTTTTATTTTGATGTCATTATATTTTCCTCCTATTATGAGGGTCCTAGCTTCTTTTGCATTCTTTTCCATTTTTTTTTTCTAGGACCATGACTTTTACATGGGACAGTAGACCATGTAGATATAAACACTCCTCACTTTTTGGTTTCTGGACTTTATGGAATAAAAATAAGTAATTCACCTAAATAAATAATCTGTCACCATCTTGTTTTATTTTGATTCTTTGGTAAAATAGACATAGGCTCAAGATTAGGGTTAATTTTTGACACCCCACCCAACTATGTCCCATATCAGGTTGAATGTGAATGTATATTTCTCAAAGTCTCAGGTATTTTATTTACTAAAGTTAAGCAAGACTCCTATGTATTTCTCCAGCATCATGATGGAAGAGATTTTACTGGGAGCCAATCTTTTTGTTTTGCCCTAAGGTATGTACAGAGAATATTTTGAACTCTGGCTATTGGAGCTTGTTGGCTGGTGGTTGTATCTCTCTGCTATAGATCTATGAAAGTGAGCCAGCATCTTTTGCCCTGATTGAACTTCCCCTGAATCTACAATCCTGAAATAAACCTTTTCTTTCCATAAAGTGATTCTGGTTGGATGTTTGTCCCAGCAATGAGAAAGTAACTGCAAGAAGCATTGAGACATTTGTATTTTGCCTTCTAAGGCTCATGGACTATTGTGGAAGAGGTGGCAGACATGATGTATGATCCAAAGGATTGGAAAGAATGTTTTGGATCTCTGTTTTCTCAACATGAAGTGGCTTTTCATTCATGATTTCACATTGGCTGTCATTACCTACACCACACCTGCAAAATTTTGAGAATATCAATATTTTTACATGGATTAAGGAAAATCAAAACAAAAAAGACAACAAGGATGGGGAGTTGGCCCAGTGGTTAAAAGGCAGTTACTTGCAAAGTCTCCTGGCCCAGGTTCAATTCCTCAATAACCACCTAATACCCATGTAGATAAAATTGTGCATGCATCTGCTGGCAAGAAACCCTTGTACAACAACTCCCCTACACAAACATGAAAATAAAGAAATAACAACAAATTTTAAAAAACCATCAAAATAAACATGGGATGATTTGGAAAGAATATTGAGTTCTGTGGAAGGGGAACTGAGGGAGATTGGACAAAATAAGCTAATAAGAAGTTATTATAACCAAAATACACTATGTCCATGTATAAATATTGTCAATAAAAAGTCAAAAGAGAAGTACCCTTTTAAATAACATATGGGTTAAAGAAAAATCATAAGATAAATTATAAACTAACCAAGTATGGTGACATATGTCTGTAACCTCAACACTTGAGACCATCCTGGACTAAATATCAAGTTCAAGATCATCCTGGACTATGTAGGGAGATCATGTCTAAAAAGTAAAATTTAAAACTATTTTGATCTAAATAAAAACACAACATATAAAACTTCATGTTAGCAGAAAAATAAGTGTTTATAAGTAGATTTATAGCGTTGAATGCATCTAATAGCAATGAGAAATATCTGAAATTAGTAACCTATACCTTTATATTAGAATACACATAAAAAGGAGAGCAAAATCAATACCAAAATAGCACAGGAAAAGAAATAATAAAAATTCAGCAAAATTCAAAGATTGCAAATTGTAAACAGATATGAAAACCACTTCTTTGAAGAAAAGGTAAATTTCTAAGTAGTCAAACTAAAGAAAAAGTTAGAAGATACAAATTTTACTAGCCTCAGAAATGACAGGTATCTATCACTAATGATAAAATAATAGAATATTATGAACAATTGTATGCCCACAAATTTACAAATCTAGATACACATAATCCTTTTAAATATGCAATCTAACACAATGCATATAAAGAAAGACACATATTCTAAATATATCCACAGTAACCCTTGGAAACAGAAAGCACTGGGTACACATTAATTCACTGTTGACTCCTAACAAGTATTTAAGGAAGATGTACACTATTCTTGACATTTATTTCAGAAAATAGAAACAGAAGGAATGATTTCTAAATCTTATGATGCTGAAATCAAATAATCACCTCACAAGAATGTAAAATTACAGCCCAATGTTCCCACAAACATAAATAGAAAAGTCAACAAAATTTTAAGAAATTAGATCGAATATTATATCAAAAAACATTATACAAAAGCCGGGTGTCGTGGTGCACACCTTTAATCCCAGCACTCAGAAGCAGAGGTAGGATGATTGCCATGAGTTCAAGGCCACCCTGAGACTACATAGTGAATTCCAGGTAAGCCTGTGCTAGAGCAAGACCCTACCTTGATAAAACAACAAAAACCTTATACAAAATGACGAAATTGAATTCATCCAAGTATTCAAGCCTAGTTTAATTTTGATATCGAATAGTGTATTCCACAAAACAAGCTAAAAAATAATCATATTATATCCATATACAAAAATTGCATTACAAAATGTTATACTGATCCCAAATTTGAAATTTCACAAAAAATTAGAAATGGATGGAATCTTTTTTGATTATTATTATTATGATGATGATGTTTTGTATGGATACATCATATGTTGCTACCTTCTTTTCCCTCATCCATTCCCCCATGGGGTTGTAGTTTATGCATTGTGGAAGCAGTTTTCAGTTATTTTTTAGGGTGGGGGGATGCTTCTGGGCATGATGTCTCAATTTGTATCTGTTACAATCTTTTGGGCCCCTCTTCTGCAAAATTCCCTTAGCCATGGTGGATGAGGTTTAAGTCTACTTCAGTGATGAGCTCATAGGAGCCTCTGGATCTCTGCTTTGGTAGGTGTTGAGTGTCCTAAGTGTTTGTCTCCTACACTCTGGCACTGATTATCAGGAAGAGCATGGAAATAGCACTATTGCTTGTCTCCCCAATTCCTCTGTGGATTTATCTGTGGCTTGATTGAAGTGTGAGGGGTAGTTTATCTCTTCCCTTCTCACTACCATCTAAAAAAGAAGAATAGATTCTCCACTAGAGTGTGAAGTTAGGATAAACATTATTAATTTAGGGAGAATTTGATGGATGTGACCCCTCTTTTAGCCAGAGACTAGTGAAAGCTTGACATGGAGAATATAATCTTTGTCACCATAGAATTCTGATCTGGTTCTCAATACCAGATGTGGGTTTCTTTACACTGATGGAACCTCTTAGCCAATCAGAAAGCTATTGGTTACCCACTGAGGATGTCTGTCACTATTGCACTTGCATTTACATTATGCCAGGGTGTTTGCTCCTTGGTAGCTTAGACTTCTCCTTGCTCAGAATGTTGTTGCCCATTTTCCCCCAATAGCTCATGTAGTGCTTTCCAGCACTAGACTGCCTAACTGTCTGGGGACTGGCTTTCTGGTGAATTCCAGCCAGGTCTCTCCACGCTCTGTGTTAGCAGCATATTGTGTCCTCAGCAATAGGGTCTTAGATTTTGCCTCAGACATGAAGCCTAAGCTTAAAAGATTTTTTTTTTTTCTGTCTCTGACATGCAGCTCCCAGTATCAGATTGATTGCTACCCACAATGAGAGGTTTATTGGACAGACTTATGAGATCCCCAAATCAAGACAGCTTTCTGTGAAAGCACTTGATTACCTTCCTAAGGAATCTTCTTAATTAAAACAATATAAATAAAAAAATGTACTCAAACAGCATCCAATAGGTGAGGAACTAAATGGTTCCTGAATAAAACTGATAATAAGGAAATAATGTTACATCTTAACACTCCTATTAAAAATTATAAGGGGTCTGTAGAGATGGCGTAGTGGTTAAGCACTTGCTTGTGAAGCCTAAGGACCCTGGTTCTAGGCTCCATTCCACAGGACCCACGTTAGCCAGATGCACAAGTGGGCGCACGTATCTGGAGTTCTTTTGCAGTGGCTGGGGGTCCTGGCCACGCCCATCCCCCCTCTCTCTTGCTTTCAAATAAATAACTAAAAATAAAAATAAACAAAACATTAAAAAATATATAATGGAAGGCCTAGAGATGTGGCTTAGCAGTTAAGGTGCCAAAGGACCCAAGTTTGATTCTCCAGAACCCATGTAAGCCAGATGCACAAGGTGTTACATGTGTCTAAAGCTCATTTACAGTGGATGGAGGCCCTGGTGTGCCCAATATCTTTCTCTCTCTAGCACACATGCCCTATTTTTCTCTTTCTGAAATACATAAATACATTTTTTTCCAATATACTGACTGTATTAGCAAATGTAGTAGGACAAGAAAAAGAAACAAGAAGCATACTCACTGGAAAGGAAGAAATAAAATTGACACCATTCACATATGTTATAATTCCCAAAATGTGAAGAAGCAAATCCAAGAAATAATTTGCTATTAACAATTATAATAATATTTAAGATTCATGTTAAGCTAGCCATTTTCCTGTATATCAGCAAAGAATCATTTGAACAAACAACTGAAACTTGAAATTTAAAATACTAGACCATTTACAATAGTATCAAAAGTTGAAATAATTTTTGTATAAATCTAAAAATATAAACACAATCTATATGAGGAAGGAAAAAAAAAACCTCTAACTGAAATAATTAATGATCACAGAAACCATGGATATTCATGGATTTTCAGTGCTGTATTTTTAATATTTTTATGTTTTATTGATTTATTTGAGAAATAGAAAGAAGAGAGAGAAAGAGAGAGGGGCAGATGGAGAAAGAATGGGTGTGCCAGGGCCTTCAGCCTCCGCAAATAAACTCCAGGCACATGCACCACCTTGTCCATCTGGCTTATATGGGCTCTGGGAAATTGAACCTAGGTCCTTTGGCTCTGCAGTCAAATATCTTAAACACTAAGAAATCCCTCTGGACCTCAATGTTGGTTTGATTTTGTTTTTCTTAACATAATTTATAAATTCAGCATGACCCAAACTGAAATTATGACCAGTAATGTTGACAATATTGATAAAGTGTTTTTAAAATTCACATGGATAGGAAAAGGGTTCTAGAGTCCAGAATCATTAGAGGACTAACACTATCTAATTCAAGATTTACTATAAAGCCTCAATAGTGAAGATAGTATAATATTTATAATAGAGTAGATAAATAAAACAATGGAACAAAACAGAGAGTCAAAAATGCACATATCCAAATATAGTTAGAAGACCTTTGTAAAAGTTGCAAATGTCAATCAAAAGAAAAGATAACCTTTTAATAAATGGTGATGTATCAACTACATGTACAAAATTAATCCAAAACAGACAAAAATATTGAGACTTTATACTTTTTAAAAAGGTAATTCTAATTGTAGGCTAGAAATCAAAGTGCAATCTGCAAAACCATAAAAATTTAGAAGGCAATGCAGGAGAAATTCTATATGAATTATGCTTAGTGTTGACTTTTGAATATATCACCTTAAGCACAATCCATGAAATCAAACACTGATAAATTGTGCTTCATTAGCATTTCTAAAAATCTGCTATGTGAATTATACTGCTTAAAGAATAAGAAAGACAGACAAAGATTGAAAGAAAGTATTTACAAAATAAATATCTAATAAAGAACTGTATTCAAAATAAGCAAAAAATCTCCATCAAAGGAAACAAACAGGGAAAACTTTGACCAGAT
The DNA here is from genome assembly GCF_020740685.1 of Jaculus jaculus. Classification (NCBI taxonomy): domain Eukaryota; kingdom Metazoa; phylum Chordata; class Mammalia; order Rodentia; family Dipodidae; genus Jaculus; species Jaculus jaculus. Next base: position 85,610,223 of record NC_059125.1, on the reverse strand, counting down.
GCTTCAAAAGAAGATATACAGATAGAAGATAAGTATAGAAAGTATGCAAAATTAAAATTACAATAACATGTCACTACATGTTTATTAGTATAGCTGTAATTCGAAATAAAGGCACTATAAAATATTGACAACGTTATGGAGGAATGGAACTGAAATTTAAGGTTATTGGGATGCTAAATAGTATGGATGCCTTTGAGAAAGTTGTTATGTAGTTTAAGGTTTATGCTTACAGCAGCAGTATTTAAAAAAAAATCCCAAAACTTTGAAGCAAACAAAAGTTCATTCAATATGGAGCATCTATTAGACAAAATATTATTAAGCAATTCAAATAGATAAATTATTAGGTTGCATTAAAGTACGGATAGGACTGGAATGCATATTGCTAAATGGAAGACATGGGTCTGAGGTGGATACTTGTTATAACATTTCAAATGTTTGAAAATTTAGGAAAGGCAAAATTATGAAAAAAGTAGAAAAATTAGTGACTGGGTTAATAAGTAGATCACTGTAGATGTTTTAGGGCAGTGGAACTGTTCCGTATAATATCAGTATAGACACATAACATCATACTTAAACTCAAAACCTGTTACCTGTTACCCTGACTATGAATGTTGGATTTCTATAATACTGCATCATTATTAAACTACTTATTAAAGTGTCATACAGGGACTAAGTAATTCTACTCTTTTTTTTTTTTTTGAAAACTTGACACTGGTCAAAAAAATCCATCAGTTTTAAAATACAAAACTTTCTTAATGTATTCATGTTCTTTTAAAAGTTGATTATGCTTTATCCTAGGATTTTGCAGAGCTCTTTTTTCTGATTTGTTCTAATTGTGAGTCCATGAGCCACTTTAATCCTAATGTTTGCACTTAATCAGTCTCTTCCATTAGTTGTTTACAGTCTTCTGAAAGCCAATATGGCAAATGCTGGCCATTTTAAAGCCCAAACAAATGCTTATAAAAATCAATAATGTTTTTCTCTCTGCATTTATTTTATTTTGATCTGTTTACATACTTTAAATTCAGCTACCCTATTGCCCCTTCCACCAGTATATTTTACTTAATTTCATTCAATACCATGTATTATGAACAAAAGGAAAAAAATAATCAGCACTTCTGTCCACCTCTCCTGTTTGGTAATTTTTTAAAAAATTTTGTTTATTTTTATTTATTTATTTGAAAGTGGCACAGAGAGAAAGGCAGATAGAGAAAGAGAGAGAGAATGGGCGCGCCAGGGCTTCCAGTCACTGCCAATGAACTCCAGACATGTGCGCCCCCTTGTGCATCTGGCTAACATGGGTCCTGGGGAATCAAGCCTTGAACCAGGGTCCTTAGGCTTCACAGGCAAGCGCTTAACCACTAGGCCATCTCTCCAGCCCTGTTTGGTAATTTTAACTCAGCTCATCACTACTTAATATTTAAAATCTGCATCGGATTTCCCTGATTATGATTCACATTTTTGCTTTTATTAGCAGTGCTTTGATTAAAAATGGCATGCTTTGGGTTGTAGCTCAGAATTTGAAAGGCTTCAGTTATATTTATTATCTTTCTACAAAATGATCTTAGTAACCTTAGACAAGAAACCTTTCTTTCATTTGTAACCTTCTGGGAAATACAAATGCCACGCACTGATAATTAGTGTCTGCCTCTTAGGCTTTTGAAACTGTTTCTCAAAATAAAGCCTGGAGAGGTAGAAATACTGTTAAGTGATTTTTAATCTTGCACTAGCCTTGGTTGTGTTGTGTTTTTACAGTATAAATAGGTCTTCATATTATCTTAACTATATGCTTGTGTCTCACCTATCTGTTTTTGACATGCCTCTTTCCAAACTCAATTTGAGGTATAGCATTAATCCTATGAGCCTGACAGGAACTGTTGTATATTTATCTCACTTTAATCAGACTTCAGTGGGGGGGGAAACCCTGGAAGCTTAAACAAAAGGCACCCACACTGAAATTCTTTGAAGTGGTTTCCTCTAGAAATATGGGAATGGGAAAATATACTTTTCAACATGAGTCAAATGGATATCTATTGAGACCATGGAATTTTGGTTACCATGAGTTCCATTGTCAAGAATGCTCAGAATGACCAATCAAGTTATTTTCCACATCATAGTGATGGCTACTACTCAGACATAGGTGAATGTGAAAAGACAACCCATATTTTGGTCAAGTCATTTATTTCCATGAATTTTATTTAGGTCAGGAGTTAATCTAAATTTCTTTAGTGTGATTCCAGGATATTTCCTTAAACTAAAAACATGCATTTTGTACCTTGAAGAATGAGTGTCATTAAGGCCTGTAACAACATAGTAGATTACCAGGCTAATGGCACATAGGGAGAGAGACTGGCTTTTTTCTACCATATCCTTGTATTTGGAAGTTTCCATAAAGAAAGAAGGCTAAATTATTAGTTATGGATTTTGAACCACAACTAATATTTTAAAGATGTTATATGCTGATAATGAAAATATAATTGGGAAGTTTATATAAAAATATTTTCTCTATCTTGATATTCTTGTTCCATTCCATAAAATATTTATTAAGCTCCTTACATATTCTTTCAATTTTTTTTCTTTTTATAAATAGATTCATCTATCTGTTTTTGACATGCCTCTTTCCAAACTCATCTGTGGATGGATATCTAGGCTGGTTCCATTTCCTAGCTATTGTGAATAGACCAGCAATAAACATGGTTGTGCAAGTATCTCTGAGGTAGAGAGAAGAGTTATTAGGACATATGCCTTGGAGTGCTATAGCGGGATCATATGGCAAATCTATTTTTAGCTGTTTCAAGAACCTCCACACTAATTTTCACAATGACTGTACCACATTACATTCCCACCAACAGTGCCGAAGGGTTCCCCTTTTACCATACCTGCATCAACATTTATTGTCATTTGTTTTCTTTATAGTAGTCATTCTGACGGGAGAGAGGAGGAATCTCAAGGTAGTTTTAATTTACATTTCCCTGATGGCTAGGGATGTAGAACACTTTTTAAGATGTTTGTATGCCATCTGTATTTATTCCGGTGAGAACTCTCTATTTAGTTCCATAGCCGATTTTTTTTTTTTAATTGGGTTGTTTGATTTCTTATTATTCTGTTTTTGAGTTCTTTGTATATTCTGGATATTAATCTTCTGTCAGAAGTATAGCTGGAAAGATTTTCTTCCATTCTGTAGGTTGCCTTTTTGCTCTATTCACAGTGTCCTTTGCTGTACAAAAGCATTATCATTTCATGAGATTCCAGTACTCGAATAGTAGTTTTATTTTCTGAGCAATTGGGTTATATTCAGGAAGCCTTTACCTATGCCAATATGTTGCAAGGTTTCCCCTACCTTTTCCTATAGAAGTTTCAGATTTTATGACTGATATTAAGGTCCCTGATCCACTTGGATTTTATTCTTGTGCATGGAGAAAGAGGCTGTCTTTTCTCCAACGAATATTTTTGGCATTTTTTGAAAAATCAGATGGCTGGGGCTGGAGATATGGCTTAGCAGTTAAGTGCTTGACTGTGAACCCTAAGGTCATCGGATCAAGACTCAAATCTCCAGGTCCCACATAAGCCAGATGCACAAGGGGGTGCATGAGTCTGGAGTTCATTTGCAGTGTCTGGAGGCCCTAGCACACCTACTCTCTCTCTATTTATCTATCTGCCTCTTTCTCTGTCTGTCTTTCACTCTCAAATAAATAAATTAAAAAAAAATAAACAAAACAAATAAAAAAAAAAACAGATGGCTGTAGCTACCTGGATTAACATCTAGGTCTTCTTTTCTGTTCCATTGGTCTACATGTCTGTCATTGTGCCAATACCATGCTGTTTTCCTTACTATGGCTTTGTAACATAGCTTAAAATCAAGTATGGTGATACCACCTGCCTTATTTTTGTTGATATAAATCATTTTGGCTATTCTAGGTGCTTTGTGCTTCCAAATAAAATTTATTTTCTTTTCTTTGCTATGACGAATGTCATTGAAATCTTAATGGGGATTGCATTAAATGAGTAGATTGCTTTTGGTAAGTTTGACATTTTCACAATATGGATTCTTCCAATCCAAGAACATGGGATATCTTTCGATTTCCTTGTGTTTTCTTCATGGGCTCACTTGAGTGTTTTAAAGTTCTCATTTTCTCATTGTAGAGCTCCTTCACTTCATTAGTTAAGTTTATTCCAAGGTACTTGATTCTTTTTTATTTGAGGCAATTGTGAATGGGAGAGAATCCCTGATTTCATTCTCCACAGGTTTGTTGTTAGTATAAAGGAAAGCTACTGATTTCTCTGTCTTTATTTTGTAACCTTCTATGTTGCTAAAAGTGTTTATCAGTGCTAACAATTTGCTGGTAGAGTTTTTAGAGTTTTTTATGTATAAAATCATATCATCTGCAAGTAGTGATAATTTGTTCGCTTCCTTTCCTATTTGTATCCCTTTTGTGAGTGTCTCTTGCCTCATTGCTATAGCTAGGACTTCAAGTACTATATTAAATAAAAGTGGGGACAGTGGACACCCTTGTCTTGTTCCTCCATATAGACTCAGGATATAAGCTCAAGGTACCAAGTGTTGCTCTTGTCCCCCAATCAAGCCACAGAAGTAATCTTAGGTGTTAAGTTTGCTTACTAGGCATGTATTCTAGTGGACTGGGTAGAATAATTTACTGGCAAATTCTAAAGTTCAACCAAGTAACATACACAATCAATAAAAACCAGCACAAAGTATGCAGTTATGGGGATTAAAACTAACAGATGGTCATATAAAGTAAAAATCCCTAAGGATGTGTGTTGTTCTACACTTTTAATATTGTCAGCTGGGAGGTAGAGATTTCTGTTCTGAATTGAGTTCCAGGTCAACCTGATTCTGGATCAGACCCTGCCTCTAATAATGACAGAGCAAAAAAACAAAGGCCCTATATATATGAAAGCACAAAGGCAATAATATTCAATCCCCAAATACAGGTATTTAAACATGGTAAAGCCAACCAAGATTATATACCACATAACCTGCCCTGACAAGGAAAGAGATATTAGCTTTTGCAGGACTGTGTAACTTTTTCTTGTCAGCCAGCTTCTTTACCTTTTGGGGTGGCTTCCAATCTCACCAGTGCTGAATGCCCACCTCAATCCCTCCATATTGTACCTCTGATGCATTCTGCTGGCTGTACTGCCACTGGAGGCTGAGTGATAGAGGTTCCGATGGTGGGGCATGGGAGAATTCAGCCTTCTGGAGTTTCTTTCACTTTCGGTAGCTCTTTAGTTGATCTCATCTGTCTTTCCTTTGGATTTCTTAACTTTACAGGAAGGCTGATAGAGTCAAAAAATCTGTTGCTTGGTCTCTGCTGCTGCTGCCACCTGGCGTGCCTGGCAGAACTGTGCTGGGTGAGTGCATGCAGATCGCAGACTGTGATTGCCTCAGTTGGACTCTGGCCATTTTCCTCCTTTCTGGTGGGTCATGGTCTCTCCGGCTTCTCCACTGTGAACAACCTATACTCCTTCACTTTTCAGAAGAAGAGTATATTTTGCTGGGGTTTTGCTTAAATCCCTCTCTAGGCTGATTTGGCATGGCTCCTAAATTGCCTTCTTACTCAGAATTCTACTGGCAGCATTTTGGTTGTATTGTATATCACATATGGTATACTTACTCCCTTTAATTTAAATTATAATATATTTCATGCTTGTAAAATAAATTTGCTGAATTGGTCATTACAAATAGATATCAATTTTGTCAGTTTTACTTTTACTTGATAAATAATTTCACATATTTTACAATTCTAAATAATGTAGCTATATGAAGAAGATAGCTGGACATGGTGGTGCATGCCTTTAATCCCAGCTATTGGGGACAGAGGTAGGCTAATTTAAATATATATGTATACATATATTGGTTATATACATATATATTCATAATTATCTTTATATATAAAGATAATTATGAATATATATGTATATAACCAATATATGTATATATATATTTGTTTATATATATATATATATGTGTATATATATATATATATATATATGTAAAGATAATTATGAATACGTGTATAACCAATTTTTATATATATATATATATATATATATATATATATATATATATATATATTCATACATATATATATTTGGCATATATATAGAGAGAGAGATAATTGTGCATATATATATGTATGTATTTGGGGGGACTCCTGCCTACATAAACATAGGGTAAATTGCTAACAATGGGAGCATAACTATTTTGAAAAAAAATTCTATTGCCAGAATGCTCTGCAAAATACTATGCATATTATAGATGCCAGCAGTCAGCTCACTATTTTGCTGCTGTCATCTACCTGATGCTAGCAAAGAGGTTGATTCCAGCCTCTGCTCTACCATTTTTTTTCTGCCATCATGAAGCTTCCCCTGAAGACTGTAAGCCAAAATTAAAAGAAAAGATCCTCCCATAAGCTGCTTTTGGTCAGGTCCTTTATCCCAGGAATGTAAAGGGAACTACAACAGATCCACACTACTTTAAACCAGAGTTTTATGTAAGTACTATGGATCTTATTTCAGGTCCTCATGCTTGTGTGACAAGCACTTTCCCTACTGATCCCCTCTTAGCCCTAAATTGTAATTGTGAATAATTTTTTTATTCTTATGTATAAAATGGGGGATAACATGGGAATAGTTATCAGTGTTTGTTTTGTGTTATTACAGCAAAATGCCTAGGATTAATTAAGTTAAAATATAATGAGTTCATTTGGCTCATGATCCTTGTGGCTCCCAACATGACAGTGATATCTTGGCTACAGGCCCCTTGATGAATCACCATATCGTTCAGAATTGGAAACAAAAATAGCTTCACACAGAAGAGGGACCAAGAAGAGGCACAAGTCTTGCTTTATAACAACTCATTCTTTTTTTTTTTTTTTACTTATTTATTTATTTGAGAGCAACAGACACAGGGAGAAAGACAGAGGGAGAGAGAGAGAATGGGCGCACCAGGGCTTCCAGCCACTGCAAACAAACTCCAGGTGCGTGCGCCCCCTTGTGCATCTGGCTAACTTGGGACCTGGGGAACCGAGCCTCGAACCGGGGTCCTTAGGCTTCACAGGCAAGCGCTTAACCGCTAAGCCATCTCTCCAGCCCACAACTCATTCTTGTAGTAATCAAGGTCCATGAAGGCTGGAACTTCCAAGAGCTAGTTAATCAAGTAATAAGATTGTTAATCCATAAATGTTAATTAGCACTCACTATGCCCCACAAGAGCCCTACCATCTATATTACCTTGAAGAGCTTGGGATTGAACCTAGGGTTTCGTACATGAAATACAAGAACTCTACCAGTGAACTACAACCTTGACCTCCATCACTTATAATGACATACTAAAGACCAAGCACTGAAAACATTATCCTTTTAGGGAAACAGCCAAGCCATATAAAACCAACACAATTCTTCTTGGCTGTTAGATAAACTAAGAATTATGATTGGCTCCACATTTTAAATAGTTCTGTATTAAATGTAACTGTCACACTAATAGAATTTTACACTCCATCCTCATTATTGTCTACACAAAATATTGAGAGACACACATAAAGGAATACAAATTGGAAAGGAAGAGATCAAGTTATCATTATTTGAGATGACAGGATTCTATATATAAAGGACCTTAAAGACTCTACCGGCAAATGTTAGAGCTTCTAAAACCTACAGCCATTTAGCAGGATACAAAATACATACACAAAAATCAGTAGCATTCCTATATGCTAACAACAAACACAAAGAGGATGAAATCAGAGAATCATTCCCAATCACAATAGCATCAAAGAAAATAAAGTACCTTGAAATATACATAAGCAAGGAAGTAAAGGATCCCTACAATGAAACTTTAAAAAACTCAAGCAAGAAATTGCAGAAGACACTAGGGAATGGAAAAACATCCTTTGTTCCTAGATCAGAAGAATCAATATTGTGAAAACGGCAATCTTACCAAAAGCAATCTACACATTTAATGCAATCCCTATAAAAATTCCAAAGGCATTCTTCATGGCAATAGAAAAAAACAATCCAAAAATTCAGTTGGAATCACAAAAACCCTCAAATATCTAAAATAATACTGTGCCAAAAAATAAGGGTGGTGGTATCACATACCTGATTTTAACATATACTACAGAGCCATAGTAACAAAAACAGCATGGTACTGGCACAAAAGCAGACATGTAGATCAGTGGAATAGAATAGAGGCCCCAGATGTAAGTCCAGGTATCTATAGCCCCCTGATATTTGATAAAAATGCCAAAAATACTCATTGGAGAAAAGACAGCCTCTTCATCAAATGGTGTTGGGAAAACTGGATATGTGTCTGTAGAAGGATGAAAATAAATTCTTCTCTCTCTCTCCATGCACAAGAATTAAGTCCAAATGGATTTAAGACCTTAATATCAGACCAGAAACTCTAAAACTGCTAGAGGAAAAAGTAGAGGAAACCCTTCAACATACTGGTCTTGGCAAAGACTTTCTGAATACAACCGCAATTGCTCAGGCAATAAAACCACAGATTAACCACTGAGACCTCATGAAGTTACAAAAATTTTGTACTGCAAAGGACACTGTGAATAAAGCAAAGAGGCAACCTACAGAATGGGAAAAAATCTTCGCCAGCTATATATCTGATAGAGGATTAATATCTAGGCTATACAAAGAACTCAAAAAGTTAAACAATAAGAAATCGATCAAGCCAAATAAAAAATGGGCTATGGAGCTAAATAGAGAGTTCTCAAAGGAAGAAATACGGATGGCGCATAAGCATCTAAAAAATTGTTCTACGTCCCTAGACATCAGGGAAATGCAGATTAAAACTCATTGAGATTCCATCTCACTCCTGTCAGACTGTATACCATCATAAAAAAAATGATCATAAATGCTGGTGGGGATGTGGAAAAAGAGAAACCCTTCATCACTGTTGGTGGGAATACAATCTGGTCCAGCCATTTTGGAAATCAGTGTGGAAGTTCCTAAAACAGCTAAAGATTGATCTACCATATGACCCAGCTATAGCGCTCCTAGGCATATATCCTAAGGACTCATATCATTTTCTTAGAAGTACATGCTCAACCATGTTTATTGCTGCTCAACTTATAATAGCTGGGAAATGGAACCAGCCTAGATGTCCCTCAACTGATGAGTGGATAATGAAGCTATGGCGTATTTATACAATGGAGTTCTACTCAGCAGTAAAGAAACATGAAATTATGAAATTTGCAGAAAAATGGATTGATCTGGAAATAATTATACTAAGTGAGGTAACCCTGGCCCAAAAAGCCAAGTGCCGCATATTCTCCCTCGTATGTGGATCCTAGCTACAGATGATTGGGCTTCTGTGTGAGAAGGAAAAAACTCAGTAGTAGAGGCCTGTAAGCTAAAAAAGAGATATAAAGGGAAGAGAAAGGAAGGGAAGAAGGTACTTAATAGGTTGGTATTGTATATATGTAAGTAGAAGAATAGATTAGAGGGATTGAAAAGGCCCAATGTGAGGTCAGGGTAGGAGATTGAGTAAAGGAAAGGTGGAAGGAGGGATAAACGAAATATAAGAGGATATAAATAAATCATATGGAATCCTACGGTTATTGACAATGGAACACTCAGGAGCCATAGATTGTTGTTAGAAAAATTTCAGTGCCAAGGATGGGATACCTCCAGTGAGTTGTTGGCCAGGGAGGTCCCTGATGCCCCCAAAAGATTATAGGCCATTCCTGAGGCTCTTGGTTTCCCACCAGGAATAGATGGTAAGACCCTATTGCTGAAGACTCCACATACTTGGGCTGCAAGGCCACTGAGAAATCCTGCTGGAACTGAGCTGATAACCTTCCCCATGTAGACCAGCTGACAGAAAGCTGGATGAAGCCATTCTACATGCAGTTCAATGGGAGAAAGAGATACCACCAGTGAAGATACTCAGCAGTGGACACTGAAAGCCTTATATTTGTCCAGCTAGGCCAAATGAGCCCATGGGTGCCATAGTGGCACATCTGTCATGGTGGAAACCAACTGCCCTCCAATTGGACTGGAGGCCCACTCCTTCGGAGAGAATACATCCCTGATACTGGCAACTTAAAACAGGGGTAGTCATGAGCCCTAGGGGTGTAACATCTACTGATGTCTGGATAAGTGTATATACTATGCTTATCAAATTGCCCAGTAAGCACTTCCCTTAATACTCATACCCTTATATTAATGCTACTCTCACTTTGGGTAGAGAATCTTCTCTTTCCAGATGGCAGTGACGTTGGAAATACTCAGAAGGTATCATAGTGCTGGAAAGAAGTGACTGGAGTACTGAGCAACATCTTGATCACACCTTCCAAGCCTCAGAGTCTAAGGAGGAAGAGGTGGCAGAAATAATGTAAGACCTAAAGGAATGCTAGGACTCCTTACAATGTGCTCCCCCTAGACATAATGTGGCCTGGATATCCATGACCTCGTAGTTCCTGACACTACCTACACAAGACCACCATAAGAGGAGGGAAAGATCATGACATCAAAATAAAAGAGAGACTTACTGACATGGGGAGGGGATATAATGGTGCCTGGAATTTCAAAGGGGAAATGGGGGGGGTGAGGGAGTGTATTACCATGGGATATTTTGTATAATCATGGAAAATGTTTAAAAACTTGAGAAAAAATAAAATAAAATATAATATAATAATAATTATTATTTGCTCTGCTTTTTAAGTAGTTTTGTGCTAAATGTAACTGTCACACTAAAGGAATTTTACACTCCCTCCTCATTGTTGTCTACACAAAATACTGAATTGAAAAAAATATCTACATAGTGGGGGCAGGAAGGATGGATTAGTGGTTAAGTAGCTTGCTTGTGAAGCCTAAGGATGTAGGTTCATTTCCACAGTACCCACAGAAACCAGATGTTCAAGGTGGTACATGTGCCTGGAGTTTGCAGTTGCTAGTGGCCTTGGTTTACCTTTTCTTTCTATATTTGCCTGCTTCTTTGTCTTTCTCTATCAACTAAATAAATTTTTAAAAAAATCATCAAATAGTGGATATTTCCCTAAAACTGTAATTCTAGTACCCAAGACCCTGAAGAAGAAAGATTATAAGTGCCAGGCCAGTTTGGGCTGCATAGATAGACCTTGTTTCAAAAACAAAATTATATGGTTTAGTCATATAATAGATGCTTACTTATTAGCCTAAAATGTCTAAATGAAAATGGCACATTAATTTTTGTATAGTCCCTCTGATACACAAGACAGAATATCAATAGATACATAGTAGTATAGTATACTTCTTCTGTCAGGATGGTGCTGCACAGAAGATGCCACTGTACTAAGAAATGGAGGTATAATTTTTGTCAGGGATTTCATATGGAAATGGCTTCTGACAAAAGAGAGTAAGCCAAGGACATTTCTATGACCAAAACATGGTCATAAAAAAATGAGGGGCAGGAGAAATTGCTTAGCAGTTAAGATGCTTTCCAGCAAAGCCAAAGGACCCTGGTTTGACTCATGAAGACCCACATAAGCCAGAAGCACAGGGTGGTGCATGAGTCTGCAGTTCATTTGTAGTGGCTGGAGGGCCTGGCATACCCAATCTCCTTCCATATAGCTCCCACATTCTCTCTAAATAAATAAATAAATAAAATATTTAAAAAATAACAATGAGCAAAATAATTCAAGTTAGTATCCAAGAATCTAAAGAAAACTACAGAACACAATTCAGTAAGATACATGTAGGTTCTGTGCTTTATGTATTATAGGGCATTGCCTACATCTTTAAGAAGTGTTTTTCCTTCTGGTTCATAAAAATATTCCTTCAATGCATATAGCATTGGGAACAAAGTTTTGCTAGATGTCATAGACACCTAAGGTCATTCAAATCACCAAAGGCTTTCATGGTTATACCGGAGGCTGTCATGATCACATGGTTTCAAAGAGCACAAAGAATATGAACATTAAGTTAGAGCAGTGTAGACTGAAGCTTTTCACTGAGAATGTAGGCTGCTGCTCTTTAAGACCATTTATTAGCTAGAAATAGAGTAGTATATGGCTCAGAATATTGATAAACGATTTTCCTAATTCACCACTGACTTTGGTACTATAAACCAGTATTTTCCAGAGTTCTGACAAATTTAGTTTTGACATTTCCTACCAGTTTTGTCATGTTTTGTCTGATAACTTTTGTGAAGGGATAAGAGATTTATACATCCTTTTCTGCCATTTCACTGGTATCACACTGCTATTTTTAAAATATTATTATTTATTTATTTGCAAGGACAGAGGGAGAGAGAAGAATAACAGAGGGAATGGGCATGCCAGGCCTCCTGCCAGACAAAGAAACTTCAGATATATATACCACCTTGTGCATCTGACTTTTATGTAGGTACTGGGGAATTGAACCCAAGTCACTAGGCTTCACAGGCAAGCACCTTAACTTCTGAGCCAACTCTCCAACCTGAAGGTTACTATTTTTAACTTGGAGAACTTTGATAATAGTTTGAGTTTGTTGGAAAGCTTCAGTGGATTGATAAAGGTTAAATATATATATGAACAGAAGATAATTGATGAAACACTTCCCCCAAGGAAATGAGACCCAAATGTGAAAAGTCATTAGGCATAATGAATCACAGCTCTAAAGATTCACATATGGTTTCAATTTTTTTAACTTGATAAAGGACTTTGATAGTGACATGAAGAACTATAAAGGAGCTGAAAAGATATTATTATTTAAAGTTTTATTATTCTTGTGGGATAAAGGATAAAGATTCATGTGGATTGAGAATTTAATGCATGAAGTTTCTCAAAGATGTAAGATATTGCAAAAAAATTTAAAGCAGAAATGCATTTTATGTATATATATATATATATATATATATATATATATATATATATATAGAGAGAGAGAGAGAGAGAGAGAGAGAGAGAGAGATTATTTGTCTAACTGTAGTTCAGGCTGACCTGGAATTCACTCTGTAGTCTCAGGATGGCCTCGAACTCATGGCGATCCTTCTACCTCTGCCTCCCAAGTGCTGGGATTAAAGGCATGCACCACCATGCACAGAATTATGTAAAATATTTTAAAGTTCACTGAAATGTTATTTTACTTGTAAGAAGAAAAAAAAACTAAAATTAGCTTTTAGGCTTGGGTATAGTATAAAATATGAGGATAAACACAAATGTTTTAAATTTATATTTTAATTTAGAAAAAAGGTACTATTAAGAGTTGGCAAGGAATGGAATGGGGGAAGGGCAATAGGCTACATATAATACGTAATCAGAAGAGGGCAAAATACAAGGATGAAGAAAGGGATCTTGGACAATAGGGAGGAGGAGATTCAAGTAAAATACATGCATTATTCAGGTAGTATATATATTTAAATGTCAATTGAGAATTTTTAATCCTAATTTAAAATGTGTATTTCCTAGGCTGGACAGATGTCTCAGTGATTAATGGCATTTTCTTGTGGAACCTGATGGCCCAGGTTTAATTTCACAGATCCTATGTAAAGCCAGGTACGCAAAGTTGAAAATGCAATTGGAGTTCATTTGCAGCAGTAGAAGGCCCTGTTGTGCCGTAATCACTTTCTTGCTATCTGCTTCTCTCTCTCTTTTTTTCAAATAAATATTATTTATATTTTTAAAAATATGTATTTCCTTTAACTCAGAAATTATATTCTAGGCCTTTCTTCCTTATAAGTGTACACAAGGTTATGTGTAGAAGGATATTCATTCTAGTATTGTTTGTGTAGAACCAATTATAAGAGAATCTAAATACTCAGTAATATGTATGATTGTGGAACTTTCAATAGGTGGAGCTTTGCTGTAGGAGATATGCTACTGGGGCAAGGTTTGAAGCGTTGCAACCCTACCCTGCTTTCTCTATTTTTTGTTTCTTGCTAAAGTGAAGACATGGAACTTGCCTATCTGCTCCTAAGCTGCTTCTGGTTGGTTATTTTGTCCCAGAAATGAGAAAATATCTTATCTTTCTGGTAATATAACTAAGTAGCATGTCTGATTCAATTTTATATTAAGAAATTATGGCAAAAACTGGAATTCTTAAAAGCCATATAAGTTTTATTTAATGGATAACAAATTTATCATCTCAATTAGTTCCCTTTCCTTTATTTTTCTTTTATCTTTTTATCCTTTCACAACCAAAATAAATGTGTTTTTCTAATTTCCCATGTAATGAGTTAATTTTCAATGCACATCAATATTTTCATACCATTTCACAATAATTTTTGTCTTTCTTAAATCAGTATATGTAAAGCATGGCATGTGTTTATTCTTCTGATGTGCTAACACATGACCTCTGACATTGATCTTAGAAATAATACCATCTTCTGTTTCTTGTGGTTTTGCACATGAACTACAGGGTTGTGGGTATCCATAAAAAGTTGAGAATCTATTATAGCTGTATGATGCTGTGCTCACATTTATGTTCAAAACTACCACTTATGCATTGTTCTTGAAATAATTGAATTCTCTCAGTAGAAAATGATCATTCCTTCAGCAGTTTTCTGGTAATATTTTACTGATAGTGTCATCCTATTCCTAACTGATCTTGTTTTCTCTAGAAGTTCTTTGGAATAGAACAGTTACATGGCTTGCCTCACTTTCTGTGATAATAAGAAATGGTATTTGTTAAACTTATCTGAATTTATGTAGCTATGATTTACAGATCAAATAATCTCCCTTCCCTAAATTTCTTATTGCTATCATCAATCACCATACACTATGCATGGCAGACATCATTCATGGTTCACATTTCATTTGCACGGTTTCTTGTGATCATGAACCAAATTGAATTCAGAAGCAAAGAGAACATCTTTCTTTAGACACTGGCATTAATTTAAGGTGAGAGTACTCAGTTTCTAGATGGTTAAGCTACTCCTCAATTTTGATTAAAATCTTCAATAGGTACAACGAAACTGAAGTAACTTTATAAACATACCAATTACCTCTTTGTCCAAGCAATGCCTAAATAACAAGAAATTTCTTATACATCACCATGCTCATTTTAATGTATTTGTTCACATTAATCTTACCCTTACCAATAATTTAATGAACTCATGGTATAAAGATACATGTAAGCAATTATTCCATCAAGCACATACAATTTATTTGCAGATAAGAAATTACTACAAAATACCTTACTTCAGGAATCTATACCTTGTAAATGGAGCTAGCCTCAGGCAATGTCATAGATGAAAGCCTTGCAAATTATTCTATAGTGAAATTGGAAAATGTCAAAATGAGAATATGAGATTATAATGTTATAAAAATAAATTCAAATGCCTAAAGATCTTATGACACCCAGGAATTTCTTTATTTATATGCAGTTATTCTTGCCTTGTAATTCTGTGTATTAGCCTGTATTTATGCCTTTTTCTGGAATGTGTGATTTTATTCAGCATTTGGTATATGAAGTATAGAGTGCTGTTGCAGTCAAGTTCACATTGCAGGCAGAAATCACCCAGCCAAGAACAGCTTTTGGGAAAAGGGGGGGGGCATTTTGGCTTACAGACTAGGGGGGAAGCTCCATGATGGCAGGGGAAAATGATACCATAACCACAGGGAGGACATCACTTCCTGGCCAACATCAGGTGGCCAACGGCAACAGGAGAGTGTGCCAAACACTGGCAAGGGGACACTGGCTATAATATCCATAAGCCTTCCCTCAACAATACATTGCCTCCACAAAGTGTTAGTTCCCAAATCTCAACCAGCCAGGAACCTAGAATTCAGAATATCTAAGTTTACGGGGGACACCTGAATCAAACTATACAAGTGCCTTGACAAATTCACAATTCTGACATGTTGCACTGTCAGGGTACTGTTATGGAGAAGGATACATCTGGCTCTCTCTCTCTCTTTCTTACATTTATCCAACTACCAAGTAGATTGACTAAGTTATTCAAGATTATTTTTATTTAAGTTGTGACAGCTGTTTGATGAACTATGTAGCATTAAACAGCCCACTTCAACCATATGTTTGCCTTGATTCACCTTTACGTACTCAACAAGATTCTAATATTCAGTGTAGTTGCTCCCTTTTATTGCAAAACAATGCTTATCACATTTCAACTGTTAGACTTCTCCCTCTGAATTTTTCCTGTGGTTCATTTGCAAAAGTCATTTGTATGATCAGTAATCAATTTTAGAGATTATGTGTTAACATAGAAGTTTAAAAAACATATGAGGTTTTTAAATATTCAGAATATTTATTTCACAAAGTCAAAATTATAATGGGCTGGAGAGATGACTTAGTGATTGAGGTACTTCCCTTTGGAGCCAAGGAACCCAGTTTTGATTCCGCAGGACCCATATAAGCTAGATACACAAGGTGGCACATGTATCTGGAGTTCATTTGCAGTGGCTGAAGGCCATGGTGCAACCATTCTCCTTTTCTCTACCTGCTTATTTCACTTCCTCTCTCTAATAAATAAATAAATAATAATTAATAAATGAATATATAAAATATTTTAAAAAACTAAGAATTCACAAATCTACCAAAACAGCACCAAATGCACACATACTCAGATCAGAATTCATTTGTAACTGCTGTCCCAGCTATTGATACAAACATATCTACAAATTTTCCTTTTTTACAAACTAGTGAATATGCAGGGACTAGTAATACCACATTTTTAAGGATTTAGTCTTATGTCAATAATAAAAAATATATAGTTGACAATGTCCTACACATTTTGGAATATATTAAGTATCTAACATTTATATTTTTTCTTTTTTATAAAATACACTGACCATATTTTCAGCATTGCACTGTACATAATATATGTTGGACATACATTTGTAGATTTATTTCATCCAGTAATCCTACCCCTAGGAGTCAAATTAGGGAAATAATATAGATGCTTTCTGGAATTTTTCTCACAATGTAAAAGTGAAGATAATTTATAGACAATTAAGATTATCATTAAGCCATTAAACTATGATTATCAAGTTTCCAATAACAAATGATCAGTCTATATTGTCAATTGCAGGGGATGAGTGTATAGCCCAATGATAGAACATTATCCTAGATTGATTGGCTCATGTGTTTGATCCCTAGCACATTATATATAAAATAAAATGTTATCTGATTATTAAGATATTTTATAGGTAATTTATATATAAAATCACCTGAAGATGCCAGGTGTGGTGGCACATGCCTTTAATCCCAGCACTCAGGAGGCAGAGGTAGGAAGATCACCATGAGTTCAAGGCCACCCTGAGACTACAGTGTGAATTCCAGGTCAGCCTGGACTAGAGTGAGACCCTACCTCAAAAAATCAAAAAACCAAAAAAAAAAAAAAAAAATCTCCTGGAGAATAAAAAAAAAAAAACAAAACACTCATGTGTTAAAAATTTCTTGAATGGTTGAAATTATGGTAATGTGAATGTGATAGTTTGAACTTTTGCATCATAAGCTCCAATGTTTTATTAAAATTGGACTTCCAACTCCAGCACCCTAGCAGACAGAATCTTGCTAGAAGGGACATTTCACTGTAGGGGATGGGTGGAGTGGATATGAGTCCAAAAATTAATGTGTTCAGAGTAGTTTGTGCTCTGGATTTCAACTTTGTGGTGCTGGCTGTTGGTGATGCCTCTGTGCTTGAATCTATGAAAGGAAACCAGCATATCCTGCCACTGATGGTGTTCCTCTGGACTCTGTCAGGCTTACATAAATCCTTTCCTCCCATATACAGTGTCTGGTTGTATGTCTGTCTCACTAATGCAAGGGTGACTACAGTAGAGAGGGAGAGCCATCATATTTAGGTAAAGTACTTTTTCTATGGCACTTAAAAATTTAAAATATATATATATATATATATATATATATATATATATATATATATATATACAAACGTATATTTATAATAAAAATTTGTATGAAATATATGTACATGAGAATACCAACTTCTTGTCTCAGGTTAATTTTACATGTTACTCTAGAACTGAGCTTCATAAACTGTAGGTCACAATTACATATGTGGTCACACAACCATATGTATGAGTTGAAAAACTGTGCTAACAGTAAAAAATTTGAATGTACAATTAATTCAAAACAAAATGCATAATGAATCTGACATGTTACTCTGTTTTGTCTTTTCCACACTTTTTGAGGTAAGATGTCACATAGTCGAGGTTGGCCCCAAATTGGCTATATAGCTAACATTGACATTGAACTCATGATCCTATCTCTACTGTCTAAATTCTAGGATTGCAGGCATGTCTAACAGTATGCTAAATTTGTCAATCTCTTGCTTCACCTAATAAAACATGCTGTTCTTCATTTTACAAGCAAGGGACATACACTAATATATTAATTGAATGAGAGACTTGAATGGTCAGACAAAAGTATAATTTACAATAAAATGTCACTAAGTACAATATTTTTTGCTATGTAATTCATTCATATGTTTTCTTCAATAACAAATATTTTTTGTTAGAATGAAAAACACTGTTACTGATTTATGTTATGAAAACCACAATCACGGACATTCAAATAATGCTATCACTTCTAACAAGAGAACACAGAGCAGCCTGAAGTGATGGGAGACTGGCTTCTAAAATGTAAATACATAAATAGGGGAGATTCATTATTCACTGAAAATGACTGATATTCATCTGTACACACTTAAATGCACACACAAAAGATTTTATTTAATTATTGTTTCAAACTTTCTGTATTTTTACATCTTGTATTATTTCCATTTAGACTATATGTAGTTACATCTAGGCTGTAGCCCATGCTCAATAATGAATGTCAGAATAAAAGTAATAGATCATAATGATTAATCTTCTAAAAAAGCATTTTATTTGAACTTTAAAACATGAGCACATTTCAAATTGGTCATATTTTCATTGGTTTATATGTTGTTGTTCCTGTGGTGGTTTGAATGTCAATGTATGTCCCTCATAGCCTCATGTAATTTTATTTATCTATTTATTTATTTTTGTTTTTTTGTGGTAGGGTCTCACTCTAGCCCAGGGTGACCTGGAATTCACTATGGAGTCTCAGGGTGGCCTCGAACTCAAGGCAATGCTCCTATCTCTGCCTCCCAAGTGCTGGGCATGTGCCACCACACCGGGCATGAATTGGACTTTTTTTTTTTTTTTGATTTTTCAAGGTAGAGTCTCACTCTAGCTCAGGCTGACCTGGAATTCACTCTGTAGTCTCAGAGTGGCCTTGAACTCATGGTAATTCTTCTACCTCTGCCTCCGAGTGCTAGGATTAAAGGCATGTGCCACCATGCACGGCTGCCTCATGTAATTTTATTTATTTATTTATTTTTAAATTTATTTTTATTTTTTGTTTGTTTTTATTTATTTATTTGAGAGTGACAGAGAGAGATAAGGAGGGAGGGGAGAGAGACAGCAAGAGAGAGACAGAGAGAATGGGCATGCCAGGGTTTCCAGCCACTACAAACTCCAGATGCGTGTGCCCCCTTGTGCATCTGGCTAACGTGGGTCCTGGGGAACTGAGCCTTGAACCGGGGTCCTTAGGCTTCACAGGCAAGCACTTAACCACTAAACCATCTCTCCAGCCCTGCCTCATGTAATTTTGATTAAGGTTAATTTTCATGCTCAAGTCTCTCAGCCTGCTGGAGAAGACATGATTGGGGGCCAGTATTGATTCCAGCCAAAATTTATGGACAGAGTAGTTTGAACTCTGGTTGTTTATATTGGTGGTGCTGGCTGTTGATGATTTCTTTCTGCTTGGATCTGTGACAGGAAGCCATTTTCTGCCTTTGATGGAACTGCCCCTGGACCTATAACCGTAAAACAAATCTCTTCCTCCCATAAACTGTGTCTGGTCTGATGTTTTTCACAGCCACATGGAGCTGATAGCATCAGAATTTTGTACGAGGAATGGTGTGTGTCTATGATGAATCTTTCCCTGTGTATTTTGGCCTTTTGGAACTTGTGTACTGGAGCAATATGGCAGGACTTGATACTTGGGACTGCAGAGTCCCAACAGAAGGGTAGACTAAATTTGTTGGCTATTCTATTGAAAGTTTGGACATGTTAAAGGTAGAGTGAATTGTGTAGGCTTATTAACTTTCAAAGGGGAAGGAAAAGAGGCAGAAAATGTTGTTGGGACTGAGATAATGACACAAAGGCTGGCTATATATTGCTGCCCATTCATGGAGAGTTGAAGAAAGGTTGAACATAAATGAAATGGACTGGCGAGGTTGGCAAGAGATATAGAACTGAAAGGTATAAGATTTAAAGTTGGAAAATTTCAAGCAAGTTTAAAGTTACAGCAGAGACTGGTTTTAGGTTGCTAAAGTTGCTGTTGATAGACAGCACCACTAAGGGTGGGGCAACTGCTTTACATTGAAACAGTAGAAAAAATGTTTGAGGGTGAAATATACCCAGGAAAGGCTGAATAAATAGGAATGAAAACTCCTTTGAAAGGAAATGACTGAAAGGAAGAGTTCTGAGAGCTCATGGTCAAGATTTATTTCCTTCCTAGATTAACAAATTGACTATGCTGCTGCAACCTGGTATTAATTTTGTAAGAATGAAAAGTTCATGATAGTGGGTAGTAAAATGCACACAGTTATAGGAGATCCAACATATGAAGCAAGGTGACATCCCTACATTAAAGGCCAAAAAGGCCATTGTATGGAGCTGAGGATGGAATGTGGTTTGGAAGATGTTTTGGATGTACAAGGACTGTACAAAACCTACCATGGTGTGCTGTTGAATCTGGATGAAAGTTTTCCCCTAGCTAATAAGCCCACCTGGAAGGACAGAATTGGAAATTTAGAGATGATTGATACTGGTTATAAATATTGGACTTGAACTATAGATGTTTTATGTTTGCTTAGTGGTTACTGATTTTTTTTATTGGTTCAGTTTCTCTCTGCTATGCCATTTTTCAATGAAAATTTCTATTCTGCACCATTATGTGTTGGAAGTATGCAAGCTGTTCTGTTGTTACATGACTTACAGTTATGAGAGAGTCTTGGATCTCACATGAGATTTGGGACTTTGGAATAGTCTTAAATTTGGTTAAAGTTATGGTGGTCTTTGATGTTGGCCTGAGTGTAATTGTCATTGTGAAGTGGTCATAAGTTTGTGGGGGGTAGGGGTGGAATGTGGTGGTTTGAATGTGAATGCATGCCTTCCCTCATAGCCTTAGGTATTTTTGATTAAGTTTAAGTTTGCAGCTTAAGTCTCCAACAACCTGCTGGAGTTATTTGAGAGCTGATCTTGATTTCATCCTAAAGGTATAGTAAAATCAGCTTAAACTCTGGCTGTTAGTTTTTGTGGTCCTGGTTATTGATGGTTTCTTTCTACTTGGATCTGTGAAAGGGATCCAGATTCTTCCACTAATGATGGTACTGCCCCTGGATCTGTAAATTTAAAATAAATTCCTTCTTCCCATAAACTGTGTTTGATTGGATGTTTTTCTGAGCAATATGAAACTGACTACCAAAGTCCCGTATCTCCAGCCCCCATGCCACTGAGAACCTTCCTCACTGAAGGTATACATAATCACTGTAGAGTCATGAATGAACCAGTCAGTTACTATGAATTGGACAGTGCCTCAGAATATCCTTTCATATACTGGGAATCATACAATTTTTCTGCCCCGTCTTCCACAATATTGATGAGACTTGTAGGACATGTATTAAGTCTCCTTTAGTATGGAAATCTCAGAAGCCTTCCATTTTCCACTTTGAAAAATTTTAAGTCTCCTCAGTGTCTACCATCACCTCACTGGTGTAGGTTCTCAGGTTAGCAGTGAGAGCAGAGTAATTATTTAATCCAATACTTCTGTAACATTTACTGGGCCCTTATGGAATGAATAAAATTTAAAAATTAATGTTAGCCGGGCATGGTGGCAAACACCTTTAATCCCAGCACTCGGCAGGCAGAGGTAGGAGGATTGCCGTGAATTCAAAGCCACTCTGAGGCTACAGAGTTAATTCCAGGTCAGCCTGGACCAGAGTGAGACCCTACCTTGAAAAACCAAAAAAAAAAAAAGAATGTTGAATCAATAATAATAAAAGGTATAGTAGACATTATAGTATTCTCAGTATATTCATATCTCCCCTGAGATTCAGTTAGCTGAAATAACAATGCTGGGATATTCACTGTGAACATTGTATACCAGGTAAGTGAAATTGTGTTATCTAAATATATTACCTCTTATTACCCTGAATGGTGTTAATATTTCAGAAATAAGAAAGGCCACAGGATAAAACAATAAAAATAATGCGTATTTTATATGGATGATGTGAAGATAAAATGAAACAATGACTATAAAGTATCTAGTATTTTACCCAACAAGTAATAAATGCTCAAAATTAGTAAATTGGAGCTGGAGACATGGAGATGGCAGCATTGATAATATGATGGTCTCACAAGCACGAGGACCTAAATCTGGATCTCATGAACCCAAACAAAAGACAATTCTGTAGTAGTCACTTCAGTGTTGCTGGGATTAACTTCCAATCATATACTTTATGGGAGAAAGGGATTACTTTCAAGTTTATATATCCAGGGGGAAGTTGCATCAATGGTAGAAGAAGATGTTTCTATAGATCCAAGAAGAGAGAAACAAGCTAATACCAAAAAAAAAAAAAAAAAAAAAAAAAAAAACCACAAACCAGCATCAAGCAAAATGCCCAGATCTCAGGGCTCAGATCTCTCTGCCTACTTTTGGGCTACAAATCAGATCTATCCCCCATAGCTCCTCCTCCAGGCAACAGCTAAGCTGTAAGTTTAATTTTTACACCAGAGTCTATGAGGGATATAATTTCAAACTACCATATTTTACCTCTGGCCTCCATAGACTCATAAACATTTCACATTGCAAAATGCATTAATTTTAATTTCCAAGGTCTCCATAGTCTTTACCAATTTTAAGACTTCCGTTTAACAGTTCCTTAACTGTGAGTCCTGTAAAATCAAAACAAGTTTTATATTTCCAACATATCATGGCACAGGGTAAACATTTCCATTGCCATAACACTAAACAAGGAGAGTCTGGCCCAATCCAAAATCCATAACCATCTGCAGTTCAAGTCTGTCATCCATAACAAGTAATGGCAGTAGTCTCTGGATTTACAATTTCCTTCACTCCAGCTGGGCTGAGTATCCAGGCTAGAACATTCTTCCTGAACCAATAGCTCTCCATGAAAGCCTTTGTACAGTCCATGGATATCTCATACATTTTTGGGTCTCCACTGTAAACCATGTTCCATGTTACAATGACCTCACTGGCCTCAAAGGGACTTTGTAGTAGACAGCCTCAGGACCCCTACATGAACAATCCAGGCACAGTTATAGAGGAAGGAATATTTTTGAAGCTTACAGATCCAGCATAAGTTCCATAATGTCAGGAGAAGCTGGCCTGCTTTCATGCATCCAAGGAGAGAGAGAGAGAAGCCACATGACAAAAAAAGGCACTCCACACAGAACACTTCAGGTAATCCAGGTAGAACTCAAGCACTTTGCATATCTTTATACTGCAATTTCAAATCCACCACCAGACCTTAGGGCTGAAGCCTAAGAGCCACCCAGTGGCACCACCTCCAGCCAATTGTCTGAAAATCCAATAAGTTTTAATGAACTTCTGAATCTACTGGGGTGAATTTATTCAAACTTTTACAGATATCATTGCCTGCCTCTCTTGCCACATTTCAACAAGGGCTTCTGGAACCATGTATAGTATATGTCCCACTTCCATGCATTATTCATGCTTCCAATATCAATACCAGGTATGGAAGCTTTATTTTTAATTGAGGGAGGAAATAAATTATGACCTTGAAGTACAGGTTTTTTACTCTTTTTTTTTTTTTTTTTTTTTTTTTGGTTTTTTGAGGTAGGGTCTCACTCTGGTCCAGGCTGGCCTGGAATTAACTCTGTCATCTCAGGGTGGCCTTGAACTCATGGTAATCCTCCTACCTCTGCCTCCCGAGTGCAGGTTTCTTACTCGTAAGTATCTCTTTCACAAAAGTTTACATTTCTACACTTCAGTCTTTCCTGAGTGGAAATGCCTGTTAGCTTTCCCTTATTTCAGTGTAAAGTAGTTGAGTTAATGATGGAATCTTCTTGACAATAGCTGCTTCAGTAATTTAAATCCTGTCTCTGTGCTAGTAACTTTAATGATGAGATGAACTTCGAAACAGACAGAGTTTATTGGAGGAGGGATTTATTTTAAACTTACAGATCCAGAAGGAAGTTCTATCAATGGTGGAATAAGCTGCTTCTATACATCCAAGCAGCCAGATCCAAAAAAAAAGGAGCAACAAGCTCAAATAAGCAGCAAGAAGGTCCCCCAGAGCTCAGACCTGTGTGCATACTTTAGGCTAGAATTCAGATCCATCCCCAGTGGCTGTTTCTCCAGCCAGGTGGCTGGAGATCCAAGTTACAAGTTTAATTTGAACACCTGAATCTATGAAAGACATGCATTCAAATTACCACTGAGAGGCATGGTAGTATAGGACTGTAATCCCAACACTGTGGAGACAAAGACAGAAGAATCCCTGCTGTTTGACACCTAGTTTGTCTAGCTGAATTGGTGAGTGCCAGGTTCGGTGCATCCTGCCTGACATTTTCTGTCAGTATCTGCTTCTTTTATCTAGTCTCCATGATGTGCACAATCTGGGAACCAAGCCTTCATTCAACATGAGTGTTTTGGAGGAGATATTTTATATTCAAACCATAGAAATAGCATCCTAGCATCAACTCATACATATAAAAAAAGCGTATTTTCCCAATTCTGCATTTAAAATTTGTCACAGCATTACTTTTTGTATCATGGAAATCATTAAGTGCTAAAAATCATGGCTTTCTGATTTTATCAAATCATTTTTTGTTGTTTTTGTTGTGAGCACTGTCCTACCCTGATCTACGATACAGCAATACTACATTGGAGAGGGAAGGCAACAAAAGTTATAATGATGATAATTTATGTAATCTGTGGTACATAATATTTACTATGTGTATGTATTAGACAATACAAACTCCCACTTGTGACATGTTCTGGCTTTCTACAATAAAACATGTCTTACAAAAAATATCTGGTGATTTTTGCTACACATAGTCTAAGGGAAAGAAATTCCACTCAAGGATAAAGCAACATCTTATGGATATTACCTTTTCTCTTAGAAGCAAGATGTGTAATATAGACCTAAATAGAGATAAGTAATGGGATTTTGGCCACAGATATTCCATCTATTGAATGGAAAGACTACCTATTTTGAATAAAGTCAGTACTCTCAATCTAATGTCTTTGAAGGGCATTCTGGTAACATAATATAATAAAAAGCATGCTGAATTAGGAATAAGAAGACTTTGCTCTCAATCTTAAACTGGACAATTTCTAGACTGGTGTCAATGAATATTACAAATAAAATACATGATAATATACTACCATGAACTTAAAAGAACTATTTTAATTATCAAATGAAATGATGTATTGCCATATTTTTGATGACCTTAATATGTGTGGTAGTTTGAATGTCTGGCCCATATAGACTCGGGTATTTTATTAAAATTGAGTTTTCATGGGCTGGAGAGATCTATCAGCAGTTAAGATGCATGCCTGCAAAACCTGATGACTTAGGTTACATTCACCAGTACCCACATAAACTGAGGTGTACAGTGGCTCAAATAACTGGAATTTGTTTGTGGAATCAGGAAGCCCTGGCTAGTCCATTCTCTCTATCTTTCTTATCTCTATTTCTTTCCTTGAATAAAAAGAAATAAATAGAAAAAATAAATATTTTTTTCACAAATATGAGTTTATACCTTCTGCCCCTAGCAGGCAGACTCCTGTTACAAAGGGGCATGCCACTGGGGTAAATCTGAATTATAGCCCAAGGGTATGGACAGATGAGTTTGAGCTCTGGGATCATGCTTGTGCATTTTGGTATTTGCTGGTTTGGTTTTTCTCTCTGATTTTATTTATGAAAGGGAACCAGCTTCTGCCATTAGTGGAACTTCCCCTGGATTTGTAAGCTGAAATAAATTCCTTCCTTACATAAACTATGTTTGCTTAGAAGTTCATCCCAGCAATGTGTAGGTGACTACAACCAAATTTGTTACCAGAAGTCTGTGGTGCTGCTGTGGATAAATCTGACCATGTGGATTTTGGTCATTTGGAGCTTATAGGCTGGAGAAATGTTGATGAACTTGGTTCTTGTAATGCAGAACTCTTACAGTGTGGTAAGCCAAATTTTATGGGAAATTCTACTGAGAGTTTATAAATACTAAGTGCAGAGAGAATTTATGTTTGCTTATGGCCTTACAAAGGGGAATGAAAGTAGGTAGCGAACTTTGTTGAAACTGAGCTATTGTCATAAAAGGCTGACTGTTTTCTGCTGCCTGTGCCCAGAATATTTATCAAAATTGAATTTAAAAGAATGGACTTATGTGCTCGGTGGAAGATATATTTATGAATGATGTGTCTTTTAAATTTGGAAAAAAATTCAAGCAAGTTTAAAGTTACAGGCACAGACACTTATTTTAGGCTGTTAAAGCTGCTATTGTTAAACATATTACTACCATTAAGGGTGAGCCATCTACTTTACATTGAAACAATGGAAAGGATATGAGAGTGAAATCAACCCAAAAAATGCTCAGTAGGAATGTACACTTTTTAGATAGGAGATATTTGAAAAAAAAGAATTCTGAAAAGACATTTTATCTTCAAGGTCATGATTTATCTCCTCCTTAGATTAACAAAATGCGTTGCTGCACTCCTGGTATTGGTCTTGAAAGTATGAAAATGCATGGAAATAAGGCATGAAATATACATGGTTCCAGGAGCTGCTGGTATGATATAGCAGGTGTAGTGGGGGAGTGGCTCTTACCTGTGAGGCCATTATAATTTTTACTGTGCTTTGCAGCGGAGATTCAAAAATGTTTTGGATAGAAGAGGTCTCTACAAAGGCTACGGTGGAACACTGTTGACTTTGGATGGAAGTTTCCCTTGGCTACTTAGCAGACTGGAAGGATATAAGTTGGAAATCCAGACACTGTAAGCACAGGTTGTGGCTATTGTACTTGTACTGCAAATGTTGATATTTAGGTAATAGTTATTGATTTTCTGTTGGTTGAGTCTCTCCTTGTCATGCCTTTTTTGCAATGGAAATGTTTACTCTGTGCCATTATGTGTTGGCAGTATGTAACATGTTTTAATTTTATATGACTCCCAATTAGGAGACAGTCTTGAATCTCAGATGAATCTGGGGACTTTGGACTAGTCTCAAGGTCAGTAAATCTATGGTACCATGAAATTCAGACTGGATACACTTTGCCTTGTGAGAAATTCAAAAGTCTATGGGGATCAGGAGCAGAATATGGCAGTTTAAATGTATTGCCCCATAGACTAGATGCTTTATTGAAATTGAGTTTACAGCTTTAGCCTCTCACAGGGTGACTCCTGCTACATGAGTGGCATGTCACTGGGAACAGGCCTGATTTCCAATCTAAAGTTATAGAGAGAAGAATTTGATCTCTGGGTTTATTCTTGTTTGGTGTTGGTGTTTGTTGGCTGTTTGGTTTATTTTTTTCTGCTAGGAATGTAAAAGGGAGCCAGATTATTCCACCATTAATGGAACTTCCCCTGGATTTGTAAAATGAAATAATCCCCTCTTCCATAAACTGTGTCTGTTTGGAAGCCTATTCTTGTGATGTGGAATTGACTCCCATAGCAAACTATATTCATTACTAATGTGATGGTTGAGCATGTTGACATATACCTATAACCCAAACCTTGAGAGGCGGAAGCAGGAGAATCATTAAGGTTAAGTGCAACCTTGGCTACATAGTGAGTTCTATGCTAACTTAGACTACATAGCAAGAATATATCTCAGAAAGAAAACATCAGTATGGTGATGAACTTGTGATCTTTGGATGAGTTTGATTTGTTTTACTACCATATTATTTCCAAGAGAATTCATAATCTCAGTTCACTGGGGGGAAGGTTAGTAAAAATTAATATTGACTAATAATTTTGTCAATAATTATAGGAATTATAACAATAAACTACATAAATTGTACCATTTTTTGTTTTCTAAATCACAGTAACTGACAGAGAAGAGAATGTTTTTCTTCAGTACTGCTGATAACTTAGTTATGAGAACTAAGTCCTTTACAATGATGTCTTCCAATAACATCCTCAAAGTAGTAGTTTTGAGAAGAAAAAAAAATTACTTGTTGGAAGAAAGTTTCACTTCTTTCTCATATTGTGATTTTCTTTTTCTATTTATTGTAGGTTTTGTCAGAATATTAAAGAATCATAGACTCACAGAAGAGCAGATTTTCAATTCCATTAATCTTTATTATATAAGTGTGGTCCCTAACCTTCTCATGTAAAATAAGACTCTGTGATTTAGTACTGCCATACAAACATTGAGCCTGATGATAAAGGGAAGGAGTATAGTTGGTGTGTTTGTACAAAGACAAGCAGTGTAAGCAAGAGACACAGCAATAGCAAAAGGACTTTATCATCTAAGATTTATATTACCTGAGATTCTGCTTTCTGGTTCAAGTCCCAATTCTGTTACAGGCACAACAAATTGCCTTGGGCAAATCATTTAACCTCCTTCTGTGCCTGACTGTGAAGAGAATGAAACAAAACCAAAGCTTAATGTTCATGCAACAATTATGGTTCCAGGAAACATAACATCATGGCATATTGGTGGTAGATCTAAGGAAACATACTTTAAAAGTTGTAATTGAAATTTTATAATGCCAAGTGGTCACATGAGACCATCATATTTAAAGTTTTATACTCAGTTACATGTATTAGCATAACATACTATTT
Source organism: Jaculus jaculus (assembly GCF_020740685.1). Taxonomy (NCBI): domain Eukaryota; kingdom Metazoa; phylum Chordata; class Mammalia; order Rodentia; family Dipodidae; genus Jaculus; species Jaculus jaculus. The sequence continues at coordinate 85,581,444 of NC_059125.1, read as the reverse complement.
AGTTACTTTCTAAGTTCTGTCCATTAACAGATGAATTCTATCAGTATGTTAAATCACTGTTAATTTCCTTAGGTGGAGGAGACTATAATCAGTTTGGAATATCCAGCCTCATTTGTTTTTTCCCCCACAGGCATTTCTTTTAATTCCTTTTGCTAATGCTATAATTCTAAATATGCAAATGGTCAGATTGATATTGTGCTGACAAATCTAAATAAGTAATCTACTTCTTTTCAAGGCCTTTCATCACTATTTCTTTCAATAGAATGAACGAGCCTTGTCCAATCATGTGTAGAGAATATCTGAAAGTCTTTCGAGGGTCCCCATATAACATAAGTAAACCTGTACATCCACCAGTTGAGCTAGCTTCGCCTATCCTGGCCACTGTACAACATAATAAATGCTGGCTATTTAAGACCCTCAAAAATCAATAAAAATAACTGTAATTTATTTATTAAATGCAGCATGGCAATAATTTGTGTAGATAAATATGTGATACTTATAAGTGCTGGGTATAGTTGGCATATTTTCATTTAAAAGTGAAAACTCCATGGTTCAAAGAGATAAACCAACTTGATAAAGACTAACTATATAATAAATAACAGGGTGAAATTTATATTCCAAATTAGCTATTGTAGATTCCAAATTCCATGTTTCTAATTAGTATACAATGCTAGTTACTTACTTTCTAGGTTCTGCACAGTTACAAATGAAGTCCATCTCTCAATATATCAAATCACTGTTGATTTAGTTATGTGGAAGAGACTATCATCAAGTTGGAATACCAGTCTCATTTCTTCATAGTTATTTCTTTAAAATACGTTGCTAACACTAGAATTTTGGAATATAACTCTTTCATATAATGGAATAATATAGTGTATCTATGGCCAAGTCTTTACAAAATAACTACTGGAACTCCTTCATAGATAGGCCTGTAAGTATTCAGGAGAAATTGATTAACATATCTATTTGGGGTAAGTTGGGACAGTGTTATATATGTTGTTATGAAAGTTTTTCATTGTAAGGGCATCTGAGACCTAGAGAAAGTTAAAACTACCATTTTAATGGTTTCAGAAAACAAAATTAGAACCTATGTTATGAGACAACATATTCTGGCTTATTAATCATATGCAGTGGATAGGCATCTCATTTCACTGTATCTTACAAGTTGAACTCAACTGGTTCATATGCCATGCTCTACTAGTAAGACTGTTTTAATTTTTTCTGAAATTTCAATATTTAATCTAAGGTCAATTCAGCATTTTTGTTTCTTTTGAGACAAGAATCATTATACAGCCCACACTGGCCTCAAAGTCCCTATGTAATCAAAAGTAAATTTTAACTCCTGGGATGCCAGATATCTACTACCTCCTCTGGTTCAATTTATCATTTTGAAGAATAAGTACTGTATAAGAATGAGTGAAACACATTTAAGGCAATGTAAAAGGACTACACAACGAATTTGAGAAGAGCAGTAATTCATTTTGTTCACTGTTCATGTTTAAAATATTTTAGTACTCAGTCTGTTGAAATTTTCAATGTTTTATCAAGTATAATGTCTGAAGTTTTAAGCTATTAAATATAAGATAGGTCTGAAACACATATTAATAAAAAGAAATTATATTTTACTTTATTAGAAAGTGAATAAACACCTAGGGACATTTGAGCCATTTTATATATAGTTATCTAACTTTTTGCCTACAATACTTTCCATTTTCACTTATACTTGTTGTATTTCCTTGTACTATTGAAGTTTCTCACTCACTAACACTTCTTTATTTTAATAAAAACATCTGGTTTTCATGTAGAAGGTCATTTCTTTTTGACTGTCAGAATTTACAATGTAGGTTGGATGACAAGAATCAGTCCTGAGTTTCTAGTCTCATTCATATTCAAGCTGATAGGTTAAAGATATAGTGAAAACCTAAATAATTTATCTAGGACATACCCTTGGCCACAGTGATTGTTCCACTGATAGTAACATGAATGAAGCTGAGCCAATGCAAGGTCTAGGACTTTTTCTGGAATTAAGGAAGATTTCTTTATTTGTACCTTACTTGCCATAAAGATAACATAACTTAGAACTTATCATGTTACACATTTTGCTTACTTTGTAGAAATAGTCTGATTGAGAAAAAAGCTGGCATATGAAGAAGCTAAGGGATATTTCTGATTATATTGATTGAATTGAGATCCCATCATGTCTGACATCAATTAACCCTTTGAATTTCTTTATTATGAACCTATCTTACCTATTTTTGTTAATTATATATTTGGTTTATTATATGCCTTAGCAGTATTCCTTTCATTATTTTTTATTAGAAATCAGTGGCTTTAGGCAAAAATGTTTATTTTATGAGGCATTATCAACTTGATACAATGATCCTTTGCATAACTACAAAGTCAACTTAATTTAAAGGGTTCCTTAAAGAGACAATTTACAATTTAATTATTTGTGCTGTCACAAGCAGCATCACCTTCTCATAAACATGGAAGAGAGCATTCAATCATTATCATCAGGTTCACCCTGAAAGAATACTGCATTTTTGTGCTATCTTTGATTGGTCACATTTTCAAGCCATAATGTTTTCAGCCAATTTCTGGGCTGCAAAAACCTTGCAATTTGAAATTTCTATCCTTATTCAATGTAATAAAATATGTCTAAAACTTGGCATTACCAAACATTTGTTTCCATTAACAAGATGAATTGGCTTCATAAATTTATCTGTAATATCCTGACATACAAAATGACATTCTGCTGTAGGTGACTAATTGATTGCTTCATTTAGTGGGAACAATAAAACTGTAAGCCTTATGTAAGTAAAGCCTTACTTAGAGGATTATCCTAATAATATAAAGAAAAAAATCACAACTGATTTTACCAAACACATCACAAATAACAGTTCTTCAAATATTTGAAGATTTCTTTATTTTTACTGGCATAATAAAGAATAACAAGGAGTAAAATTATACATACATGTCAAGATTCACGTTTTGCCAATATGAGTGATGTTTACTTCCCTTAGTCTAGATTAAGTATTCTAAAATAAAATTATCCCTTAGGGAAAATGATATATTGGCCTAAGTGATAATTTGAGAGTGCTTCTTTATAGAAAGTATGTTCACTCTTCTTAATACTAGTCTACTTGTTTATTATAGCAACTTTGAAAAAGTTTGGACTTATATTATGTTTAAACTTGAAGTAATTGTCATGTTCTCATGCCTCCCTTTTTCATTCTATCTAAATGTCTTTGTCTTCTGCCCAGCCTGGTATTTCTCTTATCCCATTCTATCTAAAACCTTAACTAGTTACTTTGTATTCTTTTGTAGCCTCATTGTTTATGTTAAGTATCTCACATTCATGTGTTAACATCACAGTGTGCTTTTGTTGCTTTTCTATTGTTTTCAGATTCTTTTATTTTATTTGATACAAAAAGAAAGGTAGAAAGCGAAAGAGAGGGAGAGAGAGAAAGAGAGAGAATGAATTGCTAGGGCCTTTAGCCAGTGCAAACAAATTCTACTGGCATGTGCCTCCTTGAGCATCTGACTTACATGGGTCCTATGGAAGTTAACCAGGTCCTTGGGCATTGCAGGCAAATGTCTTAAGCACTAAGCCATCTCTCCAATTCATTGTTGTTTTTCTTAACACACACACACACACACACACCGTGTGTGTGCTGTGTGTTGGGGGAGTGTATTTTTATTTTGTTGCCATAGATCAAATCGAGGACCTTCTCAAGCTAAGAACATTCTCTACCACTGAATTATATTGCTAAGCCTGTGAAATGGTTTTTACTATACCCCTTAACTTCTTGGAGACAATTAAAGGTCTGCTTTCACTTCTACAGACATACAAATTCAAGTTCTTTCTCTCTTCTTTTTGTATCCTTCCCTCATTTTCTGTCACTCCCTGTTTTCCTTATTCTAACCACATATATTCTCCAAAGAAGGAATTTACTTATCTTTTATATTGTTTGGAAACAATTCATTTAAAAATACTAATTAAAGTGGACAAATAGTGACATTAATATGTAAGAATTTCTTTTATTACTGTAAAAAGAAATCTACAAAAAGCCATCTAACGCTGATAACATGGCTCTACTATGTCACATTCCTTCTCTTTTAGTGCTTTGTCAAATGATACCTCTGAGAAAAGTAAAGGGTAAAGGAAAAATGTTTTGGTATATTTTAAGTCTCTTTGTTGTCACAAAAATAATGGCTGTCTTGTAGGCCTCACAGAATAAAATTCTACTTATGTATCATTTATTAAACCAATATTATTTGACATGTCCTGTGTCAAAAGGTTATGATTAATGTAGTTTTCTCCCTGTACCCACAAATGAAGATTCTTTAATTAGGAAAAAAAAGGATAGTAAATATTAGGTAAAAATTTAGGAACATTTCTTAGGAAACTAAAATTAGAAAGTAATAAAAATCCAAAAAACACAAGAAGTATATAAATTCACTTTCTGTTATTGGAAAAGAATGCATGAGATAATTGATTTATAAGGAAGAAAGGTTCATTATAGCTCAAAATTTTAGTCATTATCCTCGATGAAATATAGGCCCTGCTGGTTGGCTTTGGGCCTTGGATATGCAGCATATCTTGATGGGAAACTATAGCACAGCATAATGCATGCCTCACGGATAGGAAGAAAGAACAAGAGAAGAAGAGATCATTAAGATTTCATAATTCCCTTCAATATACATAATAATTTAATAATAAAAATATTTCATAATTGCTTTTAAGTGAAAGTCCCCAGATTCAAAGCCTCCCATTGGAAGGTACTTGTTTAAATACCATGACCTGCTAGTATCACAAACCTAGGGACTAAGCTTTTAACACATGGAACTTTGGCAGACATTTCAGATACAAACTATGATAATACGTTTGTAAAAGAAGGATATATTTTACTCATAAATTTTTTGTCAGCAGAATTTTTTGAATTTTTTATTTATGAGAGAAAGAGAGAGAGAGAGGGAGAGAGTCAGACAGAGAGCATGGGTGTATCAGAGTCTCCAGCCTGTGCAAATGAACTCCAGATGCATGTGCCACCTTGTACATCTAACTTACATTTGTCTTGGGGAATCAAACCTGTATCCTTTAGCTTTGTAGTGCTTTAAACATAATCCATCTCTATAGCCCTTGTCAACACAATTGATAAGAAAATTATTCCTACCTTGGATCTCTTCTCCTAAAAAAAAAAAAAATTTTTTTTTCCTCTCCATATAGCTCAAGTGATCTGATATTCCTTAAGAGGTGAAACAGTTGGCCCCTTAGTTAAATTAACCAACCATTTTCAATACAAGTAGAAATAATCAAGAAAGGGGATTTTTTTTTTTTTTTGCAAGGCTGGAGAGATGGCATAGTAGTTAAGGTGCTTGCCTGTGAAGCCTAAGGATCCAGGTTGGGTTTCCCAGGACCCACTAAGCCACATGCACAAAGGGGCACATGCATCTACATACATGCATACACACACACACACACACACACACACACACACACACACACATATACACACATGCCTTATTCTCTCACTCTTAAATAAATAAATAAAATAAAATAAATTTTAAATTAAAAAAGGAGATATTTGATTAAGCATAGACATTAGGGATTAAAGGTTTACCTTATTTGTTTTTATAATCTCATCTCTAAAAATAAAGTAAACCTCAAGGAACAACTTAGTGAAGCAATAATTGCTATGCCCGTGATCAGTTAGTATTTGAGGATTTGGTCCTCTCACATAATATACATTTAGCTTAACAAATAGTGGGACCTATAAGAAAAGACAGTCCACCCACTTCTCAAGTATAATAGTACATTATATAGTTCTATTACCTTAAACTACCTTAATTACCTTAAACTAATAGGATCATTTTCTTTAATTTTCTCTAGTTTATCAAAGACTGGCCATCAGAGATACAGAAAAGAATTTAGGCTAGACTTCAAAGACAAATAGGGAAGGGCTTGGAATATAGATCAGTAGTAGAGTGCTTGCCTAGCATGTATCGGGTCCTAGATTTAATTCCCCACAGGACAAAAAGGAAGCGGGCATGAGATAAAGAAAATAAGAAGTTCCACATATACTAACCATTTTAGAAAATGATCAATAACTAAATAATTGCTTGGCATTTTTCATCTTGTTTTGTGTGGTTTTAATTATAAATTTGTCCTGGAAGTTTGATATTTAACTAGCCAAACTATTATTTTTTTTATGTAACATGGATTGAACCCAATGACTTGTATGTATCAGGCAAGCATTCTTCTGCTGAACAGCATCCCTGGTCTGTGCTTTGCTTATTTGTCCAAGTTTCTCAGGCTGGTCTCAAACTTACGGTTCTCCCACCCCAGCTTTATGAGTAGCTGAGATTATAGTGACACACTACTGTGTCCATCTTATCCATTTTTTCTTACATTAACATGCATTCTTATTGAAATGATGTGATGACTTTAATCAAAAGTGATATGATAAGGAATAAAGAAAATGGATCAGTCATGCAACAATCCAGAATTAAAGCTTCATTACTCCTCTACAGCAAAATCACACTTATAAATAGCTCCAGTGCAACCTGAGGCAGTCTACAAATCTGTAGGCACAAGATGAAATCAAAAGAGATTACATTCCTGCTAGTTTGTGTTCTCATTAAAGTGACTGAAAATAAATTCTTTCTTGATAACTAGTGCTCTCCATTTATGACAATTTATGGCTTGGCATTAATTGACTGTTTTATAGTTGACCTTTTAAATATTTTGCATTTAGAATGAATGACCATTTCACCTGCTCCCGATAGGTTACTCAGTGTAGGCATTCAGGAGGAACTGAAATGGATGGGCTATATTTGAACATTGAAAAGGTCAGTGTCTTAGTTGTTATTTTCTGCAAAAGATGATTCTCACATATTTAAATGGGTGATAAAACATTTATAGTAATTAATGCTAAATACCAAATAATAATGCTATGACCACTGTTGTAAACTACAAACTGCATTTTTTCTGACAAAAGAGTATCGAGAGCATACTAAGAGTTTAATGCAAAACACTAACAGGGGCTGTCAAATAGTTTCCATCCATGGGTGAAAAGTAAAGCTATTTGGTGGATATAGTAAATAGTAATTTTTGTTGAAGCATTTTTGATTTTTATCAATTCACTCAAAATTCTTCAAAGTGAAATGACAACATGCTTGATTTCAGCATCTTGATGTAATTCACTATAGAATAACCTCTCAGTAGGACTGATTGATGAAATCCACTTTTCAAAACAGATATTTTAGTGACTATTATGTACATGTAAGATATTTTATTCACTAATTTGACATAGTGAGTGCAAGATGACATGACGGTGATATCCCTGTGAAGTGCAAATGAGGAATGGGAAGAGGGGGCAGATGGCAGCATGCAGAAGGTTGTTAATAGCATTACATGGAATGTGCAAACCCCAGTCAGCTTATATCCTCCTTGTAGTTTCATCAGAAATATTTAAAATGCCCTGCCTCATACCCTAGTGCCTGGACCCTGATGAAATATATAGGATACACACAGGTCATAGAACTCACTGTGAGAAAGCAGTGATAAAACTCCCCTTCCTCAGGAATTACCAGACTGGACATTATCATTCAGCATAGCACATTCTATGATGGTGGAGATTCAGATCAAAGTAATTTGATATTTTATTTTAAAACTTTGCATGCAATTTCATTCGCATAAACTAAGATTAGAGACCTCAGTGCAAGCATATAACAATACCAATATGCTCACAATGGCATGGAACTCAGTAAAAAACACCAATTTCTTGAAAAGAATCTTAACACAACCAGGCTAAAAATTAATGGATGAGTACAATATCTCAAAAAATACTTAGCATACAGAATCATAAAATATGTATACAAATAAAACTCAAGAAAGCTAATAAATCAATGTTTAGGCATCATTTGTATGAATATAAAGGGGAATGTATTGCTATATAGCAATCAAAGAGGTAACCACACTCAAATAATTATTTTCAAAATGAATTCACTCATGCTTTTGTTGTACATAGAGTAATGGCCTGTGATGATTGCAGATAAACTCTGACTCCCAGGATGATCAAAATAAGATAAAAAGTATACCTTGTATGTTTTGTCATCAAAAATCCAATAATTGTCTGAGTAAGTTAGATGAATTTTTGTACAGGACACTTTAGAAATTTTTGCACCATTTAATTTTTATTTTGTTGGCATAAAAATTTAAGTATCCTTCATTCTGGCAGTTTCAAATATAGCTAGTTTTGTTGTTTCCCAGCCCTCCTCTTGCTCCCAAATGCCCTGTCCCCACAAATTCCCCTCTCCCTTAGCATCCTCCCCTGTCTGTTTACATATCACATGTGTGCCTTTTCCCTTCCCTTACCCCTCTTCTAGCTCATTTCTTTTATTGAGCGTTCTATCTTTTAGATTTATCCATATTTCCCCCATATGTAAATGCTTATAGATGTTACAGGCTAGCACATGAATATCAGTCAGAACATGTGGTTTTAATTTTTTTCTGACTTTTGGTCTGGTAGTTATCAGAACCTGCTGCACAGAAAATCTTGAATATGTACATAATTATACTGACATACATATTTGCATGTTTTTTCTAATATTGCTTCTTTCTTTAATTTTATCTATTTATTTCAGAGAGTGAGAGAGGGAACGAGACAGACACACAGAGAAAAAGAGAGAGAGAGAATGGGCACACCAGGGCCTCCAGCCACTGCAGATGAACTCCAGGTGAATGCACCACCATGTGCATCTGGCTTACGTGGGTCGTGAGGAATCAAACCAAGGTCCTTTGGCTTTGCAGGCAAACGCCTCAATGGCTAAGATATCTCTCCAGTCCTAATATTGTTTCTCATATGGATATTTTAGAAGCTCTTTAAAGGTACTTCAAAAAGAAATGATTAAAAGGAAATGCAGGGCTGGAGAGATGGCTTAGCGGTTAAGCGCTTGCCTGTGAAGCCTAAGGACCCCGGTTCGAGGCTCGGTTCCCCAGGTCCCACATTAGCCAGATGCCCAAGGGGGTGCATGCATCTGGAGTTCGTTTGCAGAGGCTGGAAGCCCTGGCGTGCCCATTCTCTCTCTCTCCCTCTATCTGTCTTTCTCTCTGTGTCTGTCGCTCTCAAATAAATAAATAAAATAAAAAATAAATAAAAAATAAAAGGAAATGCAGCCAATACATTAAAGAGACATCTTTGTACTCCCATATTTATTGGAGTATTATTCTCAATAGCCAAGACACTGAAGAACCTATGTGTCTGTTGACAGAATGGATAATGAAAACATGTGTGTACATGATATCACATTTAAGAGGAAAGGAAACTGTACCACTTGTAGCAACATGGATAAACCTGAAGGCATAATATTATGTAAAATAATCCAGGAATAGAAAGATACAGACTCTACCTCATTTATATGTTGAATCTAGAACAGCTAAAGAAGTATTTTCACAGAAGTGCATCATAGAAACATTCTGGTTAAAAATTACAAAGTTTCAGTTAGGAGGAATATGTTCTAGAAATCTGATGTACAGCATAGTGACTGTAAAAATTAAGTGTTTTAACTGGTCATAGTAGCATATGCCTGGAATCCTAGCATTCAAGAAGAAGAGACAGGAGAATCGGTGAAAGTTTGAGGCCAGTCTGGTCTCACATAGAAAATTCCCAGCCAGAGATGGAGAGATGGCTTAGTGGTTGAGACATTTGCTTGCAAAGCCTAATGACCCTAATTCTATTCCCTAGAAAGCATGTGGATCAAATGCACAAGGAGGCATATGGGTGTGGAGTGTATTTGCATTGGCTGGAGGCCCTGGAGCACAAATTCTCTCTATCTTCCTCTTTCTTTCAAATTAATTAATTAATATATATTTTTAAGACATACAAAAATGATCTAGGCGTGATGGTGCACGCCTTTAATCCCAACACTCAGTTTCAAAGTTAGGAGGATCACTGTGAGTTCAAGGCCACCCTGAGACTACATAGTGAATTCCAGTTCACCCTGAGCCGGAGTGTGACCCTACCTCAAAGAAAAACCAAAAAAAGAAAAATAAAAAAACCCAAAAACTAAACTTCTCAGCCAGCCAGGATTACACAGCAATACCCACACTCAAAATAAATAAATAAATACATAAATGAATAAATAAAAAATAAATAAATATAAAATAAATCTGTTGTACACTTAAAAATGATGGAAGTAGGTTTAAATACTCTCACAGCAAAGTTAACAATGTAAGATAATGCATATATTAATTGCTTGGGTTAATCATCCCACAATATATACATATATGAAAATGTAATAATGGGCCTGGAGAGATGGCATAGCAGTTAAGATGCTTGACTGCAAAGGCAAAGAACCCAGGTTTGACTCCCTAGGATCCACATAATCCAGATGCATAAAGGAGCACACTCTCCTGGAATTCATTTGCAGTGGCAGGAAACCCAGGCACACCCATTCTCTCTTTCACTTTCTACCTGCCTATTACTCTACCTCTCTCTCAAATAAATAAATAAAAATAAAACATTTTAAAAATTAAAAGCAAGTCAGATACATTTAAAAATGTAATACTGTATAAACTATAGATACATAATAATAAAACTTTTATTTATTTAAATGTGTGTTTGTGTGTGTTTCTGTGTAGCAGTGGTGGTGCCAGGGTCTCGTGTTATTTCCAATGAACACCAGATACATGCATTGAACTTTACATGGCTTCTGGAGAATCAGACCTAGGCCAGCAGACTTTATAAACAAATGCCTTTAACTGCTGAGCCATCACCCTAATCCTAGATAGATAATTTTAAATTAAATAATATTTAATTAAAATTCAATGCAAATATTTAAATAATTTATGGTATATACATTCTTTTGGTACTATCCTAGTTAGATCTATATGTAGTCAATAACAAGATACCCAAGGTAAATTAAAAGTGAAATCTACCCAGGCATGGTGGTACACACCTTTATTGCCAGCACTTGGCAGGCAGAGGCAGGAGTATCACCGTGAGTTCAAGGCCACACTGAGATTACACAGTGAATTATTCCAGGTCATCCTGGGCTAGGGTGAAACCCTACCTCAGGAAAAGAAAAAAAAAAAAAGTGACATGGCTGGAAGCTGGAAAAGAGTCAGTCCCCAGACAGTTAGCGAATCTAGTGCCAGAAGGTGCCACATGGGCAACTGGGGGAAAATGACTCATGGTCTAACCTACTTAGCAGCAAATAACCTGTCATGATGTTCACACAAGTGCAATAGTGGCACACAGCCATGGTGGGAAACCAACTGCTCTCAATTTGGCTAACTTAACCACTCAGTGGAATGGAACCCATAGCTGGAGCTGGCAAACAAGTCAGAATCAGATCCAAAAATGAGTCCGTTCTCCATTATCAAGCTACCACCAATTGTGGGCTACAAGAGGGTCCATACCTATTAAATTCTCTCTAAAAAAAAAAAAAATGGTTATCCGATTTATCTGGGCTAACTTTACTCTCTGTTGGAGAACCTGCATCTCTTTTTCAGATAGACACAGATCCTAAGGAGAAAACCACCACAACGCATACCTCAAAAAGGCCCCAGCTGAAACTAAGAATAACTGGCGAAACAAGCAAGGGTGCTGCTTTCTTGGTGAACTTGGTACCAGCTCAAGAGTGAAGGAGATACACACTGAGGACCCTCACATCTAGCAAACCAGAGTTCTAGAAGCTCCTAAGTGCCACATGGATTAGGAAATTTTTCAGAAGAGGGGGCTGAATGATTGTTAGAGCCACAAGTTGGGACACTATGCTCAGAGGCATTATCTCTCCCCAATAACTGACTGCTGCTCCCATAATGCATGACCCACAATCAACATGGGGATTACCTGCACCCCCAATGAGGAGGGTCCCTTCAGTAAAGGGGGAGGGATGAGGGAAATGATGGTACTAACATGTGTTGTTTCCATACTATGTCCATAACTTATAAAAATAAATCTAAAAATGGTGAACTCTAAAGGAACAGAACAAGTATATCTTTTATAGAGAATCCTGATCTAACTCCAGTCTAAAGAGAATCACAATCTCCTTGCATTTCTCTCTCATTTTCTCCTACTGTACAGGTATGTAAGAAGATATATAGACCTTAGGGCTATACACCTAATCTCAAATAGCATTAACTTCAAGAAAAGAACATGTAGGGGTGGAGAGATGGCTTAGCGGTTAAGGTGTTTGCCAACAAAGTCAAAAGTCCTCAGTTTGACTCCCTAGAATCCACCTAAGCCAAATGCCCAAGGTGGTGCATATGTCCTGGAGTTCATTTGCAATGGCTGGAGCCCCTGACGTGCTCTCTCTCTCCATTTCTCTCAAATAAATAAAAATAAAACATTAAAAATGAAAGAACATATAGGATAGAGGAATACCAGATGACTACACATTTTTTAATGTCATAATGTTATCTTATTTTTTAAAATTATGTAATAGTTTGTAATTAAAATTTTTAGCAAACAAAAGTAGGTTTATTTAAGGAAGAGTGCCACGCTAGCCCAGGGTGACCTGGAACTCACAGAGTTCCTCTGGCTAGCCTTGAACTCATGGCAATCCTCCTACCTCAGTATCCAGAGTCCTGGAAATAAAGGACTGCACCACTATGCTCAGCTAAAAGTAATGTTTTTTTTTTTTAAATAACTATTCTGATTAATGTTTCATTTTATATTATTTTCTCTTGGTCTCTCAGAAATTGTATACACACTTGGATAAAACTGTATAAATACATGCCTATATATTTTGCATATATGTATATTTATACCTAGCCTAAGTTCACTAAATTTAAGAAATCTTGAATAAATACATGAAATATTCAGAGATAAAATTTATTGGACCTGGCTTTGTGTTTGAACACTCACATCCACTAAGAGAAAGTGAAATTATTATGGAGAAATTAAAAGATTAATTTGCTTACAATTTGCAACAAAACTATGGAGAGAGCCAATCTGTTCTTAGTTTCCTTCACCTGGCCCTTAGTAGTGCTCTAATATCTAGAAAAGATGAAACAAATGTCAGGATATATATTTATTTGCTTGTTAATCCCAGCTACCAGAACAAGGAAATGTCTTTCTCCTGGCTATGGCTCAGGGCATTGGGTTGGTAATTTTTATACAATCATTATATTTCCTTTAGAAATCTTAATTTCTAAATTCCTTGGTATATCGCCAGAGGGGAAAAATACTTCAGACTTAATTGTTGCTCTCATTTAATAAGTTAAAATAGAAAAACCATGCTGAGGAGATGGTTGCAAAGCCTGTCAGCCTGGATTCAATTCCCCATGTACAACCAGATGCACAAACTGGTGAATGCATCTGGAAGTCATTTGCAGGGGTCAGAAGCCCTGATTTACCCATATTACCTTTCTCCTTATCTCCCTCTCCCTCGTTCTCTCTCTCTCTCTCTCTCTCTCTCCCTCCCTATTTCTATTTCTCTTACCTTGAAAATAAAATATTTCAAAAATATAAAATCATTCTTTTTCTGTGAAATAGTATACTAATGTGCAACAATACCTAAATATTCTACCAGATGTTAGTATTTGTGTGTTTTCTTAGGATGATTTTTTTTTTCCAAAGAAAAGCTCAGTTTTATCGGATCAACAACAGAGGCTTCATGAGATGCCTGCTCTTCAGCCCTGTCAATAACATTTTCAAAGATAGTGGGTTCAATTAAAATGTATAGGGTAAGGCTTGACTCCAACCTGCCCAGGATATATTATGTGACAGCATGATAAACTGCATACCATCCTAAATGTCCTTTCAAAAGAACATGGACAGCTGGGAGTGGTGGCACACACCTTTAATTCCAGCACTCAGTAGGCAGAGGTAGGAAAATCACTGTGAGTTTGAGGCTACCCTGAGACTACATAGTGAATTCCAGGTCAGCCTGGACTAGAGTGAGACCCTAACTCAGCAAAAGAAGAAGGAGGAGGGGGAGGAGGAAGAGAAAAAATTCCTGTCCTTTGGACAGAAGCAAGACTTTATTATTATTATTTTTAATTAGTTTTGGACTCAGTTAATACAGTCAAGTTGGTATCATTGTTAGACTCCTCCCTGCCCTCCCTCTCCCCCTGGACCCTCCTTCTTGGGGTATAAGGGTCATGCATTGTGCGGTTAGGACACAGATATGTGTAGGAGGAAATGTCTCTGTGTATCATGACCCAACATGTGGCTCTGGCATTCTTTCTGCCTCCTCTTCCACAAATTTTCCTGAGGCATGTTGGGTTCATTTTAGGTCTGCTTCAGTGATGAGGTCTTGGGAGCCTCTGTTCCTGGATATCTGATGTCGTAGGAGTTGATTGTTCTCTGTGTCTATCTCCTTCACCCTTGTGCTGGTACCAGGTTCACCAAGAAAACAGTACACGTTCTTGTTTCGCCACTTATTCTTAGTTTCAGCTGGGGCCCTTTTGAGGTATGATGGAGTGGTACTCCCCTTAGGATCTGCAACAGAGAGTAAAGTTAGAACTAAATATATGGGATAACCATTATTTTCTTTTTAGAGAGAATTTAGTAGGTGTAGGCCCTCTTGCAGCCCATGATTGGTAGTAGCTTGATAATGGAGAGCAGGCTCATTTTTGGATCTGGTTCTGACTTGTTTCCCAGCTCCAGCTATGGGTTCTGTTCCACTGAGCAGATAAGTTAGCCAAATCAAGAGCAGTTGTATCATCAGGCACTAATTAAAACAAAATGTTTAAAGTGAGATTTCATTTTTTTTTCCTAGTTCCACAGACTTATGACCCTAACACACCATTATTTTAACCTACTCTTATTTAAAGACTTGTTATCATATAATTTGCTATTTGTGACTTTCCTTCTCTTCCTACAAATTTGGTGCCATTCTGAGCTCTCTTGGTTATCAACTATTCTTCCTTTGTGCTTCCCTCCTGCTTACCTGTTGACACATTATACGTATAAATGAAGTGAATTTAAATACAATAGGTGAACAACAGAAATGAAGCAAATACTGATTTTAGGGTATAAAGTATTCAACTACTATACCTCATTGTAGAATCATTACTTATGCAAACATGCAGAGGATCACTTTCTTCTTTTTCCTTTCCAAGTTTAAAATAAGTAGTGGAATAAAATATGACTATCTAATTCTGGAGAAGATTTTAGCATATCAATTGGTTTATCTGCATATGAATATTTTATCATAACGGTTTGTTAGTACAATCATGGCGCAAACACCAGAAGAATTTACTCCTCTGAATTGCTAAAATATATTCTAAGTAATTATGAGAAAGATGCATATAATGAGTACAGTAGGAAGAATACCATGTCTAGTCTGAGAGCCATTTGCCTACATACTATTTGATTTTGCTCAAAGGCTCTAAATCATGGATAATGATGTAGATGATTGAGATTTTTTTTTCTGGCTACATTTATAAATTCATTGCAGGTAGTTTAGATTTTTCAATTTGTATAGGATTTCCTTAGTATATTTATTTTCGAGAGGTATGTTATGTGAAGAATTTTCCCTTGATGTTACTTCTTAGGATGCATCTTCATGAAAAAGCAATGATTAGAAATTCTAAACTATAGTTTTGGTTATAAATCTGAGCATTCAGGAGGGGTAGATGATCAGGGAGAGAGGAGAAAAGGTGAAAATTGGGGAAAGTGAGTTTGTGCTTCTAATTCCAAATACAACCAGGCAGTGATGAAGTCATCAGAAATGTCCCCTGTGGCTTGCTTTCCTTTCCTTCATTCTGTTTGGCAAGTATTCAGCAGTCCTGTGATGTGCAAGGCACATTTTCTTATTTTATTCATGGTAAAGATGTAAGGAAGCAGGACATAGGAAGAAAGGAAATATCCACAAAGCACAATTTGTGAAGGTAACTGTCTTGTTCTTTATTTAATATATGCCCAAAACAGAGATAGTTAATTTCCTTTGTTTTGCCTTCATTATAACTACCTTAGCAACAATTGGCTTTTGTTTAAAATATGGTTTGTTAGTTTTTCTTGATATGTTCAGGGATGGTTTCAGTATGGCATAGTGTGGTCAAATTTTGAAAAAGTAAATAGTCTGACTTAGTCTATGCTATTTTTGTTTGAAATTGTCCTGGCTTTGAAATGGATGCAAGTGCCATCATCAACATTTTGAAAATGCAATAAATCCTTAAATATATACAATTGTGCTTCCAGTAAGTTGGTCCTTGGTTTCTTAAGGCAGTTAAAATATATAGGTAATTACAAAGTGAAGCCCAGGTGTTGAATTGAATAACCCCTAATAGTCAATCCTGCTCTTTTCTGGCTTTGTTTCCTTTTACAATTAGAAACCAGTTTCCAGATTTCTGACAGTGCCAACAGATGGCAGCAAAGACTTGCAGAGTGGCACAGAGATTTTATTTGCACAAGTAATTATCCCCAAGCAGCAATTAAATGTCTAAAGGCAGAACTGTCATTTTTAAGCCTAGCAACGCTGGAAAATCTTTAAAGTCTTTTTTTAGGCAAAAATTAATTTTAAAAAGTCTTTTTGCTCTTTAAGCAACAAGCCCAGCTTTGCTTTTATAGTTATAATTTCCTTCTCATGCATTTATGTAAGGTTTATCTAAATTATTATTCTATCCATACAGTCTATTTTTCTGTTTACCAATTGAGTCAACAACCAAAAGATTCAAGATTTTATAATCCTCACATTTCCATTAAAGTCAAAACATCAAAGAGTGCCGAGAGTTAGTTTTCAGTTCATTTTCTTAAAGCTAAGGAGTACTATAGTTGGCAGAAGGGTGACATTACAAAGTAATGCTTAAAAAATCTAACTAGGCACAAAATGATTACTGATATTTTCAATGTACCCCACTATGAATTCCATGGAATAAAATAATAGTAAAAAACTTAAATTATACATTTTAAATTTTCATTTCAGTTTATTGTATTTAGTGAGTCATAGCAGAAATATGTTTGCAAAGGGAAAGAAATCACCTCTCAAAGACTCTGCTATACTGCCACTGAGCTCTGAGAGGAATATTTTGTCATTAGTTTCTAGCACTCCTTTATACAAGGAAAAAAATATATATTTATATATTAAAGGTAGTTCTCAATTATTCAGAAATGAATTTTCTGGGCATTTTGTCTGGCCTTCTGTATGGTCCTCCTACATATTAAATGTATATTTTACTTTCTATAGTGTCTAAAATTTCACAACACACTTGTATCACTTTCTTAATATGCATTTACTACTTCCTGTGAATTTCTTTGTTCCTTGCACTTCTTGTATGCTGCTTAGGTTGCATTTAATTATATATCTATCTCCTTCTTCCAAACTGTGAGTTACATGATGAACTGTGTCACTTTTTTTCTTTATGTTTCCAAAGCTGTACATATAGTTGAAATTCAAAGACAATGGAGTCAAAATCAGGTAGCCCAAGAAATTGTTATACTTTTCAATAGCATTAATAATTTACTATTATATTTAAAATATATTACCAGAATTTTGGGGAGATACAAAAGAAATACAAAGCTGCCTCTGTCCTAGAGATGACGATGATCTATAAAATACATAATTAATCAAGGAATGGATAAAAAGCCAACACATTAATTAACATGATGAAAAATATGCTGCATCAAAGAGCTGGAAAATATTTAGAATAAGATAGTTATTTAGGAAAAGAGTCAATGCTCAAGGCCAATGTTTGGAATTTCATTGACAGGTGGGAGCTTAAATGTTTTTAAGAGATTAAAAGTATGAAGCATTAAGTGAACCAAAATTAAAACTCTGAAAATGTCCAGAATTAAAGGGTAGAGACAATGAGAGGATAGAAGTTATGAAATATACTCCATACTGTGAAATATAAGAAACAGACAATGCTAACTTAAAAGCAAAGAGCATTCTTAAAGGAATGTGTAGCAACAGAGATCAATAGACACCAAATAGGAAGCAACAACAGCAATAACAAGAAGAAAAAAAAAATGAAAAATGGGCCAGGACACAACTCCTAGTAGATTTTTAAATTATTCTATTTTATTTAATTATTTATTTGCACATGTATATATGTATGTTTCTATAATGTCTTGTGTATGTCTACACACTTGTCATAGTGCCATCCATGTGCTGAGGTCAAAGAATAACCTTGGGATATTTCTTTTCCTTCTCTCACCTTGAGACAGTGTCTCCCTTGCCACTTTGCTGCTTTTGTGATTTTGCATTCTCCTGCCCCCCCCCCCGCCCAAGTAGGGATTAACAGCCAGATGAACCACTTTATTTTTACTTGGCCAATGAGGAATGAATTCACATCATCAGCAGTCTTGCAAGAAAACACCTTTATCCACTGAGCAATCTCCTCAACCTTGTAGTAGATTTTGAGCATTGTTTGATGATTTTTGACGAGAAGATAGCTACTTAGCAGTTGGCTGATACAAACTTTTTTAACCTTGCCTGTTGCTGGGGTTTTGGTGTGAAGCAATACACAGTGAATAAGAAATCAAACTAGCTATTTTATCAAGTATGTTTCTTTACAACTAAAGCAAAATGAAAGCCTTCTACTCTAAAAGTTTGAAAATGAGTGAGTTACTGTGTTTCCATCTCATTCACATTGCAAACAGCTACACAAAACTAATTGACTCTCTACTTACATATTTACTGCACCCTGCTCTTAATATTCACCCTTCTTCCAGGGAAAGATAAGTCTAAGTGGGACTTGGGAAGGGGTATGGAAAAGAGCATAGGTTGGGGAGGGTTAATCAAAACTAAAAATATGCCAGGCATAGTGGGGCATGCCATTAATGCCAGCACTCAGGAGGCTGAGGAAGGAAGGGGGATTGCTGTGAGTACAAGGCCAGCCTTATGCTATATAGTGAATGCCAAGTAAGCCTGGGCTAGAGTAAGAAACCTTCCCTGGAACCCTGCCCCAAGGGGAAAAAATTAAAACCAAACTAAAAGCATTATTAATAAGCCATATGGGAACTTACATATTTGTTACTAAATTAAATAATGCAAAAAGCAGAAGTTCTCCACAGGGTTGGAAAATGCTGCCCCTAGAAGTTTTAGTTGTTACAAGAAAATCCCAGTGCCACAGATGGGAAGCCTCCCAGTGAGCTGTTGGTCAGAAAGACCCATGACTCCCTCTAAACAACACAGGATATTACCAATGCTCTTGGTTGTACAACAGAACTAGATTGTAAGACCCTATTGCTGAAGACACCAGTTACAGGGCAATGAAAGTGAAGCTGGAATGAAGATGGGAGCCTCTGCCCTGCTGCCTAGCTCTAATAGTGCTGGAATGTGCTATGTGGGCTAATGGGGTTTAAAAGTCATCAGAAAGCTTATCCAGTGGTAGAACCTGAAAGATACATGACCAATCAACCAAACAACTTGTCCTTATTGGTGCAATAGTGATATTGCTATGACTATGGTAGGGATATCCAACTGCTTACTTATTGGATTTAAAGCCCTCTTTGCAAATCAGAATTCATGTTTGTTACTTAAACCTTAGTCAAGACTCTATGACATAGAAGATAATAGGCCCCAGGGAGGAAGCTATTACTACTGTTTGCCTGAAGGGATATGTCCCCATCAAATTGTTCTCTCACAATTTATGCTAATGATATGCTTATGATGGCCATAGATTAGTGGCACTCTCACTTTTGGTTAGGTAAGCTCTCTCTCTCTCCCTCTCTCTCTCTCTCTCTTTCTCTCTCTCTCTCTTTGTTTACAGATGG
This sequence comes from Jaculus jaculus, assembly GCF_020740685.1. Taxonomy (NCBI): domain Eukaryota; kingdom Metazoa; phylum Chordata; class Mammalia; order Rodentia; family Dipodidae; genus Jaculus; species Jaculus jaculus. The sequence goes on along the minus strand of NC_059125.1, from coordinate 85,561,771 downwards.
TGGTAAGTACTGCAGTCAGTCAAAACTCATGAAATTTTTATTTAATCCCTTCCATATTGTGCTGGTTTATGTGGTTTGCTGTTTTCTTGGACTTTGTAATATTTTTGTGCCTTCTCTGGGTTTGGTTATTGTGATCTGTTCTTATAGGCAGTTGAGGTTAGTTATTTGATGCTTCTATATGGAGAATTCCCTGAATTAATCTCTGTAGGGTTGGCTTTGTGTTCATAAAATTATAAAGATGAGTTCTATTGTGAAAAGTTTTTCTTTCACCATCTATTATGATGGATAATTTGTTGGGTAGAGTAGCTTGGGTTGGAAGGCATAAGTTCTTAGACTTTGCAGTGTTACATTCCAGGCCCTTCTGCCTTTCAGTGTTTTCATTGAGAAGTCTAAAGTAATTCTGATGGGGTTGCCTTTACATGAAATGTGTAGTTTCTCCCTAGCTGCTTTTAGGACTTTATCTTTGTTATCAATGTTAAGAGTCTTAATGATATTATGTGTGGAGAATTTCTACTTTGCTCCAGTCTGTTTGGAGTTCTATTAGCTTCTTGTATCTTGACTGGACTTTCTTTTTGAAAGGGTGGGAAAGTTTTCTTCAATTATTTTTTGAATAAATTGTCCATGCCATTTCTCTGAAGTTGTTACCCTTCTGGTATTCCCATGATTCAAATGTTGGGACATTTAAGGGTATCCCACAGTTCCCTCATGTTCTGTTCACAAAATTTTTGAACTTATTGCAACTTTGGACTCATGAACTGTTTCGTATGTTTTGTCTTCCAATTCTGAGTTTCTATCCTCCACATGGCTTGAGAGCTTCTATAGAGTTTTAGGCTTAGTCAGTATGGTATGTATTTTCTACTGATTTTCCTATGTATAGTTTCCACCCTGCTGTCAAGCTCCCTTTTCATATAATTTTATGATATTCTTAATGCGTCTTGGAATTCATTTTTGCATTTCGTGTCTTCATTGAGCTTAGCCAGATGGTTATTGAAGTCCTCCTTTGTTTTTACTCTCCTTCAGATCATTTAACTATCTTTGGAATCCTTACTGTTTCTTTTCTATTAGGTCTAATCTAGGACAGCATTCATACAATTATTGGCCCTTTGTGGATTTTATACAAGTTTTTTAAATTTATTTATTTTTTATTAATTAGTTTTAAACTAAGTGACTACAATCCAATTGGTACCATTGTTAAGCTCATCTATGTCATATCCCCTCCACCTGGCCCCTCCTTGTTGAGGTATATGGGTTATACAATGTGTAGTGAGCCCACAGATATGGGTAGGAGAAATGTCTCTGCGTATCATGACCCAACCTGAGGCTCTGACATTCTTTTTACTACCTCTTCTGCAAAATTTCCCTGAGCCATGTGGAGTTCATTTTTAGTCTGCGTTAATGATGAGGTGTTGGAGAACTCTCTGTCTCTGGATATCTGATTTGGTAGGAGATGATTGTTTTCTGTGAAGATCTCCTTTACCCTTGTGCTGGTACCTGGTTCACCAAGAAAACAGCACTCTTGCTTGTTTCACCGATTATTCTTAGTTTCAGCTGGGGGCCTTTTGGGGTATGATGGGGTGGTTCTCTCCTTAGGATCTTTGTCTATCTGAAAAAGAGAAGCAGATTCTGCAACAGGGAGTAAAGTTAGCACCAGACAAATGGGATAACCCTTATTTTTTATAGAGAATTTAATAGGTGTAGGCCCTCTTGTAGTCCATGATTGGTGGTAGCTTGATAATGGAGAGTGAGCTCATGTTTGGATATGGTTCTGACTTATTTGCCAGCTCCAGCTATGGGTCCCATACCATTGAGCAGATCAGTTAGACAAATCAAGAGCAATTGGTTTCCCACCATGACTGTGCACCACTATTGCACTTGTCTGAGTATCATGACAGGTTATTTGCTGCTAAGTAGGTTAGACCATGAGTTGCTTGGACAGATTGGTCATTTTCCCCTAGTCATCTATGTAGAACCTTCTGGCGCTAGATGTATTGACTGTCTGGGGACTGAATCTCTTCCAGCTTCCAGCCATGCCATTCCAGTTTACGCGTCAACCACATATGGTGTCTTCAGCAGTAGGGTCTGAAAACTAACCTTTGGTGGGTCATCAAGTACTCTTACAGGAATCTGTCATTCTTTTTGGAAACCTAGAAGGTCTCTCTGATCAAAAGCTCATTGTAGATGATAGCCACATGCTGGTACTGGAAGTTACAGGTCAGTGCCCACTAAGAAAATGAAGAAAAAGATAACTGATATAAAAGAGTTAGAGAGAGAGGGAGGGGGCTATAGAAGATTAAAGTCAGTCTTCACCATACCCTCTCCAGTGTCTTATGGCTCAGGTGTTACTTCAAGGGTCTGGTGAAGGTTCAACCATTTGGTCTGCCTTTTAGGATGTAGAATTTTATGGTACCATTTCCCTTTGGGTCTAGATTTGTGATTCCCATCACCTCCCTTGCCCTACCCTCCCTCCCCACCCACCTTACTGTCTAGTTCTCAAAATGCTGGCTGGTAGATTCAGGTTAGGTGCTGTATATGAGTGAGACTATTTGGCAATTATCTTTCTGTCATTGGGTAAGTTCACTGAGAATGATCTGTCCAGGTTCAACCATTTTCCCTCAAATTTCATTGTGTCATTTTTTTTCTTACTGCTGTGTAGAATTCCATTGTGTAGATATACCACATTTTAGTTATTCATTCTTCTAGTGACACACATCTGGGTCGATTCTAGCTCTTAGCTATTATGAACTGAGCTGCTATAAACATGGTTGAACAAATCTCTATAGACTGTACTTTAAAGGTCTTAGGGTATATGCTCAGTAAGGGAATAACTGGGTATGTTGGTAACTTTATAGTCTGCTTTTTCAGGAGTCTCTGTATTGCTTTTCAAAGTGGTTGTACCATCTTACATTCCCACTAAGAGTGGATGATGATTCCTAATACTCCACATCCTCACCAGCATTTATTTTCATTTGATTTTTTGATGTTTACTATCCTTATTGGGGTAAGGTGAAATCTCATAGTTGTTTTAATTTGCATTTCCCAGATGATTAAGGATGATGAACATTTTCTTAAGTGTGTGTTTGCCATTTGTATTTCTTCCTCTGTGAACTGCCTGTCCAGTTCTTTGCCCCATTTTGTGAGTGGGTTGTTTGACTTTTTATTGTTTAGGTTTATGCGTTCTTCATACATTCTAGAGATTAGGCCTCTGTAAGTTGGATAATCAACAAATATTTTCTCCCATTCTGTGGGTAAGCTATTGGCTTTTCTTACTGTATGCTTGTATGTAAAAAACACTTCAGCTTTATGTTACCTGATTGGGTGAGTGACTGTTTAAAATCGTGAACAGGCTGGAGAGATGGCTTAGTGGTTAAGTGCTTGCTTGTGAAGCCTAAGTACCCCGGTTCAAGGCTCGATTCTCCAGGACCCACGTTAGCCAGATGCACAAGGGGGCGCATGCATCTGGAGTTTGTTTGCAGTGGCCAGAGGCCCTGGTGCACCCATTCTCTCTCTCTCTCTCTATCTGTCTCTTTCTCTCTCTCTGTCCATTGCTTTCTAATAAATATATAAAAGTATAGAAAAAAATTTTAAAAAGATCGTGAGCTATTGGGATTTTGTTCAGGAAGACTTTTTCCATTCCTATGTCATGGAAAGTTCTTCCTATATTTTCTTCCAGTTGTAGCCATGTTTCTGATATTAAATTGAGGTCTTCTATGCATTTGGACTTGATTGTAGTGCATGGTGAGATGTGTGGATCAAGTTGAAATTTCCTGTATATGGTTATTCTGTTTGTCCAGCACCATTTGTTGAAGATGCTCTCTTTTTTCCAGCCTGTATTGTTAGGGCCTTTGTTGAATATCAAGTAGCTATAGTAACTTGATCCAAAGACTGGGTGCTCAGTTCTATTCCATTGGTCCATGTTCCTGTTTTCATGCCAAAACCATGTTGTTATTATTACTATGGCTTTGTAGTATAGCTTGAGATCAGGTACCATTTGGTATTTCTTTTGCTGAGGATATGCTTGGATATCTGAGGCCTTATGCCATTCCATGTGAAATTTTAGATCATGTTTTTCTGTCTCTGTGAAGGACAATGTTATTATTTTAATTGGAATGGCATTAAATCTGTATATTGCCTTTGGTAGGATTGTCTTCTACACAATGTTAATTCTGCCTATCCAGCAGCATGGAATGTCTTTCCATTTTCTCAAGTCCTCCTCAATTTCTTTTTTGAGTGTTTTTATGTTTTTGTTGTATAGATCTTTTACTTCCTTAGTTAACATTATTCCAAGGTATTTTATTTTATTTTTGTTGCTATTGAAAATGGGACCATGTCCCTTATTTCTTTCTCTGTATCTTTGTCTTTTGCGTATAGAAAGGCTACTGATTTTTGTGCATTGATTTTGTATCCTGCTACATTGCTATAGGAGTTAATCACTTTCAGGAGTTTTGGGATGGAGTCTTTTGGTCTCTTATGTATACAATCATGTCATCAAGGAATAGAGATAACTTAAATTCTTCCTTTCTAAATTATATCCTTATTATTTCTTTCTCCTGTCTTATTGCTTCAGCTTGTACTTCCAGTTCTATATTGAAGAGCAGAGGTAAGAGTGGACAACTCTGTCTTGTTCTTGATCTCAATGGGAATTCCTCCAGTCTCTCTCTATTAAGTATTACTTGGGCCTTAGGAGCTTTTTATATTGCCTTTATAATATTAAGATATGAACTACCCATGACAATTCTCTCCAATGTTTTGTTCATGCAGTGATGTTGTATTTTGTCAAAGGCCTTTTCTGCATCTATTGAAATGATCATGTGTAATTTTTTGTGTTTAACCTTGTTTATGTTTATGCTGTGTATTACATTAACAGATTTCTGTATGTTGAACCACACATGTGTTCCTGGGATGAATCCCATTTGATCAAGGTGGATAATGATTTCGATGTGTTGTTGGATTTGGTTTGTGAGGATTTTGTTCAGGATCTTCGCATCTAAGTTCATCAGGGAAATAGGCCTGTAGTTTGCTTTTCTTATGGCATCTCTGTCTGGGTTTGGAATTAGGGTGATGCAAGCTACATAGGAGTAGTTGGGGAGCTTTCCTTGTTCTCCAAGTGTGGCTCAGTTTAAGGAAATTTGGTTTGAGTTATTCCCTGAACGTTTGATAGAATTCAGCTGAGAAGCCATCTCTTTCTGGACTCTTCATTTGGGGAGGTTTTTTTTTTCTTTATTACTTTTTCAATCTCAATGATTGTGATATCTTTGTTCAGGAAATAAATCTGCTCTGAGTTTAGCTTTGATAGATGGTATGTGTTGCAGTCCAGTTCGCATTGCTGGTAGAAATCACCCAACCAAGAGCAGCTTTTGGGAAAAAAAGGTTTATTTTGGCTTACAGGCTCAAGGGGAAGCTCCACGATGGCAGGGGAAAACAATAGCATGAGCAGAGGGTGCACATCAACCCCTGGCCAACATAAGGTGGACCACTGCAACAGTAGGGTGTGCCAAACACTGGCAAGAGGAAACTGGCTATAATACCCATAAGACCGCCCCCAACAATACAGTCCCTCCAGGAGACGTTAATTCCCAAATATCCATCAGCTTGGGAGTTAGCATTCACAACACCAAAGTTTATTGGGGACACCTGAATCAAACCACCACAGTATGTGTCCAGGAATTTATCCATCTCCTACACATTATCCAGTTTTGAGGAGTAGATGTTTTTTGAAATAAGTCCTGATGGTTCTCCCAATTTCATTTATGTCTCTTGTGAGCTCTCCTTTTTCATTTTGAATTTTGTTAATTTGAAGCATCTCTCTCTTTTTTCTTTCTTTATCAAATTGGTCAGGGGTATCTCAATCTAGTTTATTTTTTCAAAGAACCTGCTCTTCATTTTGTCTATTTTCTTAATTGTTTTCTTAGTTTCCACTTCATTGATTTCTGCTCTGATCTTTATTATTTCTTTCCTTCTGGAGATATTTGGGCTGGATTTTTCTTACTTTTACAGTGTCTTTAGGTAGAATGTTAGGTTATTGATTTGGGATTTCTCTGTCTTTGTTATGAAGGCATTTAATGCTATGAATATTCCCCTGAGGACCACCTTCATTTTGTCCCATAAATTTTGGTATGATGTGTTCTCATTGTCATTCATTTCTAGATATTTTGCAATTTCATTTTTTATTTCATCCACTATCCATTTATTGTTTAAAAGTGTCCTGTTCAGTTTCCAGTCACTGATGGGATTCTTGTCCTGTGTTTTGTTGCTAATTTCTAGCAACATAACATTGTGATCTGATATCATGCAGGGAATTATGTCAGTCTTCCTAAATATATGGAGGAAGGCTTTATGATCCTGTATATGATCTATTTTAGAGAATGTTCCATGGGCTTCTGAGAAGAATGTGTAGTCTGTGGATTTGGGATGGAATGTTCTGTAGATGGCCATTAGGTCTAAGTGATCTATGATTTTGTTGAGCTCTCTTACTTCCCTGTTGAATTTCTTTTTGGATGATCTGTTGATTACTGATAATGGTGTATTGAAGTCCCCAACTATGATGGTGTTGGTGGTATTTTTCTGTTTTATTGTTATGTAGGTTTTGCTTTGTGAATTGTGGTACCCTGTGTTTGGTGCACAAAAATTTATGATTGTAATATCCTCTTGATGGGTCTTTCCCTTGATAAGTAAGAAGTGGCTTCTTGGTCTTTTTGATTATTTTTGGTTTGAAGTCTTTTGTATCCTATATTAATATAGCTACACCTGCTTATTTCTCATATCCTTTTGCTTGGGATATTGTTTTCCACCTTTTCATCCTGAGGTGTCTGTCTTTAGTGGTGAGAAGGGTTACTCAAAGACAAATGATTAAGGGGTCTAATATTCTGATCCATCCTGTTAGCTTGTGTTTCTTGATGGGTGAATTAAGTCCATTAATATTTAGAGTAATGACTGTGAGGTTTGATTTGATCCCTGCCATATTGTGTTGGTATATGTGGTTTGGTGTTTTCATGGACTTTGAAGTTTTTGTGACTTCTCTGGGTTATTGTGATCTGCTTCTTGTAGGTATTTGAGTTTGGTTATTTGATTCTTCTGTGTAGAGGATTTCCTGAAATACTCTCTGCAGGTTTGGTTTTGTGTTCATATAATTGTAAAGCTGAGTTTTGCCATGGAAAGTTTTTCTTTCTCCGTCTATTATGAGGGATACTTTTTCTGGGTAGAGTAGTTTGGATTGGAAGCCATAGGTTCTTAGAGTTTGCAGTGTTTCATTCCAGGCCCTTCTGGCTTTCAGGGTTTCCATTGAGAAGTCTGAAGTAATTCTGTTGGAGTTGCCTTTAAAAGTGATGTGCTATTTTTCCTTAGCTGCTTTTAGGATTGTCTCTTTGGTGTCATTGTTTAGAGTCTTAATGTCAATATGTCTTGGAGAGTTTCTCCTTTGGTCAAATCTGTCTGGAGTTCTGTTAGCTTCTTGTATCTTGATGGGCCTTTCTTTTGAGAGAGTGGGCATGTTTTCTTCAATTATTTTGTTAAATAAGATCTTTGTGCCTTTGTTCTACATTTCTTCTCCTTATGGTATTCCAATGATCCTGATATTAGGACGTTTAAAGATATCCCACAATTCCCTCGTTCTGTTCACAGAAAATTTGGAACTTATTGAAACTTTTGAACTATCGAACTGTTTCTTCCATCTTGTCTTCCAGATCGGATTTTTTATCCTCCTCATGACTGACTCTATTCTTGAGAGGTTCTAGAGAGTTTTGGACTTGTTCAATTAGGTTTGCATTTTCTACTACTTTTCTGTATATAGTTTCCATCCCTTTGTCAAGCTCCCTTTTTCACATCATTTTCTGATTTTGTTGATGCTTCTTTGAATTCATCCTTGCATTTCTTTATGTCTTCAATTAGCATAGCCAGCTGATTTTTGAGGTCCTCTTTTTTCTCTGTCCTTCATATCTCTTAACTGTCTTTTAATTCCTTCCATTTTCTTATCTATTAGTTCTAGTCTAGTGATGGCAACATCCCCACAATTATCAGTCCTTTGTTGCTTTTCTCCAAGTTCTATCAGTAGTTTGGTCAGTGTTGCATTGCTCATAGCTTCATTTTGGTGATCAGATCCTAATGACTCTTCTATGTTTTGATTAGAGATGTTCATTTTAGGACTGGGTGATCTAACTGGATTTTCTTGCATTTGATTTTTCGTGTTATTTCTTTTTGCTGTTGTCTGCCCATCACAGTGTATTGGCATGTAGAGTAGGACTGTGGTCTCAATGTGCAGGGGAAGTGGTGCTTCATGGGGGAGCTGGCTTGGGCTAGCCGGCAGGCAAGCAGAAGGGCTGAGTGTACTTGAGCTAACACATAGGTGGGTGGATCAGCCTGAGCTCAGGCACAGTGGGGAGCTGAAGCAGCCTGAGGCAGATGCCAAGCTGCCTGAGCTCCTGCGTGGCAGAGAATCCAAAGTTGCTTGACTTCTCATGAGGTTATACACCAAAGCTGCCTGCACTTGTGCTAGGAGGGAAGCTGAAGCACCAAGCACAGAAGCAGCCTAAACTCTCATGGAGCATTGGGATCCAGAAGCAGTCTGAGCTTGCCCACATGAGGACGGTGGTGGTCAGCCAGTGTGGCAGACATGGAGGGGCTGGCACCTGAGCTGGTGCAGACAGGACCGGCAGAGTTAGTCTGAGCTCACTTGGGCAGGTGGAATGGTCCTGAGCTTGTGCATGAATGGGCAGTGGCCAGAGTAGTAAGTGCACAAATGGGCAGAGAGAGCAAGCTAAGCTTGCAGAAGCAGGGATCAGCAACACATGTGTGGTGGGCAAATGAAGCCTGAGGTCCAGCATTCCAGTGGGCAGAGCCTACCCAAGGTCACGCATGGGTGGGGTAGCAGGGTGATCACCCCTGTACAGTGATACAAGTGGAACTATGTTGGCTTGGGCCCCCTTTCCTACAGTAAGTGTGTGAGTATTCTGAAGCTGGGACTGTGTGTACAAAAGTTGCTTGGGGGGGTTGGGGGACTTTTGGGCTACCCATGAGCGAGGGAATCAGCACTTCCCTATTTTTCCACCTCTGTGGAATCTATTAGAGATTGCTCTCCCCTAAAAGACCCACTGATCCCTTAATGCCTTGCCTTTCTTTCCCAGGTATGTGCAGAACAGTTAGGCAGTAGCCATCTTGGCTGGAAGTCTGTATGATCTGCGTGGGAAGTCTATATATTTCTGCAAGTTTTGCTATTCACTTGGCCAGAGTTGCATAGCTTGTATCTTCATTTGGGGGTTCTAATCCTATTGTCTCTTTTTTGTTTTGATTAGAGACATCCATTGTGGGACTGGGCAATCATGTCAGTTTTACTTCCATTTGATTTTTTTTTCATATTATTTCTTTTATGCTGTCGTCTGCCCATCACAGCTTAAAAATCTCATTTAATTAGGAGGAAGCTTTAGTGTACTCTTTATTTGTCTTCAGTGATTTTTGGAGCTGATTTTTAATAGGAATATGGAAGAATTTGAAACCTTGGCCTAAGAGATGCCTTGCAATGTGTCGGGAGCCATAAAACAAAAGCCTCTCCATTTTGCCTAGGCCTGTTCCTAAGTGAATCATTTATCAGAAAGCTGGTCCATCCAGCTTTCTGTTAGGTCCTTTTGGAATGTCAGTCAGCAAACTGCTTACAGAATCTTATCTTTTGCAAAAGGCTAGTTTATGGTCAGGCTGTCAAGCCTGGCACCGTCAGGATGTTAAGCCATTGAGGCAAGATTAGATAAACACCTGATTACATTTCCTCTAGGTTTCCTAATAATTCCAAGGCCCTAAATCACGTCAGCCAGCTTATTCCCCACTTTTCTTCCCCTATATAACCACTGTGTAAAAAAAAAAAAATTGGAAGATCTTGATCAGACTCTAGACTTGGTCTCCTTCTTTGTGTCTCTTGTCTCTCATCCAGGTTAATTTACCCTCGGGTCCTTGTTTAACTCCCCACTGGCTGGGGCAAGTGGTGCCTGAACGTGGGGCTCAAGGTATGAAGTGTGACCTGGACGTCGCTCAAGTGGACGGCCATTCTCCCCCCCCCCCCCATTGGATCGCCACCTCATCAGTGAGTGAAGATCCGCATGTGGATTACTGTAGGCATGCCTGCTTGTGATACAGATCCAGAGAGGTAAGAAAAGCGACGCAATTATGGGACAAGTATTAAGTAAGCATGAATTGTTGAAGGGCTTAAAACTTCGCTCAAGACACAAGGAACACGGGTTAAGAAAAAAATATTTGGCAAAGAGTAAAAAGGAGCTAATTGCCATAGTAAAAGATATTTTAAAAGCACAAGGAATTGAGATTGCTTCAAGTTCTTTAAGCATTTTTTTTTTTTATTCTATCAGGAGGATTTGTTCTTTTTATATGTGTGAGTGTGTATGTGTTTATGTGTGCTCATTGTGCTTGCTAGTCATGTCATGTTTGTGACTGTTTGTGACTACAAAGATGAGACGGATGCAGGTGACACCCCTTTATGTTCTAGAGAACCATTTCAAGGAAATCAAAGACCTGAGCATAGAAATTAAAAAGGAAAAGTTAAATGTCTTTTGCAGGAGTGAATTCACCAGATATTTGTCCTAGGTCAACTTCACCTTACATAGAGGATTATTAAAAACAACAGAACTTCCTCTAAAGAGGTAACTCATAATTTGTCAGATATTTTAAAAAAGATTGTAATGTCTGTTACTTAAAAGAAGGAGGCAACTGACCTGACTTCTAAGCCAGACTGCTTCAAGATAACAACACAATTTGCCTTAGTTACTTCTAGTAAAATCATTTCCAAGTGTGTTATTGGTACTAATCACATAAAATTGTATTAAGACTACTTTTTTTCTAGTAATAGGATTAATCAATTTGGTGTAATTTTTTAATAGCCTTATAAAAAAGATGGTTAATGATGGGGTGAGATGAATTGATTGAAGGAACTGGGAAGGAATTTTTCAATGTTGGGACATAGAGTGCTTGTTAAAAATGCCTTTTGAGTGGTACTTAGATCAGAATGTTAAAGTATGTAAATAAAGGTGTACAGATGTAAAAAAAAAGAAATTTTCAGACTAAAATATGTTGGGAAAGCTTGCTTAAGCTTTATCAATTTAAGTCATAGGTAAAACATAAAATTGTTTTATGTTAATAAAAATTTCTGTGGTACATAAAATCAATAGCTATCAAGTTTAAGCCAAAATCATTGGTTGTCAAATAATGTTGTTTTTTTTTTTCTTTCAAAAAGCTTTATCAAGGGTTATATTAACATTTAGATAGCTGCTTTGGCTCAGAAAAGACCAGATTCTACTCTATTGTATGTAAAGTAACTGTCTCAATTTTGGCATTTTAAGTCCAGTGCTTATGACAAAATTACCTCTTAAGACATATTCCCTACTTTAGAGTACAGCCTCATGCTCAAACAATGGTCCTCATCTGAAAAAAAAAAAAAAAAATCAAGCTCCATGGTTATGTTTCCAATGTTCTCTGGGTAATTTGTAGCCAAACGTATCTGAACTAATCAAAGATGTTTTCACACAGGTGCTAAGACCTTATACTGTCTTACTCGTCCTTTTCTGACAATTTCTAGTTTAAATTAATTAAGTTTGTAAATCGATTGGTTCTGTTTCCAAGACTGGTAATAGATTCTGCCTATATTTATACATGTTAGATATTTAAAATGTGAGATGTGCCTATGTTCTATATCTCAGACATATGGCTTATGCTGCCACAGTACAACAAAAAATTTAAAGATAGGGCAAAATGATTTTAAAAGCCCTTGTGCCATTCTTTAACTAAGTCTATTTCAGTAATTACATGTGCTCTATATGTACATACATCCAGGTTGGTGTAACTTCCTTTCAGTGGAGACCCTGTGGTGATACCAGGACCACACGAGATGGCTGCTAAGAAAGCTGATGGCCCTAGATGAAGTTTTCCAGGACTTTAAGTAGCCTAGCTGGAGGCATAGAATTGGAATGCCAAAGACTTGTTGCTGGTTCGAATTATTGGACTTGGACATCAGTCAGTGACTAGAGTTGTTGGCCTTGAAGTTACAGAGTTTGATGTTTGCCCTAGTTGTTTTAACTCTTATATTGGTTGAATATTTCTTTGCTATGCCCAGTTCCATCTTTTGAAGTGTCAATGTTTATTCTGTGCCATTATGGTTTGGAGAATGATTTTTTGATAGTATGGCTCAGTTAAAAGACCTCAGCCAATGGGGATGTATGAACATCATTGGAATTGATTAAAAAAAAAAAAACTCTGGGGACTTTTAAAGTTGGACTTAATGTACTGAATTTTATATCATATATGGATATCAGTTTATGGAGGCCATTGGTGGAATGTAGTGGTTTGATTCAGGTGTTCCCCCATAAACTTAGGTTTTCTGAGTGCTAGGTTCCCAAATGATGGAGATGTGGGAACTAGCATCTCCTGAAGGCAGTGTAGTGTTGGGGACAGGCTTATGTATTTTAGAGCCAGTTTCCCCTTGCCAGTTTTTAGCACATGCTCCTGTTCCTGTTGTCCACCTTATATTGGCCAGGAAATAATGTCCACCCTCTGCTCATGCCATCATTTTTCCTGCTATTATGGAGCTTCCCCCTTGAGCCTGTAAGCCAAAGTAAACCTCTTATTTTCCGAAAAGGTGCTCTTGGTTGGGTCATTTCTACTAGCAATGTGAACCTGACTGCAACAAGCTAGGAAGCAGAGGTAGAAGATTCACTACCAATTCAAGGCCAGCCTGGCATAATTGATTCCAGTTAAGCTTGGACTAGAGTGAGATCTTAACTCAAAATAATCAAAATATAGCTGGGCATGGTGTCTCACACCTTTAATCTCAGCACTTGGGAAGTAGAGGTAGGAGGACTGTTGTGAGTTCAAGTCTCACCCTGAGACTACATAATGAATTCCAAATTAGCCTGAGCTAGAGTAAGATCCTACCTCAAAAAAATCATATATATATACATATATATATATATATATATATATATATATATATATATATATATCTTTTTAAAAAACAGAATGTAAACATAATAAAAGTAATTGGATACTGATAGTTGTGGCTTCAATGAAATACGTTCCCCAAAGGCTCATGTGTTTGAGAACTTGGTCCCCAGAGAAGTGCTGTTTGAGGTTATGGACTCTTCAGAAGGTAGAAGCTTGCTGGAAAAAGAGGGGCACTGGGGTGGGCCTTGAGGTGTTATAGCTTGGTTGTAATGCAATGTGACACTGGCCTCTTGCTCCAATCTTGCCTTTCTTACCCTCATGGAATCTACTATCTGGAACTATAAGTCTCAATAAATCTTTTGTTTTCCTAAGTTGCTTCTTGTTAGTTATTTGCTCACAACAATGGGAAATTGATTGAAACCACCTACATTTAAACATACAGTAACTATTTTTACTGAAAGACCATAATTACATCTAGCTACTTAGATATTCTTAACTTTACACTTTTGAACACTAATGTTTCTGCAGTGCCAAGTATTTGTAGATAAAATTATTTTTGTGTTTTCTGTTAATATTGTTTGTCCATAATCAAAATTAGGCCCGTAAAACACTAATTTAAATATCTAAACAATTTTAAAATATTTTGTAACATATTGAATTAGAATAAGAAAGGTAAATGCTTTTGTTTTATTTATTACAACCAATAAGTGTAAAAATGTGTATTGTGACCTAATTCCCATGATTTGTGAAAATATCCTCTCAGCTAAACTTCTGAGGCAATTTGTAATATGTTTCATATGCACTCATGAAATAGTTGTCCAGTAAAATACTTGTATTCATCTGTTCGCGGTGCTGGCAAATACCAATGCTATCACCACAACCACTTGCAGTAGAAAACCCTGTCCATTTTTCTTTTTCTTAAGTAGATCTCTCAAGCTAATGGGCTAACTCTGTGCATCCATGTATGGCTTCACCTAAAGTCAGTGTTCTATTCTTAGATGCTACTTGTGATTCTCTCAGTATTTTACCTTATTTTGTGTGTTCTCAGCAAAGGGATCAGAAAAAATAATCCCTTACAATTTACTCCCTTTTATAGCTTTGAGAACTGGGATGCATACCTCAGAGTTGAGCCAGATGAAAACGTGAGTACAGAAGCCAACCTTCATTCATTTTTTTTTTAATTTTTATTAACATTTTCCATGATTATAAAATATATCCCATGGTAATTCCCTCCCTCCCCACCCCCACACTTTCCCGTTTGAAATTCCATTCTCAATCATATTACCTCCCCATTACAAACATTGTAATTACATATATACAATATCAACCTATTAAGTATCCTCCTCCCTTCCTTTCTCCACCCTTTATGTCTCCTTTTCAACTTACTGGCCTCTGCTACTAAGTATTTTCATTCTCACGCAGAAGCCCAGTCATCTGTAGCTAGGATCCCCATATGAGAGAGAACATGTGGCGCTTGGCTTTCTGGGCCTGGGTTACCTGACTTAGTATAATACTTTCCAGGTCCATCCATTTTTCTGCAAATTTCATAACTTCATTTTTCTTTACCGCTGAGTAGAACTCCATTGTATAAATGTACCACATCTTCATTATCCACTCATCTGTTGAGGGACATCTAGGCTGGTTCCATTTCCCAGCTATTATAAATTGAGCAGCAATAAACATGGTTGAGCATGTACTTCTAAGGAAATGAGATGAGTCCTTTGGATATATGCCTAGGAGTGCTATAGCTGGGTCATATGGTAGATCAATCTCTAGCTGCTTTAGGAACCTCCACACTGTTTTCCACAATGGCTGGACCAGATTGCATTCCCACCAGCAGTGCAGAAGGGTTCCTTTTTTTCCACATCCCCGCCAACATTTATGATCATTTGTTTTCATGATGGTGCCAATCTGACAGGAGTGAGATGGAATCTCAATGTAGTTTTAATCTGCATTTCCCTGATGACAAGTGACGTAGAACATTTTTTTTAGGCGCTTATATGCCATTCGTATTTCTTCCTTTGAGAACTCTCTATTTAGCTCCTTAGCCCATTTTTTGATTGGCTTGTTTGATTCCTTATTAGTTAACTTTTTGAGTTCTTTGTATATCCTAGATATTAATCCTCTATCAGATATATAGCTGGCGAAGATTTTTTCCCATTCTGTAGGTTGCCTCTTTGCTTTTTTCACTGTGTCCTTTGCGGTGCAAAATCTTTGTAATTTCATTAGGTCCCAGTGGTTAATCTGTGGTTTTATTGCCTGAGCAATTGGGGTTGTATTCAGAAAGTCTTTGCCAAGACCAATATGTTGAAGGGTTTCCCCTACTTTTTCCTCTAGCAGTTTCAAAGTTTCCGGTCTGATGTTAAGGTCTTTAATCCATTTGGACTTAATTCTTGTGCATGGCGAGAGAGAAGAATCTATTTTCATCCTTCTGCAGATATTTATCCAGTTTTCAAAACACCATTTGCTGAAGAGGCTGTCTCTTCTCCAATGAGTATTTTTGGCATTTTTATCGAATATCAGGTGGCTATAGCTACTTGGGCTTACATCTGGGTCCTCTATTCTGTTCCACTGATCTACATGTCTGTTTTTGTGCCAGTACCATGCTGTTTTTGTTACTATGGCTCTGTAGTATAGGTTAAAATCAGGTATGGTGATACCACCAGCCTCTTTTTTGTTGCTCAGTATTATTTTAGATATTCGAGGTTTTTTGTGATTCCAAATGAATTTTTGGATTGTTTTTTCTATTTCCATGAAGAAAGCCTTTGGAATTTTGATAGGGATTGCATTAAATGTGTAGATTGCTTTTGGTAAGATTGCCATTTTCACGATATTGATTCTTCCAAGCCAGGAACAAGGGATGTTTCTCCACTTTCTAGTGTCTTCTGCAATTTCTCGCTTGAGTGTTTTAAAGTTCTCATTGTATAGATTCTTTACTTCCTTGGTTAGGTTTATTCCAAGGTATTTTATTTTTTTTGATGCAATTGTGAATGGGAGTGATTCTCTGATTTCATCCTCTGTGTGTTTGTTGTTAGCATATACAAAAGCTACTGATTTCTGTGTATTTATTTTGTATCCTGCTACATTGCTGTAGGTTTTGATCAGCTCTAACAGCTTGCTAGTAGAGTCTTTAGGGTCCTTTATGTATAGAATCATGTCATCTGCAAATAATGATAACTTGATTTCTTCCTTTCCAATTTGTATCCCTTTTATGTGTGTCTCTTGCCTTATTGCTATGGCTAAGACTTCCAAAACTATATTAAATAGAAGTGGAGACAGTGGACCCCCTTGTCTTGTTCCTGATTTTAGTGGAAAAGCTTCCAGTTTTTCCCCATTTAGTAATATGTTGGCTGTAGGCTTGTCATAAATAGCCTTTATTATGTTGAGATATGTTCCTTCTATTCCCAGTCTCTGTAGGACTTTTATCATGAAGGGATGTTGGATTTTGTCAAATGCTTTCTCTGCATCTAATGAGATGATCATGTGATTTTTGTCCTTCAACCCATTTATGTAATGTATTACATTTATAGATTTGCGTATGTTGAACCATCCCTGCATCTCTGGGATAAAGCCTACTTGGTCCGGGTGAATGATCTTTTTGATATACTCTTGTATTCTGTTTGCCAATATTTTGTTGAGAATTTTTGCATTTATGTTCATGAGGGAGATTGGTCTGTAATTTTCTTTTTGTGTTCTATCTTTGCCTGGTTTTGGTATCAGGGTGATGCTGGCCTCATAGAAGGAGTTTGGTAGAATTCCTTCTTTTTCTATTTCCTGTAAAAGCTTGAGAAGCAATGGTGTTAGTTCTTCCTTAAAAGTCTGGTAAAATTCAGCAGTGAATCCATCCGGGCCTGGGCTTTTTTTAGTTGGGAGATTATTGATAACTGCTCGGATCTCCATGTTTGTTATAGGTCTATTTAAGTGATTAATCTCATTTTGATTTAATTTAGGTAGGTCATATAGATCAAGGAAATCATCCATTTCTTTCATATTTTCATACTTTGTGGAGTATATGCTTTTATAGTATGTCCCTATAATTTTTTGAATTTCTCTGGAATCTGTTGTGATGTTACCTTGTTCATCTCTGATTTTATTAATTTGTGTCTCTTCTCTCTTTCTTTTGGTCAGATTTACTAAGGGTTTATCAATCTTGTTTATCCTTTCAAAGAACCAACTCTTTGTTTCATTAATTCTTTGGATTGATCTTTTTGTTTCTATTTCATTAATTTCTGCCCTAATCTTTATTATTTCTTCCCGTCTACTACTTTTTGGTTTGCCTTGTTCTTCTTTTTCCAAGGCTTTAAGGCGAAGCATTAGGTGGTTTACTTGTGACCTTTCTAATTTCTTAATATAGGCACTTAAGGCTATAAATTTACCTCTTAGAACTGCCTTCATTGTGTCCCAGAGATTTTGGTATGTTGTGTTCTCATTATCATTTGACTCTATAAATTTTTTGATTTCCTTTTTGATTTCTTCATTGACCCACTCATCATTTAGTAGTGTATTGTTTAGTTTCCATGATTTTGTGTATGCTCTATAGCCTTTCTTGCTACTGATTTGTAGTTTAATTCCATTGTGGTCAGATAGAATGCAAGGAATTATTTCAATTTTCCTGAATTTGTTAAGATTTGCTTTGTGTCCTAATATATGGTCTATTTTAGAGAATGTTCCATGTGCTGCTGAAAAGAATGTATATTCTGCAGCCTTTGGATGAAATGTCCTGTATATATCTGTTAGGTCCATTCCTTCTATGACCTCATTTAGTCCAGATGCCTCTCTGTTTATTCTTTCCCTGGATGACCTGTCAATTGATGAGAGTGGGGTGTTAAAGTCACCCACCACCACTGTGTTTGGTGTTATCTGTGACCTTAGTTCTAATAGTGTTTGTTTGACGAATTTGGGAGCCCCCATGTTAGGTGCATATATGTTTAGGATTGTAATGTCCTCCTGTTGGAGTGTGCCCTTAATCAATATAAAGTGACCTTCCTTATCTTTCTTGACTGACGTTGGACTAAAGTCTACCCTGTCTGATATTAGGATAGCAACCCCTGCTTGTTTTCTAGGCCCATTTGCTTGAAACACCGTCTTCCAACCTTTCACCCTAAGATAATGTTTATCCTTTGTAGAAAGGTGAGTTTCTTGGAGACAACAAATTGTAGGATCCTGCTTTTTAACCCAGTCTGCAAATCTATGTCTTTTCGTTGGGGCATTGAGACCGTTGATATTAAGAGATATTATTGAAAGGTGTGTATTTATGTTTGCCATTTGTGTGTGTGTGTGTGTGTTACTTGTTCTACCTGTGCTCTCTTCTGTTAACTGGTATTTGAGTATAGCTGGTTTTTTCTAGGTTCCTTATATGTGTGCTTTTCCTTTTGTTCAGCATGGAGGATTCTATCAAGTATTTTCTGTAGAGCTGGTTTTGTCTTCAAATACTCCTTTAACCTGCTTTTGTCATGGAATGTCTTTATTTCTCCATCTATTTGAATGGATAACTTTGCAGGATAAAGTAACCTTGGTTGACAGTTGTTATCTTTCAGAACTTGGAATATATCACTCCAAGCCCTTCTGGCTTTAAAAGTTTGTGTTGAATAATCTGCTGTAATCCTGATGGGCTTGCTTTTGTAGGTAACTTGATTTTTCTCTCTAACTGCTTTCAATATTTTTTCTTTGGTTTGTGTGTTTGGAAGTTTGAGTATAATGTGTCAAGGAGAGGTTCTTTCTGGGTTTTGTCTGGCTGGGGTTCTAAAGGCTTCCTGTATCTGTATTGGCACCTCTTTCCCAATTTGGGGGAAATTTTCCTCTATGATTTTGTTGAAGATGCCTACTATGCCTCTGGAGTGGAGTTCTTCTCCTTCTACTATGCCCTGAATTCTTATATTGGATCTTTTCATAGTGTCCCGAATATCTTGAAATTCCCACTCATACTTTTCTATAAGTTTGTCTTTCTCTTTGTTGGACTGCATTAGGTCTGCCGCCTGATCTTCTAGCTTAGATATTCTGTCCTCTCCCTCATCCATCCTACTGGTGAGATTTTCTACAGAGTTTTTTATTTCATTAACTGTGTTCTTCATTGCTAGTAATTCTGACTGGTTTTTCTTTATTATTTCTATTTCCCTATTTATGTCTTGTATTGCCTTCTTTATTTCATTAAATTGATGTCCTGCCTCTTCTTTGATTCCTTTGATTTCCTCTTTGATTTCCTCTTTGATTTCTTCTTTGATTGTTTTCATGTGTTCTTTGACCTCTTTGAACATATTTATAATTATTCTTTTGAACTCTTTCTCAGGCATTTCCTCTAACTCTTTCTCACTGGAGGACATTTATGATGCATTAATATTTTTAGGTGGATTTATATCATCTTGCTTTTTAGTGTTTCTTGTGTTATAATGTATATATTTTTGCATCTTGGATTAAGTTAATGCTTGGATTTTCTAGCTAGCTGTGTATTCTTAGCTGCATCAATTGATTTGATGTAATATATTTTCAGGGTTGGACCTTAAGGTATTAGGTGTGGCTCTTAAGACTCTCAGAGTATCTACAAAGATGTTCTTAGGGATTGAGTTTCCCTGCTATAGGAGTATTCAAGCAGGCTGAGTGGAATAAAATACTGGTAGATTCTAAAATTTAACTAAACACTGTACACATTCAATCAAAAACAGCCCTGAGTATGTATGCAAGAGTAGTTATTATAATGACCAGATCCTCTATCACCAAAGAGGTTTAGATTTCTGGTCTGTTGAGGTATCCAAGTCAGCTTGTGACCAAGTGAGTCCCTTCCCTGGTGCAATCCCAGTTACCTTGGGTGATTGTGGTCTCAGTCAAGTTGCTGCCTGGGTCGTCGGGCTCCTGTTCTGATTTCTGGAGCTGGGCACTTGCTTTTCCTACGGGGCAAACTGAGCCGCTGCTGCTGCCTCTGCTGCTGTTGTAGCTGCCACCACCGGAGCCACCACCGCTGCTGAAGCTGCCGCTGCCGTGCCCACCGCCGCTGCTCACCCCGAAGCTGCTGCTGCGGGATCTGCCGCCGCTGCCGCTCCTGGGTCCGCTGCTGCTGGGGCCGCTGGTACCGGTGCTGGAGCCACTGAAGTTGCTGCCGAACTCTGCTCCTGCTTGGGTCCTGCTGTCAGCCCAAGTTGGCGTGGCCGGTCCCGGGCCGCTGCTGTGTTCGCTGGAGCTGGGTTCAGGCGGTGGGGGAGGGGAGGGAGCCGCGGCTGCTCTGGTTGTATCGCTGTTCCACGTGTGCTTCTACATCGCGGTCTGCTCCTCCCTCCGTTGCTCGCTGCCGCTCTCCCCTCACGTTTCCCGAGTTGCGGAGAGCGCGGTGTGAGGGGAAAATCCCGCACCTGGCTTGTCCTGCGGCTCGAGCCGAGAGTCCGGCGGCTTTCTGCCGCGCCGCGGCTGCGGCGGTTGGCCGAGCTGCCCCGGAGCCGCTGTTCCCGCCTGTGCAGGCTCTGGATGCTCTATAACTCTTCTACTTCTCCGCTGCCGCCTCAATTTCCTATACACCTCACTTTTTAGTAAAAGTGTGTATTTTGCTGAGTTTTTTTGGTCTTTTTCCCCCCTAAGCTGCTTTGGCATGGTACCTACGCCGCCATCTTAACCGGAAGTCTCTCATTTTTTTTTTTTTTTTTTAATCATGATGGGCAGTGCTTTAAAACATGGTTAGGTTCTGAAGGCATGTTTTTCCTCAAGGCATTTTTATAAGGAGTCAGATAACTTCTTTCTTAAGAAGTATTCTTTCACTTATCTCATGCAAATGCATCCCTAGTATTCACTCCATTATCTTTGAGGTGCATAGAGCTGAGTTGGTTCTGCACTGAATATTGCTTATTTTATTGACCTGAGATAAAAGCTATACTATTACCTACACATAAAAAGCTTCACTTTCATACCTCTAATCTTCTTTTCATTGATTTTGATTGTAACATTCATGTGTAAAACAATATCAAAACATGGTAGGGAGATTTATAATGCAGACAAAATGTGCGTTATTGGTGATGCAAATGAGTGTGGATCCTTTGGACATTAAATATAAGTAAATTTGTCTTTATATATAAATGCAATCTTGAAAGTGAGGACTTTGGCAAGAACAAACTGGGACACATTTGCTGGTTCAAAATAAAAATTATTGAAAATGTTGCAAAATATTTTGCAAAGGACCAATAAATTCTAGAAGCAAAATGTCTTACTAGACCTGAGAATATTATATAGAAATACAATTTGTTCTTTCAGTGGAATGTCTTACTAATTATGAAAGGAACAAAAGCAAGAAACATGTTAAGGCCTGTGGTGGATTGATTCAGTTGTCCCACATAAATTTAGGTGTTCTGAAGATTAGATTTCCAGCTGATTGAGATTTGGGAATTAATGCCTCCTGGAGGGAGTGTATTGTTGGGGTTGGGCTTATTGGTGTTATAGCCAGTTTCCCCATGCCAGTGTTTGCCACACTCTCCTGTTCCTGTTTACCACCTTATGTGTGCCAGGGACTGATGACCACCCTTTGCTCATGCCATCATTTTCCTCTGCCATAATGGAGGTTTCCTTCAAGCCTGTAAGCCAAAATAGACCTCTTTTTCCCACAAGCTGCTCTTAGTTGGGTGACTTCTACCAGCAATGCAACCTAACTGCAAGAGTAAAGTTGTACGAAGGAGTGGGATTGCTGCTAGACACCTGGCTGTATGGATTTGGCCTTTTGGAGCTGATTTTCAAAAGGAATGTGGAAGGATTTGAAACCTTGGCTTAAGAGATGCCTTTCAGTGCTGTAAGTACAGCTTGATGGACTAGTCTGGTCAGAGTTGAAAGACCTGAATGCAGTAATCACTATGGACTGTGAAGTTTGGCTTATGAGGGTGAGAAAGAGCTTTGCTTGGACTAGGCTAGCAGTTTGTGTGTGAAGCTTGCTCTTATGCATGTGTCCTGAGAAGTTGTGCAGGGTTGCTTTGAGTAGAAATGAACTGGTGTGAGCAGAGGAATGTGGCACAGAAAGAAAAATCTTTGGGTGAACTGTTGCCTGTTCAGTTGTAATTGAGAGATTACAACCTCTGAGACTGGGCTAGCTGACATGCATTGGTGCAACAGGAAGAATGTGGACGCTTTTGGAGGTTCCTATATGCTCAAGAAGTGTCCTGTTCCTCAAAGTCTGCTTTACCACCCCCCCCACTGGATTGACAAATTGGCACCCTACCTGGTATTGTGGTGTATAAGAAATGCAAGAAAGAGAGGGTCATTGAGTTTGCAACATGGTCTTGTGTTTTGGAAATGGCCATGGGCTGTGGGAAGCAGGTTTGCTGGATAACTGCATGGAGACTCCATGGGGCCATGAGGATGAACAGTGGATTGCAGTGGAAACCCAGTGGAGATGCCAGGACCACCAGATGGATGCTAAGGAAAGATGCCAGCCCAGATGAAGTTTTCCAGTACTGGGAGTTGCCTAGGTGGAGTGTTGGAATTGGAATGCCTGAGATTAATTGCTGATTAGAATTATTGGATTTGGAGATTTTTCACTGGCTACAGTTGTTGAACTTGAAGCTATATAGTTTGATGTTTTCCTTGCTTGTTTTAAATCTTGTATTGGTTGGATATTTCTTTGCCGTCTTTTGCAGTGTGAATGTTTATTCTGTGTCATTATGTTTTTTTTTTTGTTTTGTTTTGTTTTTGTGGGGGAGAACTCGGGTATTATGGCTCAGTTAAAAGGTCTTGGACTATGGGGATGTTAGTACATCATTAGGATTGATAAAAAAAAAAAAAAAAAAAAAAAAACTAGGGCTGGAAAGATGGCTTAGCGGTTAAGCGCTTGCCTGTGAAGCCTAAGTACCCTGGTTCGAGGCTCGGTTCCCCAGGTCCCACGTTAGCCAGATGCACAAGGGGGCACACGCATCTGGAGTTCGTTTGCAGAGGCTGGAAGCCCTGGCGTGCCCATTCTCTCTTTCTCCCTCTATCTCTCTTTCTCTCTGAGTCTGTTGCTCTCAAATAAATAAATAAAAAATTTAAAAAAAACTATGGGGGCTTTTAAAGTTGGATGAATGTATTGCATTTTACATCATACATGGTTATCAGTTTATGATGGACAGAGGCAGGATGTGGTGGTTTAATTCAGGTGCCCCCCATAAACTTAGGTGTTCTGAATACTAGGTTCCCAGCTGATGGAGATTTGGGAATTAATGCATAGTGGAGGTGGTGTATTCTTGGGGGCAGTTTATGGGTGGTCTAGCCAGTTTCCCCTTGCCAGTGTTTATCACACTCTCCTGCTCCTGTTGTACACCTTATGTTGTCCAGGGGTTGATCTCCATCCTCTGCTAATGCCATTTTCCTCCCTGCCATCATGGAGCTTTCCCTTGAGCCTGTAAGCCAAAATAAACCTCTTTTTCCCACAAACTGCTCTACATTGGGTGATTTCTACCAGCAATGTGAACCTCACTGCAGCAAACCTATCTTAAAAATATCTCCTCTGTCTTCTTAATAAGGAATGTATGAGTTTCTATAGAGATTAATTAATGAATACGGTATGTTATTCAACAAGTTTTCTCAGAAGTTTGACCTTGTAGTATGTAATGTATCATGGTTTTTTTGCCACATACCCTTTCTGGTTTTTTTTATTTTGTGCAATTTTTGCTTTTGTTTGATTTTTTAAAAATATTCATTTGTGTATTTGAGAGAGAGAGAGGGAGGGAGAGAGAAAATGGGCACACTAGGACCTCTATACACTGCAAATGAATTCTAGAAACATCTGGCTTACATGGGTCCTGGGGAATTGAACTGGGTCCTTTGGCTTTGCAGGCAAATGTTTTAACTACTAAGCCATTTCACCAGCCATTGTTTGATGTTTTTTGTTTGTTTGTTTGTTTGTTTGTTTGTTTGTTTTTAATGGGAACATCTCAGTCTAGCCCAAGCTGATCTGAAACTTACTCTGTAGCCCCAGGCTGGTCTCCAACTCAAGGAACTCCTCCCTCCTACCTGTGCCTCCCAAGTACTCAAGTACTGGGATCAGAGGTGTGCCCATACTCGACTGCTACATACACTTTCTTCTGGAGAAGCACATTTTTTACATATAATTGTTCTTTTCCTTTTCAAAAAGGTTTTGTGCTCATGTTAATATTTTTGACCCTATTTTGTGTGAGAAAAGGACAGTAATGGGGTGATAGAGAGATGCAACTAAAGCTACAGAGACAAAGATAGGCAGAAGATATTCATCACTGTATTTATGATGATGAAACTTGGTGATGATAGTATGGTGGCCTAAACCTAATCAAGATGAAAAATTCCAAGTGTGAAACTTAAGTACTGAGGTATGAATATGGGTTTTTACAGTTAACTTCTCATTGCTTGCAGAAAGCATACAACCAAAAGCAGTTTGTGGGTGGAAAGTTATTTTTTTGGCTTAGATATTGAGGGGTAGCTCCATGATGACAGTGGAAAATGTGACATTAACAGAAGATGGACATCACCTCATCACCAACATCAGATGGACAATAGCAGGAGGAGAGTGTGCCAAACACTGGCAAGGGGAAGCTGGAAATAACATTGAAATTACCACTCCCAGCAATTCATCATCCCCAGGGGATTCCAATTCCCAAATTACCACCAGCTGGGGACCTAGCACGAGGTAATGGGGGACACCTGAATCCAACCACCACATGGGTCCTGTTAAGCTTGATGGTAAGATTTGACTGTGTACTTTAGTTTTCAAAGATTTTGTTGTTATGTTTTGAGCAAATCTTGATTTCCCTGCCCCCATTTTACCCTCTCAACCCCCACCCCCATGTATCCTCCTTACTATTATTGCCTTCTTTCTATTTCAAGTATCAATGACCATTGACAATGCAGGCAAATTTATCAAGTGACTTTTCTCACATGTAATATTAGAATAATTAATTCTGTGAGATACACAATATTATGAAACCATTTCAGCCATATTGGTTAAAAATACAGATTCTTAACCGAGAATATTTGTGGGCATGTCAGCTCTATTCCTTAGTACTTGTGTGAGCGTGAGCCAATGAGTTTGACTCTATGCATAATTTTCTTCCTCATAATGTTACCTCACTCATCAAAGTAGTCACGAAGTTGAAATATTTTTGGAATATTTATATGCTACAAATAACTAATGTGTTATTACAGCAATGTAGAGTAAATGCACTGTTATAAATTAATGCAGTATTAACTAAAAAGAAGTAAAAGGAAATCATTGTAAACCATGTTTTGAACCAAGTTATTAAGTTTATTATTTTGCAGAATTGTAAAATCTTATCACATTACTTCTTTTAAGGAAGGTCTCAGTTGGTAATACTTTATTACATTTACTTTAAATATATGATTTTAGGTAGATTTTAAATGACAGTAACAAATATTACCTTAAAGTTTATGCTACAGTAAAATACTTTTGATTATCAGTTTTTTTTTTTTTAACTAGTTCCATTCTGTTAACAGTTTTTAGTTGGAATCTGCTTACCTTTTTAAAAACATTCTAATAGATACAATTGATTAATTTTGATCCTGGCTTGTCAATTTTCATTCATGCAGTAATTATTGCAATTGAATACTATGGGTTGTAATATGTTTCCTCAATGGAAACAAGCATGAATTTAATTAGAAGAAGGGAAAAGTTAAATATATATATAAAAATAATCCTTCTTGAAATAAAGGAATTTTCTCTTCTGCAAATGCATGCTCTTTCTAATCAATCATTTTATCTCGCTTTTTCTGTTATAAGAAAGAGTCCTTAACTGACATTTCATTTATTTGAAAGTCCAAGAATTTTAGAAATCATTCATTGGTTGTTCTGTTGTCAAGTAAAATTATTAAGCTAGAAGACAGTTTAATATTTTCTGAGTAGCTTGTAGAATATTGCATAAATGTTCAAGGAAATTATTAAAACAGATTTTCAAGTAACAGATTCTAAAATGGTATCACCAGGTATCTAAGACAGAAGAGTCATGATCTTCTATCACTATAGTTTTGACAGGGGCAAGCAATCCAACATAAATCAATTGGAATGAAAAACTGTCATTTAAAGCCTACGTTGATTTTCTTATGTCATTAAAATCTTTACTTCAAACACTCCAAACATTTCTCTTTCTTGATAAGCATAACATATGGAGTGTCAAAAGTATGTTATTTTGCTGTGGTGAATTTGATACAAGTGAATTTTACAAAAACCTATATGAATTCTTTAAATACTGTAAATTTTATATTTAATCATATTCATGCAACTTAAGGTAAAGGAATATAATTTAGCATTACTGATAACAACCTTTGCATTCAAACCATTCTCATAAATTAAGAGAAATTAAAGCTTACAAAAATGTATACTCTCTTGACATAAGTCCTTAGTTTTCATGTTTTTAATAACGTTTTTGTTATAAATCATTATAATGAATTCTGTAAAATAATTAGAAATTAAAACCTTGAATAGGATCAGTTATTAGCATATGCTTGCCTCCTATAAAAAATAGAAAAATGGATACTCATGTATATGGTCATGTCAACTTTTCTTGATTTATGGTTCTTATTATTTGTAATCTCTTCATAAACTTTATTTCCTTTTCTGTCTCAGGGGACAGTGTCTCTCAGCCATACCAAGACATATTCCTTCTTTTATTCTTCATCCTATTTTTTCACTCACACTACAAAAGTTTCTCTTGTTCTTCCTCCTCTTTGTTTCCCTCTGAATCCCAATATGACTAAATATTCTTTATTGTAGAAAATGAAAACCCTACACAATGACAATAGTTTTGTTGTTGTTGTTGTTATTGTTCCAGCTTTAAGTCTCTGGCCCACTTCCTTTTTGGTTATTCCCATTCTTATGTTTTAAGCAGTATCTTATTCCATTATGTAGCCTAGACTGGCCTCAGATTTAATATCTTCCTGCCTTAATTTCCTGAGCACTGTCATGAAGAACAAAGTACAAAAACACAGTATCTTCTCTTAGCAAAAAGTCTTTGCATTATACATGTCTTAAGGTCATAAAGAGGAGCTCAATTGTGAAGCCCCCAAATCAGACTTATTCTCTTCCAATTCTTCCCAAATAATTAACAGATTTGCGGTTGTTTTTGTTTATTGGGATTCCAGAAAGAGAAGAGAACATATTTTATTCATCTTTTTTTTTTTTTTTGTATTCCAAGTTAATTCACAGATCATACTGGGCTTTTATTAAGAATTTGTTGGACAGAAAATTGAAATTTTAAACATCTTTCAAATAATAAAAATAGATTGCATTAGGAATAAGCAAGATGTGAAAATGCATTTGTACCATGGTGACATATAGTACAGAACAAAGCAAGAAAATTCACATGCAACATACACAATAAAATTAATGTCTAATAAATTATAGTCTAAGGCTGAAGCTGAGTTGTAAGAATTTTGTCTATCAAGGTGCAAATCTGAGTCCGATTCCAAGATCTCCAAAGAATTTGAAGGTAATCTTATCCATCAGCTGGGGTAAGATTCAACCTTGGGCCCAGAGTTAGAATAAACTTAAGGGTGACCCATAGGAGAGCAAACAGTTACCTTTTAATGAGGCAAGAAACCTTCTGTCTATTATGGTTATCCTGGTTGCCTAAAAAAAGTGTGTGCATGTTTGTGTGTATACATCCATGAATATGTTTGTATGGTATGCTCCAGAATTAAGAAAGCAGGTTGAAATAGGTGAGAAAAGATAAGGTCTTTTAGAAGAATTAAATTCCAGGGCTGGAGAGATGGCTTAGCAGTTAAGGCGTTTGCCTGCAAAGCCAAAGGACCCAGGTTCGATTCCCCAGGACCCACATTAGGCAGATGCACAAGGGGACACACGTGTCTGGAATTCGTTTGCAGTGGCTGGAGGCTCTGTTGTGCGCTTTCTCTTTCTTTCTCTCCCTCTTTCTCTGTCAAATAAATAAATTTTAAAAAATATATATTAAGAATGAAATCCCCACTTGTTTTGTACAGGTTTCAGACATGTTATCCACAATCTATGCTATTTATCAATAAGAAAACAATTTATTTGAGTTGTACAGCCTTTCCTTTAACTTGAATATCATATGTACTTTACTGTTTTCATATATGAAAATACATAACTTAAGTCAGACAAGGTGGCACATTCCTGCAATGTTAGCACTCTGGAGGCAGATGCAAGAGTACTGCCAGTTCAAAACAAGCCTGGGCTACATAGTAAGACAGTGTCTTAAAATAAATAAAGCTAAATAATTTTAAATGTTTTCATAAATAAATATTGTTTTATATAATTCATTCTGTAATTGTTTTGCTTTTGATAGAACTAGGGAGTCAAGTTTCACTTGTCTCAGTCTCCACCACATCTTGCTAGGAAATAGTACTAAAAATAATTTGCATATAAGGCCATGTCTCAGGCTTTGTTTTGGGGTTAGTGTAAGCTTAGGTAGGAATAAAATCAAAGCAACACTATGACAGGTCTAAAACCCTATGATGAAGCTGAATTGTCAGGTTGCAGCATCATGCCTTTCGAATCTGTAATACACAGACCTGAAGCTTTCATAGAAAGAAATTTGAAATAGTTCCATTTGACTTTAGATATATCACCATCGAATAAGAACTTCTTTTTCTATATACCATTTTATCCAGAAATGCTCAAAACTTCCACAGCCTCAGTATAACCTTTGGGCTTCATATACTCTTTTCAGAATAATAAGGAATTCATGGAATCCATCAGTAAGTGTCAGTCATCTGTCAGGCATTTTGCTAATGCTAAGGTGGTGAAACAGTGATGAGCAACAAACACAGAGTGCCTATTCTCAGAAAGAAAAGCATGTGAAATTACTGAATATAAATCCCAATAACCTTTGTCCTTATAATTCAGCACATGGTAACAATCTCCAAGGTAAATGAAAGATGCTTAGAACGGAAATACACAACTAAGCAACTGCTCACATGACAGGATCAATTCCATTCAGGAGTAAAAACACATTACCTCTGGAGAAATACAAAAGTGGTATTAATTAAGTACCATAATTTCTAAAATGTAAACAATAGGAAAGTGAAAAGCAAAGTAACACTTGAATAATTGTTAATGTCACCTCAATATAGCAAGATAGAAATTATGATACATGATATTTCTAATTATCTTATAAAAACACTACTGTAAGTGCAGGAAAAAAAAACTATACTAAGTAAAATAATAAGAATCCTATCACTTATAGAGGTATTTCTACCTGTAGCAGTAGAAATGAATCTGGATTAAAATGGCATGTTTGTTAACAGCATAAATCCTATCCTTTGTCCTAAAACAACATGGCTGTTTTTTGAAATGGCAGGGGTCCTTTCAGCTTGTCCCCACAGGAAGTGAACACAGGCAAGCCAGCCCTAGAAAGCCTCATCAATCAGACAAGCCTTGGTTCTTGCCACTTCATAATTGAAGAGGAACTAATTCTAAAGAGGGCAGGAGGTATATGTCATCTGTATTCCTAACAATGCCTCCTGCATCCAGTCCAGTCAGAGAGTCAATTTTTGATATGCTACCAATAACTTACAGATTCATGTCCTTGTAAGAACAATACTCTAACAGGTCATGCTTCGACTGCTCTCTCCTCAGAGAAAGAAGCTGAACAGAAATAATATAGTTTTCAAAAATTGACCATAGAAGAATATGAGAAGTTACTGGGGAAAGATGCCAGAGGCAAAATACCCAGAAGTAACAAGAAATATTACTATATAGATATGGCTAGATGAAAACTGTCAGAAAGACACCTGCCAATGCACACCAATTGCATAATGGAGACAGCTTGTAGCTAACACTCAGACTAAATGAAATGGCTGTATCCAGGAAATTGACAGCAGTCGTCATATGTTACTTGCTTCAAAGAAATGTAATTCTTTACTCTTGGAGCTAAATATATGATCCTCTTACATAAGAGTTGAATTTTATATAATTATTTACTTCTGTTTTGGAGATGTACTTTCTATGTGTATAAAAGTGGTCTTCAGTAATAGAGTCACTTGGAAAATTGTTTTTATGGTTAAGAGACACAAAAAAATAATAGACAATGTGTTACATAAGAAAAGTGCCTGGAGGCATATAGTGTGGGTCAGCAATTCATGGTAGACTGGTTTAAGCTCAAAGGTGTCAAGGTGATGGAGAGTACAACTCACTTGGTGCAGCCACCCCGAAAAGAGGGCAAACAGCCAGAGGCACCTAATCTGGATTCTTCCCCTAACTGTTTAGATTCACTTTTGCCACACATCAAATTCAGAAGCTGCTTTTCACACATAGTAATTACACAGAAAAGGTGTGTGTGTGTGTGTTATTTTCTTTTCTTTTGTCTCTGGCATTTGGATGTGACTCACAGAAGAGAAAGGCCATGAAAAATATTTTATTGTTGCAGCAGCCTCTTCCTCAGGGGAGTTTGAAAGACAGAACTGGGTTTTGTAAATAGTGGAAACAAAATTTTCTATTTTCAGTATTTAATATCTGAAATTTTTGAATTCCAAATGTAGTTGTAATTTGTTTTATTGCATTCTTATGAAAAAGTATTTTCTGTGCTATTTTGTTTTATGTTGCCTGTTTTCCTCACGATTGTACAGTTTATTAATAATAATTCAAACACTATGTTATATTTGGAAAGTGTTTACCCAAACACTTCATTTGTTCTTTAGCAGAATGCAGATAATTGTTTTCTCTATTATAAATGTTGAAATTTGATCACAGATGCTATGTGACATGCAAAGATTGCTTGACTAATAAGTAATAGAGCTAGTACCAGAACCCAGTATTTTATGATTCATACTTCAATACCATTTTCAAAATGTTAAAGTATGTTTCTTGTTCAAAAGTGGGAGAACAATAGTCAGCTTTTTATAACTATAAGGAAATATATGGGGTAGCCTAACTTTATAAAGCAAAGATTTATTTAAGTCATATTTCAAGGACTAAAATGTGACAGCTTTCTTGCTGGTAGAGTCCTGAAATGACACAAGACATCCATAGCAAGAGACAGGGAGCAGACATGTGTATCTGTGTGTCTATCTGTTCTGTCTCCCATTCTTTTTTTTTTTTTTTCTGTCTCCCATTCTTGAAAAGGCATCAATATTCAATTATGAAGGCTTCATCCTAATTATTTTATCCAAAAGTAATCCCTTCCTAAACATTACAGTAAGATTAAATTGAAATCCTTTTGTTTCACTGTGGAGAATAAATTTATGAGTGTAAATCTTAGGGGAGACTAAAATTGTACCCAAAATAAAACATACATCATCTACATAGACACTGAAGTGCATCATCACTGAGGTCATATGGAAGCTGTCAGCTGAAGTATAATTTGAGCAAGTTACTTATTAAGAAACACATCCCCAAAGTATCTCCGACTGAAATTAATTACATTTTCATATTAGGTTGCTGAATTTTAAAACTTTATTCTTGGCTAATGGATCTTGCTTAAAGCCTGGCAACCAAGATTCAAGTCCCTAGTATTCATGTAAAAATCAAGATGCACAAAATAGTGCCAGCACCTGCAGTTTGTTTATAGTTACAGGAGGCATTGGTGTGCCCATACTCTCTCTCCCTCTTTGTCTGCCTCTCTTGATCTGTCTCTCATAAATAAATAAATAAAAATATTTTATAAAATTTCTCATCTGATGATTTTAGAAACTTCATTGAGTGAAAAGATAGCACAGTGACATGATCATGAGTGGAAGGAAAATCGTGACAGCTACAATGTGTAAAAAACCAAATAACTTCTGGCATAAAATAAGCATATTCCTTGTGCCTGGCAATATATGATGGATTTTGATACATTATTTTGGTAGATCATTGAAACACATCATAAATTTAGACATTTATTTTTTCTATTAAACAGATGAAGAAAGTGAGTTCATGAAGTTAAAAAAGAGGGTTGGGAACTGGCTTGGCAGCTAAAGGCACTTATTTGTCTGATGGCCTTTGTTCAGTTATTCCATAGCATCCACATGAGGCCAGATCCACAAAGTGGCAAAAGGGATTTGGAGTTCATCTGCAGTGGTAAGAGGCCCTGGCATACCCATTCTCATTCTTTCACTCTTTCTTTATCTCTACCTCTCTCTCCTATCAAATGAATAAATAAAAATATTTTAAAATAAGCTTAAAAATCTTCCTCAATGTAATGTAGTTCAGTGTCAGACCAAGGATAATAATAGATTCAGTCTTCAATACCATAGTTATTATTTCATATACTCTTTATAATAAGCTTTCAAATGATATATATTCAGGTTTTATAAATGGGAAAACTGATTCTCAGACTCAACAGTGTCATGTAGTTCAAGGCCCTATAGATAATCAACACCCATAAAATAAATTCACCTTACCAAACTTCCAGTCATACTATAGCAAATCTTGATCCAATGTAGAGAAAGACAACCAGAATGAGTTTAACCTTTTCTACATTAGAATAGTTCACTGGAATAGTTTACTAGTAGTTTAATTGCAGCACTTAGGAGGCAGAGGTAGGAGGATAATCATGAGTTTGAGGCCACCCTGAGACTACATAGTAAATTCCAGGTCAGCTTGAGCTAGAGTGAGACCCAACCCCCACCCAAAAAAATAATAGTTTACTAACATAGATAACAATGAAAAAGAATAGAGTCTAGAAGTAAACTCATGTTTCTACAGCCATGTGATTTTCCACAAATATGCTAATATGAGCAACAATAAGAAGTACAGTATTTTAATTTTATTTAAACTTTATTTTTTAAATTTATCTTTATTTATTTGAGAGAGAGGGGGAGAGATAATGGGTGCTCCAGGGTCTCCAGCCACTGCAAACGAACATCAGATACATGTGCAACCTTGTGCATCTGACCTAGCGGGTCCTGGGTAATCAAACTGGGATCCTTTGGCTTTGCAGGCCCTCACCTTCAACAGCAAGCCATCTTACCAGCCCTGTATTTTCAATGAATGGTCTTGTGAAAATTTGTTATTCATCTGTAGAGGAATGAAACTTGACACCTTCCTCTTACTAGTTACAAAAAATCAACTCAAATAGGATAAAGAGCTAAGTTAGAAACCAGAAACAATGAATATATTAAAATAAGATATTGAGGAAGTTCTTTAAGACCTTGGGATGAGTGATGTTGCTTTCAATAATACCTTAAATAAAAGCAAGTTAGGTGTATAAGAATTTATCAAACTAATATAGTCTTGCACAGCAAAGGACAATCAACAGAATGAAGAGATAATTTGCTGGATGAGGATAAAGGTTGTCAACTAAACATAACACTACCAAGAGGTTGATATCACTTCACTCCAATGTATGCTTGGCATTAAAAAAGACCAAACATAGGGCGGGAGAGATGCCTCAGTGGTTAACGTGCTTGCCTGTGGTGCCTAAGGACCCATATTCAGTCTCTCTTCAGATCCCACATAAACCAGATCCACAAAGGTTAGGCAAATACAAGGTCACACGTGCCCACTAGGTGGTGGAAGCATCTGGAGTTTGATTGCAGTGGTGGAGGCCCTTGTGTGTCAACTCTCATTCTCTCTCATGTGTGCACACATGCATACTCTCTCAAAATTAAAACAAAAAAGACCAAAAATATCATGTGGTGACAAGAACATGGAAAAAGTAAATCTTCAAAGAATAATGGTGGTAATGTAAACTAGAATGGACATTATGGAAAATAGTATACATTTTCTCAAAAGTTAAAGATATAACTCTTATATGATGACCTATTGCATTACTGTTTATATATGTAAAGGAAATTAAATCAGTATGTTTAGTAGAAATTCACATCTTCATGTTTATTGCATGACTATTCATAAAAACCTAAAAGTGAAAACATTGTGTTCCTGAATGATGAATTGATAAGAAAAGTGTGGCATATATAAAAAATGAAATATTAATTTCCAATTAAAAGAATGAAATTCAATCATTTGCATCAATTTGAATTACAGTAGAGATCATTCTATTAGTGAAGTACACCAGGCATTTAACATTAAATAATGCATAATCTCAGTCATACATACATTATTTTAAAAAATATTCTTATCATGATTATGGCACATGCCTGGAATCTCAGCATACAGGAAGCTAGCTAGAAGAGGAGGGTTGTGAGTTCATGGCCATCCTGGACTGTATAGGTATAACTTATCCAAAATATTGATCTCATATAAATAATACAGGCTAGGGAGTTTAAGAAGTAGGGAAGTGGGTAAAATTTAGTCAACGGAGTTAGAGTTAGATATGAATAAGTTCTAGTGTGCAATCACACAGGACTTTAAGCTTTTTTATCATAAAGATATAATGACTGATTAGTGAGGTATGTATATCTATCCTGGTTGAAACATTATATAGAGAGAAAAATGTTACATGATATAGGCATTTTTTATATTTTTATATATCAAAAATAATTCAACTTAAATTTTCAAAGCTTATTATCAATTATAATTCATACCGATTTTTCAAAAATAGAAATTTAAGAAAACATGGGAAAACAGTAGACAAAACTACAGTATGATATCCTTTACTTTTCCTCTCAAGTCTGATTTTTCAATTTGTAATCTCCACTTCCAATTCCCTTTTTGTTTATTTTGCTTTCATTTGGCTTTTTGAAACAGGGTCTCAATCCATAGCCCAGGCTAACGAACTCATGGCAAACCTCTTCTCAACGTCTCCAGTACTGGAATTACAGGTATGTGACACACACCCAGCTACAAGTATCCATTATTTATTTGAGTGCCCTAATTATCAAGAGGAAAGCAAAGCACATCTTTGAAGTCTGTCTACATAATAAGTAATTCCCTAATTCCATAAGTATTTGCCTGTGTTGTCTTGCATCTTTGTTTATCCCATGCTAACCATCAGACTGCATTTTCCAGGTATCCAGTTCTAGAAAGAAATGGTGCCAAGAAAACAAACTAATACTTAGTATATTGTATATGAATAATAAATGTTTAATGCTATTATTCCCTGGAATATTTATCCTCATAAAGGATTACGCAGCATTACCTCAAATGAAGAAATTTATTTCATTTTTTATTAGATACGGACATATTTATTATGTAAACAACACATGTCAATACCATCTTTTTCCTCCTCCCTGTCCCTTTCCAGAAGAGGCCTTCCTCATTGGAGATGCAGGTCAACCCCATGGGGATGTGTGTCATGCATTATGGGAGGGAAGAGGCAATGTCTCTGTGCAAAATGTTCCAACTTGTGGCTCTAAAAATCTTTCTGTCCCCTATTTCCCAAAATTTCCTGAACCATGCTGGGAGCATTTTTTTTTTTTAAATTTGATTTATTAGTTTTTTTTTTTTTTCATCAAATACAGGCAGTTTGGTACCATTGTTTAGGCTCATCTATGATCTACCCCCTCCTATTAGACCCTCCTTGTTGATGTAAATGGGTCGTGCATTGTGGAGTTAGTCCCCAGTTATTGGTATGCTAAATGTCTCTACTTCAGGGACAGGCACTTAGGAGCCTCTGGATCTCTGGTTTGGTACGTGTTGAGTGTCCTCAGTGTCTATCTCCTTCACCCTTGTGCTGATATCAGATTCACTAAGAAAGCAGCACTCTTGCTTGTTTCCCCAACAAAGGAAGAAATTTTGATTGTTAAATGGATTTCATTATTTTATGATGAATTAAAACTGTGATACAATTGTCACTTTCATAATCACAAAATCACTTTACTTGTGTATCATTTCTTTAAAATATTTCTGGAATGTTATAGTCACGTTAAGTGACTACATTGAAGTAGTTAGGAATGCAACTTGGTTTTAAAGTCATCCACTTCCCACCCTACCCTATTTAACTTACCTAAGGGTTTTTGTTTTGTTTTGTTTTGTGTTTTAGTAAATGTAGTAAGAATAGCAGTACTTCAGAGTTTTGAGATATTCAAGTTAGCAAGGTTGTGATTTCTAAGATTGCCTGTTGTCTCAATAATCTCATCTTTAAAGTTATGGCTGTCTTAGTGTAAGGGTAATTCCATGTCTTGCTAAATCTGATGCCATCAGACTGTAAGAAAACTCCTAGTCTCTGGTCAGCAAAAAAAAAAAAAAAAAAAAAAAGAGAGAGAGATACTTGCCCATGTGTCACCCTGCATTCACAATTTCATCCTTGTTTCCTGGATGGAGAACAGTTATCAGGTTGCCTGTTCGCATGCAAACTAAGCATTCTAACTAACGTGTGAATTATCTTCTTTGTTGAAAAGAAATTCTTACTGAGAAAAATCAAAAGACTCAGCAAAGATAAAATAATAAATGTTTAATGCTATTATTCCCTGGAATATTTATCCTTATAAAGGATTACACAGCATTAAGATAGAAACTTTAGGTTGGTGGTCACATAATCTTTGTTACTTCTCACCTCTGATATTGTAGCCTGTAAACAGCCATAGACAATGTGAAAATTAATAAAAGTAGATGTGTTCGAATAAAACTTTGTTTAAAGACACCTCAATTTTAATTTTACATAATTTCACACCACTAAATACAATTTTAGGTTTGATTTTTCCAACAATTTTAAGTACAAAAACTAGTGCTGGGCATGGTGGTGGATGCCTTTAATCCCAGCACTCAGGAGGTAAAGGTAGGAGGATCACTATGAGTTTGAGGCCACCCTGAAACCAAATTCCAGGTCAGCCTGGACTAGAATGAAACACTACCTTGAAAAACCAAAATAAAAAATAATAATAATAATAATAAATAAAAACAACAACAAACTATACAATGCTATGTTAAACAGACTGGATTGGATTTGGCCTGAAGACAGTGTTTTGCTGACCCAAGGTGACAGGGATGAGGTCAGAGAGTTAATGGAATAAAGGTTGTGGAAGATGGGATGGCCAGAAAGCATGAGGTTGTGTGTGGCCTAATAAATCCATCATAAGGATGATGTCCTTTAATATATAATTAAGAAGATAAGACATGCTCAGAATATCACTATGGTACAAGTAGTCCACAAGTACTTCTGAGTACAACATCCTATTAATGAATGTGTTCAATGAATGCTGTTATTATAGTCTCAAGTAAAAATTAAAATATGACAAACATAGACACTTCAAAATCTTTTTTTTTTAAATTAAGAACATACTTTGGATGGATATATCACACGTTGGAGCTATCTTTTCCCTACTCCCTACCCCATTCCACTGGTGGTTCTCCTCAGTGGGGTTGCTGGTATTCCCCACTGTGCTGTGGGTTTTGCATTCTGAAAGCAGCAGTCAGTTATTGGGGAGGGGATCAATGCCACTGGGTAGGATATCCCATGTTGTGGTTCTTATAGTCTTTCTACCTCAACATCAGCAAAATTCCCTGAGCTCTGGTAGGTAAGTTTTAAGTCTGCTTCAGTGATGAGCTCTTAGGAGCCTCTGGATCTCTGCTTTGGTAGGTATTGAATATCCTCAGGGTCTGTCTCCTTCATCCTGGTGCTGATTATCTGGAACAGCATGGAAGCAGCACTCTTGCTCACCTCCCCATTCTTCTGTGGTTTCAGCTGTGGCTTGGCTGAAGTGTGAGGGGTAGATGATCTCCTCAGATTGTTTACCTTCTGAAAAAGAAGCAAAGATTCTCCTAGGGAGAGTGAAGACAGCATATTTTAAATGGGATAGGCCTTATTAATTTAGGGAGAGTTTGATGGATGTAGCCCCTCTTTTAGCCAAAAACTAGTGAGAACTTGACATTGGGGAGCATAATCTTGGTCTTCATAGCATTCTAACCTGGTTCCCAGTTCCAGATATAGATTGCTTTCCACTGAGCAAATTTATTAACTATCAGAAAGCCATTGGTTACCCAGCAAGGCTGTGTACCACCATTCTACTGGTGTGTACTTTTAATTTTATTAAACATTTTCCATGATTATAAAAAATATCCCATGGTAATACCATCTCTCTCCCCCTTTTCCCCTTTGAAATTCCATTCTCCATCACACCCACTCCCCATCTCAATAGGTCTCTCCTCTATTTGGATGCCATGATCATTCCCTCCTCTTATGATGGTCTTGTGTAGGTAGTGTCAGGCACTATGAGGTCATGGATATCCAGGCCAACGTTTTGTCTGGAGGGAGCACGTTGTAAGGAGTCCTACCCTTCCTTTGGCTCTAACATTCTTTCCACCACCTCTTCTGCATTAGACCCTGAAGCTTGGAAGATGTGATCGAGATGATACTCAGTACTCTAGTTACTTCTTTTCAGCACCATAATCCCTTCTGAGTTGTCCCAAGGTCACTGCCATCTGAATAGAGAAGATTCTCTATCCAAAGTGAGAGTATCATTAATGTAAGGGTATGAATATTAAGAGAACTGCTTACTGGACAGTTTGATAAGCGTAGAATATACACTTATCCAGACCTCAGCAGATGTTACAACCCAAGGGCTCATGACTACCTCTGTTTTACGTTTTCAGTATCAGGGATGTATTCCCTCCCTTGAAGCGGGCCTCCAGTCCAATTGGAGGGCAGTTGGTTTCCACCATGACAGACATGCCACAATTTCACCTGTCACCCGTTGGCTCATTTGGCCTGGCTGGCCAATTATAAGGCTTGCAGTGTCCACTGCTGAGTATCTTCCCTGATGGTGTATCTTTCTCCCATTGAGCTGTATGTAGAATTGCTTCTTCCAGCTTTCTGTCAGCTGATCTACATGGAGGAGGTTATCAGCTCAGTTGTAGCAAGATTTCTCAGTGGCCTTGCAGTCCAATTATGTGGAGTCTTCAACAATAGGGTCTTACCATCTATTCCTGGTGGGAAGCCAAGGGCCTCAGCAGTGGCCTATAAAGTTTAGGGGTAATCAGGGACCTCACTGGCCAACAACTCACTGGAAGATATCCCATCCCCAGCACTGAAAACTTTCTAGCAATGATGTACAGCTCCTGAGTGTTCCATTGTCCAAAACTGAAGGATTCCACTTGATTTATTTATATCCTCTCAGATTTTGATTAGCCCTCCCTACACCTTGCCTTTACTCAATTTCCTCCCCTGACATTATTTAGGGCATTTTCACCCCCATTAATCTATTCTTCTACTTACATATATACAATACCAATGTATTAAGTACCCTCCTCCCTTCCCTTCCCTTCCATTTGTATTTCATTTTTAGCTTACTGGCCTCTGCTACTGAGGTTTTCCTTCTCACACAGAAGTCCAATCATCTGTAGCTAGTATCCACATAAGAGAGAGAACATGTGGTGCTTGGCTTTCTGGGCCTGGGTTACCTCACTTAGTATAATCCTTTCCAGGTCCATCCATTTTTCTGCAAATTTCATAACTTCATTTTTCTTTACTGCTGAGTAGAACTCCATTGTAGAAATGTGCCATAGCTTCATTATACACTCATCAGTTGAGGGACATCTAGGCTGGTTCCATTTCCCAGCTATTATAAATTGAGCAGCAATAAACATGGTTGAGCACATACTTCTAAGGAAATGAGATGAGTCCTTTGGATATATGCCTAGGAGTGGTATAGCTGGGTCATATGGTAGGTCAGTCTTTAGCTGCTTTAGGAACCTACACACTGTTTCCCACAATGTCTGGACCAGATTGCATTCATACCAACAGTATAGAAGGGTTCCTCTTTTTCCACATCCCTGCCAACATTTATGATCATTTGTTTTCATGATGGTAGCCAATCTGACATGAGTGAGGTGGAACCTCAATGTAGTTTTGATCTGCATTTCCATAATGACTAGGGATATAGAACATTTTTTTAGATGCTTATATGCCATCTTTATTTCTTCCTTTGAAAACTCTCTATTTAGCTCCATGGCCCAGTTTTTAATTGACTTGTTTGATTTCTTATTATTTAACTTTTGAGTTCTTTGTATATCCTAGATATTAATCCTATATCAGATATATATCTGGCCAAC
This sequence comes from Jaculus jaculus, assembly GCF_020740685.1. NCBI lineage: Eukaryota > Metazoa > Chordata > Mammalia > Rodentia > Dipodidae > Jaculus > Jaculus jaculus. The sequence continues at coordinate 85,522,074 of NC_059125.1, read as the reverse complement.
ATTTTTTCCCATTCTGTAGGTTGCCTCTTTGCTATATTCACAGTGTCCTTTGCAGTACAAAATCTTCGTAATTTCATGAGGTTCCAGTGGTTAATCTGTGTTTTTATTGCCTGAGCAATTAGGGTTGTATTCAGATGTCTTTGCAGACCAATATGTTGAAGGGTTTCTCCTACTTTATTCTCTAGCAGTTTCAGAGATTCAGTTCTGATATTAAGGTCTTTAATCCATTTGAACTTAATTCTTGTGCATGGAGAGAGAGAAGAATCTATTTTCATCCTTCTACAGATTCATATCCAATTTTCCCAACACCATTTGCTGAAGAGGGTGTCTTTTCTCCAATGAGTATTTTTGGCATTTTTATCAAATATCAGGTGGCTATAGCTGCCTGGACTTACATCTGGGTCTTCTATTATGTTCCATTGCTCTACATGTCTGCTTTTTGGCCAGTACCACACTGTTTTTGTTACTATTGCTCTGTAGTATAGGTTAAAAACAGGTATGATGATACCACCAGATTTATTTTTGTTTCTCAGTATTATTTTAGATATTCAAGGTTCTTTGTGATTCCAAATGAATTTTTGGTTTTTCTTTTTTCTAATTCTGTGAAGAATGCCTTTGGAATTTTGATAGGGATTGCATTAAATGTGTAGATTGCTTTTGGTAAGATTGCCATTTTCACAATATTGATTCTTCCAATCCAGAAAAAAGGAATTTTTTTCCACTTCCTAGTGTCTTCTGCAATTTCTCGCTTGAATGTTTTAAAGTTTTCATTTTAGAGGTCCTTTACTTCTTTGGTTAGGTTTATTCCAAGGTATTTTATTTTCTTTGATGCAATTGTGAATAGGAGTGATTCTTTGATTCCATCCTCTGTGCATTTGTTGTTAGCATATAGGAAGGCTACTAATTTCTGTGTATTTATTTTGTATCCTGCTACATGGTTGTAGGTTTTTTATCAGCTCTAATAGTTTGTTAGTGGAATATTTAGGGTCCTTTATATATAGAATCATGTCATCTGCAATAATGATAACTTAATTTCTTTTTTTCCAATTTGTATTCCTTTTATGTGTGTCTTTTGCCTGATTGCTATGGCTAAGAATTCCAGTACTATATTAAATAAATGTGGAGACAGTGGACACCCTTGTCTTATTCCTGATTTTAGTGGAAAAGCTTCCTTTTTTTCCCCCATTTAGTAATATGTTGGCTGTAGGCTTGTCATAAATAGCCTTTATTATATTTAGATATGTTCCTTTTATTCCCAGCCTCTGTAGGACTTTTATCATGAAGGGATGTTGGATTTTGTCAAATGTTTTCTCTGAATCTAATGAGATGATCATGTGATTTTTGTCTTTCAATCCATATATAACGTATTACATTTATAGATTTGCATATATTGAACCATCCCTGCATCTCTGGGATAAAGCCTACTTGGTCAGGGTGAATGATCTTTCTGATATATTCTTGTATTCAGTCTGCCAATATTTTGTTGAGAATGTTTGCATCTATGTTCATGAAGGAGATTGGTCAGTAATTTTCTTTTTTTGTTCTATCTTGACCTGGTTTTAGTATCAGGGTGGGGTGATGCTGGCTTCATAGAAGGGGTTTGGTATAATTCCTTCTTTTTCTATTTTATGGAAAAGCTTAAGAAGCAATGGTGTTAACTATTCCTTGAAGGTCTGCTAAAGTTCAGCAGTGAATCCATCTGGGCCTGGGCTTTTTTAGTTGGGAGATTTTTGGTAAGTGTTTGGATCTCCATGCTTGTTATAGGTCTATTTAAGTGATTAATCTCATTTTGATTAAATTTAGGTAGGTCATATAAATCAAGGAAATCATCCATTTCTTCCAAATTTTCATACTTTGTGGAGTACATGTTTTTATACTATGTCCCTATGACCTTTTGAATTTCTCTGGCATCTGTTGTTATGTTACCTTTTTCACCTCTAATTTTATTAATTTGTGTCTCTTCTCTCTTTCTTTTCATCAGATTTGCTAAGGGTTTATCAATCTTGTTTTTCCTTTCAAAGAACAAACTCTTTGTTTCCTTGATTCTTTGGATTGTTATTTTAGTTTCTATTTCATTAATTTCTGCACTAATCTTTATTATTTCTTCCCGTCTGCTAATTTGGGGTTTGCCTTGTTCTTCTTTTTCCAAGGCTTTAAGGTGAAGCATTAGGCCATTTACTTGTGACATTTCTAACTTCTTAAAATAGGCACTTAAAGCTATAAATTTACCTCTTAGGACTGTCTTCATTGTGTCCCAGAGATTTTGGTATGTTGTGTACTCATTATCATTTCATTATGTAAATTTTTTGATTTCCCTCTTGATTTCTTCATTGACCTATTCATCATTTAATAATGTGTTGTTTAATTTCCATGGTTTTGTGTATGCTCTATGGTCTTTCTTGCTATTGATTTGCAGTTTGATCCCATTGTGGTCAGGTAGAATGCAAGGAATTATTTCAATTTTCCTGTATTTGTTAAGATTTTCTTTGTGTCCTAATATGTGGTCTATTTTAGAGAATGTTCCATGTGCTGCTGAAAAGAATGTATATTCTGCAGCATTTGGATGAAATGCCCTGTACATATCAGTTAGGTCCATTCCTTCTATGACCTCATTTAGTCCAGATGCCTCTTTGTATATTTTTTCTTGGGATGACCTGTCAATTGATGAGAGTGGGGTGTTGAAGTCACCCACTAACACTGTGTTTGGTGTTATCTGTGAACTTAGTTCTGATAGGGGTTTTTTGACGAATTTGAAGGCCCCCATATTAGTTGCATATATGTTTAGGATTGTAATGTCCTCCTATTGTAGAGTGCCTTTAATCAATATAAAATGACCTTCCTTATCTTTCTTAACTAATGTTGGACTGAAGTCTACCTTGTCAGATATTAGGATTGCAACCCCTGCCTGCTTTCTAGGTCCACTTGCTTGAAACACTGTTTTCCAACCTTTCACCCTAAGTTATTGTGCATCCTTTGTAGAAACGTGGGTTTCTTAGAGGCAACAAATTGAAGGATCCTGCTTTTTAACCCAGTCTGTGAACCTATGTCTTTTGGTTAGGGCATTGAGGCCATTGATATTAAGAGATATTATTAAAAGTTGTGTATTCATTTTTGCTATTTTTTGTAGATTTTCCAGATTTACTCTTGCTCTCTTGTGTTAACTAGTTTTGAATATTGTTTGTTTTTTCCTGGTTCCTTATATGTGTGCTTTTCTTTTTCTTCAGCATTGAGGATTCTTTCAAGTATTTTCTGTAGAACTGGTTTGGCCTTCAAATAGTCCTTTAGCCTTCTCTTGTCATGGAATGTCCTTATTTCTCCATCTATTTAAATGGATAGCTTCACAGGATAGAGTAAGCTTGGTTGACAGTTGTTATCTTTCAGAATTTGGAATACATCACTCCAAGCCCTTCTGGCTTTTAAAGTCTGTGTTGAGTAATCTGCTGTAGTCCTGATAGGCTTGCCTTTGTAGGTAACTTAATTTTTCTTTCTGACAGCTTTCAATATTTTTTCTTTGGTTTGTATGTTTAGTAGTTTGATTATAATATGGTGAGGAGAGGTTCTTTCCAGGTTTTGTCTGGCGGGTGTTCTAAAGGATTCCTGTATCTGCATTGGCACCTCTTTCCCGATTTGGGGGAAAGTTTTCTTCCATGATTTTGTTGAAGATGCCAACTATGCCTTTGGAGTGAAATTCTTCTCCTTCCGCTATGCCCTGAATTCTTATGTTTGGTCTTTTCATAGTTACCAAGCATCTTGAAATTCCCACTCATACTTTTCTATAAGTTTGTCTTTCTCTTTGTTGGGCTGTATTAGATCTGCCACCTGGTCTTCTAGCTTAGATATTCTGTCCTCTCCTTCATCCATTCTACTTGTGAGATTTTCTACAGAGTTTTTTATTTCATTAACTGTGTTCTTTATTGCTAGTAATTCTAACTGGTTTTTCTTTATTATTTCTATTTTCTTATTTATGTCTAGTATTGACCTCTTTATTTCATTAAATTGGTGTCCTGTGTCTTCTTTGATTCCTTTGAATTCTTCCTTGAATTCTTTGAGCATATTTATAAGCATTCTTTTGGAATCTTTCTCAGGCATTTCCTCTAACTCGTTCTCACTAGAGGTCATTTCTGATGCATTAATACTTTTTGGTGGATTTATATTGTCTTGATTTTTGGTGTTTGTTGTGTTATAATGTATACACTTTTGCATCTTGGATTATTTAATGATTGGATTTTCCAGTTAGCTTGGTATTATGAGATGTATCAATCAATCTGTTGTTATATATCTTCAGGGAAGGAGCTTAAGGCACTCGGTTTGGCTCTGAAGACTCTCAGAATATGTACAAAAGTGACTCTAGGTGTTGGGTGTGCCTGCTATGAGAGTATTCAAGTAGGCTAAGAGGAAGAAAGTACAGGCAGATTCTAAAATTTAACTAAACAATGTACACTGTCAAGGAAAGACAGCTCAGAGTATTTATCCAAGAGTATGTATTATGACAACCAAATCTTCTGTCTGTCTCTTAGGCTGTGTGGTGCCTCACGCACTCCCTTAATCATGACAACAAGGTGGTTAAGATTTCTGGTCTGTAGATGTTCCAAATCAGCTTGTGACCTGGTGAGACCCTTCCCTAATGTATAGCAGAAGAGTAAACAAAGCCACTATAATTCAAGAAGCAACAAATAACAAGCCCAAAATACAGTCTATTTAAAAATGAAAAATTTGACCATCCATCCGATTTAACATATAATTTATACTGATATGGAATGTACAATTAGCACTTCTGGTTCAGGCATACATACCAGGTTTATTAGGTGGGTACTGACCTGGTGTAATCCCAGTTACCTTTTGGGATGATATTGGTTTCAGCTGTGCTCTTGATTGGGTCCCTCTTTGGTGCTCTGTCAATTCAGTAGGTGTGGCCAGGTCCCTGGACTGCTGCTCTGTTCCTGCGGGCTGGGCACTGGTGGTGGGGAAGGGGAGGGAGCCTATGCTGCTCAGTTTGCCCACTGGTCCACCCATTCTTCTACCTTGTGTTCTGCTCCTCCATTGTTCTCTGCTGTTCTCCCTTCAGGTTTCTTGAGTTTGCGGAGAGCTCAGGTGTGAGTGGAAAATCCCCTTGCCTGGCTTTGCCTGCGGCTCAAGCCTAGTGCTGTTTCCACAGTCTGGTGCATGGACCCACCCCGCCCAAGGTGCTTCTGCCAGCCCATGTGGGTTCTGGATGCTCTGGATGTCTCCTACTTCTCCGCTGCTGTTTCAATTTCCTATACACCTCACTTTTTAGTAAAAGTGTGTATTTTGCTGGTTTATTTTTTATTTATTTATTTTTTTTGGCTTTCCCCCTACACTGCTTTGGCATGGTATCTATGCCGCAATCTTAACTAGAAGTCAATTTTCTTCTTTTTCAGGAGTCTCCATATTGATTTTCACAATTGTTGTGCATGTTCATACTCCTACCAGCAGTGAATGAGAGTTCCTCGTTCCCCACATCCTTGTCAACATTTGTTGTCATGTGACTTTGTAATGATTGTGATTCTTACTGGAGTCAGCTGGAGTCTCATAGTCGTTCTAATTTGCATTTCCTTAATGGTTGGTGACATTGAATCTTTTCTTAAGTGTGCATTAGCCATTTGTATTTCTTCCTCTGAGAACTCCTTATTCAGTTCTCAAAAATCTTAATGAAAAATATTGCAAAAGTATTCTTATACATAATTACCCATCAAGCCTCAAGCCTTGTTATCCTATAATAATTCAAAATGTAGACTACAATTTTACAATAATGATCATGCATTATTGATTTCTTAGGAACCAATCTTGTGTCTGTAAAGCATGTCAGTAAGAAACAATAACTTTTTAAAAAAATTATTTATTTATTTATTTATTTGAGAGCAACAGACACAGAGAGAAAGACAGTAGAGGAAGAGAGAGAGAGAATGGGTGCGCCAGGGCTTCCAGCCTCTGCAAACGAACTCCAGATGCATGCGTCCCCTTGTGCATCTGGCTAATGTGGGACCTGGTGAACCGAGCCTCGAACTGGTGTCCTCAGGCTTCACAGGCAAGCGCTTAACTGCTAAGCCATCTCTCCAGCCCAACAATAACTTTAAAAAGATAGCATATTAATGGCTGGAGAGATGGCCTACAATTAAGAGCTTGCCTGTGGAGCCTAGTGACCCTGGTTCAAGGCTCAATTCCCCAGGACCCACGTTAACCAGATGTACAAGGGGGTGCATGTATCTGGAGTTCGCTTGCACTGGCTGGAGGCCCTGGTGTGCCCATTCTGTCACTCTCTCTCTCAAATAAATAAATAAAAATAAAAATTAAAAGATAGCATATTACATACTCTAGGATGGGAAAAGTGAGAAAGAATGAAACTAATGACAACTTTGTATTCCTCATAAAGCCACGGGTAAGCTAGGAAATAGATATCAGCAATTTTTACTGTCATGCTTTACTGTCATTCCCATCTAACTATCACACAAAACTATCTATATGTCCATAGAAAAAAGTCACACTTCTCACTTGGACCTGATTGTTACTTTACAGATAGAACAGTAGTAGGTAAGCAGTACTGCAAAAGTTCAGATTATAAATATCACGATTTTTGTAAAATTGGAATATAAATTGCTGACACTTCAATGACTATTTAAAAGTAGTTATGAATGTTTAATAACCATTATGAATTTTGGGAGGCTTTCCTCATTTCATCCTGAAGTTAGCCATTTCACCCTAAGCAGTAGCTTTCAAGAAGAGGGATTTTGCTCCCCAGAGACTTTTCGTCAAAGTGTGGACATATTTTTTAATTGGCTTAGATGAAGATATGGAGGAGTTGTACGGACATCTATAAGTGGAAGGAAGGAATCATAGTAAGTATACAATACCAAGGGCAGTCCTCCACAAGGATCATTTTCAAGTGTCAGGAATATCCAGAATGTGAAACCTTGATTTAAAAGTCCAGATAATTTTTTTGTTCATTCTTTTTTATGGCAAACAATGTACTAGAATAAAACCAAAGCTTTTCCTCAACAAAGTATTAAAAATATAGCTCATAAGTACTCTGTGGGTTAGGGAAAACAAAATTTTCCACAACTAAAATTTAATGCTAGGCAAAAAATATTCAACTCCATGGCAGAAGTTTCAGGCATGTTAAACTAATAAGTGTTAAAATGTAAAGGGAATATCAATGGCTTTTGATATTTTCACAACATATATGTATTGATTTACCCCAAAATTATTACCTAGACTCTAGAAGAAATAAATCCTTGTCATTACCTTATTCTATAACCTACCTGTATTTCTTGATTTCTTGGATTTCTTTCCTCCATTTGTAAATCTAGACTTGCTTCATGCAAAGCTTCACTCTGATCACTTCTCCCTCCATGCATTTGTGAGTACAATGGGCTCACACAATGATCCAAGATAACATTTCTATTTTAGGTCTTGCTGATTAGCAATCTGATTTCAGTCTTCAACCTTAATTCTCCCTTTCATATAAAATTGTATTTCCACAGGACATGCCCCTCTTTTGGGGGGATATTATCCTACCACCTACAATGTCTATAGAAAAGTGAAATATTAAAAGACTCACACATCACTGAATATGAAATGAAAGGCAGTCTGCATTTAAAAAGCTCAGACTTAGCTATTTTCATATAGTCAAATATCAATGAATCATCCTTGATCTGATTAACTCCTGGGTTATAAATTGAATCATTTTTTTTTCTTCTAGGGAAGCACATACTGTAACAAATTTATTAAGTAATACTAAGTTAAAACATGTGCAAATCTTGTTCATATATCATATTATAATTAAAAACTAACCTCTGATTCTGAACTTGGTCCTCTATTTTACTTCAAAGTTTTCTACTGCTGTTAGATTTTTTTCTCTATCTCCCTCATATATGAGCCTGTCTAAGATGGTTACATTAAGAAGGTTGATATCACCTAGGAATTCCTCTGGGCTGTTTTATATTTCTGGAAATAATCCCTGTAACATTTCTTCCTGTTATATTTGTCTCTGTGGACCAGAAAATATTACTAAAGTGCTTTCTTAGAACTAGGGGATAAAAGTCATCTGTTACTGACTGACTTTTGTAATCGTGTTAAAAATATCAGACAGTAAAACAATGCCTACATTGTAAAAAGACTACAACTTCTACTTGGGTCTAAATCTAAATGTAATTTTCTTCATTTTACCCATAAGATAACCCAACACCAGACACCCCAGGATGTTTATTATTGATAGGGTAATGTCATTAGTACACAAGCCAACAGACCAAAACCAAATGGTCTACGTATATGGAAAAAAAAAATGCTAATCTCCTTGCTTCTCAAAAGTCATCACAAGAACTAGAGAGATGGTTCAGTGCTTAAACATACTTGCATCCAAAGCTTGGTGGTCTAGGTTCAATTCTCCAGTACCCACGTAAAGTCAGATACACAAAGTGGCACATATATCTGGAGCAGGAGAAATACATATCCAAAGGGATTCAAATGAGCAGAAAAAGATCTCCCTGAATGTGAGTGGTGCCACCCCTATAAGTTGGGGTCCTGGACTGAATAAAAAGAGACAAAGGAAAATGTGCTAGGGCACCGTATTCATCTTTCTATGTTGCTGGACATCAGAAGCAATATGACTAGTGGTTTCTTGCTCCTGCCACCATAGCTGATCTTGTTCTCTCTGCAACTCTTTCCTTGTGGTTATGTTTAATATGAACTGTCAACTTCACAGGATGTAGAAGCACTTAGGAGACAGATCCCTGGGAATGCCTTGAGGAATTTTCTATACTAGCTTAATTCAGGAAGGAATATTCATGCTACATGGGCATCATCATTCCATGGGCTGAGCTCCTACAGTGAATAAAAAGCAAGCCAAGCTCTCTCTCTCTTTCTGCCTCCTTACTGCAAATGCAATGTGACCACATGCTTTATTTTTTTCTGCCACTATATCTTCCTTCTCATGAGGGACTGTACCCTCAATCTATGAACAAAATAAACCTGAGTGTGTGTGTGTGTGTTGCTACTCTTGTGTTTTTTTTTTTTTTTTTTTTTTTTTTAAATGGATGTACCAGGGCCTCTAGCCACTGCAAAAAACTCCAGACATGTAAGCCACCTTGTGCATCTGGTTTTACTGAGGTACTAGGGAATCAAACCTGGGTTCTTTGGCTCTGCCAGCAAGCACCTTAACCACTAATCTGTCTCTCCTGTACTGTTGTTTTATATTTGTGAGGCATTGTCTTATTCTAGACCAGGCTGAACATAAAATTGCTTTGTAACCCAGGTGGGCTTCATACTCACTGCTATCGTTTCTAAGTCTCCCAAGTGCTGGGATTAAAGGCATGAGCCACTAAATCCAAATTAATCCTTACTTCTTTTTTTTTTTTTCTTTGTTAGAACAACTCAGCAAAACAAAATTCTGGTTTATTGTTGGACATTGTTTCACACATACATCAAACAGGCCTAAAAGATAAACAACAACTTCATAGACAAAAAAGGGGAAAAAAATAAACCTTTTATATTTGGCCTTTTTAACCATCTCATACAAACCAAGTACTCATAGTACAGCTAGGTATATACACAAAAAAAGCTACTGGAATGCTCAGAATAAGATTGTTTTTTTTTTTTTTTGTTTTGTTTTTTGTTTTACAAGATTTTTTTTTCTCCTTTGAGATTAAAATGAACATGGTCACACCACAAGTAAAGTCAGAAGTAGGACAGAAAATGCTCTGAAAGCTGGTCATCATTAAAAATGGCTTCCCCTTACCGGGCATGGTGGTGCACGCCTTTAATCCCAGCACTCTGGAGGCAGAGGTAGAAGGATCGCCATGAGTTCAAGGCCACCCTGAGACTACAGAGTTAATTCCAGGTCAGCCTGGACCAGAGTGAGACCCTACCTCGAAAAACCAAAAAAAAATAAAATAAAATTAAAAAAAAAAAAGGCTTCCCCCTAACAATATGTACAAAAATATAAAATGTAAATAAAAAATACAAACAAATTTTCCTTTTAAAGTACTTTTAAGAAAAAAAAAAAAAGAACAGGGCCTCAGAAGTCTTGGTTTTCTCCTCCCCTGTTGCAAATTCTCATTGTGGTTTTGGTGGGGTGGTGAAGAGCGTGTGTCATCTGTGGGTGGCTCTGCCTGTGGTTGGCAGGCGGGTCTGCCTCTCTACTCGAAGGGGACCACGTTTAGATTCTGAGACGGGAAGTGGAGGGTGAATAGGTCACGGTGACCTTTTTTCAGTAACTGCCTTTTTTGCTGTCTAGTCATCCTCATCGCTCTTCTGCTTCTTGGTATCAACATCCTCATCCTCATCATCTTCAGCTGCCTGATTGCCCATAGCTGCCTCCACCTCCTCATCTTCATCTCCATCCTCTTCCTCACCATCACATTCTTCCTCCTCCTCTTCCTCCCCACCTTCTTCTTCATCTACCTCATTGTCAGCCTTCTGTTCTCCATTTTCCTCATTAGCATTCCCGTTGTCAGGGGTTTCTCTTCCATTCTCTGCCCCCTCCACAACTTCATTCTTTTCCTTCAAATCCTTGGTGGTGATCTCGGAGCTGGTGTCCACAGCCGCGTCTGACATGGTGGGGCGCCGGTGAACCGGTGCAGCGGGCGAAAGAGAAAGCGAGAGTTCAAGACTGGCGAAAAGGCTGCTGGAGTCCGCAGCCGGAGGGGGGAGGGAAGGCAGGCGAGCGGAGAGACGGAGCCCGGGAACAATGCAAAGATGGCTTTTGTAATCCTTACTTCTTTAAGTTGTTTTTGTCGTAAATTTTTGTCACAGCAATGAAAAAAGTAACCAATACACCCACCAGGATTGACTATATACTCAAATGGTGAGCCTTAGTCAAGTTATTTTTGCCAAGTATTTTGTCATAACATAACAGTGATAAAATGGAACGAATATAGCATGCATCATTATACATATGTTAATACACTCACATTAGTAAAGAAACATATTGCTCATAAAGTTTTATGGCATAATCTATAGTCATATGTAGTAGTACATTTTGTACCTAGACTGTTTTTAATAGAAATGGATATTAGACTGGGCATAAATGCTATTACTGACAAATACTTTTATAGCATCTGCCTCTGTGTACATATACTGAGTCCAGTGATTAGAAACATGTTGGAAGAAATATGCACACTTCATTATCTAATATAATTGGCATTGGGCATATGACCTAAGCTAATTTTTTTCATACTGTCAGAGCCAATGAATATCCTAGGAACTTTCAAACAGAAATAAATGTGCTTCTGCAATAACTGCTTCAGGAGACTGTGACTTTATGTAATTTGATATTTCTATCTTGGAACAATTATGCTAACAGCAAGTTGTTCTTACCTTGGCTAGACAGCATGACATTGGTGCCATTCATTTTGTCAGTGACCTTCTAGAGATATTAGTAAGTTTGTCAAGGCCATTTGAGTGATCAACTTTTGACCTTTGTGGAAGAACTCTTTAGTGAACCAAATCATTTCTATAATCATGGGTGTTAGTACAAAGAAAGGTTTAAGCTAAGGGCCAAAAATTTATGAGAGTGTTCCTGCTTCAGGGAATCAATCTGTAACTCCCAAATGGTACTGCCTGCCAACTTACTGCACAAGCAATTGGTCAATGGCCAGTTACCCTTTCATTAGAAACAAAAAAGGACTCAAACTACTACCTGTATAAGTATGACTTTGATGATTACTATAGGATATATCCACCACAAAAATAATTGATATTCACTATTTTTTCTTTATGTAATATTTGCTCTTTATCACAGTGATAAATTAAAGTGGGAAAAATCAACTTTAAAAACAGATTTCTATGGCTGGACAGATGGCTTAGCAGTTAAGGGCTCAAGTTCAACTTCACAGAACCCAAGTAAGACAGATGCACATGGTGGTGCATGGTTCCGGAATTCATTTGCAGTGGCTAGAGGCCCTGGCATTCCCATTCTCTCTCTGTCTCTCTCATAAATAAATAGACAAACAAATAACTAAATAAATAAATGTAAGAAATGATTTCCATTTAGTCATCTGTGACTTTTTCAAGAACATTTTTGATTATAGTTATTAACATTTATTAATGACTTATTGTATGCTAGAAACTATAATTTATGGTTTTCTTTCTTTTTTAAATATACTGTCTGTTTTTATAATTTATATTTGCTTTTGATATTTTCTTTTTATCATAATATTTTATTTTTATTTATTTGACAGAAAGAAAGGGAGGAGAGGGAGAGAGAGAGAGTGGTTGTGCCAGGGCCTCCAGCCACTGCAAACGAACTCCAGATACATGCCACCTTGTATATCTGACTAACATGGGTCCTGGGGAATCAAACCTGGGTCCTTTGGCTTTGCAGGCAAACATCTTAACCACTAAGCCATACCTCCAGTCCTGATATTTTCTTAATTATCTAGTACATCTTAATGATATGTATCCCACATTATCTTGCCTTATTCCCCTTCTCATTTCTTATTAGTGGCTATGCCTGTAAAAAGAATACTTCCTTCTTTTAGAATACCTGTAACTGTTATTAGCTCATTATGGAGGGTAGTGGTCTCCCAAGCCCCTCTACTATCTCCTGCTAGAGGGTGCTATGAAAGCTAATGGAAGAGAATACTTATCTACATTACCAACCAACAATGAATCTTATGTTCTACCATACTGACACCCAAGGCAAGATGTGCCCTACAGTGAAACAGAGGAATGCAGGTTATGGAGCCAAAAATAGCTCTGTGATTAGATTTGAATCCCACTGTAAAGGAACTAATGCATGCCTGGCACTAGAAACATGATCATAGCCCATGACTGGGGAGAATGTAGGCCCTAGGGAAGAGGCTACTATTGCTGTATTCAAGAAACATTTTTGAAGTTAAAAAAAAACTTTGAAAGATTTAGATTATAATTAAAAATTAAACATGTACTTTAACCAACTATGCTCTTTCTGTAATGAACCAGTATCACATTTTGCCTGATAAATACTATTCCATTTGTATATTAATTCTCCCCATTAGATTTTCCAATTTGCTCATTAAAATGTAAGAAGTAAAGCTCCTATGCTGGTGATGGACATACCATAGGCACACAAAAAATTTGACTTCTTGCTTGTGCGTGTGTGCGTTTGTGTGTGTGTGTGTGTGTGTGTGTGTGTGTGTGTGTAGTATGTATGTGGTATGGTGTATGAGGTGGATGCACATGTGTGTTCACATGTACATACCCCATGCATGTAAATGCAGAGGCCAGAGGAGAACATTGTCTGCCATTCTCTATGAACCTCATACTGTTTTTTTTTTTTTTTTTTTTTTGGTTTTTCACCTCTTTTATTCCCATTTTTGCATGATCTTTTGCCTGCATGAAAAATTAATTTAAGATTCTCTTTCTGTTTCCAGCAGGGTCTACACTTGATTTCAGTCCCTTGCGAATCACCTTCGCTGATTAAAACTTATAGACCGTCTTCATGGCTGGGTTAGCTTTTTTTTTTTTTTTTTTATAGTATTGAGAAGCATACTTTCTTAAGAGGGTATCTCCCCTTCAAATCAGAGCTGCTGTCCGCCAATGAGCTCAAATGCTTTCCCCATCCCATACACTTGGGATGCAGATGTGCAAGACAGTGCTCAACTTTCCTGTATGCTTGGTAGAGCCAAATGCAGACTGACTCCCTAAGAGATCCTAATTGTTTACCAGCCATCAAGCAATCTTAACCACTTAGTTATCTCCCCAGTCCTTATTATTTTCATAAAATTCTTTAAGTTTGACACATTGTAATTAATAAATTTGGGGTTCTGGGGTACTTCCTGGAACCCAAGCTCTGAGTTCATATCTGCAAACTAGCCAAAAATATGGCAATTCCACATTCAAGAGAATGATTTTTAAAATACCACACTTTATTCAGATATAATAAGGAAAAGAGCTAAAGATGAGAAGGGAAAATGGGAGAAGGAAGATCATAGAGCCCAGGGGCCCATGTACAAACATGGATCTTAGATGATGAACACAAAAGGGATCTTAAAATGTGTGCTTTTAAAAAGATTATAAGTGAAGACAGCAATAGAAATTTAAAGATGTCTCTTCACACCCTGACATGGCTGCCAGCAAGGGCGAAAGAAAGAGCTTACAAGGACCCAATAAATTTTCTGCCACAGGTAGAGAGAGAGTGAAAGGCCATCTTTGCATGGACCAGGAAGGATTCAAAACTTGTACCAACAATCTGTTTTTTTTTTTTTTTTCAAGGTAGGGTCTCATTCTACTCACTCTAGCCCAGGCCAACCTAGAATTCACTATGGAGTCAGAGGGTGGCCTCGAATCATGGCAATCCTCATACCTCTGCCTCCTGAGTGCTGGGATTACAGGCTTGGGCTACCACACCCGGCTGTACCAGTTGATCTGGACACACCTACCCAGGTGTCCCAGCCAATTGGCCTGGGAAGGGTGTGGGCTCAATAGAGACCTAAACACTAAATCCTGTGATGGAAGTAGTTGGGGTGAGCTGATATAAATGAGGCCGCTGGCAAAAATACTCATTGGAGAAGAGACAGCCTCTTCAGCAAATGGTGTTTTGAAAACTGGATATATATCTGTAGAATGATGAAAATAGATTCTTCTCTCTCGCCATGCACAAGAATTAAGTCCAAATGGATTAAAGACCTTAACATCAGACCTGAAACTCTGAAACTGCTAGAGGAAAAAGTAGGGGAAACCCTTCGACATATTGGTCTTGGCAAAGACTTTCTGAATACAATCCCAATTGCTCAGGCAATAAAAGCACAGATTAATCCCTGGGACCTCATGAAATTACAAAGATTTTGCTCTGCAAAGGACACAGTGATAAAAGCAAAGAGGCAACCTACAGAATGGGGAAAAAAATCTTTGCTAGCTATATATCTGATAGAGGATTAATATCTAGGATATACAAAGAACTCAAAAAGTTAAATAATAAGGAATCAAACAAGCCAATCAAAAAATGGGCTATGGAGCTTAATAGAGCATTCTCAAAGGAAGAAATACGAATGACATATAAGCATCTAAAAACATGTTCTACATCACTAGTCATCAGGGAAATGCAAATTAAAACTACATTGAGATTCCATCTCCTGTCAGATTGGCCACCATCATGAAAACAAATGATCATAAATGTTGGCGGTGATGTGGAAAAAGAGGAACCCTTCTACACTGCTGGTGGGAATGCAATCTGCTCCAGCCATTGTGGAAAACAGTGTGGAGGTTCCTAAAACAGCTAAAGATTTACCATATGACCCAGCTATAGCACTCCTAGGCATATATCCTAAGGACTCATCTCATTTCCTTAGAAGTACGTGCTCAACCATGTTTATTGCTGATCAATTTATAATAGCTGGGAAATGGAACCAGCCTAGATGTCCCTCAACTGATGAGTGGATAATGAAGCTATGGCACATTTCTACAATGGAGTTCTACTTAGCGGTAAAGAAAAATGAAGTTATGAAATTTGCAGAAAAATGGATGGACCTGGAAAGGATTATACTAAGTGAGGTAACCCAGGCCCAGAAAGCCAAGCACCACATGTTCTCTCTCATATGTGGATACTAGCTACAGATGATTGGGCTTCTGTGTGAGAAGGAAAATACTTAGTAGTGGAGGCCAGTAAGTTTAAAAGGAGATATAAAGGGAAGAGAAAGGAAGGGAGGAGGTTACTTAATAGGTTGGTATTGTATACATGTAAGTACAATGGTTGAGATGGGGAGGTAATATGATGGAGAATGGAATTTCAAAGGGGAAAGTGTGGGGGTGTGGAGGGTGGGAATTACCATGGGATATTTTTTTATAATCATGGAAAATGTTAATACAAATTAAAAAAAAATAAAAAATAAATAAATGAGCCCACTGGTATAGGCATGGCAAGGGTATGACGTCCTAAGGTCCATCTCTTTAAGGGCTCTCTTGGTCCTGCCTAATTAAGCTAACTGCCTATAATGGTGACTGCCTACAATGGATTCCCCCACAACATGTCTTATGTGTATAGAAAATAAATTGGTTATAACCCTCAAATTCTCAAATGATGAACCTGAAACAGTGATTATTTAGAAAGAATATTTACTTTTCTTATTATCATAAAAATTTATGTATACTGAATCCTTTTGAACTCGCAAAACATATGTGATATAATCCAACTCCCCTAAATGATAATTTTAGGAGTCAGGTTACCTGGGAAGTACTTAGTAAGTTTGAATACATTTCTTTGTTCTTTTATAAGAGAAGACAGAATAGTGCTGTTGTTTGGCATAAAGGATGATACAGTATGATTATCAGGCTGAACATATACCATGCATTTATGTCCATGTGGCCAATTTAAGAAATCTGACATCTTTGCTATTTTACTTTTTTAAATCATGTGTGATGCTTTTCTTATAAACTAAAGTCATTTACAGATTCTAAACGGGGGCTGACCTAACCAGCCATGACTCCAAACTTTGGGGAATGAGCTTAACCAACCACAACACCAGATTCATGTTTAATGTGATAAGGAATCTTTTTTTTTCATTTTTTAAATTAATTTAATTTTTTATTAGTTAGTTTTGTACTCAGTGAAAACAGTCAAGTTGGTACCATTGTTAGGCTCATCCATGTCCTGCACCTCCACATGGCCCCTCCTTGTTGAGGAGTATGGGTCATGCATTGTGGAGTTAGCACACAGTTATGGGTAGGAGAAATATCTCTGCTTATCATAACCCAGCATGTGGCTCTGACATTCTTTCCATCCCCTCTTCCGAAAAATATCCTTGAGCTATATTGGGTTCAATTTTGGTCTCCTTCATTGATGAGGTGTTGGGAGCCTCTTTGTCTCTGGATATCTGATTTGGTAGGAGTTGATTGTTTTCTGTGTTGATCTCCTTCACCCTTGTAATGGTACCAAGTTCACCAAGAAAAGAGCACCCTTTCTTGTTTCACCAATTATTCTTAGTTTCAGCTGGGGCCCTTTTGAGGTATAATGCTGTGGTTCTCTCCTTAGGATCTGCGTCTATCTAAAAATGAGAAGCAGATCTCCAACAGAGAGTAAAGTTAGCACAAGACAAATGGGATAACACTTTCTTTTTTTATACAGAGAATTTAATAGGTATAGGCCCTCTTGTAGCCCACGATTGGTGGTAGCTTGATAAGGGAGAGTGGGTGTTGGGCCTTGAAAGGCCAGGATGTGAGGCCTAGTGGAACTTCCTGAGCCTAGCTGTAGTTTGGCGATCTGCCTCTGGCCAGCTATGACTCAGGAAGATGCCTAATGGCCTCTGGCCTGTTACTACCACACAGGAGTTGGAATTCCCATGTGCACACGCTTAGAACCAATCATTTCAAAAATTGTGGTATACTGTTGGCCCTTACCTCTCCCCCATCCTAGAATCCCCACCTTCATTCTCAACACTATATAGGCAACTGCCTGTAACAATAAAGTGAGTTCCTGCTTTGACAAGACTCCAGACTTGGTGGTGTGTTCCTGACCATCGACACTCATCCTCCTCCTCAACCCCTTGGGAGGAACCAGCAGGCCCAGTCCTTCCTCAGCACTACCTGCTGGGGAATCCCGGCAGTTTGGCACCCAATGTGGGGCTACAGGAACCCGGCAGACTGGTGCCCCATGTGGGGCATTCTCATTGAGGAAGTCAATCAGTGTGCATGTGCAGGTGAGTGTACCCTCGTAAGTTATGAGGCAGTCTTCATATTTAATGTGTTAGACTTTGCTTCTATAACCTGTACTTGCTTGTCAGTATCTCTTTGTTCTCTTTCTCTTTCCTTTAACTTTTGGTTCACTGGCAAGCTGCATCTGCAGCTTTTGTATTTCTGAACAGGTCATATGTCCCTAGTGGACACATCGTGTGGGCAGACTTGGAGGAGACTCACGGTGTATTGCTCCCTCATTTGAGTGAGGGCTCCAACCCAGAAGATGAAGCAAATCTGCTGGGGAGACCTGCTCCCATCCGCACTGTGTTTGGTATCATTGAGCTGTCCCCTAAGGACACAGACTTGTCTGGCTATCATGGATCTAAATCTGAACTTAATTCTACAGCATGTTTACCTATCTTTTGGGTCCTTGTGTTTGTGTTGTACTTGTGTGTCTGTGGGTTGCTATTGCCATAATTTTATGGAATTTTTGTCTTGACTTTATAATATGGGACAGTCTACCTCTAAATCCAATCCTGCCTTAGAATATCTCAGGGCACTCCTAAAGAGTAGAGGGCTTGATTTGACTGATAATCAGGCTTGAAAGACCTGGGATTGCCTTCTTAAGCTGGTGCCATGGCTGCTGGAAGGATATCTCTGTGATTGGGACACTTGGGATAGGGTAGAGGCCTTTGTTCATTGGGCACATGTGGAGAAGGGTAAGATACCCCCCTTAGGGGTCCTCCCTCTGATCTTGGCCCTTAAGGGCTGCTTCCCTCCAAGGACAACCAAACAAAAAACAAAAGACAGAGAAAAAAGAAAATGATATTATACAGTCTGATCTGGCTACTCCTGGAGATACAGCTTTAAAAACCCCATGTAAGGGTGGATCCTTCTACCCCTCACTCAATCCCTTTGGGAGTGCTCCTTGGCCTTCCATGGGACCTTCCCCACCTCCTCCATCTACTAATCCTTTCTGGACCTCCTCACTCCCTCCTTCATATTTGGCCGCCAAGCCACCAGAATATAAAGCTACTTTTTTGTTTCCCATCAATCTAAATACTGGAGGCAATCACCCTGCTGCCTGGTATCTGTGGGAAGCTCAGGACCTTAAGGAGATTAAAAAGGTGGTCTCAGAGGATGTACATAACTCTCCTTGGGCTGAGACCCTGTTACAGGGACTTCCCCATTAACCTTGTACAACCCAAGATTGGAAAAATATAGTCAGGGCTGTCTTGTCAGGTCCCCTATACATTAAGTAGTGTGCATTTTTTAAAGATGAGTTCCATACACACACAGAGTGAAACCAAAGTCAACAGCCCCCTGTGCCGATAACTTTTGGGATGCTCTCTGGTACCTCTGATCAATATGCTACAGCACTCAACAGGCAGCTATACCTGACCTGTATAGGGACCAGGTCAGGACACTGGGCTTGGTGGCATGGAAAAGGCTTGATGAGGAACCCTCTGAACACCCCCTTATGGGTATTATTCAAAAACCATCTGAGGACTTGGCTACATTTATAAATAGGGTGGAAACAAGTCTCCAAAGAAAATTTTCCCCAGGGGCATTACAGGATCAATTTACTAAAATGTTGGTCTGGGAAGGGATGACAGCCGATCACTGCCTCACCTGTGTGGGTCTCAAGGACAACTCCATGAGTAGATGTATTGTAGCCACCAAGGACGTTGGCACTATCTCCCATCAGGCTAGGGCCATGGCTGCTGCCCTTCAGGAAAATAAACAGAGAGATTTGACCACTATGTTCTGTGCATTACAGTTAAATCCTAAAAAATCAACATGTTTTGGATGGGGGACGAGGACAATTTTAAAAAGGAGTACCCCCACAAGACAAAGACTACCCCGCCCTCTGGGGGGATTACCAATGCCCCTCGCACCTGCTGCCCTAAATGCAAGAAGGGGTTTCATTGGGCTAGGAAGTGTTGGTGGAAGTTTGACATACAGGGAAAGACTTTAAACTCCTCCTGGGGCTCCCCCCAGCCCCATTAAATAAGGGGAAAGAGACCATCAAAGACCAATGGACCATCTCTCTGATCCTCTGCCTTAGACCCAAAATTATTTTAAATTTTGGCAATAAAATATTCAAACTTCTCATCGACACTGGAGTGTACTTAATGGTCCTGAGAAAGGAGGAAGTGCCCCCCTCCTGGCAGCTTGTGCCCGGCCCTCCCCTACTGGGTGTTGGTGGGCAGTCCAGGAGACTGTCACATGGCTCCCTTGGACTGACCCAGGTGGGGGCAGGGGAGAAGTCCACCCTCACATGGTGACTGGGCTCACTAACTTACTGTGGCAAGACATCCTTGGAGATGCTGAGGCTTTCATCACTACCGACCATAAGGCCTTTTATAATTATTTGTTAGATGAAGAATAATATCAACAACAGTTTGAGGAAGGGAGAGAATGCCATCCCAATTATAGAGATAGCCCTTACTTTGAGCAACTCAGACAAAAGTACTCCAATGAACATCCCCAATTCTAAGGGCTACTGCCCACCCCCCCCCCCATTTAAAATCCAGTGGAGAGTGGGGGATCCTATATGGTTTGAGCAGTGGCTTCTTTCCTCTTCTACATTACACCAACTCCACATACTTATTGATCAACAGTTGGAGGCCAGATATATCCATCCCTCAACTAGTCCCTGGAACTTTCCTGTCTTTGTCATAAAAATGCCTCATGGGTCCTGGAGATTTTTACATGATTTAAGGAAGATCAATAAACACATAATCCCCTTCAGACTCCCCCAGAGTAGACTCCAGTGTATCCCAGCTATTCCCAATATATACCATATTACTATCATTAACATTAAAGATTGCTTTTTCTCTATCCCTCTCCATCCAGGAGACATGAAAAAATTTACATTCTCTGTACCCAATGTTAATGTTTGTGGCCCAGATAAGAGATTTGAGTGGACTGTCTTACCTCAGGGCATGGCTAATAGCCCACACATTTGTCATTATTACCTGTCATCCATTTTTTTCTTCTCTTATCAATCTCCCCAATACCCTGTTTTATATTTACATGGATGATATTATTCTTGGGTGCCTATATTCCTCGACACTCCAGGACATTACTAACCAATGTCTAACTATCCTTCATACTCACAGCTTTAAAGTAGCTCCTGAGAAAATTGAAACTGTGCCTCCCTTTAAGATCTTGGGCTTTATCCTTACCCTAGATACAGTTTCACCTATTAAACCACAACTTTATATTCAGGATTCTTACACCTTGCCTCAACTCCAGAAGATCTTGGGAGAAATTAACTGGATGAGGCCCTGGGTACCTATAACTGCTGAGGAATTATCCCCCTTGTTCGACCTACTAATGGGCCTTGATCTTTCATCCCAAGTAACCCTAGCACCTGGGCAGAGATAAGTCCTCCATAGAGTCCAGGAGGCCATAGATAACTCTAATCTCAAACAATTCAATCCTGATCTCCGTCTTTCCATCTACCTTTTCCCTGGGGAGACCATGACCACTGCCCTGTTGGCTCAAAAGGGTGAGCCTATTCAATGGATTCACCTCTCGATCAGTGGGGCCCCTAGGGTCTATTCTTTAAGTAACCAAGCAGCTGATTTCATCATTAAAGGAAGGGAAACTGCCATTATACTATTTGGTATTGAGCCTCACTCCATTATCACCCCATGTAAGATAACTGATTTCACTTGGCTCCAAAGAAATAATGTAAGGGTTGCTATTGCACTTGAAGTGTTCCTAGGTACCATCACCTGGCATTATGGCCCTCATAAGTGGATGAGCTCTTTTTCCAGGTTGGAGTGGAGACCCCGCAGGATTTTCCTACCTCAATCCAACCCTGACTTCCTTGTTGCCTTTACAGATGGGGGAAGCCTGGGGGCTTCCCTGGTTGTGTATCCCCCCTTTAAGTTGGGGGTCAAACCTGAGCCCATCAAGTCTATCTCTCAGGAAATAGAGGGATCAGCACAGTACAAAGAGCTTTTTCCAATTGTTCTGGCTCTACATACTATTCAGGAGCTGTTCAACTTATTTTCTGACAGCCTCTATGTGGTAAACTACTGCCCAATTTTATTGAAGCTCACATTAGACATGATTCCAACCTTATATCCCCCTTAATGATCCAGGCTCGCACCCTACTCAAAGAGTCCACCCTATCTTCATACAACATCTTGGAGGCCATCAGAATTTACCAGGTTTCCTGTTTGAAGGAAACAGCTTGGCCGATCAATTGGCCTCTGCTGCTCACTGTCACACTGTCTCAGAGGCTATCCAATTTCATTCCCTAACTCACACCAACTGGAGAGGCCTTAAACAAAGATTCCCCCAAATACCAAATAAAAATCTTAAAAACATTATCAGGACATGCAAGTCTTGCCAACCCTTCCTCCAGGTCCCCCCACCCAACTTCCGGGAGTAACCCTTGGAGCCTTTGCCCCAACCATCTTTGGCAAATAGATGTTAATCATTATTCCCCCTTTGGAAAACTTAAATATATCTTCTTATCAGTTGATACTTTCTCCCATGCCTGTTGGTCATCTGCACATGTCGGGGAGAAATCTAAACATGCCACTAGTCATATGCTTCAATGTTTTGCCACTCTCAGGCTGCCTGATAAAGTAAAAACAGATAATGGGCCTGCTTTGTAAGCAAAATCTTTACAAGTTTCCACCAGATGTGGCAAATTGCACATCCCATAGGCATTCCATATAACCCTTGAGGCCAAGCCATCATGGAAAGATTTAACCAAACACTTAAATCACAATTACAAAAACAAAAGGGGGAATCACTACCCCCCCATGATAAGCTAAAGAAAGCATAATTCACCTTAAATATTTTAATTTTTTCTAGAAATGAAAAAATGTCCCCATTCCAGAAGAATTGGTCATCCTCTGTCACATACAGCTCAATTAAGGTCAGATGTAGAGACTCATTGACTGGGGCCTGGAGAGGACCAGATCCACTCCTCACAGCAGGGAGAGGGTTTGGATGCATCTTCCCACAAGAGGAAAAAAGACCCATTTGGATACCAGCAAGGGATCTAAAATATTTACCCCAACAGGGGGACACTGATAATCATCCCTCCAGAGAGTGTTTCATCCCTGAAGATTGTTTCTTTGTGTTTTTTTTTTTAAATTTTATTTATTTTTTATTTTTTTTCCACAGAAACGACTGGAGATGTTGATGCTGTCACTCTTCCTGGTGCTGGTGACATTCATTCTGCCCAGTGATGAAGGGTTTGGAAACCCACATGAAGCCAGAGATATCTTGGCCAAACAGATGGGAAAACCTTGTGAATGTCAGGGAGGAGCACACAAAAAACTTCCTTTTATCAGATGCTGTTTCTATGCCAATAGATCGGGAATCATTCAAGACAAAATCAAAAGACTTCAAGAAAACCTGAAGAAGAGATGGTGGGACCTCCAGGACAACCCACTGTGGATGGGACTACATGGCTTCTTACCTTACCTCTTCCCTCTACTTGGGCCCCTCCTTTTCCTTCTCCTCACTGTCAGGCCTTGTGTAATTAACAAAATTACACAATACATTCACCAGTGGCTAGAGGCAATAAAAATCCATCAGGTTGAGATACATTATCAAAGGCTGGAAATTCAGGAATTAAGTTCCTCAGATGACCCACTGCCACCTCTTCTGCCCTCCATGTGACCAATGATGGGTAAGATCTCAGACTGACTGAGAAAACCTAAGACAGGCCATGGAGTGGGTTCTCGGTGAGCTTAACACCTGGTACTCAGTGACGGGTAAGATCCCCAGAGGGGGACAACATAAAGACAGGGGCCATGGTGAATAATGCTCTTACAAAAACCAAAGGGGAAGATGTTGGGCCTTGAAAGGCCCAGTCACGATGCCTAGTGGAATTTCCTAAGCCTACCTAAAGTTTGGCGATCTGCCTCTGGCCAGCTATGACTCAGCAAGATGCCTAATGGCCTCTGGCCTGTTACTTCTGCATAGGAGTTGGAATTCCTGTGTGTGCACACTTAGAACCAATCGTTTCAAAAGTCATGGTATACTACTGGCCCTTACCTCTTCCCCATCCTAGAATCCCCATCCTCATTCTCAACACTATATAGGCAACCACCTGTAACAATAAAGTGAGTTCCTGCTTCAACAAGACTCCTGGCTTGGTGGTGTATTCCTGGCCATCAACACTCATCCTCCTCCTCAACCCCTTGGGAGGAACCAGCAGATCTGGTCCTTCCTCAGCACTACCTGCCGGGAAGCCCAGCAAATGGGCTCATATTTGGATATGGTTCTGACTTGTTTGCAAGCTCCAGCTACAGGTCCCGTTCCACTGAGCAGATCAGTTAGCCAAAACAAAAGCAGTTGGTTTCCCACCATGGCTGTCTGCCACTATTGCACTTGTGTGGGCATCACAACAGGTTATTTGCTGCTGAGTAGGATAGACCATGAGTTAACAGATATTGGTCATTTTCCCCCAGTCACCCATGTAGCACCTTCTGGCACTAGATGTGCTGACTGTCTGGGGACTGACTCTCTTCCAGCTACCAGACATGTCATTCCAGTTTATATGTCAACCACATATGGTGTCTTCAGCAGTAGGGTCTGACCATACTTGATGTACTTGATGTACATACTTGATGTACTTGATGTACCATATGGTGGGTCATCAAGTACTCTGTCAGAAATCTGTCTTTCTTTTAGGAAACCTTGTAGGTCTCTCTGATCAAAAGCTCATTGTGGATGATAGCCACCTGCTTGTACTGGGAGTTACAGGTCAGTGCCCACTAAGAGAAAGATGAAAAAGATAAATAATATAAAAGAATGAGAGAGAAGAGAGAGAGGGAGAGAGAATGAGAAAGAGAGAGAAGCTGTAGAAGTTTAAGGTCAGTCTTCATCATACACTCTCATGTGCCTTGTGGCTCAGGTGCTCCCTCTAAGGACCTGGTGAAGGTTCAACCATTTAGGATGTAGAATTTTATGGTACCATTGCCCATTGGGTCTAGATTTGTGTCAAGACCTCCATTGTCCTCCCCTCCCTCCCCATCTACCCTATTGTCTAGTCCTTGAGATGCTTGCTGGGTATGTTGCCATCATGGGTAGATTCAGGATAGATGCTGTAGATGAGTGAGATTATGTGGTAGTTATCTTTCTGTGATTGGGTAAGTTCCCTAAGAATGATCTGTTCCAGGTTCATCCATTTTTCTTCAAATTTATTTGTGTTTTTTTTTTTCCCCTACTGCTATGAAGAATTCCATTTGTAGATATACCACATTAGTTATCCACTCTTTGACTGATGCACATCTGTGTTGATTCCAGCTAACAATATAGGCTGGAAAAAAGACAGCATCTTCAACATATGGTGCTGGACAAACTGGATAACCATATGCAAGAATTTGCAAGTTGATCCACACATCTTGCCATGCACTACACTCAAGCCCAAATGGATCAAAGACCTCAATATAAGCCCCAAAACTCGGCTACTACTGGAAGAAAATATAGGAGGAACGTTCCATGATATTGGAATGCAAAAAGTCCACCTGAACAAAACCCCAGTAGTACATGATCTTAAACAGTAACTCAACCAATGGGATCACATGAAGCTGAAGTGTTTCTTTAGAGAAAAGCATAAAATAAGCAAAGCCAATAGATTACCCACAGAATGGGAGAAAATATTTGCTGACAGTTGTGACAGAGGCCTAATCTCCAGAATCTACAAAGAACTCAAAAACCTAAACAGTAAAAGGTCAAACAACCCACTTACAAAATTGGGCAAAGAGCTGGACAGGCAGTTCACTGAGGAAGAAATACAATTTGCAAATATACACTTAACAAAATGTTCATCATCCCTAATCATCAGGGAAATGCAAATTAAAAGAACTATGAGATTCCAACTTACCCCAGTAAGGATAGCAAACATCAAAAAAATCAAATGAAAATGAATGCTGGTGAGGAGGTGGAGAATACGAACCCTTATCTACTGTTGGTGGGAATATAAAATGTTACAACCACTTTGGAAAGCAATATGGAGACTACTAAAAAAGCTGACTATAGAGTTACCAACAGACCAAGTTATTCCCTTACCTTGCATGTACCATAAAACCTTTAAACCACAGTCCAGAGAGATTTAATTGACCATGTTTATGGCAGTTCAATTCATAATAACTAAGAGCTGGTATCAACCTGTAATAAGGAATCTTAATTCTAGGAAAGGGGAATTCCTTCCTAGGAAGGAATTCTGGTTGTTTATGGAAATACATATCTAGGGAACTCTTTTGGGCAAGAGATAAGGATAAGGCAGATTCTTCACTAACCTCCATCAAAGTAGAGACTGCAAAGGCAGGCTGAAGGACACTTCCTGCTTTTACTTCACAGTTTCAGCCACACTAAATTGCCTCAACCCCACCCCCCAAAGAGACAACCTTAACTGCCATTAGGAAATTGGGATAATAGTTAACCTAGTTTCTTCATGCTGAGTGGGGTTGTCAGTTGTGGCAGTTGAGAAACTTCTACAGTGGGTATATCTAAAAGATATTTAAAGTTCATTAGTATAGTTCAGGAAGAAAGTCCTGGATAACGACATTTGGAGGAATGAATAAAAACAAGGAGATAAGGAGAAATGAACATACAGGAAACTGGAGGTGTCCAGGTTTTCCATTCATATTGACTTTTTTGTTGCAGGAACATCTGAATGTGAGCTGACTATAAGCATGAAGAGATAAAATTAAAACAGCAGCTGAGTACACAAGGTCCTAAAATTAACAGTTACTATTAACATAAGTGATAGGTATAATTTTCTTTCATCCTGAAGATCCAGAAACCCATTTCAAAAGCTGTTCAATAAATGGCTCTTGTTAAGTCTATGAACATTATAATAATTGTCAATAATAATAGCACAGATGGTGGATATTACAAGCCTTAATTTTGGCCAGCCAGACCAAATAAGCCAATGAGTGCAATAGTGGCATGTCTGTTATGGAGGATACCAACCACTCTCTAATTGTACTGGATGCCTGCTCCATGGCAGGGAATATATCCCTGATACTGAAAACTTACAACAGGGGTAGTCATGAGCCCTAGGGGTGTCTGGCTAAATGTATATACTATGCTCACCAAACCGTCCAGTAATCACTTCTCTTAATATTTATACCTATATATTAATGCTAATCTCATTTTTGGTTAGAGAAGATTCTCTTTTCAGATGGTAGTGACCTTGGGATGACTCAGAAGGCAACATGGTGCTGAGAAGTAGTCACACAGAAGGGCTCAGCACTGAAATATCTCTATCACATCTTCCAAAGCTTAGGGTCTGTTGTTCAAGTGGTGGTGGAAAGAATGTAAGAGCCACAGGACGGGTAGGACTCTTTACAATGTGCTCCTCCAAACACTATGTGGCCTGCATATCCATGACCTCACAGTGCCTGACACTACCTACACAAAGCAATCATAATAGGAGGAAAAGATCTTGACACAAAATAAAAGACAGATTGATTGAGAGGGGGAGTGGCTATGACAGAGAGTGGAGTTTCAAAGGGGAAGATGGGGTTATGGAGGGAATTACCATGGGGTATTGTTTACAATTATGGAAGTTGTCAATAAAACATTAAATTAATAAAATAATGGCACAGATGCCACTCTTACCTAAAGATGATACTGTCTAAGTGTTTTGGGTTCATTTTCTCTGGTGATTAAAGGGTTAAAAGGCAGGAAAGTGAGAATGTGTAAAGCCATATATGATTTTGTATAATTGCTTTCTCAAGCATCTTAAATACACCAGGTAGACACTGATCCATATTTAAGGCTTGGTCCAATAAGCAATTGTCTGGGTAAGATAAGTATTTTCTTGATCTAAACGGTATACCTGGTTCAGAGAATTTAAAACTTCCCCTTCCAGTAAATTTGGTAATAGTAATTGCTCAGGGTATGACTCACCACTCTGCTTACTCATATCTGAATAGTAGTTTCTTTATCAAAAAAAATTTGCTGGGCATGGTGGTGCACACCTTTAATCCCAGCATTCGGAAGGCAGAGGTAGGAGGATAATTGTGAGTTAGTGGCCACCCTGAGATTCCATAGTGAATTCCAGGTCAGCCTGGGCTAGACTGAGACCCTACCTTGAAAAAAAAAAAAAAACTTAAGAAATAGCTACACATATAACATATAAGACATACTGTATATTTTAGCCATATTTTATTTCTGACTGCTTAAGAATAAGTAGGGCTGCAGAGATGGCTTAGAAGTTATGGCACTTGCCTGTGAAGTCCAAAGACCCAGATTCAATTCTCTAGGTCCTACCTTAGCTAGGTGCACAAAGAGATGCATATTTCTCGAGTTCAATTTGCTGTGGCAAGAAACCTAGGCACACCCATTCTCCCCACCCCCTCTCTTTTGCTACTTCCCTTTCTTTAAGTCTCAAATGAAAATAATTTTAAAAAGTTGATCATTGGGGCTAAAAAGGCTAATATTTTGGCCTGTGTTTCCAGGTCATGAGGCCACTGGAGATGATGAGGCACTTCTACACTGCCCCCCTGATAAGTACCCTATCTTCCAGATCAGGGAGGATATGGAGACCCAGAAACAAAAAATCAGTGTACAGTCTGAAATAGGAGAGTCACAACTGAGGAAAAATCAGTGTTTCTAGCTTCCCAAAGGAGGGAAAACTACTTGACCAGCATGGTTATGACTCATCCTTACAGACAACATCAATATCAGAGAAGTTATTGAGCTACTCCTGGGTCCCTAAAGTTCCCTTTGGAGAGCCTTTGGTTACTTCCAAAATTAATCATTGATTAAATTTTGGCTATATGCTTGGTCTCAAATACTCAGAGAGAAATGTATAACCAAACACAAAGGTATCCCTCAAATATATAAATGACCTATTAAGTAATGCAACAAGAGCTTTCCACAAAGGGAAATAAATGAGGCCTGTTGCAGAAAGGTTTTCACTGCTGGCAGATATCACCCACCCAATAGCAGCTTGTGGGTAAAAAGAGGTTTTGTTGGTTTATGGGCTTCGAGGGGGAAGCTACATGATGGCAAGGATAAGAATGGCATGAGCAGAGGGTGGACATCATCCCCTGGACAACATATGGTGGACCACAACAACAGGAGAGTGTGCCAACCAAACACTGGGAATGGGAAACTGGCTACAGCACCCATAAGCCTGCCTCCAACAATACACTCCCTCCAGGAGACATTAATTCCCAAATCTCCATCAGCTAGGAACACAGCATTCAGAACACCTATGTTTATGGGGGGGGGACACCTGAATTAAATGACCATATTCCACTCCTGGACCCCATAAACTGATATCCATACATGATATAAAATGTGATTCATCATGCATCCAGTCCAACATTAAAAGTCCCCACAGTTTTTATCAATTACAATGATCTTCAAACATTCCCATAATTCAAGATCTTTTAACTGAGCCATAATACCAAAAAATCTCAAAAACACCCATAATGGCACAGAATAAATATTTACACTGCAAAAGATAGCATAATACTCAAACAATACATGATTTAAACAGGGCAAACACCAAACTGTTGCTCCAAGTCCAATAACTCTAGCCAGTAACAAGTCTCTAAGTCTGAGAATTTTAAACAGCAACAAGTCTGTGGAGTTTCAGCTTCACTGGAGCCTAGAGCTTTGCTTATCAGCCATCTCCTGGTCACAGCATCTCTACTGAGTCTCCATTGCAGTCCACGGTTCATCCTCATGAATCCATGGTGTCTCCATGTAGGATCCAGCAGACCTGCTTCACATTGCCCATGGCAATTTACAAAACACATGTCTGTTCCAAAACACATGTCTGTTGTTGCAAACTTAATGACCCTCTCTTTCCTGCATTTCTTATACTCAACAATACCAGGTAGAGTGCCAATTTGTTAATCCAGGGGGAAATAAAGCAGACTTTGAAGAACAGGTCACTTTTTGAGCATTTAGGCCCCTTCAAATGAGACTACATTCTTCCTGTTGCCCCAGTGCAGGTCAGCTGGCCCAATCTCAATGGTTGTAATCTCTCAAACAGTTGGCAGGTGAATGTGCAGCAGTTTAGGCCCAAAGATTTCATTTATTTCTGTGTCATATCTTTCTGCTCACACCAGTTCATTTCCACACAAAGCAACCCTGCACAACTTCTCTGGACACATGCATAACAGCAAGGTTTTCACACAAACTGCCTTTAGCCCAGTCCAAGCAAAGCTCTTTCTCACCCCCATAAGCCGAATTCCACAGTCCATAGTCCTTGCAACATTCAGATCTTTCAACTTTGACAAGAATAGTTGATCAAGTTGTACTTACACCACTGCAAGGTGTCTCTTAGGCAAAGGTTCCAAATCCTTCCATATTCCTCTTGAAAATCAGCTCCAAAAGGCCAAAGTCACAGAGTCAAGTATCTAGCAGAAATCCCACACCTCAGTACCACTTTACCATTGCAGTCAGGTTCACTTTGCTGGTAGAGATCACCCAACCAAGAGCAGCTTGTGGGTGAAAAGAGGTTTTGTTAGCCTACAGGCTCAAGGGGCAAGCTTCATGATGGCAGGGAAAACTGGCAGAAGTAGAGGCTGGACATTACCCCTGGCCAACAAAAGGTGGACCAGAGCAACAGGAGAGTGTGCCAAGCATTGGCAATGGGAAACTGGCTATAACACCCATAAGCCCACCCCCAACAACATATTCCCTCCAGTAGGTGATGATTTTCAATCTCCATCACTTGGGAACCTAGCATTCAGATTGCCTACGTTTATAGGGAAAACCTGAACCAAACCACCACAAGGCTTTAAAACATGTTGTCCCCATCTCTAATAGTTCTAATTCTATAATAAGAAAAAAATAAACATAGATGTCAAAAAAAGGTTATTTTCAAATCTATAATATATATTGATGACTATGACCAAGGGTCACATAATTTAGAAGACTTCCTTATCCTGGGAAAAATGGTGAATCTCTTCTAACTTGTGCCAGGAAATTCTTAAATAAGTCCTGAGGCATAAAATATATTATATTTGTAAGGCCCATAATGACACCTAATGGCTCTATGGTACCAACCTTTGGTCCTGGATATTCCAAGAACAAGTTCGAAAAGTTACACTCTGGAAAGCTATTATACAAAATACAGTATGTTTACCATTATCAAAGTTAAATGTTGTGTATATGTAATCCTGCTAATATCTCATCTGTCTTACAAGCCATATAGAAACAGATTGAGGCCATGGCAAATACTACTCTGCCATTCAATGAACAGTTCCGGAAGAAAATCTCTGCTATGCCATGCTCAGATGGTCCTGAGACAATCCAGCTCCATCTAACTGGGTTCCCTTGAATGCTCCCCAAAGCCTAGAAGAAGTTCACAAGTAAGACAACCCTGAGAGAGACCAGTCTTCTTTGTGCTCACTTCTCATTATCAACTTACTTTAATTCTTTTTTTTTGGAGGGAGGTGGTTTCAATGTAGTGTCTCACTCTAGTTCAGGCTGATCTGGAATTCACTATGTAGTCTCAAAGTGGTCTCAAACTCATGGCAATCCTCCTTCCTCTGCCTCCAGAGTGCTGGGATTAAAGGTGCCACCACACCCAGCTTCTTACTTTAATTCTTTCTCTCCAACATTTTCTACAAGACTATGTTCTTGAGCTCTATCAATACACTTTCAGAGTCCTTTAGAATAGTTCTTCTCTGTGGGAGAGACTCTCTTAACTGCCACAGCTCTGTGCCCGATTCAACAACAATTAGTTCACATTCTGACAGCATCACCCCTTGTCCTCTAATAGCAGTTAGAGTGTCTTCTCATGAGAGGGGGAAATAAGAAGTGGGTACAGTAAGGGCTACTTGACCCCTGAAGGTAAAGAAAAAAAAAAAAAGCCAGGAAAGTTTGCACT
Organism: Jaculus jaculus; assembly: GCF_020740685.1. Taxonomy (NCBI): domain Eukaryota; kingdom Metazoa; phylum Chordata; class Mammalia; order Rodentia; family Dipodidae; genus Jaculus; species Jaculus jaculus. Next base: position 85,490,621 of record NC_059125.1, on the reverse strand, counting down.
TTCTAGAAATCAATGGTGATCTTATTTATTTTTATTTATTTATTTATTTTATTTATTCTTATTTATTTCTTAGTTCCCTAGACCTGTTTTTCCACAAACAACAAGGACCCCTCCTGGAGAGAGGTCTTTAAAGTATTTAAAGATGTGGTATATCTACACTATGGAATTCTATACATCAGAAAGAAAAAAAATGACACAGTGAAATTTGAGGAAAAATGGTTGAACCTGGAACAGATCATTCTCAGTGAACTTACCCAATCACAGAAAAAAAATCGACACATAGTCTCACTCATCTACAGCACCTAACCTGAATATACTTAAGATACCTTACATACCCAGCAAGCATCTCATGGACTAGACACTAGGAAGGGTGGGGAGGGCAATGGAGGGTTGGGAAACACAAATCTAGACCCAAATGGGAATGGTACCATAAAATTCTACTCTCTAAAAGGCAGACCAAATGACTGAACCTTCACCAGGCCCTTAGAGGAAACAACTGAGCCACAAGACACAAGAGGACATGATGAAGACCAACCTTAATCTTCTACAGCTTCCCTCCCTCCATCTCCCCTCCCCCTTCTCTCTAATTCTTGTATATTAGTTTTCTTTTTCTTCTTTTTCTTAGTGGGCACTGACCTGTAACTCCCAGTACCAGCATGTGGCTCTCATCTACAATGAGCTTTTGATCAGAGAGACCTACAAGGTTTCCTAAAAGAAAGAGAATTTCTGTCTGAGTACTTGATGACCCACCAAAGGTTAGTAGTACGACCCTACTGCTGAAGACACTGTATGTGGTCAACATGTAAAATGGAATGGCATGGATGGAAGCTATAAGAGAGTCAGCTCATCTACTGCCAGAAGGTGTTACATGGGTGACCGATATCTGTTCAAGCATCTAACTTACTTAGCAGCAAGTAACCTAATGTGGTGCCCACACAAGTGCAATAGTGGCACACAGCCATGGGGGGGAACCAACTGCTCTTGATGAAGCTAACTGATCCCCTCAGTGGTATGAGACCCATATCTGGAGCTAGGAAACAAGTCAGAACCATATTTAAACATAAGCCCACTCTCTATTATCAAGCTACCATCAATCATAGGCTACAAGCAGGCCTACACCTATTAAATTCTCTATTAAAATGTAAGGGATATCTCATTTGTCCTGCTGCTAACTCTGTTGGAGAATCTGCTTCTCTTTTTCAGATAAATGTAGATCCTAAGGAGAGTGCCACCCCATCATACCTCAAAAGGGCCCTGGCTGAAACTAAGAAAAATTGGCAAAACAAGCAAGGGTGTTGTTTTCCTGTTGAACTGGATACCAGAACAAGGGTGAAGGAGATCAACACAAAGAAAAATCAACTCCTACCAAATCAGAGAGCCCGAGACCCAGAGGCAGCAACACCTCATCACTGAAGCAGACCCAAAATGAACCCAACAAGGCTCAGGGAAATTTTGCAGAATAGGGGTGGAAAGAATATCAGAGCCACATGTTGGGTCATGATATGCAGACATTTATCCTACCCATAACTTGGGGCTAACTCCACAATGCATGACCCATATACCTCAACAAAGAGGGGCCAAGGGGAGGGGGTAAGTCACGGATGAGCCTAATAATGGTACTGAACTGACCTTACTTGCTGAAGACAAAACTAATTAATTTTTAAAAAAAAGAAAGAAAAAGAGAGAAAGAGAGAAAATAAAGATGTTGATTGGTCAACTTTAGCCCCTGGAACTTGGTGCCAGGGCTTACCTCTTTCTGACACATCCCCTATCCCTAACCAACCAGGTATTCCTTTGGTTCACCTGAGCCAGAAGACAGCCTACCAATAAAAGTTTATAAATACCTTTGCAAGAGGAGAGCAGGCTCTCTGACCACTTGAGAACTTCCAACTGTGTGTCAGTTATTCACTGGCTGGGCCTGGGCTGTCTCAGCCCAGGCCCAGTGGGGAGGGCCCCCTATCCCTTATTCTCCACATGGATTATTTATCCCTTCCAGTTCCCTACATGGCGGGAGCTCCTCGAACTTTCTTTTTTCTCTGTGCTTTATTTCCAGGTCATCGAGGTGGGATCTCTAGCCACAGGGGTGAATTTTTTGGCTCTGTACTTCCATCAATAAATGTAATTTAAAGATTTCCAAAAAGAATAAGTAGGTTGCAAAAATTTAATACTCTCTATATTTTTAAAAGTCAATTGCATCTTCTTAGGAGAGACTTTTAGGGACCTAGGAGAATTAGTTCTGTGGCTCAGCATTTGTGCCCTCTAACAGAATTTCTTGAAAATTTTCTACTTGCAACTACTTTTTACTTGAGAAAATTTTACTCAATCATTGATTGTTTCATATCCATATATAAACATAGGTAGATATATAAAATATACTAATAAACATTTACTGAAAATATATCCTGAAAAGTATTTTTCTTTTTTATATAATTTTGCATTTACTAAAGATGGAAACAAGTTTATATTCTAATGAGATAGATTTGTTTATTCACCTTTACATAAATAATTGAATTATAGATTAATATTTTATCATATATGCATGTGTTCGTGTATGCACTATGTGTGTGTATATGTGTCTGCCTGTGTAAGTGTTGGTATATATGCCAAGGTTTGCATTGGAACTCAAAGGACAACCTTGAGTGTCAGTCCATGCTGTCTATCTTGTTTGAATCTGAGTGAATTCACCAGGTTAGCTAGCTTTCAAGTATCCAAGGATGATCCTGTCTCTATCTCACATCTCAGCCAGGAGCACTGTAATTACAGATGGCTTATACTATAACATGTGGCTTTAAGTAGGTTCTTAGAATCAAAACACAGTTCCCCAGGTTTGTGTGGCAATCACTTTAGACAGTAAGCCACCTCTTCTCATTCCCCTTGGCTCAATATTTGATATTTAAGATATAAAACTTCTTTAACATGTTTGAAACTTGATCAATATTTTGATTTTTTGATCATCAATGTTGTGAATATGACTTTGCATAAATACCTGGTACGAAATGGTAGTGTCATGTTTAGGGTCATTTCAGAAAACATTATAAATTCTGCTTTGATTTCAAGCCAAAATCCTTTTAAAGATCTTTTATTAAACCCCACATCAGCAACTCACACAATAATTTGTAAAATCAATGTTCTAACTAAATACAATGCAAATGGTGGATACAAATTTGTTGAATACATGCTGAGAAATGAGGATATGATGGCATTATTTGTTTTCTATTATTAATATTTTCTTATAAGAGCAGAAAATACAATAAAAATACTGTAATTCATAACAAACAATAGTCTTCAATGTGAGCCAAAGTGTTTTAGGCAGTATTCATTGCTGTTTTGTTATGTAGTGCAAAATGTGTATGCTGTGTGTTCAATAGCAAGTTTGCAACAAATTCATATCATGCACCATGGACAAACACTGCTAGAATCACTTCAGATTCATTATATGTTTGAATTGACTTTAATTTTTTCAGTGTTCATTGTGAAAACTTTTATTACTGCAAAATTTTTGTAACCCCCCCCCCATATTCATTTACAAGATCCAATGTGGAGTTGGAACTCACAGTTTAAGAAGGTGGGATACATAGGATATAGTTTTTTATTCCTGGTGGTCATGAATTGATACTTTAATAATGGGTGCTTCTATGTTTTCTTTTTCATTCTGTGCTTGTATGGGTGTGATTTGTATAATAGAAGGAACCTCACATACATTTAATAACAACTTTGTACTTTTCATCATATGTTATTTTCTAGTGCAATGGTTTTCTCTTCTATTTGTGAATCACTCAATTACCACTAATTAGAAGAGGTAAAACAGGAAGGCAAATGTCCTAACAAATTCAGTCAGGATCTTTATATTCTTACTTGTTCCTACTAAGATAAATTTAATTTAAATTTAAATTCATTCTTCATTATAAAGCAGTTCCTATTACTAACATGTTCTTTTTACACATTTTTATACAATTTTACACTATTATCAGGGCAGGTTGTTTATCTTAAGTACAAATAGAAGAAAATAATTACATATGACAGAACACATGCTTTTAACTGAATAATTATCTCTTGGTTTTGTGGTATAGATACAATATATATTATGACTTGATAGCTTAACTTCAAGTTAGCACTCATTGTGGTACTCATCTGACAAGAATTATGTACTCGTTATTATGTTTAGGGATATCACTGAGTTTACTAAGATTAGTATACCATCTGTAAGTAATAAGTTAAATAATCAAAAGGAGAGAAATAAGGATTCTTGACAATTAGGGATATATTTGTAAATTTTTTAACAACATAAATCTGATAGGAACCTTAATAAAATGTAAATTATATCCTGAAATATTATAAGGGTATGATGAAGGAAATAAAATTCAGAAGTAATCTATTTGTGTTTAAATGCAGGCCTTATGTCAGTGTAAGTATCTTATTTTTGGTCAATTATCTATAAAGTATTCATAAGTACATTTATTTATAAAATTTTGAAAATAGTAAGAACTGTCCCCAAAGAGTTAGCAAAGAATCTATCTAACATATATGGCCAAACAATTGATAGCTACTTTTTATTATTATATAAGAAAAACGGGATGATAATACATTGTAACCTATATTAATGTGATCGGATGGAGAAAGCAATTGGTTAGCAGGAAGTAGTTTTCAGTGGAACTAAATAAAGATACAAGAATTATTTGAATGCCTATATTTTAGAGCTATTAAATTGTATAACCCAATCCATGAATATTCACTGACAAGTGTTTCTTCTTTATATGTTTATTTCATGAATTTTTCTAAGAGTGACAAGAAACATCATTGAAAAACAAACCTTCTACATCTTTCTTTTTATCAATAACTCTGCCCAGGCTGAGCACACAATAAAGACACTATCTCCAGCTGTTAATTCCCTATGATAACATACAAAACTTAACTGGAATGAAATGAAACTTTTCACCTCAAGTACTCACTACATCTGCTTCCCTTTGTATTCTTCTAACATTGGTCACCAGCTATGTGATTGTATTGTAATGACCTCCAATGTGAGCAATCTGACAGTGACGATGTCCCTTTGGTTTCTAAATTTTTGTACTTGAGGACAGAAAGGTAACATCTAACCTTATTTTTTGCTAATTAAATACCTCAAAACATCTTTCCTGCCATTTCTTTTTCTTGTCTTTTTCCTTATCTTCTTTCTCTTTGACTTTAATCACTCTTTCTTCTTTCCATTTTTTCTTTCTCAGTTTTTCGTTCCTTCCTCCCTTTCTTTCTTTTTGAAAGAGTCATATTCTATTCAGGCTGGCCTATTCAAGTTGATCCACTTGCATCAGCCTTACAAGTGCTGGAATTACAGGTGTGAGCTCAAATATCCACCTAGTGTTTCTTGAAATACAACTTTTGACTACCTTCATTATGCTTTTCTTATTTTCTCCTATCTCAAACTTCTTATTGGATTTTACTACAAAAATGTGTTTCTGACAGAGGCAGAGGATATATTTATTATATTGGAATTTTTCCTTAATGAATGAATCCAATGGGAGGTGCACACTCACTACTTTAAATCTATTTCTATTTATGAAATTTTGGACAAGACACTCAGATGCATGAACTCTAATTATTAATATAGTACTATCATGGTTCGGTATTTCTGTAAACTATCTACCAGGAAGACTTGTTAAAGTATACATTGTTCACCCCAGCCCTCAAGGATTTTGACTCGAAATTTGGCTAGATCCAATGAATTTGAATTATAATATGTATCCTCAACTAATTTTGATTTGATTAATACCAGGTAGAAAATTTGAGAAACCATACATTTCAGAGGTAGCCATAAAATAATGGGTTTTATAATGTATAAAGGAAAATGGAGAATGTTATACTAAATTGAGACCAAATATTAGAAATGTTAATTGTGAGCATTTCTATGGTTTAGACATCAAGTGTGTCTCAAAAACTCATTGTTGAAGATAGTTCTTAACACAATAGTGTTCAGGGGTGTGGCTTTTGAGAACTTACTGGATTATATTAATAATTTGATGGCACTATTGGAAGACAGTACACTTACTTGAAGGTTGGGCATATTTGGAGGAAGTACACCACTCTCAGTATGCCTTTGAATGATAAATTTTGTTTATTGTCACTTCATATCTTTCTCTGCCTCCCTGCTGCCATGAAGTAGTAAGCAACTTTTGTCCATGACACTTGTGTGCCATGAAGTTCTGTCTTGTCTCAGGCTCAAAGCAATGGAGTTATCCCACCATGGACTGAAACCTCTGAATATTAAGGTCAAAGTAAATCCTTTCTTGTAGCTGTTTATGTCACATATTTGTTACAACAATGAAAACTGCCTGATACAGCTTTAAATTCAGATAATTAAATGACTTACTTGTTAAAATATACAGTATAATGTTACTTTTATTCAACAATATCCTATTTTTATGAAACAAACCAAAATAGAATAAGTATCATTTCTTATTTTTCCTCTTTTGTGTTGAGAACATACTTTGTATGGATATATCATGTGTTAGCACCATTTTCCCTCCTCCCTGCCCCCATTCCACTGAGGGCCCTCCACAGTGAGGTTAGATTGCATCCTTGTTCCCTTATATGTCATTTAACTTGAAAGTAAAATATATTCATTTAGTGAGATAGGGTATAATTGGTTCAAGTTGATAAATTTATCATACTAGTCTTAGCAGGTTGAATCTTTATTGCCAGTTAATCATCAATGGCAATTTTCCATGGAGAAATCATCTCAGTCCTAGAATTTGCAGCATCTAAAATATGATGAACTACCTGAAGTTTTAAGTTACCATTTCACTTCTTTTGTACATTTTAATTGGATCTAGTTAACTGGTCAGAGTAAAGGATGCACTGACTTTCACACATGAGTCTTTTCAGACAGAAATATATGTATTTTTAAATTTATTATTATTTTTTACTAATTAGTTTTGTACTCAGTGAGTACAGTCAAGTTGGTACCATTGTTAGGCTCATCCATGTAATAACCCCTCCCCTTAGCCCCTCCTTGTTGAGGTATATGGGCCATGAATTGCGGAGATAGCCCAGTTATGGGTAGGAGAAATGTCTGCATATCATGACCCAACATGTGGCATTCTTTCCACCCCCTCTTCCTCAAAATTTCCCTGAGCCATGTTGGGTTCATTTTTGGTCTGCTGCAGTGATGAAGTGATGGGGGACTCTGGGTCTCTGGATATCTGATATGGTAGGAGTTGACTGTTCTCTGTGTAGATCTCCTTCACCCTTGTGCTAGTATCCGTTTCACCAACAGAACAGCACCCATGCTTATTTTTCCCATTGTTCTTAGTTTCAGCTGGGGCCATTTTGAGGTTATGATGGGCTGGTTGTCTCTTTAGGATCTGCATCTATCTGAAAAAGAGAAGCAGATTCTCCAATGGAGAATAAAGTTAGCACTATATATATGGGATAATCCTTATTTTTTTATAGAGAATTTAATAGGTGTAGGCCCTCTTGTAGCCCACAATTGATGGTAGCTGGATAATGGAGAGCAGCTCATGTTTGGATATAGTTCTGACTTGTTTCCCTGATCCAGCTATGGGTCCTGTACCACTGAAGGGATCAGTTAGCCAAATGAAGAGCAATTGGTTTGCCACCTTAGCTTTGCGCCACTGTTGCACTTGTGTGAGCATCACAACAGGTTATCTGCTGCTAAGTAGGTTAGACCATGAGTTGCTTGAATAGATATAGGTTATTTTCCCACAGTCGCCCATGTAGCACCTTCTGGCACTAGACACGCTGACTGAGGACTAACTCTTTTCCAGCTTCCAGCCATCTCATTTCATTTTATGCAGACAGAAATATTTTACAACTTAATAGAAAATGTTTCTAGATCACTGGCAACAGGTGGTGTTTTCAATAGCTGGAAGACATCATTGTATTTGATTGGGTGTGTTAAGGGTTTATTCATTTTGGAAAGGTAAAGACTGCACAAATTTGAGTGAAATTTATCTGCAATTCATCACTTACATTAAAATAACTTATTTCTTGCCATGTTTATTCAAGAATAAAGCAATTATTTCTTTGGAACAAACTAGAATAGTTTTGTAAAGTGCAGTAAATTATCATGTGTGGTTAGTGGCTGGGCTTCTGTGTTAAGTTACACTGAATCTTATCTGCAACAAGATATAAGTTGCTTTAATTTTTATAAGAGAAAAATTGATGTCTTCTTGCAATATGAATTTAGTAGGATGTGATTTGGTAAATATATTTCAAGATGATAATTAAAATCTAAACCTAGAATTTTTCATTTTAAGCACAGATATCAGCATTATTACTTGCACAGGAAGGCGAAACTGTGGCATTGAATGCTATGTAACATTCATCAGGTTAAATATCATCAAGATGAGGAGAAAACAAACTAAAATGACACCATTAACATATCAGCCTTGTGTAAGTGGTTGTTATAAACATTTGGGAAAAATCAAGTGTTAAAATCAAGAGCTCATGAGCCAGCCTTGTTTGCAGAAGTGGTTAATACTTAGTAGAGGTTGGAAAGAAGCATTATTCTTTCACATAATCTGGTGGCTATTATAAATTACTGTAATTAAGTTTATCTTTATCTGTGGAATCTAGTTAAGTCATCACTTTCCTGTGGAGAAAAACTCTCCAAATACACTAATTACAATAACTTCATTATTCAATTTCAGCACTGCATGCAGCTGGTATAAAAATACAAAAAGAAATTGGGAAGTCATTTGAGAGAGGCTTAAGTGACAAAAGATTAAATAAAAAAATTATGGTGAAATTTATGAACTCAAATCACTTTTCTCAAGCAGAAGGGGAAAATCTATTTATTGAGTTCTTTAGTTTAGTATTTATGTTGATACTACTCTTCCTTTTTCTTTTTTTTTTGGGGGGGTGGGGTCTTGCTCTGCCCCAGGCTCATCTGGAGCTCACTATTTAGTCTCAGGCTGGCCTCAAAATTTTAATCATCTTCCTACCTCTGCCTCCATACTGTTGGGATTAAAGGAGTGCACCCCTACACCCTACTTGATACTAGTCTTTACATGTGTTCACTAAAGCTGTCAGACCTACTTTACATGTAGCTCTGAATGACCTCAAACTCACTATGTATCAGAGAGTGGCCTTAACGTTCTGACCTCCCTATCTCCTGTCATGTGATACCACAATCCCTTGCCTTCGCTCTTTCCACACATTCCTCTTAAATTCCCCAGCATCTACTTTAGTGTACTTGGGAACACAAATTCTATGAAAGGAAATGGAACAAAGAGGTAGAAAAAGATTTGAGTGTTTGCTTGTTCTTTATTAGCTATGGGAACTTTGAATGTTATGGAGTAATATTTAATGCTTATTTCTCGGTTACAGGGCATCATTGTAGGTCTTTCTCTACATATACTATTACACTTAGTACTGTTAAATATTCTATGAGTTATGTACAAATAGAATCTCCATATTATTTTTTTGAATTATATTTAACCTAGCCTTAACTTCTGTTTTAACAAAGGCACAATATCTAAGATAATCTAGAAGGGTGTCTTTTATCCAAAACCTTGTGATTTTCAGTATTCCTCAATCTCAAATTGTATTAAACATATTTCCAGTACATTTTAAAATTTGACTAAAGTATGAACACTCACTTTTTCAAGCCATCTGTGCTTTTCAAGATCCATAAGAGAAATAAAATATCAATTGTTATCCTTGAAATAAACAAATAAATATATGAAAATTTTGCTAATTATATGACTCCTGGGACTGGTATGAGTTAAGGTAGACCTGTTTTACCATTTTTATTTTCATGACTATTAAAGGCAAACAAACTTTTAAACATCTTTAGTATCCAGGACTGAAATAGATATTTTATGTATGCCAAAATTTAATATAGCCTTAGCTCATCTTAGCTTTCAGACAGTGTGCTAGATAAAACTTAAGACAACTTGTTCTCTCAAGGAATTAGTCATTGATACTGAGGCACCAGCTCCTGCCTGGCACCAACCCCAGTCACTTTCACCTTTCACTGTGGTAGTTTGAATTAAATTTCTCCTATAGCATGTGTTTTGGGTGCTTGGTCACCAGCTGGTAGCAATTTGAAAGGTGGAGTATTTCTGGAAGAGGTGTGCTATTAGAGGTTGGCTTTGAGATGTTATAACTAGTTCTCTCTTGCCAGAGCCTGGCTCACTTTCTTTTAGTTTTCCACCTATTGTAGCAGCAGTGATGTTTAACCTCTGCTTGTGCTGTACTTTCCATAAAGCTTCTCCTTACAACTGCAAGTCAAAAGAAAACCTTTCCTCCCATCTGCTTCTTTTTGCTGATCTTTAGAGCCAGCAACATGAAGATAATCACAACATTTGGGAATCATAAACCCTACTATACATCAAATATCCTTCTAGTTCCCATACCTATGTAACCCAGAAGAAATTATTAACATTTTATATTAAATGTCCTCATCAATAAGATGAGCATAATAAAAGTTGCTATTTCACAAATGTGTGAGAAATTAAATGAAACTAGAAGCACCTATAGCATGCTGCCTAAAAAGGACTATATGCAAGCCTGAATACTTTAGGTAAAATGCTTACAAAATATTTTTTACTGAGATGGAGAGACATCTCAGTGGAAAAAGCACTTGCTGCAAGTACATATTGAGTTGAGAGTCACAGAACCCATGAGAAGCCAGACACAGTAGTGTGAGCATCTGATATCCCAGCATGTATATGGCTAGATGCTCCTAGAAACATGCAGGACAGCTACCTGGTAAAGTCAGCAGAGAACAATGGCAGACCCTACCTCAAGCAAATTGGAAAATGAGGATGGACACTTGGGTTGTCCTATAACCTGCAATAGCACACTGTGGCATGTGAATACCAGTAGTGGTAGTTTGATTCATGTGTCCCCCATAAGCGTATGTGTTCTGAATGCTAGGTTCCTACATGATGAGGATTTGGGAATTAATGCCTCCTGGAGACAGTGTATTGCTGAAGGTGGGTTTATGGGTGTTATAGAGAGTTTACCCTTGCCACTGTTTGACACACTCTCCTGTTGCTGTGGTCAATCTGATGTTGGTGGGGAGATGATGTATACTCTCTGTTCATTCCTTTATTTTCCCCTGCCATAATGGAGCTTCTCCTAGAGGGTGTAAGCTAAAATAAACCTTTGTCCCACAAGCTGCTTTTGATTGGGTGATTTCTGCTAGCAATAAGAACCTGAGTGCAACACTAAAGTTGGTACCAAGAGTGATGTCATCGCTGCTTGAAATCTGTGTGGCTTTGGTATTTTGGAAATGATTTTGAGGAAAGAATGTGGAAGGATTTGAAACCTTGGCCTAAGACACACTTTGCAGTGTTATAAGTACAACTTGATGGACTATTCTGATCAGAATTGAAAGACCTGAATGTAGTAAGAACTAAGGACTGTGAGGTTTGGCTTATGAGGGTGAGAAAGAGCTTTGCCTGGACTAGGCTAGAAGCAGTTTGTGTGAAAGGTTTGCTGTTATGCCCATGTCCTGAGAACTTGTGCAGGGCTGTTTTGTGCAGAAATGGACTGGTGTGAGCAGAGGGATATGGCACAGAAATAAAATATTTGGGCTAAACCTTATTCTCATTCTGCTGCAATTATTTGAGATATTATAACCTGTGCAATTGAGCCAGCTGACAGGGAGAATATAGACTCTTTTAAAGGGACCTGAGTGCTGAATGAGTGTCCTGTTTCTCAAAGTTTGCTTCCCCCACCCCCTATTAACAAAGTGGCAACCCACCAGGCATCAAGGAGTATAAGAAATGCAGAAATGAGAGGGGCATTGAATTTGCAACAGGCTTTTTGTTTTGGAAATGGCCATGGACAGTGTGCATCAGATCTGCTAATGATTACCTGCATGGAGACCTGATCTAGTCATGAGGTTGGACCATGTGTTGCAGTGGAGATGTCCAGACCATGAGATAGCTGCTAAGGAGAGCTTCCCACCCTAGATGATGTTTCTGAGGACTGTGAATAGTCTAGCTGGAGGGGCAGAATTGGAACTTCAGAGACTTTGTTGCTGGTTAGAATTATTAGACTTGGAGATTTGTCACTGACTAGAGTTGTTGAACTTGAAACTACAGAGATTAATGTTCGCCCTGTATGAATCATACATATTGGTTGAATATTTCTGTGCTATGCCCAATGCCATCTTTTTCAGTGTGAATGTTTCCTCAGTGTAATTATGGTTTTGAGGAGGATTTTTTTGGTATAATGGCTCAGGTGAATCATCTTGAACTATGGGGATGTTTGATCATCATTGGAATTGATTAAAAACTATGGGGATTTTAAAGATAGATTGGAAACATTGTATTTTATATCATGTGTGGTTATAAGTTTATGGGGGCCAGAGGCAGAATGCTGTCATTTGATACAGGTATCTCACATAAATGTAAGTGTTCTGAATGCTAGGTTCCCAGCTGATTTGGGAATTAATGCCTTCTGGGGACAGTGTATTATTGGGGTGGGCCTATCAGTATAGACAGTTTCCCCTTAACAGAATTTGGAATATTTCTCCTGTTTCTGTTGTCCATATGTTGTTGGTGAGGAGGTGATGTCCACACTCTGCTCATGCCATCATTTTCCCTTGCCATCATGGAGTTTCCTCTCGAGTCTGTAAGCCAAAATGAACCTTTTTTTCTCCACAAACTGCTATTGGTTGGGTAATTTATGCCAGCAATGTGAATCTGATGCAACACTAGCACATGTGTATATATATACACACACACATACATACGCACACACCCAAAATTTTTTACATTGCTACTCTATGGTAATCTCCACAAGCACTAACCTCTTCTCCACAATTTCACATTCAATCAAGTATCAAGAATATGCACATAATATTGTCTTTATGCTTCGGAGTACAGGGACATAAAAGCTATCATTTTCTGTAATTTCTGTGGTCAAAATATCTAGTATTTTTTCCAGGAATGGTGATGCACTCTTTTAATACCTGCACTCGGGAGGCAGAGTTAGGAGGTTCACTGTGATTTCATGGCCACCCTGAGACTACCTAAAAAAAAACAAAAACAAACAAACAAACAAACCTAATACTTTTGATGACTGTGATGGAATATGTCAGAAATCATGCTGAAGAGAATGATGCAGGAAGATCATTAGTTTAAGGACAATCTGGGCTCCACCATCAGGTCTGATTCAGCTCAGTGTTTAAATACTTTTCTAGCATGCATGAGATTTCAGATTTAATTCTCAACACCAGAAGAAAATGAAAGGAAGAATAGTACAAAAATGTAAAACTAATATTTAGATCACATTTTTCTGAGAAGATGTGGCCAATAAATAAACATTATATATATCTTAAGATGGCATTTTTTATAAGTACCATTATTGTACTAATTTTTTTCATGATTGTATGAGGTGCTTAGAAAAATATACAGGTTCATTGGAAACCACATCTGCAAGTAATATTTAGACATATGTCGATTGTACCAAGAAAATCATATGCATGTGATCTTTTGGAACCTCTGCTCAAGAGAATATTCATCATAAAAAGATAGAATCAAGAACATTGAATGTAAATTCTACTTCTGAAAGGAAAAAATGTAAGTACAGATATTTCTCCCTGAGAAATTTCTAATTAGCTTACTGGTTTCAGATAATACTGACAGAAATTTCTTGTCATTGGTCCATTTGAAGTTTGTTCATCATAAATCTGAGGCACTGTTGTTTGAATTTATACTTTAGAGAAATCTATTTCTTTTTTGTTTCATAAGTAAAAGTAGGTACATCAATGTCTCGAATGTATTATCAATTGTATTTTTCATCTCATTTTGAGGTTGGAAGGAAATGAATCAACCAGGTCTCAGACATTTCCACATTAATAATTTAAAAGGATATATTCCTATTATTTAAACTGTTTTTCTCATGCTACTTCACATTATCAGAGAAAAGAGAACCCTTCCCAACTCCTTCCATGAAGCTAGCATCATCCTAATACCAAACCAGACAGAGATACAAAAAGAAAAGAAAACTATAGACCTATATCCTTAATGAACTTAGATGCAAAAATCCTGAACAAAATTCTCACAAACCAAATTCAACAACACAGGGAAAGCATCATCCACCTCTATCAATCAGGCTTCATCCCAAGGATGTAGAAATGGTTCAACATACAGAATTCAATTAGCATAATATGCCACATAAATAATCTTAAACACAAGAACCACATGGTCATTTCAATAGATAAGGAGAAAGCCTTTGACAAAATACAGCATCACTTCATGATTGAAACTCTGGAAAGAATAGGCATGGACAGTTTATATCTCAAAATAATAAAGGATATATACAAAGAACCTAAAGCCCAAAACATACTTAATGGGGAAAGACTCAAGGAGTTCCCATTGAGATCAAGAGCAAGACAAGGGTCTCAGCAGTGCTTTTCAACATAGTGCTAGAAGTTCTAGCCCTAGCAATAAGACAAAACAAGATATAAAAGGGATGTAAATTGGAAAGGAAGAAGTCAAACTAACCCTATTTGCAGATGACATGATCCAATACATAAAGACTCTACCAAAAAACTAAAGGTGATAATTTCCTTCAGCAAAATGGCAGGATACAAAACCAACACCCACAAATCAGGCAGTAACCTTCATATATGCAAAAGACAAATATACAGAGAAATAAATCAGTGTCCCATTTTCAATAGACAAAAAAATTAAGTACCTTAGAATAATACTAATCAAGGAAATAAAAGACCTATATAATTAAAACATAAAAACACTCAAGAAATAAATTGAGTAAGACATGAGGAAATGGAAAAACTCCCCATGCTCCCGGATAGGTAGAGTTAATATTGCAAAAATGGAAATTCTACCAAAAATGTATAGATTAAATGAAATACCAATAAATATCCCAGCATAATTCCTCACAAAGATATAAATATTAATCTCAAATTTTATATGACTACAGAAGGCCTCAGATATCCAAAACTATCCTCAGCAAGCTCCATATCTGATCTAAAGCTATACTATAAAAACCTTGTAACAAAAAAAAAATGGTACTGGCATAAACCAATGGAACAGAATTGAAGACCCAGCCTTTCGTTGAAGCAATTGCAAATACTTAATATTGGACAAAGGAGCCAACAATGTACACTGGAGAAATGACAGTGTCTTCAATAAACAGTGCTGCAAAAACTTTATATCCACATGCAGAAAAATGAAATGAGACTCAATCATCTCACCATGCTCGGCTCCAAATGGATTAAAGTCCTCAATACGAGACCTGAAATTCTTAAATAACTGGAAGAAAAATAGGGGTAACTTTCCAAAATATAAGAGTTGAGAATGACAATGCCCCAGTAGCCAGGGAAATTAAACAGTCATTCAACCAGTTGGATCTGATGAACATAAAAAGTTTTGTACAGCTGGTCATGGTGGTACACAGATTTAATTGCAAGCACATGGGTGGCAGAAGTAGGAGGATCTCTATGACTTGGAGGCCAACCAGAGACTACATAGTGAATTCTAGGTTATCCAGGTCTGGAGTGAGACCCTACCTCAAACAAAAAAAAAAAACTTTTTTTTTTGGGGGGGGAGTTGAGGTAGGGTCTCACTGGTTCAGACTGACCTGGAATTAACTATGTATTCTCAGGGTGGCCTTGAACGCATGGCGATCCTCCTACCCCTGCCTCCCAAGTGCTGGGGTTCAAGGTGTGCACCACCATGCCCAGCACAAAAGACTTTGGTACAGACAAATATACCATTAATAGAGTCTATTCACAGAATGGGAGAAAATCTTTACCATCTACACTACTGATAGAGGCCTAATATCTAAAACCTACAAAGAACTCACAAAAACTAAGCAATAAAAAAATCAAGCAATCCATTCAAAAATGGGTCAGAGAACTGAATAGGGAATTCATTTTTTTTAATTTTTAAATTTTTATTAACATTTTCCATGATTATAAAAAAATATCCCATGGTAACTCCCTCCCTCCCCCCTGACACTTTCCTCTTTGAAATTCCATTCTCCATCATATTACCTCCCCATCTCAATCATTGTACTTACATACAATATCAACCTATTAAATACCCTCCTCCCTTCCTTTATCTTCCCTTTATGTCTCCTTTTTAACTTACTGGCCTCTTCTACCAAGTATTTTCCTTCTCACGCAGAAGCCCAATCATCTGTAGCTAGGATCCACATATGAGAGAGAACATGTGGCACTTGGCTTTCTGGGCCTGGGTTACCTCACTTAGTATAATCCTTTCCAGGTCTATCCATTTTTCTGCAAATTTCATAACTTCATTTTTTTTTACCGCTAAGTAGATCTCCATTGTAGAAATGTGCCACATCTTTATTATCCACTCATCAGATGAGGGACATCTAGGCTGGTTCTATTTCCCAGCTATTATAAATTGAGTAGCAATAAACATGGTTGAGCACGTACTTCTAAGGAAATGAGATGAGTCCTTAGGATATATGTCTAGGAGTGCTATAGCTGGGTCATATGGTAGATCAATCTTTAGCTGTTTTAGGAACTTCCACACCGTTTTCCTCAATGGCTGGAGCAGACTGCATTCCCACCAGCAGTGTAGAGGGTTCCTGTTTTTCCACATCCCCGCCAACATCTATGATCATTTGTTTTCATGATGGTGGCCAATCTGACAGGAGTGAGATGGAATCTCAATGTAGTTTTAATCTGCATTCCCCTGATGACTAGTGATGTAGAACTTTTTTTTAGATGTTTATATGCTATTTGTATTTCTTCCTTGGAGAATGTTCTATTTAGCTTCATAGCTCATTTTTTGATTGGCTTGTTTGATTCCTTATTATTTAACTTTTTGAGTTCTTTGTATATCCTAGATATTAATCCTCTATCAGTTATATAGCTGGCGAAGATTTTTTCCCATTATGTAGGTTGCCTTTTTGCTTTTATCACTGTGTCCTTTGCAGAGCAAAATCTTTGTAATTTCATGCAGTCCCAGTGATTACTGGCACAAAAGCAGACATGTAGATCAGTGGAACAGAATAGAGGACCCAGATGTAAGCCCAAGTAGCTATAGACACCTGATATTCGATAAAAATGCCAAAAATACTCATTGGAGAAAAGACAGACTCTTCAGCAAATGGTGTTGGGAAAACTGGATATATATCTGCAGAAGGATGAAAATAGATTCTTCTCTCTCACCATGCACAAGAATTAAGTCCAGATGTATTAAAGACCTTAACATCAGACCTGAAACTCTGAAACTGCTAGAGGAAAAAGTAGAGGAAACCCTCCAACATATTGGTCTTGGCAAAGACTTTCTGAATACAACCCCAATTGCTCAGGCAATAAAACCACAGATTAATCACTGAATAGGGAATTCTTAATGGAAGAAATACAGATGGCTGCTACTCACTTAAGAAAATGTTCAACAACCTTAACGATCAGGGAAACGCAAATTAATACAGCTATGAGAGTCCATATTACTCCAGCCAGGATGGCAATTATTAATAAAAAATAAATGATAGATAATTTTATTTTTTATTTAAGGGAGAGAGGCAGATATAGAGAAAGAATGGGCGTGCCAGTACTTCCAGCCACTGCAAACACACTCCAGATGCATGTGACATCTTGTGCATCTGGCTTACTTGTGTCCTGAGGAATAGAACCTAGTTTCTTTGGCTTTGCAGGGAAGTGCCTTAACTGCTAAGCCATTCCTCTGGCTCCAATAGTAGATACTTTTTATTATGGCTTTCCCACAACCAGTCAATTTCAATACAGTAAATGTAGCCTAATTTTATGAAATATACCTCTTCTAATTCCTCTACTTACAGTCAATTTGACTCATCCTTTGTTTGTGGTTCTTCATATAATTTGATCTTGTCCAATGAGTCTTCTCTTACTCCTGAATGGAGTATATTTTTGTTGTAACTTTTAAGAAAAATGTGGTCTCTTCAATCATAAATTTCAAACTAGGAGCATAAAGGTCCTGAAGGTGTTTGCAGCTATCTTGTCATCATGGGAAACATGAGATTGATGCCAATGCAAAGACCTTACTGTAATTAACTAGTATGTTAATTACAATGCATGAACCTTGCACTCATTGTTTACACTTTAATGCTTTGACACAACCTTACCTGTACAGGCCAATATACTTCTGAATTTGCATCTATATTAGTTAATTAATTCCTTTTTTATTCAAAGCACTCATGGATTCTATGACACTTTATATCTTTCTACTAGTGAAATGGAAGTTGAGATGAAAGCTCAATAGCTTTGAAAAACAATTCATTTAAAGATTATCTGTCAAATATTTGGCTTTTACAATGAACTCATCAACATAAACTTATTTGAGTTCAATCTAGATTCCAAAGCAGAATTATTACAAACCTTTTATGCCTTAAAAATACATCCTCCATCCCTCCCTCCTTCCCTTCCCTTCCCTTCCCTTCCCTTCCCTTCCCTTCCCTTCCCTTCCTTTCCCTTCCCTTCCCTTCCCCTTCCCCTTCTGTCCTTCCTTCCTTCCCTCCTTACTTCCATCATCTCTTTTTCAATACTGGAGAATGAACACAGGAAAGCATACTACTGCTGAGCTTGTATCCCATCCTTTTAATAGCCTTTTGCAAAATTATATTCTATCTATTTGAAAACCATACTACAAAGCAAATTTGCATGAAATGTTTTTGCTTGTATGCACTTAATTTAAATGGAATAGCTAGATAGATAGATGATAGGTAGGTAGATAGATAGATAGATAGATAGATAGATAGATAGATAGATAGATAGATGATAGATGTGTGCTGTGTGCCCTTTGTTCAGTTCATTTTTGTGTGCTTCTACTGTCCCTTGGAATTTAGTCATTTTTTTCTGATTGTAAAAATTAACTATGCAAGGCAATAGCTCTGCACTCATCCATTTTTTTTTGCATTTAGTCTTTGCATATCCATTCAACATTGATTTGTATAAGCATGTGCACTATTATAGCACATGTATACCTCATCCAGTTAAATGTCAAGTAAGGCACCATTTACCTGCTGGGTATAAAGTATGTGCTTTGCATATATCAACTGTAACAGTTTGTATCATAATAATTCTAAGACAGTTAAGCTGACCTCTTCAGAGAGGGGAATAAGGAAATAAAATTTGGCTAGGTGCTGAGGGTAACACTATCCCCAACATACAAAAAGTGAACAGTTTCTTTGTTTCTTCTTGGCTAGGAGAAAGATGTGTCCTTAAGTCTGTAAGGGGTATTGTTTATTTTTTATCTATTTTTCCATAAAATGTATAACAGGAAGATGTAAATAAGATTAATAGGTGCCTAAATTTATAGCATGAGATCTGGTTCTCCCTTATCTGTTCTTCCATAAAGGAATTCCCTTTTCTTGGAAAATTGACATGAAGATGTGAATAAATTACAAAGTACCTGGATACAATGCATTGCATGGGAACTGGACTATCCCACTCACCCCTGTCCATGCTATTCCCATAAAAGACCCCAATCATTTCTGGGTAACTGTTCCTTTATAGGAACTCTTCCTTATTTCTTTATATTAAACTTTATAATCAAATCTGTCTAAGCTTAACACCCTATTGCCTGTGGATTTCATTTGTCAACTTCCTAACATAAAACAGAAAAAGATACTGGAGACCACTGATTCAATGAAAGTTTTGTGTAGCCCCGACTGTCCAATATCCTAAATTCTGTGTGAAAGCCAAACCAAGAGCTGAGAACAGCTCCATTGCTCTCGAAGATACCTTAAATTCTCATAGCAATGCTATGCTATACTTAGTTTTATCTAATGGGTTGTTTAAAATTAGAATATATAGCATAAGAAATGCAAGTGAGATTGTAGGAAGTGGCTCAGAAACTAAAATGTTTCCCACATAAGCACGAGGCCCTAAGTTTTAATCCCTAGTGCCCATGTAAAATGTCAGTTGTTATAACATTCTTTTTAAATCTAGCTTGAGGGAAATGTAAATAAGAAATCCATGAGGATTGCTGACTATCTAGTCTAGCTAACTCATGAGCTCTAGGTTTGGTGAGAGACCTTGTATCAAAGAATAAGATGGCAAGTGATAGGGAAGACCTCTGGCCTCTACATGCACAGACATGTGAATACACATCCTTAAACAACCATCCATCCACATAAATATGAACATGCATTCACATATTCACATATTTACATATTAAAAAACTGTAGAGGGGTTGAGAGATGGCTTACTGGTTACAGCGCTTGCCTGCAAAGCCTAAGGACTCATGTTAGACTCTCCAGGTCCCATGTAAGCCAGACACATAGTGACACAAGTGCACAAGGTCACACAAGCACACAAGGGGGCACACTCACCTGGAGTTCAAGTGTAGTGGCTGGAGACCCTAGCAAGCCAACTTTCTCCCTCTCTCTCTCTCTCTCTCTCTCTCTCTCTTCTTCTCACTCTTGCATTAAAAAAGGCAGTTTGTTGGGCTTGCCTCAAAAAATAGAAAAAGCTCAAGTGATTAATATACATATCACACATAAGTGATTATTTTGATAACATTTATCAAGTACCATACACTATATTAAGTATTTCATATACATTAATAATTTTGTATTATTTACATTCTCATTTCTATGAACAAATACCTAATCAAAAACAACAGAAGGAAGGAAAGGATTTATTCTTTTATAAGATGTTTCTTGTAGTTTTAAATAATTTATTTTTATTATTTACTTGACAGAGAGAGAAAGGGGAAAAGACAGACAGCAAGAGAGAGAGAGAGAGAGAGAGAGAGAGAGAGAGAGAGAGAGCACTCTTTGGGCTCCAGCCACTGTAAATGAATTCCAGATGCATGTGCCCCCTTGTGCATCTGTCTTACATGGGTTCTGGGGAATCGAACCTGGGTCCTTTGACTTTGCAGGCAAGTGCATAAAGTTCATTGTATAGTTTAAAATTAGATGACAATGTGTCAGGGTAGAAATACATGAAAAAAAGGCATATGGGAAAGGAAAGTCTTTCACTCTAACAATTGGCTGCTAGTCAGAAAAGTCAACACAACTCATGAAGATGTCTACAGAGATAGTGCATATTTTCTTAAAAAAATATCTCAAGCAAGGATGGTAAAAAAAAAAAAAAACAAATAAACTATTTTAACACATCTGCCTTAAAATGTGAACTTTTAACAAAAAATGAAATAAAACACAAAACTAGCTGCATGAACAAACTCAGAAAGACAAGGTAGGCAATAATCAGCTCTCAAAAGGTAACTAAAAGCCGGTTTGTTCTGATAGCTCACTCAGTTTAAAATGCTGAAATTATCATTTTAACCACAGCTTTACAACTGGTAAAAGGTAAACAAGTCAATGTTTACACTGACTCTAAATATGCTTTGCTAGTCCGTAATGCTCATGCTAATATATGGGAAAAAATAAAATAAAAAGACTTAACAGGGAAAAATTCTCCAGGTAATATGGCTCTAAAATGTTATCTTTCAGAAACTAGCAACCTATTTAGGCAACAGTAATGCACTGTAAGGAATACCAAAAAGACAATTTAATTATTATATAGACAGATGTATATGCCAAACCAGAAATACCCCAGGAAAATCAGAGGTAGCTCTGATATCTACTTGCTCCAGAATTAAATGCAAGCCTACCTCATACAAAAGCAGAAAATGAATGTACCACTCAGAGAGGCAATAGATTAACACAAATGTCTGGTGTACTCAAGGGAAACATAAGATTCAATTGCTCCAAGCAGAGCAATAAAAATTATTAAGGTAATTCCAGACTCATGTCACCCAGGGGATTAAAAAAAACCCACAATATTAACAACTCTAGGCACTTATGCCTTTAAACAAAAAGATTAATATCCATGATTCAAAAGGTGTAATGGCCTATCTGCTCTGCCTCTGTAGTAACCCAGGAGGTAAAACTAAGCCACTAACTTTACTTCACACAGGACAAAGGAGAGACATATTTCCAAGAAAAGATTGATAATTAGCTTTTACTCAAATGCTTCCATGCCAAGGATATAAATTACTCATGGTATTTGCTTACACTTTCTCAGGATGATAGATGCCTGCCTCACTCAGACTGAAAAAAAAAAAAAGAACACAAAGAAAACAACATCTTAACCACTGAAAATATACAATGATAAGTCTCATTTATGAGTCTTTCAGTTACAACCTTTCTTTATTTGTTAAGTTGCTTTTTCTGCATATATATGCTTTTTCTTTGGTTCAGACCTCTACTCAGGAGAAAAAATTTACTTCCTCACTATTTTCTGTTTTTTTCCCTCATTTGTGAACACAGAGATGTCTATGCAGTATGGATATCCTTTGCAACACTATTTTTTCCTTTTTCTTTTTTATTAGTTATGTATATAGTGTGTATATAGCCATGATGGTACCATCGTTAGCCTTCTAACTTTTGTACCCCCATGCAGATTGTGGTTGTTGCATTGTGGTGGTGGCCTTCAGTTATGGGGGAGAGGCAATGTCTCTGTGCATAATGACCCAACTTATCGCTCTAACAATCATTCATCCCCCTCTTCTGCAAATTTTCCTGAACCATGTTGGGTTAGTTTTAGGTCTGTTTCAGTGACAGGAGGTCTTGGAGTCTCTGTGTCTCTGGATATCTGATTTGGTAGGAGTTGAATGTTCTCTGTGTCTATCTCCTTCACCCTTGTGCTGGTACAAGGTTTACTGAGAACATCTCTTGCTCATTACTCCACTAACTCTATGGCTTGAACTGGTTCCCAGGTGGGTATGATGGGCTGATTCTCTTACCAGGTTCTGTGTCCATTTGAAAAAGAGAAGCAAATTCTTCAATGGAGAGTTAGGTCAGGGCAAGACACATGGATACCCATTATTGTTTTAGAGAAAATTTAATAGGTGTTATCCTTCTTGTAGCCCACTATTGGTGGGAGCTTGATATTGGAGAGTGGGCTCATTTTTGGATGTGGTTCTGACCTGTTCCCTATTCCAGGTGTGGGTTCTATTCCAAATGATCAGATCCATTAGCCAAATCAAGAGTAGTTGGTAACCCAACATGGCTGTGTCCCACTGTTATACTTGTGTGAGCATCATGTCAGGTTGATTGCTGTTGAGTACCTTAGACCACGAGTTGCTTAGACAGATGTTGGTCATTTTCCCCCAGTCACTCACATAGCACCTCTGGCACTAGACAAGCTAACTGTCTGAGGATTGACTCTCTTCCAGTTTCCAGCAAGGTCACTTTATGTTCTGTCCCAACAGCATATGGTGTCTTTGGCAGTAGGGTTTTACCATTAAGTTTTGGTGGGTCATCAAGTACTCTAACAGAATTCTGTCTTCTTTTGTGGAAAACTTGTAGGTCTCTCTGATCAATAGCTCATTGTCAATGTTACCCACAAGCTGCTCCTGGGGATTACAGGTGAGTGCCAAGGGAAAATAAGGAAGAAATATATAGGTAATATAGAAAAGAGAGAGAGGCAGGAGAAGATTGAGGATAGTCTTTATCATACCCTATCCAGGCCCCTGTGATTCAGGTATTCTCTCTTAGCACCTGATGAAGGTTCAACCCTTTATTATGTCTTTCAGGATGTAGGATTTTATGGTACCATTTCCATTTGGGTCCAGATCCCCACCCCTAGCCCCACCACCCTTACCCTCCCCACAGCCCCACCATTCCTATTGTACAGTCCTCGAGATATTTATTAGATATGTCAGCATCATGGGAAGATTTAGTTTAGGAGCCACAAATGAGTGAGACCATGCAATGATTATCTTTCTGCAATTGGGTGAGTTTTCTGAGAATGATCTGTTCCAAGTTTGACCATTTTTTTTTCAAATTTCATTGTGTCATTTTTCCTTACTGCTGCATAGAATTACATCATGTAGATATACCACATCTTAGTTATCCATTCATCTAATGATAGACATCTGGGTTGATTTCAGCTCCTAGCTAGTATGAGTTGATCTTCTATAAACATGGTTGAGCAAATATCTGTGAGATGAGGCTTGGAGCTTTAAGGGTAAATGCCCAGTAAGGGAATAAATGGGTATGTTGGTACCTCTATAGTCAACCATTTTTAGGAATCTCCATATTTCTTTACATAGTGGTTGAACCAGCTTGCATTCCAACTAACAGTGAATGAGGGTTCCTATTTCTCTACAACATAGCCACCATTTGTTGTCATTAGATTTTTAAATGTTTGCTATCCTTACTGGGGTGGGGTAAGGTAGAATCTTATAGTTGTTTTAATTTTCATTTCCCTGATGATTAGGGATGATGAACATTTTCTTAAGTGTGTGCTTGCCATTTGTATTTCTTCCTCTGAGAGCTGCCTATCCAGTTCTCTGCCCCATTTTGTGAGTGGTTTGTTTGACTTTTTATTGTTTAGGTTTTTGAGTTCTTTGTAGATTCTAGAAATTAGACCTCTGTCAGTTGGAAAGCCAGCAAATACTTTCTCACATTCTGTGGGAAATCTATTGGCTCTGCTTATTGTTTGCTTGTCTGTGAAAAAGCTTTTCAGCTTTCTGAGATCCCAATGGTTGAGTGATTGTTTAATTTCCTGAGCTACTAGGGTTTTGTTCAGGAAGTCTTTGCCCATTCCTGTATCATGGAAAGTTCCTCCTATTTTTTCTTCCAGTAGAAGCAGAGTTTCCTTTCTTATATTGAGGTCTTTCATCCATTTGGGCTTGATATTTTTGCATGGTGAAATATGTAGATCGAGTTTCATTTTTCTGCATATGGTTATCCAGTTTGTCCAGCAACATTTGTTGAAGATGCTGTCTTTTCTCCAGTCTACATTGTTAGGGCCTCTGTCAAATATCAAGTAGCTGTAGTTACTGGACCAAAGTCCAGGTCCTCAATTCTGTTCCATTGGCCTATGTTCCTGTTTTTATACTAGTACCATGTTGTTTTTATTACTACGGCTTTGTAGTATAGCTTTAGATCAGGTATGGTGATGCCTCTAGAATGTTTCTTTTGCTAATGATATGCTTGGATATCTGAAGCCTTATACATTCCATATGAAATTTGAGATCATTTTTTCTATCTTTGTGAAAAAAGATAATGGCATTTCTATTGGTATTGCATTAAATCTATATATTGCTTTTGGTGTGATTGCCATTTCACAATGTTAATTCTGCTTATCCAGGAGCATTTTCTCAAGTCCTACTCAGTTTCTTTCTTGAGTGTTTTTATGTTTTCATTGTAAAGGCATTTAACTTCCTTGGTTAATGTTATTCCAAAGGTTTTTTGTTGTTGTTGTTGCTATTGAAAATGGATAATGCCACTTGTTTCTTTCCCTGTATCTTTGTCTTTTGCATATAGAAAGGCTACTGATTTTTTGTGCATTGATTTTGTATCTGGTTACTTTACTGAAGGAGTTAATCACTTCTAAGAGTTTTGAGATGGAGGTTCTTGGGTCACTTATATATAGAATCATGTTGTCTGCAAATAGGGCTAACTTGACTTCTTCCTTTCCAATTTGTATCTCATTTATTTCTTTCTCCTGTCTGATTGCTTGAGCTAGAACTTCCAGTACTATGTTGCAGAGTAGAGCTGAGAGTGGATACCCCTACCTTATTCCTGATCTCAATGGGAATTCTTTCAGTGTCTCCCCACTAAGTATTATTTGGGCTTTAGGAGTTTTATATATAGCCTTTATTATGTTGAGATATAAACTGTCCATGCCTGTTCTCTCCAATGTTTTGATAATGAAGTGATGTCGCATTTTTTCCAAAGGCATTTTCTGCATCTATCAAAAGGATCATGTGGTTTTTGTGTTTAAGCTTTTTATGTGGTGTATTACATTGACAGATTTCTTTATGTTGAACCACCCTGTGTTCCTGGGATAGAACCTGCTTGATCAAGATGGATAATGCTTTTGATGTGTTGTTGAAGTCAGTTTGTGAAGATTTTGTTCAGGGTCTTTTTTTTTTTTTTTTTTTTTTTTTTTTAACTGGGCATGGTGGTGCACGCTTTCTTTCTTTTTTTTTTTAATTTTTTTTTTTTAATTTTTTTTTTTATTTGAGAGCGACAGACACAGAGAGAAAGACAGGTAGAGGGAGAGAGAGAGAATGGGCGCGCCAGGGCTTCCAGCCTCTGCAAACGAACTCCAGACGCGTGCACCCCCTTGTGCATCTGGCTAATGTGGGACCTGGGGAACCGAGCCTCGAACTGGGGTCCTTAGGTTTCACAGGCAAGCGCTTAACCGCTAAGCCATCTCTCCAGCCCGTGTTCAGGGTCTTTATATCTAAGTTCATCAGGGAAATAGGCCTATAGTTTTCTTGTGGCATTTCTGCCTGGTTTTGGCATTAGGGTGATAGTGACTTCATATAAGGAGTTGGGAATCTTTCCCCAAGTTGGGGATCTTTCCCTGTTCTCAGATTCGATGGCACAGTTTGAGAAAAATTGGATTCAGTTCTTTCATGAAGTTTTGATAGAATTCATCTGAGAAGCCATCTGGTCCTTGACTCTTCTTTGGGGGAGGGTTTTGATTACCTTTTCAATCTCTATGGGTTTGTTAGGTTTGTTTAGAAGAGTAATCTGGTCTGAGTTTAGCTTTGATAGGTGTTATGTGTCTAGGAATTCATCCATTTCCTCCCTATTATCCAGTTTTGTGGAGTAGAGGATTTAAAATAGTCCTATTTCACTTATGTCTATTGTGATGTCTCCTTTTTCTTTTCTAATTTTGTTAGGTTGAAGTGTCTCTCTTTTTTTCGCAACCAGATTGGCCAGGGGTTTATCAATCTTCTTCACTTTTTCAAAGAACCAGCTCTTTGTTTCATCAATTATCTTAATTGTTTTCTTAGTTCCCAATTCATTATGTTCTGCTCTGTTCATAATTATTTCTTCCCATCTGGAGCTTTGTGGGTTGGACTCTTCTTGCATTGCCAGTACCTTTAGGTCCATGGTTAGGTTATTGATTTGGGATCTGTTTTTGTTATGAAGGCATTTAGTTATATGAATTTTCCCCTGAGGACAGCCTTTATTGTTTCCCATAAATTTTGGTATGATGTGTTCTCATTGCCATTCATCCTCTTTAAATTTCACAATTTCATTTTTTTCTTAAATTTTGTCCACTACCCAGTTATCGTTTAAAAGTGTTTTGTTCAGTTTCCAGGAGCTGATGGGATTCCTGGCAAATCTTTTGTTGTTAATTTCTAGCAATACCTCATTTTGATCTGATATCATGCAAGAAATTGTCGATCTTCCTAAACATCTGGAGGCAGGCTTTATGACCTAGTATATGATCTGTTTTAGAGATTGTTTCTTGGGCTGCCAAGAAGAATGTGTAATCTGGGGATTTGGGGTAGAATGTCTGTAGATGTCCATTAGGTCTAATTG
This sequence comes from Jaculus jaculus, assembly GCF_020740685.1. NCBI lineage: Eukaryota > Metazoa > Chordata > Mammalia > Rodentia > Dipodidae > Jaculus > Jaculus jaculus. Next base: position 85,463,363 of record NC_059125.1, on the reverse strand, counting down.
ATCTATAAGGTTTTGTTGAGCTCTCTCACTTCCCTGTTTATTTTCTGTTTGGATATCTATATATTGCTGATAGTGGAGTATTAAAGTCCCCAAGTATGATGATGTTGATAGTTATTTCTGTTTTCTTGTCAAGTAGGTTTTGTTTTATGAATTGTGGTGCACCTGTGTTTGGTGCATAAAGATTGGTGATTGTGATCTCATTTTGTTGGGTCACTTCCTTGATAAGTAGGAAATAGACTTCTTTGTTCTTTTTGATTGTTTTTGGTTTAAAGTCTATTTTATCAGATATTAGTATAGCTGCACCTATTTGTTTTCTTTTATTTTTAAATTTAATTTATTAGTTTTCTTTTCAGCGAATACAGGCAGTTTGGTACCATTGTTTAGGTTCATCCATGATCTTATTCCTGTTTGCTTGGAACATCAATTTCCACCCTTTCACCCTGAGGAGGTGTCTGTCTTTAGTGTCCTTTGTTGAGTTTCCACAAGTTATGCTATTTGCTTGGCCTGGGTTGCATAGTTTGTTTATTCACTTTGAGGTTCTGGTCCTATTGTCTTTTCTATGTTTTGATTAGAGACATCCATTGTGGGAGTGGGCAATTGAGCTGTATTTACTTGCACTGATTTTTTTGTGGTATTCATTTTTCGCTGCAATCTGCCCATCACAATGTTTCAGAAAGCTTAGGGTGTGGGAGGCTAGCCTGCTGGTCAGGGGTTGGGGGGTTGAGGTGAGTGGGACAATTATCACCCACAAAATTCAGAAAGGCTAGGGTGGAGACACTAGCCTGATTTCTGTGCAGGTTGGGAGGGGGAAGCAGCGAATGGGATGGTAATTGCCCACTGGGCTCCGATGGGCTGGGCAGGAATAATGACTGAACCAGCGATTGCTCAGGGGGATCAGGAAGGTGGGCAGTAAGAGTGACTGGGCCGCCCAAACTTGCACAGGGGACAGCAAGACTGGGGGGGGGGGGCATGGTGATCACCTGTAAGGGTGGAGGACAGCAATATTGGGCTGGAACAGTGATCATGTGTGCCCATGTCAGCCAGGCTGGGTGAGAACAGTGATCTTGTGCTCCTGCCAGGGACAGAAGGCTGGGAGGGAACAGCGATTGCGTGAAAGGGAGGGGGAAGCAAGGCCCGGGTGACAACAATCGCATGCACAGGCTACAGACAGCAAGGCTGTGAGGAAATGGCAATTGCATGCATGAGTAGGGGACAACAAGGCTGGATGGACCTGCGATCTCCCGTCAGAAAGGCTAGGCAGGAACAACGGGGCACCAATCCTGTCCATGGGCTCTTCTCAGTGGCACACAAGTCTAGGGCAGAGGACCTAGCCTGCTAGCTTTGGCCTACTTGGCCTGCTCACATAAGTTTCCTTCTAATCTATTCCACAATTGAATTATTTTCTTAAAATTTTCTTTTTTGGCTTGTTGCATAGCCATACATATAATATTTTTATATCATGACTCTCAGGCACCTCATCAAAAAGTTGTTCACATTTTAGTGATAACCCTAGGATTGGGCATACTAATTTATTGTATGTTTGCAGTTTGACATCTCAAGCAATTATATTTTTTTATATTGTAATCAAATGTTAGTTATCTCATGCTCCCCCCACCTCCTTCTACACAGATGATGCAGGCTGATTTTTGATCCCTGGCAGGCTGAGTATGCATCCTTATTCAGCCCCGCCAAGCTTTAAAAATGGAAACTCTGTGTCACCAGGTGCAATGCCTTGAAAAGAAAAGCAACTGTGCAATGGAAAAGACATAAAATTTAGGGTAAAATTTGCAGTGCTACTTAATATTGTCTATGGCAGATAGAGAGAAAAAATTTAGTGAGATCCAAGAGAACTAATGGTTGGAAGAGCTAAAGTGCTTTTCTTTGGAGGTCAAAAGCCTGTGTCATTTCAGGGATCCAGTTCAGTGGCTTGTCACAGAAGTATTTACCAACCAGGCTAAACTAGGAAATCTACATTCTACAAATCCTTCCATGAACAGGATGGTCTCTAATTATTATCCTCGGGCTGGGGTCCACAAATTTATAGTGAGATTTTTTCAGTAACTGGAAAAAAAAAAAAACCTTCTTGTATGTGAGTCAGTTTATTTTCCCCAAAACTAGACCCTTTCAAGGGTTATTTAGGCCTTTGAATGAGAAAATTTAGATTTGCACAAAGCTACTTTTTGAATAGTTCTGGCCACATTTTTTATATGAGGTGGGTTGTCTGGGCTACAAATTACAAATGACCTAAGTATTGAAGAAGTCTATTTCTAGCAGGAAATTACAGAAAAGATATGTCTTTGGCTAGGGCCTATGCAAATAAATAAATAAATAAGAAGAAGAAGAAAAGGAAAAAAAGAAGGAAAGAAAAGAAAAAGAACAGGAAAAGAAGTTTAGGCTATTTAAGAATCCCCGAGATAGGAAAGTCCAGATAAGCTGCTGAGTTACTTGGATTGAGGGATCTTGTTATTCAAATACATATAAGAACTGAGAATATTCGTGATAAGAAATGTAATTTTTTTAAATAAATGTTTATTTTTATTTATTTGTTTGAGAGCGACAGAGAGAGAAAAAGTAGAGGGGAGAGAGAGTGTGTGTGTGTGAATGAGTGCACCAGGGTCTCCAGCCATTGCAAACGAACTCCAGATGCTTGTGCCCCCTTGTGCATCTGGCTAACGTGGGTCCTGGGGAATCAAGCCTCGAACTGGGGTCCTTAGGCTTCACAGGCAAGCGCTTAATCACTAAACCATCTCTCCAGCCCAAGAAATGCAATTTTTTTCTGCCACATTTAATGTTGCTCAAGACTAATCCATAGCTTCATGGCACCATCAGTCCTCCAAGGGAGAAAGATTTCTCCACTACACTCTTTGGTTTCCTCATAGTTCAACAATAAAATGAGGGGATTTGGTCTTCTCTCAGATTTGACCTGAACATGAGGTCCTTGGGTAGAGGTTGGCCTTGCCTCACAAGGAACAGAGGGACATTCTGGCTTCCAGGGGCCCTCACATTTAAAGATTTGACATCGCCCGAAGGAAGGCTTAAAACCCAGTAGCTCTGGCCATGTAGAGTTGAAATGTCCTGGTTGACTGCAGTGGCAGCAGGAAAGAGCCATAAAAACCAAGGCTGGGTTAGTTCTCCGCGTAGACTGAATTTTTTGACCACTAGATGGCGGTAGAGGATTTCTTGAGATGAGCAAGGACTGGGTAATTGCTGCAGCCATTTCTTGAGTTTCTTTTTACCTTTTTCCTCCACTAGTTTGGCCCTTGTGCTTCTTCAAGGTTTCTTTCTGGTTATTACAGACATTGAAGGCCACGTCTAATAACCTAGGAAAGGAGTCTGGGGCTCCTGATATAGTTTTTGAAGTTGTTGTTTAATATATCGAGAGGCCTGGCTTATAAAATCTATAGCCAGCATGGCATGGTCTTCCTTACTCCTGGGGTCCAGATTAGTTTACCTTTGCATAGTTTCAGCTAGGATGGATTGAAATAGAGCAGAGTGATGTTAAACTCCATGGGTTAGATCACACAATTTTTTTTAATAGGTAATATGCTTGATAATGTCCTTTCCATTTCCTCATATAAATAAATGACATAAAATCCAAGCTGGCCCTTTGCCCATTTTTTTCATACCTTAGTGGTTTGAAGAGAACAGCATAGGGAGGAGGGCTCCATATCAGGCACTCCAATTACACTTCCCTGGATGTAACTAAGTTATGAAAATGGATCAGCCCAGACATGTGCTGAAAATTAGATATGGTGTTTCTCTTAATGCTTGCAGCAAGTGTCTGATTAGGTCAAATCAGCCTTATAAAATCATTAATGAAGGTGGAAGGAGTTTTACAAATTTATCCTTGTTTGGATTGTAATTTGGGCCAGGTCAGATATGGGGAAGGGATTGTATACCTCTGTTATACTACAGTCAGATTTAGCCACCTCATAAAGAGGAAAGGATGTTCTCTGAGGGGGAAGGTCTGTCATAACTGGTAACCAAGTTCTATATTTGCAGTTTCTGAATGAGAGAGTGGAATGATCTTGTATCCTGCTAAAGACTAAATGAGTGGTTAGAGAGTTTAGCTAGCAGAGGAGGGGGAGAATGAGGTTTAAGAAGGAAAGGAGAGAAAAGACTTTCCAAATGGAAGGATGTCTGGTGGTTATAGAAGCAAGAGGTTGAGCAGGGCTTGGGTGTTCACAAAGTAAGGGTCATCATGAATGCTATCTGGGGCCATTTAGGGAGATTATGTGATTCAAGGAAATACAGTAAGGAACATAGACATCCATCTGACAGCTAAACATCCTGTGACAAGGCCTTAAAGGCTTAGCTATAAGAAATTTCAAAGTCTTTTTGTAAATTTTGACAAAAAAATAGGACTGGAGATATGGCTTAATGGTTAAAGGTGCTTTCAGGCAAAGTCTGGTGGCCGGGATTCAATTCCAATATCCATATAAAGCCAGTTATACAAGGTAATGCATACATTTTGAGTTTGCTTGCAGTGGAAAGAGGCCCTGCATGCCCATTATCTCTCTCTCCCACCCCCTCCCTCCCTCCCCCCCCCCCCCCCTCTCTCTCTCTCTCTCTCTCTCTCTCTGTGTGTGTGTGAAATAGATAATCATAAGATGCACTTATAAGTTAATGTGCCATGAGCAGCCATCATTACTGATTTGGGAGCAGGTGGAAGGACCAAATTTTGTTACTAAGGGAAATAAGTCTTTCTTTTCCAATGTCTGAGGATCAAATTCTTTATTAAAAACATGGAATGTGTGTAGTATGTACGGTGGTGGTGACAGTTGTGTGTGTGTGTACAGATGTATGTGCCCTGTGTTCATATGTGCAGAGGAAAGAGGGCCGAGGAGAGTGTCAAGTGTCCTCCTCACTTGCTCTTCTGTCTTGTTTCATTGAGGTAGCATCTCTCACAGAACCTGGAGATATGATTCTTCAGACTGGTTAAATTGGGAGTTTTTCTCCACCCTCTACAGGACTGGTGTTTTAGGCATGAGTGACTATGTCCAGATTTTTTTTATGGGTACTGGAGATTGAGCTTGGGCCATCTCTGGTCTTCCAATGACCTAATGTTTGTATAGTAAGTATTCATACACTCCAAGCCATTTCGCCAAATGCACATAGGGATTAAATTTAAGCCAATTATTGAGAATACATTCCTGGAATGAGTAAGAGGGAATAAAAGTTTCAAGATTCATGGTGTATACCCTATTGTCAGGTTATCCCTTAATAAAAAGATGCCCTTTGAGGACAAGAGGCTTCGCCTGTCGTTAGTAATATGACCTAGTCTCTCCACACTGATTCAACTGAAGTGTGATGTAAGCTGAGGCACCCTTAAAAATACAAACCTTGCAGTCATGGAAGTAGAACCTATTTTCACTCAAGCTAAACCAGTTCTGTTCATTAGTCTGGACCAATGTCACAAGGAAAACTCACAGACCAAAATTGATCTCTAATCATGAAGGAAAGTAGGTGGTATCCATCATCCTGAAGAAAGAGAAAATCTAATTTGCTATAGGCATTTTAAATTAGGAAGTCTGGATGGAAGTGATATAAGGTGGTAAAAACTCCGTCCACCAGTGGCTGCATTCCCTCCACCTCTGAAGTATAGCACTGATGCCTGGATTGGTTATAGAAGTGAGAGAAGAGGTGAGAGGGAGTCCTTAAAAGTATGTGTGGATTGTCTTGAATGAGCTGCTGCTATCCACCACACTACACATTGAGACTACAGGGACAGACTATAGTAGACAACCTTCTGTTTCTTTCTAAAAATATTTCTTTGCATGCAGAAAAAGACATAGGGAGAGAATGAGAGAGAGAGAGAGAGAGAGAGAGAGGAGAAAGCGAGCATTCCAGGGCCTCTAGCCACTGCAAACAAACTTAAGTTGCATGCACTACCTTGTGCACCTGGCTTTATGTGGGGAGTAGTGAATGAAACCCAGGTCATTAGGTCTTATAGGCAAGCATCTTAACCACTGAACAATCTTTCCAGTCCCACATCCTCCTTTTTCTGATGCCTTTGGGTCCCATCAAAGAATAGCCTTGACCAATGTCCTTTGATTGCAATTGAGAAGTAAGACTTTCCATAAGGGGTGTAAAGGAGCTTCTTAGCTTATACCGTAAAGGATGTTAGTGGTATGGAGTCAGTTTAGAGGCTTTTGGTTTCATGAAGACCCAGCCAGAGACCTTCAATTGTTCATGGGTTGAAGAGAGGTTAAGGAAGGCAAAAGGAAAGATTCCTTCTGGCCCCTGAAAATGTTATGCTAGGAAGAATAGATACAAGCTATAGATGCTATAGTAAAAGTATTTTTCAGAATAACATATGTGGAAAAGCTTTATTTTAAAATTTCCTAAGGGCTGGAGAGATGGCTTAGTGGTTAAGCGCTTGCCTGTGAAGCCGAAGGACCCCGGTTCAAGGCTTGATTCCCCAGGACCCACTTTAGCCAGATGCACAAGGGGGCACAAGCATCTGGAGTTCGTTTGTAGTGGCAGGAGGCCCTGGTGTGCCCATTCCCTCCCTCTCTCTCTCCCTCTCTCTCTCCCTCCTTCCCTCCCTCCCTCTCTCTCTCTCTCCCTCTCTCTCTCTCTCTCTGTCTCTCTCTGCCTCTTTCTCTGTCTGTCACTTTTAAATAAATAATAAACATAAAAAATTCCTTAAAATAGACTACAAAGAGAATCATATTCAATTAGAGGAGTTTCAGAGAGAGAAAACAGCCCACTAAATACAAGTTATTTTTTAACAGATAAGAGAAGTTATTTTGGCTTTTCTTATGTTCCATTTGTAGTCCATATCTGAGCAAATATGCTTTCTTATTAACTAGAAAATTTTATAGCAATAATTGTCTTTCTTTTCTAAAAATTAGAGAATTTTTTAAAATTCAAGTGGGAAATGTAGTATATGATTATATTGAAAATTAGCCATATACCATCTCATGTGCCCTCTTCCCCACTTTTATTACACTGAGGGCCTCCTACAACAGGAACGTCTATAGTCACCATGGGGTCATGGATGCACCAGTCAGTTCCTATGAGGAAGACATTGCCTCAAAGCACACTTTCCCACCCTATGGCTCTTACATTCCTTCTGTTCCCTCCTCCCTAAAGTTCTCTGAGATGTAGAGGGCATATTTTCAGTCTACTTTAGTATTGAGCTCTCAGTAGTCTCCTGTTTTCTGCTTTGATGAGTTATGAGTCTCCTCAGTGTCTCCCACCATGTCCCTGGAGAAGGTTCTGGCTAGCCATAAGAGTAGCACTCATAATCTTCCACTGCCTCAGTAATACTTCTTAGGCTCTGGTGTGTATGCTAGAGATAATTTTTCTCATGCTAAGCATTCAGTTTTCTATTCTTGTCATTCTGATTGGTCTTGGGTCTTCCCTGTAGTTGCTGCATTTTGTTAAAAGCAGGTTCTCTAGCAAAGACTGAGAGTAACATTGATTAAAGGGGATAAACACACCCATTTAGAAGGCTTTTTGGTGAGTGTTAACTCTCAATTTAGGCAAAAAATAGTGGAACGGAACTGTCCTGTAGGGTCTATGACCTTCCAAACCATAGGATTCTTTCTTAGTGTCAGGCATGCATTCCCTCCCACTGAGTAGGCCTCATATTCAATCAGAGAACATTTGATTACCTCCATAACTTAAGTGGCACTATTGCATTGCTGAGTATATTTTACCTTGCTGGTTGATTTTATACCTTGTAGGATCCATTGCTTGTTCACAGTGTTGTAGAGATTTGTATCTCCACCTCTCCTCCCCCAGAAGCTCACATACAGCTCTCCAGAACTATGACAGGTAGTGAGCAGGAAATTTGTTTCCATCTCAGTTCCAGCTTGATTTCCCAATATCCTACAAACACATCCTGTGATGTCTTCAGCAATAGGGTCTTACCATCTAATTCTGGTGCACAACCAAGTTATTTGGCAATGGTTTGCATTTATTTGGGAGCAGTCAGGGCCTTCCGGGCCAGCAGCTTGCTTTAAGGTATAATCCAATTTTGATACTGGGAATTAGCAGAAACAGTCTATGATTTCAGCATAAGGCTTTCTCCACACCAGCAAGGTACTTCCACACAAATCATTCATTACTCTGGTTCTGTTTCTCTCTTTTTAAGAGTTATATATTTTCCATAGTTTACAAAGTAGGTTTCGATTATACTAAGTCATGCTGTCTTTAGTTTTGTGATCCTGTTCCTCCCTAGACCCTTCTACCTCCTGTATTCTGTCCCTCCACTTGCCTGTTTTCCCTTCCTCCACAAACCTTATTATTGATTTTTTTTTTCAAGGTAGGGTCTCATTCTAGCTCAGGCTGACTTGGAATTCACTATGTAGTCTTAGGGTGGCCTTGAACTCTTAGCAATCTTGGCAATCCTCTTACCTCTGCCTCCCAAGTACTGGAATTAAAGGTGTGCACCACCATGACCAGTTTGAAAATTTTAATACATGAATATAGTGAAATTTTATAATATTCCCACTCTGTTACATTTTGTTTCTCATTTTCACCTCTATTGTGCACTCTCCTCATCCATTCCATCTAAACCTTCTCCTATTTAATGTTATACTCAATGTCAAAATGTTGATGGGCTCAGAACTATGTAGGTCTTGTGTGGTAACACCATCAACTGAAAAGTCATTAATGCATAAATTAATTCATATCTAGAGGGCACTGCCCCAGAATACGATTTCCGTACCCATGGCTCTTATACTCTTTCCATCATGTGTTCTATAATATTCCATGAGCCTTGGAGGGTATGACAGAGGTACCTATTTTAGTGTTGAACTCTCAACACTAAAGCTTTGAGTATCAGTGTCTACCACTATCTCCATACAGAAGCTTCTCTGGCCAGCAGTAATAGTGATACAGGATTTGGGGGTTCAGAAAGGGGTCCCCCAACATGTGAATCTCAAGATTTGGATTCTGTTCTATATTTAACAAAGAATTGATAAAGACAGACAGACTCAAAATGAATAAATTATGAATTGTCCATTTTATTTAAGGGAAAAATCACTAAAATGTGGGATTTATTTAAAGGAATAATCACAAATTGTGGGGTCTAGGAAACGCACATAGTTTATAAGGTTTGTTTAAGAGAAATTGAGGTTTGGAGGGAAAACTGGAGTAGAGCTGCAAGCATGTGGAATTAAGAGAAATGGGCTGTCAAAGACAAATTAGGGAAAACTGCAAACACGTGGACCTGAGAGAACTGATTGTGGACTTAAAAGAAACTGAGACTTAAAGAGAGAATAGAGTAAAGCTGCTGGCATGTGTAAAGTAGAATGAAGGAGCTTGTGTAGAGAAAGTTTGGAAGGACCTACACATGGTAGACTCAGAAACCAGAGGAAAATCATGCACATAATCAAAGAGAGAAGTTACCCCAAACTATAAAGCAGAGACAAACAGAAAAGCCATCCAAACCAAGAAACAGTACTATGCTTTACCCCCATCCAATGGGGAGAAGCTGGACTCATATGTTTCCTTGTGGCCCAAATGAAGAGAAGTAGGCAAGCCAAGCAGAGAAGCAAAGCAGAGCTGAAATGAGCTGAGCAGAGCAGGACAGAGGTTTTTTTTTTTTTTTTTCAGATCTAATTTTGTTTATTATTATAGTAATAAAATTTCAATACATGTGGGTAGACTTTTTGAAAATTAGTTTTGTAATCAGTGAATACAGTCAAGTTGGTACCATTGTTAGCCTCCTCCCTGTCATCCCCTCTCCACCTGGCCCCTCCTTGTTGGGGTATATAGGTCATGCATTGTGGGGTTAGCTATCAGTTATAAAATACCTTGGAATAACGTTAACCAAGGACGTGAAAGATCTATACAATGTAAACATAAAAACACTCAAAAAAGAAATTGAGGAGGACTTGAGCAAATGGAAAGACTTCCCATGCTCCTGGATAGGCAGAATTAACATTGTGAATATGCAGTACAGAATTTTTGACAGGAAGAAGACAGGAGCCTTTATAAGACCTGACTGGTTGATAGACTGATAGTGGATCCCTGGGCTATCCCATCCTGGACTGTCTGTCTATGTAGCATGCTAGACTAGACATCAGGGGACGCTGTAGATCATTCTCAATCAAACATGAGTTCTATTTCTGTAGTGGCATTTCATGGTTCTCTGTGAGCCTTAATCCCTAAGTGAAACTGTATAAAAAGCTAGCTTTCTGCTATCCTCCTTCCCACCACCTCCTCTGTACTGTTCCCTGTGCCCCAGATGGTGTCCTAGAGATGACTTATCCAGTTCTAAACAGAGGCATTTCCCTTCTTCTCATCACCTTGGTGATTTTAGGCTCTCCACACTATTCATTGTCATCTGTAAGAAGTTTTTCTAACCAAAAGCAAGAAGGACATCAGTTAATGGATATAAATATATAGTTCAAATGCAATTTGATGAGCTTCACCTATCCATTTCACCAAAGAATAGTGATAGCTTCTCACTAAGGTCTAAGAGTTTCCAATACTTAGGCTTTTGACTTGGTTTTTAGTACCAAACATGAATTCCTTCATTCTTAAAAATAAAGTCAGAAATGAGTTGGCTATCTCTATTACTTATGTGCTACTATCATACTTGTGGGTACATCTTGTCTGCCTGGTTGTGTAGCATACAAATCCACTGCCTGTTAAGACTATTAATGGATTTTCACCTTTAGTAGTGCACATAACTCTCTTCAGCACTATAGAACTAGCTATCAGGAGGTGGCTTCCAGTTTATTTCCAGCTTGATGTCTCAGTGTCCTGTGACCACACAAATGTGATATCTTCAATAACAGGCTCTTCGAGTCTAAGTCATGTTGGTAACCAAGAGTATTGGAAATAGCCTGTGTTGTTATGGAAAGTAAAGTTTGAAGTATCATGGCTCCGCTTAGGGTTACAGATGGTCTTTGTCCCTCTGACAGGGGAAAAGTAGGTTGAACTCAGTCTTGATACCTTCACCCTGGTGAAATAGGGCTTAGTCAACTTCCATTACAGTTAGGATTACAAAGTCACAGATACAACTTCACAGATATAAAGTGATCCAGCATGTGTAAAATTGAATATTATCTATCTCTCTTCTACATATTTGGGAACCTTGATAAGTTAGTATACATAGTTTTAAAACGTACATTAATTTCAACAATATATGCTCACTGTGAATATCCTTAAAATGAAGAAGATTATGACTCAGAAAATGATATGCCAAAAGTATGGTATTTGACAAATTGGGTACTTTGAATTAAAAGAGCAGCCTCAAGGTATTTCTGACCTCTCCAAGCTTGTTACATTTTGTTTCTCCCAAGTATTTCTCAAAGGTAGGGAGGTGCTTTCTCTGAAGTTCTTTTTTTTTTTTTAACTAAGGGAAGTTCTAGAATACAATGGTCAATGGTCATGGCCTCACTATATATCTCATTGAACTGGGAGGATCAACAGACTAGAATAAAGGCTAGAATGACACTGTATTCAAAGTCCAGAAAAAAAAAAATTGTCCCAGCCTATTATTTGTTCTTTAGGTCCATTCATCTACCATAAAACTTCTATAATCCTCCTGTAACTTGTATGCTTTTCCCACTCCACTCTCTTCTTACTGGCTTATTATTCACATTCCTGTGGTGTCCCTATGCATACAGTATTGTTTTGCTTTTGCTCCTTGTTTTACCTCCCATGTTTGAGTATTCTCTTAATATAAAGTATGCTGTTGGATGTGTGGGCCAGGAGTATGGAAGGTTTTTGGAGAGCCATCAGATTATGGAATGGTAGTTTAAGCAATGAAACAGCTAAACTACCATCACTGGGAGAATATAAGTAAGGTATTACTAATGAACCCATTAATGAATCCTGGAAAACTCCAGAAGTTAAGGAATAGGTAATGAGAAGTAACAAGCAAATTTAATTGAAAAGCATAGTCAAAGTTATAAGAGGAAACTAATAAAAATATTACCATATATAGAAACTAAGAGGAAAATTTCTGAAGTTAAAAAGTGATCAGCCAAGTCAAATGATGAAGACATGAAGTTGAATAAGAAATAACAATAACACATTGGACTTGGCTTTTAGCAGACACTGATATGCTTGTTAATTAATTAACAGATTAATAAAAGAATTGAGGAAGAGGCTGCATTTCATTTATTTGCTAATAATAGTGTCACTTACAAATGTCTAACAATGTGCCCTCCTCACCAAATATGTACTCATAATAAATGTGTGAAATATATTACTTTTACAGGATTTGGGGGAATACAGAATTCCCCCCCCTTTTGTCTGTGAGTTCCAACTTTTAGATCCTTATCTGTTCCCACAGAGAATTGAGGAAATGGATTCAGAAAAGGCTAAGTTATGAGGTTTATTTGGGAAAATTAGTATCCAGGGAAAGGCTGGAATAGTGCAGGAGATTTCCAGAGAAATTGAAAAAGAGCCAAAGCTTAAAGGAACACACACACACAGAGAGACACTCACACACACATACACATACTCATACAAAAAGAAACACACCCCAACATGGGAAGTGGATCAGGGGGATGTAAGCCTTTTGCCTTCACATTAGAAGAAACGCTATAAGATCAGTTGGTAGAGGACCTATAGGTTATAATACAGTAGCAAATGAGAAAGAAGAAAATCCCCCCACCACTGAGAACATGGGAAGGCTTAATGAAGCAGGGACCCGGGAGTTCAGATATCAGAAGGAGAGATGAACAGCCAAGACTCTTCACCCACCTGACAAGCTTCTCTTATAGCTTATTGGAGTGGGCTTTACTATCAGGATCAGGTGAGTTTGAGAAAAAACTGATTGCTTTTCTTTTTTGGACTCAAGGTGTTTCTATAAGAGGCCAGAATACCTAAGTATGCCATAATGAGGAAGAAGGAGACTGGAGGGACTGTGACTGTGGGATGAGACTGGACCAGACACTGAATTGAATCCTGCCAAGGCAGGCAGCGTGGCATGTCTTTGGGCTTTCCCTAGTTGACTGCCTGCCCAAAACTACATAGATCCTATTTCACCCTCATTACCAAGTGAACTTTACAGGTATTAGAATCAACTTCAGAAAGGTTAAAAAATGTGCAATGTGGCCAGGCATGGTGGCACACGTCTTTAATCCCAGTACTGTGAAGGCCAAGGTAGGAGGATGGCTATGGGTTCAAGGCTAGTGTGAGGCTATGTAGTGAATTCTAGGTCAGTCTGGACTAGAGAAAGACCCTATCTAGAACCCCTCTCCCCCCAAAATGTATATTATGCTGTTCAGAACACTAGAGCCAAAACCAATTTATTACTGGGAAATTCTTGCTTACATCCACCATCATCAGTCTATTTCTGATCTCCTGATAGAAGTATATGTGATAGACTCATGCCTTTTCTCTCCCTGTTTCCCTCCCTAATTCCAAAGCTATGGTTTTTCAATTTAACTGTATTGTATTTCGGGTAGATTTCTCTTTGTTGATTCTTTGTACATGGTAATGAGAAGGGAAAGGATGTAGCTTGAAATAAATGTCAGTACATGGGAAAGTTTGAGATGAAAGTTATTTAGTAGCTGGTAAATTGGTGGTAGTATATGGAATCCACAAGGGTGAAGAGGTAATTGATAATGTGGGAAACTTCGGGATATCAAGCAAAGACTGACAAAGGGAGGTGTTTTATCCAAAAGAATAAATCCTGAGGGCAGCAGAAAAAGGGCAGGTATGGGTACATCAATGTTATAATTAAAGTTAGAGCTGTGGCAGAGAGAATTTGTTTGGATTCCCAATTAAGCAGCTTTATTTGTTCTATAACCTAGGTGGTTTGCTATTTCTTGAACTTCAAACACACAAGGAGTGTTAAGGGAGAATTGTAAAACTTTGCACCAGCTGCCATAGAAACTATGGACAGGAACAATTTGGGAATAAGCTAAGGACAGTTAACTAGCAGGGGAAGGCAAGCTAAATTTAGATAACACCTTTTTATGGTGGTTTCAATCTTCAGTACTATAGTAAACTACAAAACTGAGTTCAACCCTCCACTTGCCCATTTCCCCTATAATGTGACATTGCAACTCCTTCCAATAAAAGATGTAGTCTATTTCTGGTCTTCCTAAATGTTGGATGGCCTTGTGATTTGCTTTGCCAAATAAAATGTGGCATATATGGTGCTGGACTGTTTCTAAGGTTAGGCTGTAAGAGAACTTGAAAATACTTCCACTTTCCCTCCTGCACTTCTTGCAACTTTGCTAACTTAAGCTAGTTTGATGGATGGTTAGAGATATGGTGTCTAGTTACCCTCCCCCACTGACTCATTACTCTATTTGAGAGCTAAATAATTCTTTGAAGCAGAGGCAATTTACTGACCAGAGCTGATGTGAGGAAAACTAGCCAAAGCCAGAAAAATCTTCCTGCCAGACTAAATTGCCAACACTAAGAAGGCACTGAATAAAAGGTGATTACAAATTGCTGAATTTTGGAAGGATAACGTTATTCCTTGTCCCTAAACACCTAAAAAAATTGAAACAAATTTGATGAATGAGTAGTAAATTAATTCAATCATGGACCAAACATGTGGCTCAATTGATGGAGTGCTCTTCTAGTATACATGAAGCCCTGAATTTGCTCTCCAATACCACATAAAACTGGGCCTAGTAGCACATGCCTGTAATCCCAGTACTTTTGAGGTGTAGGTAGAAAGTTCAGAGGCACAAAGCTACATAGGGACCTTAAGACAGCTTGGCACACATGCAACCTTGTTTCAAAAACAAAATCAGTCATTTTCTTTGACTCTTCTAGAATTGTCCAATAGGAAATAGGGACAAACAAATTAAAGGAGTTCTGAAATGTTTATAAAGTGATCAGACAGGAATTCAGACAAGAAACAAAGAAAATAGAATGCTATGTTGATTGAGCAAGTGGAAGCTGGTAGGGGCCAGAGTCTTCAACCATATTACTTGACTTTTTAGTCTTGTTCTGAAAATAAAGGAGGGGGGGAACCTTGTGGACTTCTCAATCTAAACTAGCCATTAGATGTTAACTTTCACTTTTACTGCAATCAAATGGTTAACTTGAAGTATATGTCTGAAGAGTGGAATAAGTATTGTTAAAAGATCATTGTTTTCAAGATATATTACACTTGGATTAGTGACAAATTAAATATATTCAAGTTATATTATAATAAAAATGTTTATTTAAATATAATTTTCAGAGACCATATTAATTAGTCTTACTTGCTTGAAAAGGGCACATTATGTCTGCCTTATGATAATGGGGGGCACCAATTTTCCATTTTATAAAATTCTTTGGTCTGCACATGAAGAAGAAGTCAAAGCACTTGTCATTTGGTGCCCTTGAGCTTCAGGGAACCTTACAACTTCTGAAATAAATGGAATTCAACAGTCCTTACCCAACTTCATTTAGCTGTGGATAAGCACATTTATATTTTTATTTATTACAGATGAATATTGTTTATTTTTTTTCTTTGAACCAATGAATATCAGTTAGTAGAGTCCAAAAATATACTTCCAAAAATAGAAAAAGGGATGGAGCAATGGCTTAGTGGTTAAGGTGCTTGCCTGCAAAGCCAAAGGACTTCGGTTTGATTCCCCAGGACCCATGTAAGCCAGATGCACAAGGTGGTGCATGCATCTGGAGTTTGTTTGCAGTGGCTGGAGACCCTCATGTACCCATTCTCTCTCTCTCTCTCTCTCTCTCTCTTTCTCTCTCTCAAATGAATAGATAAAAATAAAATATTTTATTTTCTTGTTTTTGATTTTTTTTGTTTTGTTTTTCGAGGTAGGGTCTCACTCCAGCTCAGGCTGACATAGAATTCACTTTGTAGTCTCAGGGTGGCCTTGAACTCATGGCACTCCTCCTACCTCTGTCTCCCAAGTGCTGAGATTAAAGGCATGCGCCACCACGCCCAGCTAAAATAAAATATTTTTAAAAATGGAAAGAAATGAAACCTCTACTTAATGTGCCACAAGATTTTCTCTACTGACTACCAATAGTGTCAGCTTTTGAAATATTTTTTGCTATACCAACCTCTATCCTGTCTGCACAATCAAAAAACTTTTTGGTGCTCACAAAACATCCCTTCTAGTAAGTTGCTCGCTTTTCTATTAACAATGATCTATATGCAAGTCCTTACTTAGGAAATTCTTCTTATATTACCATTGCCGCTCCAATTTTGTTTCTTTTAGAAAAATACTAGACAAAATTTCTGTCTTTTGCTAAAATAGTGCCTTGTAATCCTTCCAGTGTTCTATCTCCTGTTTTGTCTGCCTCTGTTGTTGATTCTATGGCTCAGAAGATGGCAGTGGAATAAGAAATTGTTTGGAACATGAAAAAGTTTTCTATCAAAAGTAATTCAAAAATATGAAAACAAGAATTTTTCTTATGTTGTTTATTTAGCTGAATAATTTTATAAAATATACAGATTTTTGGCTCTACCTCCAGAAATATTGATTAAATACTTGGAAGTAGACTCCAGGAATCTCAAGTTTTTCACATGATCTTTCTTGAAAATCAGACTTGAAATTCATGTCTTGTTGGTATAAAGAGGCTACTCATGTGTTTTGCTATACTTTTGGCATATCAACTGCTTCATATAGCTCTCTTTGTCTGGATGCATAGTAAAAGGAGAAATGAAAATGGGACTGTAGATATTCTTAAATTTTAAGAGAATATACCCTCAAGGAATAAAAGGGCCTTCTACAGGCATAACATCAGCAAAGGAAATGAGAGATCTGCTTCACCACTTACCAGCAAACACTTGCATACTCTATTCTTTAACACACACACAGAAGTAAAAATAAATAAATAAATGGAAGCTAACCTAAACACTTGGCAGAAAATGAGGAACACATTAGAAGCTTTAACATAAACTCATGTAAGTTTTCAGTGAGCTTACAAGGGAAATACCACCCATCCTAATTTGTGGACCAGGTTATACCACTTACATGTTACATCTGACAGAGAAAGCAAGAATTAAAAAATACAGTCCGGGCTGGAGAGATGGCTTAGCGGTTAAGCGCTTGCCTGTGAAGCCTAAGGACCCCGGTTCGAGGCTCGGTTCCCCAGGTCCCACGGTAGCCAGATGCACAAGGGGGCGCACGCGTCTGGAGTTCGTTTGCAGAGGCTGGAAGCCCTGGCGCGCCCATTCTCTCTCTTTCCCTCCCTCTGTCTTTCTCTCTGTGTCTGTCACTCTCAAATAAATAAATAAATAATTTAAAAAAAAAAAAATACAGTCCGTGACTGTTCTGTTCACAGCCTCTGCAGTACCTCCACACACACCACATTTCCAAACATAAATTCTATTTAGTTTTTTGAAACATTGCATAATATTGTGCATAATATACAGCTATGTGAGCTACAGTTGCAGGATAGTAAGTACAGCTCTCTCTCATTATCTTTTGTGATCTTTGTAAAAATTCACAAATAATGTGGCCTTCATAGTTCTCATATATTAAAAGTAGGATATGATGTGATTCCTAAGGTTTCTTGTCCCTCTAAATCGTCTTTATTTCTATTCTTCTGAATCACCCGGTATCCATTTGGTACTATATGCCAACACCTGGCACATTGAGAACATGTTCTTTTGTTTGTTTGGTTCGATGGTGTTTTGAAGTAGGGTTTCACTGTAGCACAGGCTGACCTGGAATTCACTATGTAGTCTCAGGGCAGCTTTGAACTCCTGGTGATTCTACGTCTGCTTCCTGAGTGCTGAGATTAAAGGCATGCACCACCACACCCAGTGTGTTCTTAAACAGAGTAACACTGAGACAGGGAATGTTCATCTTTACTAACATTATTTGAAATTTTTGTCTTACATCCTGTTGCCCTTCATGTATGATTTAGAACTGGTCAATAACTGTCAAACTCCACACCCCTAAAATATCTCAGTTCACTCATCTGTTTCAGAATGCAACACCATTCTTATGTCTATCACCAACTTTGTGTTTTTAATATATTTGGGAGGCAAGTTATTTTAGAGTTCTGCTTACAGAAACACTCCTTAGAGAAAGATTTCTGTTTTTTGCAACACTGCCTATGCTTCAATGTAGTGCCTTGGGAGATGCCATCCTCTGCATCAAAAGATATATTCTAAGCAAAAATTTGAACATTTGGAAAGGAAATACCATGTGAATGCACTCAAGTGAAAAACACAGAAATGTTTGATGTGAAAGAGCACTGGAACAAGAATCAGGATCTTAAATTTGAGTTCCAATCCATCTCCTGTCTGACTGTTTGATATTGGATGTGGCCTCTGACCTCCTAGACTTCAATTTCACCTGTGTGAATTGATTCTTCAAAGACAAAGCAATCTTTGAGTGAGTGCAAACTGGGTGCACATGAGTAGTCCTGCAATCTCCTAAATCTCCCCAGACTATTCTTGTTCTCTTCTTTACTAACATCTCCAAAACCTCTGCCTTCTATTTCCCTATGAAAAGAACAATCAGAGGAACACACTCACAATTTTTTTTCACATTAAGTCCTACCATTTGCCTGCATCTGTTTTCATATTCTCTGACTTCCTGCCATTTAGAGTCAAAAAGTCCTTTGCCCAAAATAAGAACTACTGCTCTATTTGTGCACTGGTTATAGAGCCCCTAAGATGTACTGAAGTGCCTTTGTCTTGCAACTGTTGTCTCCTGCACTCCACATTTCCCTTGACAGTTCCCATCAACATGTAAACTTCTTCTCACTTCCTAGGACCACTCTTCTTTTTTAAACTAGATTTCACTGGTATTTGTTGAGAATATATGTGGTCAGTGCTTTGAAATAAGCTAACATGTTCATTATCTCACACAGTTATGCATTTATGTTTCATTCTTATGGCAAGAGCAGAAAAATCTTCTTTGTTTTATATAAAGCCTTAATGCAGTACAATTTTTTCAGCAATAGCCCTCATGTTGTACATTAGATCTCTACACTAATTCATCCTATGTACCTGATATTTTGTAACATCTTACCTACATCTCATTTTCTCCTACAATTCCTATCCTACTAAACACTATATGATTTTCTCTACATTTTTAACTCTTTTAAATACCACATATAAGTAAGACCATGACTCTTTTTCTTTTTCTGAGTGAGATATATTCCTCATAGCACAATTACCTCAAAATCCATACATGTAGTAACCTTCTTCTTTATAATATTTTATGACTAAATTAAATTTCCGTGTGTGTGTGTGTGTGTGTGTGTGTGTGTGTGTGTGTGTGTGTGTACGCTTATGTATGGGCTCCTGGGTATACACATCAGTTTGTCCATACCTTGAATGATCCTGCAATGGACATAAAAGTGAAAATGACTCTTTGAAACAATAATTTCTATTTTGTGCAGCTATAACAGCAGAATTGCTGAACCATCCAAAGTTTTATTTTTAATTTCTTTAGGAAACCCCACTTTGATGTCTATACTGGCTACCAGTCAACCTTACCATCAGCAATGCACAGAGGTTCACCTTTTTTCTTTTTTTCTAAAATCATTGTAACATTTGGTAAGTGCTTTTCTTAAAGGTGTGATGTGATTTCTCATTGTGATTTTGATTTATATTTCCTTCATGATTAATGATGTTGAACTTCTTTTCATGTAGTTTTGGCCATGATTATATTTTCTCATTAATGCCTATTCATTCTTTTCCCATTTTTAAATTATATGATTTGTTTAACCACTTCTGAGTTGTAGGAGATTTATGTTTATGTTGGATATTAATTCCTTATCAGATAAATCATGTGTAAAGATATTTCCCCATTTATAGATGGGTATTTCATTTTGTGTAGAATCCCGTTTATGAGGTCATCATTGATGATGGGGTGAAATTTTTCAGTAATGCATTCAGGGGTCATCCACAATCCTCCAAGTAACTCCTCTCTGGTGCCCTATAAGTAACACAAATAAATTCATTAATTTACCAAATTGTAATTTTGTAGAACCATACTTTGGTCTGTCATCTGTGCCTATCTGGGCTGAATAAATGTGACTGTGTCTCCCTAGGAAAAGTTAGCACATCACTAAATTATTTTGACTATTGTAATAGTCTCAATACAACCACATAGTTTATTACTGGGCTCATTTTTCCCCCTTACTACAAGGTTGCTCTATGTCTCTCTCATATTTTAGATAGGTATAATTTTGATTTCTATGTATTATGTATTTCTTCCACACAGCATCCTTTAGGTATAGAAATATCTCCTCAAGATATTCAAATGTAGTTTTAATGATATTGTTATTATGACTCCAAAGACCTCTCTGCCCCTTTCTTACCTTATCCAGTGAATTAGTCAGGGTTTTCTAGAGGAACAGAATCAATAGAATGAATTGTATTAAAAGGGAATTTATTGGATTAGCTTATGACAGTCTGACAGTAGCAGTTTGCAGGCCTGAGAGTTAAGTAACCTAGTAGGTGTTCAGTCCACCACGCTGGATGCCTCAGCAGTCCCAATCTGGCACTGAAGGCCTGGAATATTCCTAGAGAGCTGCTATTCTTCAGTCCATGCTGGTCTTTGGTCCACGCTGAAAAGCAAGAAGCAGGGAACAGCAAGCAGTAAGCAGCCAGGTAGTAGGAGGGGATGCTTTCATCCCCAGAGCTTCCTTAGATAAAGCCCCCCATTCTGAGAAGGGCTGCCCACTCTTAGAGAAGGGTCACCCTGGCAGAAGGATTCCTCCTTTAGTCAACCCTCCCTGGAAGCAACCTCAGAGACCCACTTACAGTTAAAGTCTGTGGATTGTGAAGACTCCTTCACCTCAGTCCTTCAAAATTGTCCCAGAAAGGGGCTGTAATGCTGAAGCTGTCAACTTCTAGGAGGTGTTCACATAACATACCAAACCATCTGTGGATTCTTAAAGAGATCAAGATGACACAAAACTTAATGATCAGAAGTCCACCCCTTGTCAACTTGACACCAAACCATATCGCTTTACATCATACTTAATTTCCAAAGGAAGGCAATAACAAGATCATAACTCCAACTAACATTATAGAACTATCCTATGTACAACAGAAAATGCACCATCTTCCCCCCAAAACAAAGCAAGGTTCCTTGAGAAATACTCAGTCTCTAATATAATACATCAAATATAAATTCAATAGCAGTTAACAAGCAATATGATCTTAATCAGTATGAATTACCTAACAGAGAAATAATGGGAAAAAAGCATCTTAATATTGGTGTAAATATGTACAAACACTCTTAACAAGGTAGGACACAAATACTCATGGCAATTACAGTCCATGTTTTTGTAACTGGTTGCATGGCCTTAGCTGGTATTTGTAACTACCTTCTTCTACTACCATTCTGCATTTCCTCCACCTCCAGCAACCACTTCAGCAGGTCTTGGTTCTTTATCTGGAGGAGGTGACCCATACCTTTATTCCTGAAGGATCTGGGCCACTTATCACACTGCCTTGATTGGATATTTAAAACTGTCCATTGACTTTGATAGCAGGTCATGGTAACATCAAGACACCCTAAGCGATCTCCTGTACTTCATACTCTTCCTTACCTTAATTGTGGAGGAATAGTCCAATTTCTCCCTGATAATCTGCATCAATCACCCCTGCTACTATTGTAACTCCTTTCTCAGCCTGTTTACTCAAGGGCATCAGGAGCCCAAAGTAGCCAAGGAGAAGTCTTAGCTTCCAGTTCAATGTAATGTTCTTTGTGTCTCCTGGCAAAAGCACTGCCCCCTCTAGAACCAGGACCTCTAGAACAGCAGAATATAAGGTTGTGGGAACAGGAAGCAAACATTTGGCTAATGGGTCATTTGTGGTGATGGTAAGTGGGACCATTCCCATTTCTACCCCTTGATTCCTAGACCCATGAATTCATGTTATTGGAGAAAGAGTACTATATATAGGATGTTGATTCAGAGCATCTTCAGCCTGCTGGAGTACACTCCCCAGCATCATCATTCATCTTACTTTTCCACAAATATTCAAAAGTTTTAGATACAGAGTCACTAAATTCCTTCCTTTTCACAAGATATGACTCAAGATCACCCAATACATATTATCTCATGGAGTTCTTTAAGTAGTTCACATTGTGGATTATTAGTGCCCTCCTTATTACCAGTAAAAGCACTCTCCTTATTATCAGTAGAGCCTTTAGTGGCACTGAAGTTGGAGAGCAAACTCCAGAAAGCACCAACCTCACTAGGGACATCCATTCTTGTGATTCAGTTTCTCTAGAACCATTCATGGTACCACAATCTGTAATAGTCAGGGTTCTGTAGAGGAACATTTACTTCAAAACTCACTTTAAAAATGGTTCATGTCCAGGAACAGTATTAAAGTAAAAAGGAAACAAAATGAGCAATAAGAGTGTTGGCAGCACTGATATAAAATAAAAGTCAATAAACCAAAAATGATGGCTTACTATGCAAAATGCAGGAAAAGGTGAACTGATTGCTTCAGGTTCATGATAAGCTTGATTTGCCTACATGAGAAAAGATAATACTTATACAATGAATGACAAAATATATAGTTTTAATAAATTACTAAATGTTCTGATTTAATTAAGAAACACAAAATTAAATCACAATGTCAATGAGAAATTCCTCTTAGAAAGAAAATATTACTTTTTTGAACTAAAAACTATTCTCCCAAAATTGTTTGGACTCATTATATCACTTTAAGTTCTTATTAAAGAAGCTTCCAGGCCACACTGCTCCTCTTTCAATATCTGATGGGGGATGTTTTACAAGGATCATCCAGCAGCTATCTCTGATTTTTCCACAGAGCAAATGAGCCTGCATGGCCTTACAGACTGCTTTTAGGTGGTATTCACTGATAACCAAAAATTACATAAGGCTTCATGTGTTTCATTGCAAGTGATTGTCAATCCTGATTTGAGTTACTTTCCCCTGAGTTGTCTGATTGCAGAATTTCTCAGGGTGGGGCTGGTGTCAATATGTTTAAAGTTTTTCCTTAGTGATACTGTCACAGATGAGAACACAGTGTATCCTAGGCTGAGGAACATAGAAAACAGTATTAAGGAGTTTGAAGATATCATATCTGTGAGGACACCCTTTACTTGTTCCATAATGCAGCAATCAATGCATTTGTAAGAAGGAAATACTTGAATCATCTTTCTGTGAGGATTAATAAGGTTAAGCTGACCATCTCAGTATACACTTTGTTCTATTTATTCTCTTCTGGGAAGTTGAATGCTTTTCAAAGGGAATAGTGCAGTTTTATTTTCTCTAATGAATTATTGCTAGGCAACCTATATCAGAGTACAGGTTGCACACTATCATTTCAGCTCAGAGCCATAGACACAGCTGCACTGTAAGAAGCAGAGATGTAGAAATGCACATGAGCAATTAACAAGCTACACCCACTCTGATTAATTCAGAACTATCATTTCCCTTTAAACTTCATGGTTTCCACAAAAACAAAATTCTTTGGAACTCAGAGGAAGTAAAAGTCTTTATTAAAATTAGGGAGTTATCTTCAAAGCCATTAAAAGTCACATTTAAAATAAGATTTCTATATCCACGGTAAGAGAAAGCTAAAATAAGGTACCATGACTGCAGTGCCAACAAAGAAACTATCTGGTTTACATAGGTTTTCTGTGGTACTACTAACACATATTCTGGAAAAAGGCTTTCTAGTTTGACAAACACAGTTGAAACTCCTGATTTTAAAACTTGTCTTCTATTCATCACAAGTAAAATGGCTTCTCTGAGCATCTGTTTTCTCATGTATAATACTAGTGCAAATTGCTACAGCACAGAGCTGTGATAATGAAATGGGCCACTGAATCAAAAAAGGATGCTCTGTTCCTTAATAAGGGACAGCTAGTAACCAACAACTCAAAGTGTGATGTTTCTCAGTTGTAGCAACTGCCTCTCTGGTAGACCATTGATGGCTCCCTAGGCAAGTCCAGGATTCTGACTGTCCGACTACACCTTAGCTTCACTATCTGGCATTTCTCCATTAGCTGCTATTCACAGTCCCCTCACAAACCACCCTTCACACAGTTTAATCAATATGCATCAGGCAAACTACAACCAAAGTACTTACAAAAAAAAAAATCAGTGAGAGAAAGTCAAGTTGAAATGTTAATAGGTTCATGTTCAGGATTTGCACATCTCTTGGAATTTTTTAGCAACCAGAATTAACATTTCACAGTCAGGTTGAGATGGGCCTGTCTAACAGAATACTTGTGACCATTTTTCAATATAGAAGCAAAGAGGCCAAACATATAAAATAGAAAATATAAATTATATTGAAATTATAAGTTTATCTTAGTATTTATTAACATGCCTCCAAATTATCTGGTCAAACTCCTCACAAGAAGAGTCCACACCTAGTTTGTCTTTCCATTCTGACCAAGAAATGTAAATTAAAATTAGGTTATTTGTTGGTCAAGTTAAAAAAGGAAGACAAGTATAAAAATATTCAATGCTGGTTAGAACTTGAAACTTTTTGGAATACAGTTCAACAGTATGCTCAAAAAGTCTTAAAAATATCTGTGGGCATTCATGTAGCTATTCCATTCTTGGAATTTCTTTTATGTGGAAATTTAAGAAATTCTCCATTATAGTTTAATTGTTGTTAACATACTCTTGTTAATTATACAATATTATGCAATAATTATAAGCCTAAGAAAAAGAGATAAGATATTGTACAGTGTACTATATGATGAAAATTACATTGCTAGTAAATATGATGATGATAGGCTATTTCCTGGCCTTGTAGAGTTATGTTCACAATACATTTCCCTTGTTTTTTCTTCATAAAAATCACCCTATAAAGATGTAATTTTGTATAGATGTATATTTGAGTTGTTATTATGTTGCTGATTAAAATATTAGTCCATAATAATGTCATATTCATCATTATAACTACCATGATCTCTTCAGCACTTGTATGATTTTATTTCATTATGTTGTTCTATCCCACCACCCATGCTTCTTTGATACTTTTTTAAACTGACATATTTTCTATATACAGAAATATGATTTTTTTAGTTAAATGTTATTTTCCTGTCTAGGTCTCCTCACAAACAAGTCTCCCTTTGTAATGCTTGTCTTCTTTATTCATCTTTTAAATGTATTTTATTTATTTATTTGTGAGAATGAGAGGGAGATGATATGTCAGTGAATTTTGTTACTACAAATGGACTCCTCACACATGTGCCACTTTGTGTATCTAGCTTTAAATTGGAACTAGAGCATTGAATCCAGGCCAACAACCTTTGCAAGCAAGCTCCTTTAATCTCTGAGCCATCTCACAGTCC
Source organism: Jaculus jaculus (assembly GCF_020740685.1). Lineage (NCBI taxonomy): Eukaryota > Metazoa > Chordata > Mammalia > Rodentia > Dipodidae > Jaculus > Jaculus jaculus. The sequence goes on along the minus strand of NC_059125.1, from coordinate 85,438,197 downwards.
CTCAGTCCTTTTTATTTCTTTTTTAGATTTACTTACATAGTGACTTCCCTTGAAGGATATTGCCAATTCAAGGAGTATGATGGTTTTTATAGGCTAATGCATATTTCAAGGTTCTTTCTAATTGCCAGTCTTCCAAACAGTATTTGTTTGATGAGGTTTTTCACACCTTAGTTGGTGACAATTGAGTTGAGTGACCTGGAAATCACTATGTAGTCTCAGGCTGGCCTTAAACTCACAACGATTGCCCTACCTCTGCCTCAAAAATGTTGGGGGCAGAGGGCCGCGTGGGGTTGTTGCTCTGCAGGCCGGGCCTTGCTCCGCCAGGGCGATCTTTCCCAGTGGTGACTGCGCTTGCGCCCAGCCAGGGGCCGTCTGCGCGGGTTTCGGATGTGGCACACGGCCAGGGAGTCTCACCCATCCATGGGCAGCAGCACAGGCCACGATGACAGAATATGGCGAGGAGGAGCGCAATGAGCTCGAGGCTCTGGAGGCCATCTACCCTGACTCATTCACAGTATTAACGGAAAATCCACCCAGGTTCACCCCAGTGACATCTGAAGCTGGAGAGAATGAAGAAACTGTCCAGACGACCCTCAAGTTTACCTACAGTGAGACATATCCAGATGAAACTCCCCTTTATGAAATATTCTCCCAGGAAAATCTAGAAGGTAATGATGTCTCAGACATTTTGAAGTTGATGGCATTGCAGTCTGAGGAGAATCTTGACATGATCTTCACCCTAGTGACAGCTGTGCAAGAAAAATTAAATGAAATTGTAGACCAGATAAAAACTAGAAGCGAAGAAGAAAAGAAACAGAAAGAAAAAGAAGCAGAAGAAACAGAAAAGAAATTATTCCACGGTACTCCTGTTACAATTGAAAATTTCTTAAGTTGGAAGGCCAAATTGGGTGCAGAACTCATAGAAATTAAAAAGGAAATGGGTGAAAACAGAGGAACAAGCAGGCAAAAATAAATTAAGTGGAAAACAGCTGTTTGAAATAGATCATAACCTTGACGCAGCTGACATCCACTTCTTGGAGGATGCTGGAAACAATGTGGAAGTGGATGAGTCCTTGTTCCAGGAGATGGATGACTTGGAGCTAGAGGAGGATGAGGATGACCCAGGCGACCATCCTGCTGACCCAGGAAGTGACTCTGACCGAGTGGCCTGTTTCCAGAGAGGCTTCACCACCGTAGCATCTGTGTTGGTGCTGAAAGGGATTTGATTTTCCTTTCTTTTCTTTCTAAGAAAAACATATTTTTCAGGAGAATATTCTTCTGATAGTTTTCATTGTTGAACTTAATAAACTGACTTTAACGTTTCAAAAAATAAATGTTGGGATTGAAGATGAGTGTCACCATACCTGGCTGAAGAATTTCTTAGTTTATAAGTTTTGCTTTCTATCTGTTAAGTATCTGTTTATTTATTGATGACATACTCAGTGTTGATACATTATACATGATCATAGTCATGTATTCAATTTCAGTATGCTTTATTTAAAGTGTAGAAATGAAAATATTTTTATATACATTATTTTTGTTATTTGTATATATATATTTAGATAGCAATCTTTTCTTAGATATGAGGCATTATGTACTTACATTCATAATATCTTTATACTTTAGGGTCTATGGTGGTGATCTTTAATTTTGGTTTTCTATTGATGTGAGGGGAATTTTTTTTAAAAATTTTGTTTATTTTTATTTATTTAAAAGCGACAGAGAGAGAGAGAGAGAGAGAGAGAGAGAGAGAGAGAGAGAGAGAGAGAGAGGGAGAGAGAATAGGCACGCCAGGGCTTCCAGCCACTGAAAATGAACTCCAGACACGTGCGCCCCCTTGTGCATCTGGCTAACGTGGGACCTGGGGAACCGAGCCTCGAACCAGGGTCCTTCGGCTTCACAGGCAAGCACTTAACCACGATGCCATCTCTCTAGCCTGGTACATGGAAATTTATATAGACAAGTGGGACAGTTGTTGTTATAACTGAGTTGATAGGAAAAGCCTTTTGAAGTTTCTTTGGAGAAAGTACTTGTAAATGTTTGGAATTTAGAAGACTAGGATGCTGATAAGAGTACAGGCTATATTGATGTTTCAGATGGGAATGAAGACAACAGTGAAAACTGAATGAGAGCCTTTCTTGTAATACCACCATAAAGAATGTGTCCATTCTGGAGGCTTCATAGGAATAGCAAGATCACTGCCATGACAGGACAGACTCAGAGATATAGATAAACAACTTTGTATCAAAGTCTCCTAAGTCAGAAGTGTGCTGGCTCAACAATAAGGTACTCAGAATCTCCTGACTACATTGTTTAAGTGGTCTAGGTACAGTTTCTGCCAGGAGCTCACTTTTGTATTGTCAGGGTGTTAACGGTTTGGTTGACATACTGAATATAAGAGTTATGGGGAGGGACTTCTGGACAAGAGGGCAACTGCCTAATTGTGCAGCACATCCCCAGGAAAGAAAGGCAAGGCATTAAGGGATCACTGGGTCTTTTAGGGGAGATCAAGCTCTAATAAATCACCAGTGGGAGGGCAAAGAGGGGAAAAAAGGGAATTGCTCATTCCCTCATGCATGGGTAGCCCACCAATCCCCCAAGCCCCCAAGCAAACACCATACCCACAGTCCCAGCTTCAGGACACTCCCACACTTACTATAGGAAGGGGACACAAGCCAACATATTTCCACTTGTTTTACTGCACAGGGGTGATTTCCCTGCAACCCCCACCCACAAGAGACCTTGGGCAGGCTAGAAAAAACACAGGATTGTCAACAAATATTGATGGACAAACTGGTTAACCATATGCAGGAAACTGAAACTTGATCCACACATTTCACCATGAACTACATTCAAGTCCAAATGGATCAAAGACCTCAATATAAGACCAGAAGTCGGCTACTACTGGAAGAACTGTCCATTATATAGGAATGGAAAAACAGTTCCTGAACAAAACCCCAGTAGCACATAATCTTAAACAGTCGCTTATCCAATAGGATCACATGAACCTGAAGAGTTTCTTTACAGACAAACATATAATAAGCAATAGCAATAGATACCCCAGAAGGGGAGAAAATATTTGCTGGATATCAAACTGACAGAGGCATAATCTCTAGAATCTACAGAGAACTCAAAAACCAAAACAATAAAAAGTCAAACAACTCACTCACAAAATGGGCCAAAGAGCTGGACAGGCATTTCACAGAGAAAGAAATAAAAATGGCAAACATACACTTAGGAAATGTTCATCATCCCTAATCATCAGGAAAATGCAAATTAAAACAACTGTGAGATTCCACCTTACCCCAGTAAGGATAGCAAACATCAAAAAATCAAATGAAAATAAATGCTGTTGAGGATGTACAGAAATAGGAACTGTTGGTGGAAATGTAAGATGGTACAACCACTTTGGAAAGCAATATGGAGATTCCTGAAAAATATGATTATAGAATTACCAACAGACACAGTTATTCCCTTATTGGGCATGTACCCTAAAACTTTTAAACCTCAATCCAGAGAGATTTGCTCAAACATGTTTATAGTGGCTCAATTCATAATAGCTAATTGCTAGAATCAACCCAGATACCCATCACTAGAAGAATGGATAACTAAGATGTGGTATATCTACACAATGGAATTCTACACAGAACTAAGAAAAGCATGACACAAGGAAATTTGAATAAAAATTGTTGATCATGGAACAGATCATTCTCAGTGAACTTACCCAATTACAGAAAGATAATCACTGCATAGTCTCACTCATCTACAGCACCTAACCTGAATCTATCCAAGTTGCCAATATACCCAGCAAGCATCTCAAGGACTAGAAAATAGGGTGTGTAGGAAGGAAGGGGAGGGGGTTAGGGACACAAATCTAAACCCAAACAACAATGGTACCATAATATTCTACATCCTAAAAAGCAGACCGAATGATTGAGCCTTCACCAGGCACGTAGAAGGAACACCTGAGCCACAAGACACTTGAGAGGGTAGGATGAAGACTGAATTTAATATTCTACAGCCTCTCTCTCTCTCCCCACCCCCCTCTCTTCTCTCCAGCTCTTTTATGTCAGTTATCTTTTTTCATTTTTTCTTTGGGGCTGCTGACCTATAACTCCCGGTACCACTGTGTGGCTATCATCCACAATGAGCTTCTGATCAGAGATACCTACAAGGTTTCCTAAAAGAAAGACAGATTTCTGTCAGAGTACTTGATGACCCACCAAAGATCAGTGGTAAGACCCTACTGCTGAAGACACCATATGCAGTTGACAGGTAAACTGGAATGGCATGGCTGGAAGCTGGAAGAGAGTCAGTTCCCAGACAGTCAGCACATCTAGTGCCAGAAGGTACTACATGTGTGACTGGGGGAAAAAGATCAATATCTGTCCATGCAATTCATGGTCTAACCTACTTAGCAGCAAATAACCTGTCATGATACTCACACAAGCACAATAGTGGCACACAGCCATGGTGGGAAACCAACTGCTCTTGTTTTGGCTAACTGATCCACTCAGTGGTATGGGACCCATAGCTGGAGCTGGGAAACAAGTCAGAACCATATCCAAACATAAGCCCACTCTCCAATATCAAGCTACCACCAATCGTGGGCTACAAGCAGGCCTACACCTATTAAACTCTATAAAAAAAAAAGTAAGGGTTATCTCATTTGTCCTGGTGCTAACTTACTCTCCGTTTTAGAATCTGCTTCTCTTTTTCAGATAGATGCAGATCCTAAGGAGAGAGCCGCCCAATCATACCTCAAAAGGGCCCCAGCTGAAACTAAGGATAACTGGCTAAACAAACAAGGGTGCTGTTTTCCTGATGAACCAGATACCAGCACAAGGGGGAAGGAGACCAACACAGAGAAAAATCAACTCCTACCAAATCTGAAAGCCAGAGCCTCAGAGGCCCCAACACCTCATCACTGAAGCAAACCAAAAATGAACCCAACATGGCTCAGGGAAATTTTGCGGATGAGGGGGTGGAAAGAATGTCAGAGTCACGTGTTGGATCATGATATGCAGAGACATTTATCATACCAATAACTGTGGACTAACCCCACAATGTACGACCCATATACCTCAACAAGGAGGGGCCAATGGGGAGGGGGTAAGCCACAGATGAGCCTAATAATGGTACCAAACTGCCTGTATTTGCTGAATACAAAACTAATAATAATAATAATAAAGATCAAGCAAGGGTGCTGTTTTCCTGGTGAACTGGGTTCCATCACAAGGGTGATGGAGATCAACACAGAGAACAATCAGCTCCTACCAAATCAGATATCCAGAGACACAAGCTCCCAACACCTCATCACTGAAGCAGACCCAAAATGAACCCAACATGCCTCAGGGGAATTTTGTGGAAGAGGGGGCAGAAAGCATGTCTGAGCCACATGTTGTGTCATGATATGCAGAGACATTTATCCTACCCATAATTGTGGGCAACTCCCCAATTCATGACCCATATACCTCAACAAGGTGGGGCCTGGGTGAGGGGTAGGACATGGATGAACCTAACAATGGCACCATATTGACTGTATTCACTAAGTCCAAACCTAATTAATAATAAAAATATAAGTAAATAAATGAATAACTAAAAGAGTTATGGGGAGGCAAGGAAGTGTGTAACAGGGTCAGAGCTGTAGAAATCAACCTCAGACATGGTAGTTCATGATACTGTGAGAGTGAAGCCAAGCCTGCAAAGGAGATGTGAGATAGGAAGAGATACTAGAAATTTGTCAGGAAACTGCAGGTAGGGAAAGAGTCATTCTATGAGGTGGCTTTGTGAACTAAGACCTGAAAAGCTTTAGGAGCAAGACAGACACTTAGAGACTCACATCCATCACAGGTTGCCCCAAATGCTATACTACTTAATGTTTGCGCTCTTTTGTTTCAATCTCATTTTTATTTCATCCCTCCTTTTTTTTTTTCCTTTTGGAATAAGAATGGTTAGCCTGAGCCTGTCCTACTATCATGTCTTAGAAGTGTTTAACTTATAAAACTTTTTTTTAGCAAGGGTTCAGAGCCATGCTTGCCTTGATGTTGAAGGAGACTTCAGAACTAGACTTTTTAACAATGTTGAAACAGTTAAGAATGTGTCTTATGTGATAGAATGATGCATTTTATTATGTGAGGTCAATTAGCATGTTTGGGGACAAGGACAGAATATGAAAGCTTAGATAAGGATTGTACACTAAAGTCCCATTCATTGAAAGGCTGTATTTAAACTAGGCACTATGGGAAAGCAGTCAAAAATTTAAGATTTGGAGAATATTGTTAGGTGTTTGAATCATTAGGACACACCATTAAAAAGATGTTGTTCAAGATGTGTGTGGTGGTTCATGCCTTTAATCCCAGCACTTTGGAGGCAGAGGTAGGAGGATCACATTGAGTTCAAGGCAAACCTGAGAATACATAGTGAATTCCAGGCCAGATCAGCCTAGGCTACAGTGAGACCCTACCTCGAAAAACCAAAAACAAACCAAACAAACAAACAAAAAACCCGGAAAAAAACAGAAGAAAAAAAAAAAGGATGTTTTCCTCTGGTTTTTACCTTTCTGTATTTGCTTCCTGTCCATATGTTGAGCAGTTTTGTTTTGCTCTATACTCTCACTACCATGTGTTGCCTCAGAACCAAAGCAATATAGACAACTAATTGTGGATTGATACCTCAAATACTGTAAGCCACAATAGCCTTTTAAAATATAGATATCTCAGATATTGATTATTGTGTTGCAACACTGGATAATATAATAGGTTATCACTTTGCCTCTAGAGGGAAAATTCCTATTCATAAGGCAGAGAGAGAGAGAGAGAGAGAGAGAATGTTTGTATGTATGGGTGGCAACAGACAAGAATTAAACAGGGCGATCATTAGTGTGTGTGTGTGTGTGTGTGTGTGTGTGTGTGTGTGTGTGTGTGTTTGTGTGTGTGTGTAAACAGCAGTATTAAACAGAGTGACAGATTAGTGTGTATGTATGAATATGTGTGTGCGCATGCCTATGTGTGCACATATGGGTACACACATACCATAGTTCATCTGTGGAAGTCAGAGGACAACCTTGGTTTGTTGTTCCTCCCCTTCCACGTTGTTTTGAAACAGAGTCTCTCTTGTTTGGTGCTGTAGTTGGCAGACTAGCTCATGAACTTTGGGATTTTCCTGACTCTGTCTTCCCTTACTGTAGTTGTGTTTGGGATTACAGATATGTGCAATACAAGTATCTGATTTATGTGGGTTCTAAGGAGACAAAATCCTGTTCCTAAAGCTTATACAACAAGTACTATTGACCAAGTAGTCAACAACCCAGCCCCCAGGAAGGTAATTTTCACAAGAAAAAAATATATATCCAGACAAACTTTGAGTTAAGTCACAACTTATGATACTTACTTGAAAAGGTAGATCTGATTCTTAATGTCTTTTCAGTTTTAATTCAAAAATATAGCTTATAGTAATCTAATGCACTAATTGAATAGCTAAAGTAAAATGGATATTACACTTCTTTCTCCATCTTCAATTCCACTTCAATTTCATCCTCATTCTCAGTAATGTTTCAACCTCCAATGACATGGCCAAAACTTGTGGAGTCCCTTATCACATCTTTTTTTCTCATCACATATTCTATCATACCTTTTTCTACCTGACTTCTCACATCAAGTCAGCATGTGTCATTAAAATTTTAAAGCAGAAGATATGTGGCAGAGATATGAGATGGAAATGAGAGATAGTAGATAAAATATTTATCAGCCAAATAATTTTCTCAAAAGTAACCCAAGGGTGGCTGGGTTCATATTTAATAACAACCTTGGAACAAAGCACTTGTAAAAATGTGAGAAGTCTTAAAAAGTAGAATATGCTATCCTTATTGGTGGAATTAAAGGAAGACATGCTTTCATTTCATACAAAACTAGTGACAAAAAGATTTTTTAAATTTTTTTCAATTAATTAATTTTGTACTCAGTGAATACAGTCAATTTGGTACCATTGATAGGCTTATCATGTCCTACCCCCTCCCACTGGCCTCTCCTTGTTGAGGTATATGGGGAATGCATTTTGGTGTTAGCCCACAGTTATGGGTAGGAGAAAGGTCTCTGCATATCATGACCCAATGTGTGGCTCTGACATTCTTTTTGCCCTCTCTTCTCCCAAATTTCCCTGAGCCAAGTTGGGTTAATTTTTGGTCTGCTTCAGTGATGAGGTATTGGGGGCCTCTGGGTCTCTGGATATCTGATTTGGTAGGAGTTGACTGTTCTCTATGTTGATCTCCTTCACCCTTGTGCTGGTAATCAGTTCACCAAGAAAACAGCACCCATGCTTGTTTTGCCAATTATTCTTAGTTTCAGCTGGGGCACTTTTGAGGTATGATGGGGTGGTTATCTCCTTGAGATCTGCATCTATCTGGAAAAGCAGATTCTCCCACACAGAGTAAAGTTAGCACCAGACAAATGGAATGACCCTTATTTTTTTAATAGAGAATTTAATGGGTGTAAGCCCTCTTGTAGCCCACTATTGGTGGTAGCTTGATAATGGAGAGTGGGCTCATGTTTGGATATGCTTCTGACTTGTTTCCCAGCTCCAGCTATGGGTCCCCTTCCACTGAAGGGATCAGTTAGCCAAATCAAGAGCAGTTGGTTTCCCACCATGGCTGTGTGCCACTATTGCACTCTTGTGAGCATCATGACAGGTTATTTGCTGCTAAATAGGTTATACCATGAGTTGCTTGGACAGATATTGGTCATTGTTCCCCAGTCACCCATCTAGCACCTTCTGACACTAAACACACTGACTATCTGGGGGGGGTGACTCTCTTCCAGCTTCCAGCCATGTCATTCCATTTTATATGTCAACTGCATATGTGTCTTCAGCAGTAGATTCTGACCACTAACAGTTGGTGGGTCATCAAGTACTCTGACAGAAATCTGACTTTCTTTTAGGAAATCTTTTAGGTATCTTTGATCAACAGTTTATTGTGAATGATAGCCACATGCTGGTACTTGCAGTTATAGGTAAGTGCCCACTAAGAAAAGAAAGAAAGAGATAACTAAGATAAAAGAGTTAGAGAGGAGAGAGAGGGAGAGAGGGAGAAGCTGTAGAAGTTTAAGGTAAGTCTTCATCATATCCTCTCTAGTGTCTTGTCGCTCGGGTGCCCAAATGGAAATGATACCATAAAATTCTACATCCTAAAAGGCGCCCTTAAAGAAAATTTTTATCCGATAACTCAAATCCCCTAGGGTTTAACAGGTCTTTTGGTAGTTTTCAAAGATGACATAGATAAAGAATCTAAAGTGGAAATTTGCTTTTAAACTCTATCATGCATGATATATAATTGTCAGTTAGGATGATCATGTAAATCTTGAAAAGACATCAAATTTGGGTGTCTGCTGCCTGGAGTAACGAGATGTTTAAACTTATTTAGTCACCAATTATGTCTTTAGATCATTTGTAATGATGAGTTTGTTATGTAACACTCTGCAGTTATGCATGCAGATTAACATTTCTACCTGTGGGGACTAAAAGTTTAATTTAGAAAAGCAATTCATGGTGTAGTATGGGATGGTTAAAGTGTTTTATCACATAAATTTTTATTGTTACAAGGAACATATTCATCTGCATACTGAATGTATATTTTTCATGTTTTTGATTGACAGACTTATTTATAACATTATAACTCTAAGCTTCAGAAATGCAATAAAACCTGGAATGTAAAAAATATGTCATTTAATCACTCCATTTGTGTGTGTGTGTGTACTGATTTTTTTTTATTCCCATGTCTTTACATTTTTTAATGGTTGTGTCTCATCTAAAGCACCCTAACTTCATACTCTCTCTTGTAGTCAGCTCCACATTGCTGGGATGAACATCCAAACCAGATACAGTTAATGGAGGGAAAGGATTTATATCAAATGTATAGGTCCAGAGGAAATTACATCAAATGGTGGAAGAAGATGCACTCATTTATAAATCCAAGCAGAGACACACCACCATATAGCCAGACCCCAAACCAAGCACAGCCAGAGCTCAAAACCTCTCTGGATACCCTTAGGCTATAATACAGATTTGTCCCTAGTGACATGTATTCCAGTCAAGTGGCTAGAAATTCAAGTTAAAAGCTTAATAAAACACTTGAGTCTATGGAAAATACATGTTAAAGTTTGTTTTATTAATTTATTTTAAATTCACAAATTAAGGGGCTGGATAGATGGCTTAGCAGTAAAGCGCTTGCCTGTGAAGCCAAAGGACCCCAGTTCGAGGCTTGATTCCCCAGAACCCACATTAGCCAGATGCACAAGGGGGCACATGCTTCTGGAGTTCATTTGCAGTGGCTGGAGGCACTGGTGCACTCATTCTCTCTCTCTCTCTATCCGCCTCTTTCTCTCTGTCTGTTGCTCTCAAATAAATAAATAAAAATGGACAAAAATTTTTTAAAAAATCACAAATTAAAATGTGATTCATGTGTGGATTATCACATTATAACATGATATTATAATATATATTTAAACTGGAGAATGACTAAATCAAGATCAGCTATATATCCCTACATGTATGAAGTAAGGGACATATAGCTGATCTTGATTTAAGCAGTATAGCCATCTCCAAAATATAACTAAGGATAGTACCTACTTCTTGGGTGTTAAATGAGAATTAAATCATTTTTTAGTAGAATGTGAAATTTAGTCTACAATAGAATCATTTTTGAAGTACAGTCTTAAATATATAATTTAGTGATTTTTATTTGTCATGTTGTTTCCCTTTTTATTTTTTATCTACTTTCTCTTATTTTTTGAGAGTGAGAGGAAGAGGCAGAAAGAGAGAGAATGGGCATTCCAGGGCCTTCAGCCACTGTAAACGAACTCCAGACACCTCTGCCAGTTCTTGCACGTGGCTTACTTGTGTCCTGTGGAATTTAACCTGGGTCCTTTGGCTTTGCAGGCAACCACCTTAACCTCTAAGCCATCTCTTCAGCCATTTTTTTTCTTCTCTGTGGAGTATTGTTTTGTTTTCCTATCTTCTTTTATTATTCAAGAAATAGCCTCAATCCATGTAGACCAGTTGATAGAAAGCTGGAAAAAGCCACACTGCATGCAGTTCAATGGGAGAGAGAGAAATCAACAGTGAAGATACCCAAGAGTAGACACTGCAAGCCTTGTATTTCATCAGCCAGGCCAAACAAGCCAACAAGTACAATAGTGGCATGTCTGTCATAGCCCATAGTTTTTATCAATCCTAATGGTCTTCACACATTCCCATATTCCAAAATCTTTTATCTAAGCCATAATATAAAACAAAAATCCCCCCAAACAATAATGTCACAGAATAAACACACACTCTGCCAAAGATGGCATTGGGCATAGCAAAGAAATATTCAACCAATACAAGGTTTAAACAGGGCAAACATCAAAATGTGTAGCTCAAAGTCCAACAACCCTACTAAGTAACAAGTGTCCAAGTCCAATAATTCTAACCAGCAACAAGTCTCTGTAGTTCCAATTCTTCCCCTCCAGCTAAGCTACTCACAGTCTTGAAGAACTTCATTCATGGATGGCAGCTCTCCATAGCAGCTATCCCATGGTCCCTGCATCTCCACTGGGTCTCCACTGCAACCCACCATCTATCCTCATGGCTCCATCAAGTCTGCATGCAAGCATCCAGCAAACCTGCTTCACACTGCCCATGGCTGTTTCCAAAACACAAGACCATGTTGCAAATTCAATAAACCTTTCTTTCCTGCATTTGTAATAGTCCATAATACCAGGTGAGGTACCATCTTGTTAATCTGGGAGGGGGGAATAAAGCAGACTTTGAATAACAGGACACACCTTCAGCCTTCAGACCCCTTCAAAATATTGCTTTCTTCCAGTCTTTCCAATGTAGATCAGCTGGCCAAATCTTAATGGTTATAATCTCTCAAATGCAGCTGAATGGGCAGCAGTTTCACCCAAATATTTCATTTTGTCTGTGCCATATCCCTCTGCTTACACCAGTCCATTTCTACACAGTGCAACCCTGCACAAATTCTCAGGACACAGGCATAACAGTAAGCCCCTCACACAAACTGCTTCTATCCCAGTCCAGGTTATGCTCTTTTTCAGCCTCACAAGCCAAATATCACAATCCATAGTTCTTACTGCATTCAGATCTTTCAACTCTGACCAGAATAGTCCATTAAGCTGTACTAACAGCACTGCAAGTCATCTCTTAGGGCTAGGTTTCAAGTCCTTCTACATTCCTCTTGAAAATTAACTCCAAACGGCTAAATCCACATAGTCAGTGTCTAGCAGCAATCCCACTCCTCTGGTACCAACATTACTGTTGCAGTTAGGTTTGCATTGCTGGCAGAAATCAGTTAACCAAGAGCACCTTGTGGGGGAAAAAAAAAAGTTTATTTTGGCTTATAGACTCAAGGAAAAGCTCCATGATTGCATGAGAAAATGATGACATGAGCAGAGGGTAGGTATCATCTCCTTAACATCAGGTGGACAACAGCAAGCAACAGGAGAGTGTGGCAACCACTGGCAAGAGGAAACTGGCTATAATACCCATAAGCCTGCCCTCAACAATACACTGGCTTCATGAGGCTTTAATTTCCAAATTGCCATCAGCTGCGGATTCAGAAGGCCTAAGTTTATGGAAAACACATGAATCAAACCACCACCCACTGACTAATGCTGTCACAGAAAATTGGTAAATATAATTCTGATCTCAGATCATCTTACATATCCATTGACATTTAGGTCAACTATTCTTATAAACATCATTTTGTTGAATTGAATTTACTACATTTTTCTTCAAAACAGCTCATTTGCCCAGATCAAAAAATAAATATATTATTTCTTTCATTCCAAAATGTGGTGGTATCTTCAGTAAACAATAGACTCTCTCTCTCTCTCTCTCTCTCTCTGTCCTTCCAATCTTACACCCAAAACACAAAACAGGTATTTAAACATTGTTTTTCCTGAAAGGGAAATATAATTTTATTTCCCCTTTTTTGGCTTTGAAAAATAAAAGCAAAATATGGCCATGTAACTTTAAAAGAGCATACATTGATCAAGCCCAATCTAAGCAGTATATTCCTGATAATAATCCAGTAGCAGACATTATTTTAACTAGTTTCCTATTGCAAACATATAGCACTCTGTTTTCCTTAATAAGGAATTATAGCTATTATGTAACTAGAATATAATAAAATTGGTTATACCTTTAGGAAAATATGTAATCAAGCTAATGTTCAATTAGAAAGTGATGTTGCATGTAAGTGGCTACTGTGGTAGTTTCAATGGATGTCCCCAAATAAATTCAAAAATTTATTAAAGGTTGTAATTAGATCTCCAGCCTCCCTGCCAGAGGAAGTGTCACCATGGGCTGATCCTCCAGTCCAATACTAAGGTGTCTTTGGGATCAGATCTGATTTCCAGCCAGGCACGGTGGTGCACACCTTATATCCCACCACTTGAGAAGCAGAGGTAGGAGAATCACCTTGAGTTCAAGGGCAACCTGAGATTACATAGTGACATAGTGAATTCCAGGTCAGCCTGGGCTAGATTAAAACCCTGCCCTACCTAGAAAACCAAAATAAATAAATAAATAAATAAATAAATAAATAAATAAATAAATAAGTAAATAAATAAGCTCTGATTTCTAGCCTAAGGAAAGCTCCTAAGAAATGCAGATGAAGTTCTTCCTGGATTCCTGAAATGTGTTCACTCATGGTATTAGTGGTGGCATTTCTTTCTCTCTGTGTGGATCTATGAAAGGGGAATAGCTTTTTCTGCCATTGTGTAAATTCTTCGGGATCTGTAAGCTTCAAAAAAACTCCCTTTCTTCCACAAACTTTGGAGGTTCATTCATCTCAGTAATGTGAAGCTGACTACAATCACTACATAAAACAATTCATTTTCCATTTTATTAACAGATTATTTTCATAGAAGTATAAGTATCAACAATCATAAACAAAGGAGCATATAAATTTAAACTAAAATACATCTATCATAAATAGGCAGTTGCATACAAAATAAAATAGATTTATTAAAATCTATAATGGTAGTATTTTATGTTTATGATGCTAACATATAAAGAGGGAAGGATATGGAGAGTGGAAAGAGAGTGAAAGGAAGTGGGGGAGGCTGTATTTGTTGTACGATGTAAGGATAACGGAGAAGTGGTCAGTAAGTAAAGATTTTTCCAGGTTACAGTTGGCGCAAAGTAAGAATACATATTTGCTAAGATAAACAGTACCCAGATACAACAGTACCAAGAAGATGTTGTTAATCATTTAGAAAGGGTATCACTGTTAATCATCACCTCCTGTCTGTTTCCTACAGACACAGACTACATGAGATAGTCTGCATAACTCATAATGGTATTGTATCTTATATAAAATATGAAGGATATATATATAGCTAAGCTCTAATTTATGTAAAATGGGCTTCTTTTCAGTTATGGCTTTCATTATCCTTATCACTTTAGGGTGCCACTGCAAAAACCTCCATTTGTTGATTATGGAATGGCATAACAATATGTCATGCACTTTGATTTAAGATAACTAGGACACATGAAGTTATTGCATGTGAAATATAATCTCAAGCAATAAATCTTATAAATGGATACATATTAGTGAAAATGTAGGCCAGATTTTATGAGAACTTGTCATTTCCAATGACAGACTACAGTGTTTTTGTAACATTGGTCCAGTCTGAAAATTTTGTGAAATGCTTCTTTTACTATGAGAAATCTGGAGCTATAGCTAAAATAATTCTGACTCCTCAGTGGGCTGCCAAGACTGCACAGTCTTTATACATTGCAGGGTTTATTTTCAGCACAAGAAGGACACGACTAACAACTGAGACTGTCAGAAAGACAGCAGGGGGGAGATCCATGATAGAAACATGTTCAAAATCATAAACACCCCCTACTTAGTCTACATTTGACAATAAACTGTCCCCTGCAGGGAACAAGATTATTTGAAGTATGGTTTAAAATAAATGGGTAGAGATCATTCTCAGTTACATTATAAGTGTTCAAAAATTGATTGCAACTGCCTACTTATTGGGAAGATAGGATTTGGCAGTTGCTAACTGCCAAATATCATATAGAGTATTAAATACAAACAACATACAATGAATTTTCAAATAAAGAAAGAGCAAGAGAGAGAGAGAGAGATAGAGGGAGAAAGAAAGAAAGAAAGAAAGAAAGAAAGAAAGAAAGAAAGAAAGAAAGAAAGAAAGAAAGAAAGAAAGGAAAAAAGTGAGTCAGCAAGCCAGAGACATAAGAGCTGCCACTTTCTTTGTGTAGCACACACACCAAATTGAAACATCCTCAACAGACCTAACGGAAGCTATATTGCCATTCTCCAGGCGCTATAGAATAATAAAGATTAACACAGAACAGTAGCTACAAGCCTGAGGGCATGATTCCAGTAAAGTTGCCTGGTGTTAGTCGTACTCTAAATTCAAGGCAACCTGGTACCAGGAACATGCTGCATACCAACATCTGGTGTTTGGTCTCACTTTTACCTGATGCTTGCTCTGCGCTAACTTCCAAATGCTGCTTTTATAAATCATTATTGCTTGCTCTTACAAAATTGTAAGGGGAAAGGGGAGATGACTGAATAGTGAAGGTCAGGAATGCGGTTTTTGCCTTTAAAAACTTTATTGTAGAGATAAGCTGTTGCTGTTCTCCTCTCAGCATCCAACTGTGGAGAGATAAATGCCAGCTGACTGAATAAAGACACTCCTTTTAAATTTTATTTGGGTAGGTTTTTGTTCATTTCTGCTCTGGAACGCACTACAAAATAGTGCAGAAAGAAGAGGAACTGAGACAAAAGAGCTTAAGAATAGTAAATCAGAGTCTGGAGAGATGACTCAGCAGGATAAAGGCACTTGTTTGTAAAGCCTCAGGCCTATATTCAATTCTTCAGTACCCACATAAAGCCAGATGCACAAAGTGGTACATGCATCTGGAGTTCATTTACAGTGGCAGGAGACCCTGACATGCCAATAGTCTCTCACTCTCTCTTTCTCTCTTTCTTTCCTCTCTTTCTGTTTCTCTCAAATAAATAAGTACTTTTTCAGGAGAATAATAATTCAACAACCAATTACCAAAATCTACCAGCCAAATCAGTAGTGTATCACTATAACTGTGATAACAATCTTTATCAGTAAATATGGAGGGATAAAAGTGGCATTGTTGGATATAGAAACATTGTGTGGGACTTTTCTTGAAGGTACAATTGTATAGTGTGCATTCTCTTTTGTTTTTCTTTTTCTTTGTATGTGTACTCAGCATTGGCCTTTGCTACCTTATTGTGCATTATAGGTTAAAAAGGAAGAGACAGTTTTACTTTTTAACACTTGTTTTCAAAGTCAGAACACAAACTAATTGTTTTCATTATACCATTCATGTATATATGTTTGTTATAAATTTTCCTCTTTTCCCCACTGATGTTCTCTGTGACCTCTGTCTCCTTCATCAAGAAGGGCTTCCAAAGATACTTTATTCGCAGTTAGTCTGTGCTTAAAACGAATGTCTATGGTCATTTTCAAAGACAATCCCAAGGGCCACCTTGCAAGAGGAGTGTTACCACAAGTGTCTTCTAGTTCCATTTGCTTTTGGTAAAACAATTAAGATAAAAGAAAAAAAGTTAAATTCAACTGTCAATTTTTCTATTGTTACAACTTTTCTATTAATTATGGTTTGTCTGTTAATTAATAGCAGAGCCATTTGTTTTTATTCTTTTTTTTTAAGAATATATACCAAGGCCCATCTTGGGGTCCTGGAAATTGTTTTTCTTCTTATTTTTATTTGGCTATTTATTTTCCTTTTAAAATTTATGTTTATTAGTTACGGACATATGTACTATGTAAACAACATATGTTTGTACCACACTTTCCCTCATCCAGCCCCTTTTCCAAAGCCCTCCTTGTTGGGGATACAGATGGTCCCCATGGGGACTTCAGATCATGCATTGTGGGAGCAGCAGTCAGTTATTGGGGACAGGTAATACCTCTGTGTATAATGTCCCTACTTGTGGCTCTAACAAACTTTCCACCCATTCTTCCACAAAATTCCTTAGCCATGCTGGGTATGTTTTAATTCTACTTCAATGATGGGCTCTTAGGAGCCTCTGGAACAGAGCTGTTCTGTAATTATGTATAAATATTATATACATAATTGTGGTGGTTTGATTCAGGTGTCCCCCATAAACCTAGGTGTTCTGAATGCTAGCTCCCCAGCTGATGGATATTTGGGAATTAATACCTCCTGAAGGGAGTGTATTGTTGGGGGCGGGCTTATGGGCTTTATAGCCAGTTTCCCCATGCCAGTGTTTGGCACACCCTCCTGTTGCTGTAGTCCACCTTATGTTGGCCAGGGGGTGATGTCCACCCTCTGCTCATGCCATCGTTTTCCCCTGCCATCGTGGAGCTTCCCCTCGAGCCTGTAAGCCAAAATAAATCTCTTTTTCCCAGAAGCTGCTCTTGGTTGGGTGATTTCTAACAGCAATGCAACCCAGACTGCAACAATAATGTATTCTATAAATTCATTTATAATATTATCATAGTCTTATTTATTTTTAAGTATCATTTCCCAATATATAGTGCAAAAAACCCATGGGTAATGAGAAAGATGGAGCTAAGTTAAAATCTTAAGTGTTGAGTGCTTGACCTGATTTATTCCATGAGCCCTAGTTTCCCTACCTCAATATTCCAAACCAATGTGTATTCAGTAAACCAATGATCTCTTTATTTAAATATTAATTATCACATACTTGAGTAAACCCTGAAGTCACACATTTTCTTATAAACAGTGTACTCTGATAAGTAGTAAATAGTATCATTAGTGTAACCAAAAAGGTACTCCTATGAATTATTATAGGTAAGTCACTCTCTATTCATATAATAATCCACATGATTCCATATAATCTCCTAAAGCAAAACGTGAAATACTCAGAAACATATGGACTGTGAGTGATTTCTTTTTATTATGTTTTTTTGGGCTCAATATCTGCTATTCTATTAGTTCCTCATAAAGTTATATGCTAATTATGTATTGCAATAAACAACCCAAGTACAATTGGCCTAAAACTGCAGAAGTACCCTATTATATTTAGCCATGCAGTCTATGGTTTTACTTATTTATATTCAACTAGAGTCTGAAAATATTAAATGTAAAATTCCAGGAGTAAATTATTTCTTTTAAATTAACCAGTAATGGTAATGTGTAATTAACCAGTAATGGTAATGGGTAATGTGTCAAAATATGTACACATCCTGTTTTAATTTGGGGTTTTGGGGGGGGTTGATGTAGGGTCTCTCTCTGGTCCAGGCTGACCTGGAATTCACCATGTAGTTTCAGGATGGCCTCAAATTCATGACGATCCTCCTACCTCTGCCTCTGCTGGGAGTAAAGGAGTGTGCCACCATGCCCTGCATGTTGTAATACTTTTGTCTCTTTTCCTCTTCCCCATTCCATGGATTACCCTCCTCCAAGAGGTTATTGGTATTCACAGTGGGGACATGCACCTGTCAGTCTCTGTGTTAGGGGACAATGCCTCAGAGTATACCTTACCACCTGTGGCTCTTACCGTCTTTCTTCTACCTCTTCCACAACGTTCCCAGAACCTTGTGGAGTGTATTATAAATCTAATTTAGTGCTGAACTTTCAGCAGCCCATTTTCTACTTTGATGAATTTTATGTCTCCTCAGTGTCTATTGCCATGTCTCTAGAGTTTGTTCTCAGGCTGAATTTAAAAGTAGCACTGATGCCGGACATGGTGGCGCACACCTTTAATCCAAGAGCTAGGGAGGCAGAGGTAGGAGGACCGCTGTGAATTCAAGGCCCCCCTGAGACTACCTAGTTAATTCCAGGTCAGCCTGGACTAGAGCAAAACCCTGCCTCAGCAAAATACCAAAAAAAAAAAAAAAAAAAGAATATCACTGATATTTAATCCATGCATACTTCTTTGGTAATAAGTCCTGGGATCTAACAGATGTGATAGAGATGGCTCATCTCATGCTAGGCATCCTTTCCTTGCAATACTTATGGATCTTTTGTCTCTCCACTATACACAGCCATCTCCACAAACTAAAAGTGAAATCAGCATGGCTCAAAGGAGAGAATCATAATAATTAAACAGACTTTTTAAATGAAAATAACCTTCCCATTTTAGTCAAAGAACAGTAGAAGCTTCCTTGTAGGGTTTATGACCTCCCAAACCATAGTCTTCTGTTGCATTCAGGTTTGTATTTCTGGCAGAAATCATCGGATAAATAACAATTTGTGGGGAAAAAATGTTTACTTTGGCTTGCAGCCTCAAGGGGAAGCTTCATGATGGCAGGGAAAAATGATGACATGAGTGGAGGGTCGACATCACCTCCTCACCAACATAAGGTGGACAACAACAACAGGAGAGTATGGCAAATGCTAGCAAGCCATAAGCCATAAGCCCACTCCAAATAACACACTACCTCCAGGAGGCTTTAATTTACAAATTACCATCAGCTGGGGACCTAGCATTCAGAAACCTAAGTTTATGGACAACACTTGGGTCAAACTACCCAATTCCACCACTGGCCTTCATAAACTGATAACCACACATGATATAAAGTACAGAGCCCTCAGTCCAACACTAAATGTCTCTATAGTTTTTATCAATCCTAATGATATTCAAACATCCCCATAGTCCAAGGTCTTTTAACTAAGCCATGATATCAAAAAATCCCACTCAAAAAACCCTAATGGCACAGAATAAACACTCACACTACAAAATATGGCATTGGGTATAGCAAAGAAATATTCAACCTATACAAGATTTAAACAGGACAAACATCAAATTCTGTACCTCCAAGTCCAACAACTCTAGCCAGCAACATGTGTCCAAGTTCAACAATTCTAACCAGCAACAAGTCTCTGGAGTTCCAATTCTGCCCCTCCAGCTAAGCTATTAACAGTCTTTGAAAACTTCATTTGAGGCAGGCAGCTCTCCTTAGCAGGCATCTTGTGCTCTCTGCATCTCCAATGGGTCTCCACTGCACCACATGGTCCATCCTCATGGGTCTTCCGGGTCTCCATACAGGCATCCATAAAACCTTCTTTACATTTACCATATGTAATATCAGGTAGGGTGACAATGTGTTAATCCAGGGAGGAGTAAAGTAGACTTTGAAGATTGGGGCACTCCTTCAGCATTCAGGCCCCTTCAAATGTCTGCATTCATTCTCTTGTTCCAATGTAGGTCACCTGGCTCAATCTCAATGGATATAATTTCTTGTATAATTACAGTTGGACAGACATCAGTTTGGACACAAAGATTTTATTTTTCCTGTGCCATATCCCTCTGCTCATATCAGTCCATTTCTACACAAGGCAATTTTGAACAAATTCTCAGGACATGGGCATAACAGTAAGCCTCTCATACAAACTGCTTTTAGCCCAGTTCAGGCAAGGCTCTTTCTCACCCTCATAAGCCAAACCTCACAATCCATAGTTCTTACTGTATTCAGGTCTTTCAACTCTGACAGTCCATCAAGCTGTACTTACAGCACTACAGAGCATCTCTTAGGCCAAGGTTTCAAATCCTTTAACATTCTTCTTGAAAATCAGCTCCACACAGTCAGGTATATAGCAGAAATACCACTCCTCTGGTATGAACTTTACTGCTGCAGTCAGGTTCACATTTCAGGCAGAAATCATCCAACCAAGAGCAGCTTGTAGGAGAAAAGGTTTTATTTTGGCTTACAAAATCAAGTGGAAGCTCCATGATGGCTGGGGGAAACAATGGCATGAATAGAAGGTAAATATCCCTCCTCACCATCATAGGGTAGATAACAGCAACAGGAACATGTGGCAAACACTGAAAAGGAGAAACTGGCTATAATACCCATAAGCACACCCCCTACAATAAACTGCTTCCAGTAGGCTTTAATTTCTAAATAACCATCAGCTGGGAACATAGCATTCAGAATATGTAAGTTTATGGGTGACACCTGAATTAAAACACCACAGCTTCTTACTTGGTTTTCAGAACCTGCCATGAATTCCCTCCCACTGAATGGGCCTCATATCCAGTCAGAGATCCATTAATTATAGCCACAACTTAGGTATCAGTCTTATACTAGTTATGTATATTTTATGTTTTATGGATATATTTTTAAATATTTGTGTTTATTTATTTGAGAGAGACAGAAAGAAACAGGTAGAGATAATGGGTACATAAGGGCCTCTAGCCATGACAAATGAACTCCAGATGCATGAACTACTTTGTTCATTTGGCTTAACATGGGAACTAGGAAATCAAACCTAGGTTCTTAGGCTTCACAGGCAAGTGCCTTAACAGCTAAGCCATCTCTCCAGCCCTATTGTTATACATCTTCCTTGGTTGGTTGATTGTGTAGCTGTCAGTGTTTCTTTTTCTTTTAACAGTGTTGGTTGATAATTTTTTATATCCCAGCAGCTTGCATAGCACTTTCCAGTACTGTGATAGCTAACCAGCAGGGCATTGGCTTCCATCTCAGTTCCAACATTATCTCTTAATTTCCTGCAACCACAGTCTGTACTGTCTTCAGCAATGGGGATTTACCATTTTGATCTGGTATGTATCCAAGTGTTTTGACAATGACCTATATTTTATTTTTGAAGTTTTGAAATGCTATCTCACAATGTAGTACAGTGACTTGGAAATTACTAGATAGCAAAGGCTGTCCTAGAACTCATGATCTTGTCATCCTGCCAACAGTTGGTATTATATGTATGTTTTACCATTTGTATCTTTTTTTAGCTTTCTTACTTTGCTTAATATATAAAATATACGTTATCTTACACAAACACACATACACACACACACACACACACACACACAGAGAGAGAGAGAGAGAGAGAGAGAGAGAGAGAGAGAGAGAGAGAGAGAGAGAGGTGTAAACAAGACATTGTAGAAGGGTTTTGTACTATGAAGATTTTGGTATCACTGAATGTAATGTCTCCTCCCAAGATCAGGGTTTACTGGTTTATTATGCTTTCATCCATAGTTTTATAGACAGTAAAGTAAAAAGGGGTGAGCTGGAATGAGTGATAATATACAAGATACAAATAAAAATTAACTTTAGCTTACAATTTTGGAATTACAATGGGAGAGTGAAAAATACCTTTATTAACTTTAATAGCTTCTCTCTCAGGGGCTAATAAAAATACCATTGTCTTTGCAGTTGTTTTCCATTAAAGAAAGGGTTGCTTAGGACAAGTTGTTTACTATAAATATTTTTAGGCATTTTATTTATTTATTTATTTATGAGAGACAGGCAGATAGAGTACAGAGAGAATGGACACACCAGGGCCTCTAGCCACTGTAAATGAACTCCACACACATGTGCAACCCTGTGCATCTGGCTTATGTGGGTACTGGGGAATCAAATGTGGACTTCCTAGGCAAGATATTTAATTGCTATCCCATTTCTCCAGCCCCTAGAACAAGTTTTATAATAAAAATAAGGTGATAACTTATACTAATATGTACAGTCACAGGAGCCTGGTGTGTTAGAGGGAATGCAACATCATTGAAATAATGGCAGCTTGTAGGATAATAAGTGCATACCCACAACATGATAGAAATTCTACTAGGCTAATATCCCATGAAAAGAAACATATCTGTTTCATATGGTTTGTATAAGAGTGTTTATCATTACAAAATCTGCACAGTGAGATTATAGCAATTTCATTGATAATTGCCAAAACTTGGAAGCAATCATGATGTCCTTTCATACTTGAACAAACTGTAGTACATTCAGACAGTGGAAAATTATTCATCCATTCGAAATGGACTGCCAAGTCATAAATAAAAATGAAAGAGTGACATTGGATACAAATCACAAAGAAAAAATCCAATCTGAAACACCATACATACTGTATGACTTACATCATTTCAGAAAAGGCAAAACTATGGATATACTAAAAGTTATTTTCTGTTGCTAGTAGTTGGTTATTGGCAGAAATCAATAGGCAGAATATAATAATTGGTTACTTCTTTTTAAAACTGGGTTTTATCAGGTATCTTTTGATAGTCTGGAACTCACTATGTAGCCCAGTGTAAACTTGAAATAAAAAAGTCAGTGTATACCTACCAGATAAACATAATTATTGTGAACAATTCATATGTGAGATTAAGAGATTAAAAACAAGTGTCTACCAGACAATTCAATCAAGAGGAAAATCAAAGACCTAGGCAAGGCAAAACTAGCTCTTTTTACTGAGAACATATTTCTTTTTCTTTTTTAGTTAGTTAAAGACATTTAAAAGGTTGTATAATTCCAAGTACTAAGATCTCTTTTATTTCACTCATATACTATTAAGTAATATGTATTTGTGTGCATATGTTATCTTTTCCACATTGATAAATTTTAAAAAACTAAGTAAATATGCATATGAATGATTAAATTTTGAGTAATTAACAATGTTATCTAAGCTCTTGTGATCTTAAACTAACTTAAAAAAGTAGAAGTACTCTATTAAGAACAATGAACGTTTTATAATATTACATGTATTGAATGTATTTTGAATGTAAGCTTTTGAATATATTTCAAAGTTGCTATGCGATGATTACTAAATTGGGAGTGGACAATAAAGCTAATGTTCTAGATTGTTTTGAATTTCCTAGAAGTGCTGTGTTATAGAGCAAACTAGTAGACTGATTGGATATTGAGAATGTCCTATAGACATCTAAGTTGTGATTTCATTGCAGACTTTGAGGGACATATTCTGGGCATCTAACTGATGGGTTCACTTGCCATGACTGTTTCTCTGCCAGGGGTATAAAGTTGGAGTCCCATAAGAGGAAGAATACTTAGACTGGGTGAAACAGGAAATCTGTTCTTTAGAACTGTCATATTAAAGCTCTCTTGGAGTCCACATCTTGTCTCCTTCTAGGACATCCCCTTAAAGAAGGAATTGGAGCTGAAGGGAAAGCATTAGGATGTTTAACTTAATATCTCAGCAGTCTGTAGAGCTGCCATGTCAGAGACTCAAGGATGCAAAGGGAAATTTTAAAAAGCAACTTAAAGAAAAAAAAGTTTTCATGTTTTAGGGTTGGAAATTTAGCTCAGTAATAGAGCACTCGGCTAGGAATCTTAAGGGTCCAGATTCAGTCTCCAGCACTCAAAATACAGTTATCAGTGTGGCCTAATAATATAAGAAAAATCAAGTTACAGGATGCATGTACTGAGAACTTTTTGTGTACCATGTTGTGATGTATATACACGTTGTAAGATGTTACAGGCAAGGTAGAAAGTAACCAATGAAGTTACAGAAACTTTTAAAAATATACACTAGTATGTTTTTATGTACTAGCATATATAAAATTACACTAGTACAGTGTACTTTAACGTTCTGTTAATCCAAATCACCTTTATTTTTATTAATTTTTAAAAATTTATTTATGAGAGAGAGAATGGGCATGCCAGGGACTTTATCCACTATAAATGAATTCCAGATGCATTCACCATAATATGCATCTGGCTTTCATGGGTTCTGAGGAATTGAACCTGGTCCCTTATGCTTTGCAGACAAGTGCCTTAACCACTAAGCCATTTCTGCAGCCCACCTTTATCTTGTAGCATAGAAAACTTCTCTTGAGCTTCACCATGTGGCTTGGTATTGTACCACACAGTGAGCCTTCCAAATGTAGCTTATTAGGCTCATTGACAAAGAACAAAAGAGAAAAGCATGTTAATGGCAACATGTCATACCCATCACACTGTCTCTGTTCACACACAACAAAATAGTAGCTGTGGATTATAAAACTTCAAATTTGACCTTTAAAACCTTATAGCTAATATTGTTTGTGTTGTTGTTTGTGGATATTATTTCATTAAAAAGAAACACTTTGTTGCAGAAACAAGAACTATTAATTGAACCAACTGTTAGAAACTCAAATTGTTCACAATACTCATTTCCAAACTTTGAGGGGGTCTACATCCTCACACTCACCATGTAGCTTGAAATACCTCCTAGTAAGTGACATATATTTCTCAATACAGGATTGGGAATATAATTTGCTTTTGTCAGTACAATGTGTAAACTTGACTTTGCTATATCCTAGAAGATGATGTGATTGATATTGTACATTTAACTCTGTGTTGAGAATAGCACATTTCATATGGGGGCTGCTTGTTTCAGCAAGGTTTGAGAATTAGAAATACACAGTAGAGTAAAACAGAGCCTCAGATTGCAGCAGCATTGGGACTGATATGTAACCACTGCATAACATTAGCAAGAAATAAATATTTTACAGTGGATACTGCAAGTCTTATATTTGGCCAGCAAGGGCAAATGAGCCAACAGGTGCAATTGTGGCATGCCTGTTATGAGGGAAGCCAAACACCCTCTAATTTGACTGGAGGCCCACTCCATGGAAGTGAATATATCCCTGATACTGAAAACCTACAACAGGGGTAATCATGAGACCTAGGAGTATAATGTCTGCTGCTGTGTGGCTAAAAGTATACACTATGCTCACCAAACTGCCCAGTAAGCACTTCTCTTAATGTTCACACCCATATATTAATGATACTCTCACTTTTGGTCAGAGAACGTTCTCTTTGTAGATGGCAGTGACCATGGGATGACTCAGAAGGCACCATGGTGCTGAGAAGAACTGACAGAGGAGTGTTCAGCCCCGAAATATCTCAATTACACCTGTTATGGCTCAGGGCCCATTGTGGAAGAGATGTCAGAAAGAATTTATGAGTTAAAGGAAGGATAGGATTTCTTACAACGTGTTTCTCCAGACATAAAATGGCCTGGATATCCATGACCTCACAGTGCCTGATACCACCTACACAAGACAATCATAATAGGAAGAAAAGATCATAACATCAAAATACAAGAGAGAATGATTTAGTGGGGAAGGGGATATGATGGAAAGTGGAGTTTCAAAGGAGAAAGTGGGAGGAGGGAGGGAATTACCATGGGAGATCATTTATAATTATGGAAGTTGTCAACACACATAATGTTTATTATGTCAGCCACTGAGATTCAGTGGCTATTTTTTATCAGCCTAAAGCTGACTAACACCTCCCTTTTACTTTAATTTGACTTGACTTAAAACAGTGTACTTTCACAAGTCAACATACTAATGAGTAATGTGGAAGTAAGGAAGAAAGTCTTGTGCTTCTTCCAAAAGAATCCCCAGACCAGAAATTCGGAAATTAAATTGGGTATGTGAGCTTTGCTAATCAAGGTATTTGAATATGACTATTAATATAAATAGTTACTTGGGCTGGAGAGATGGCTTAGTGGTTAAGATGCTTGCCTACAAAGCCTAAGGACTGATGTTCATCTCGTCAGATCCCATGTAATCCAGACACACAAGGTGACACAATGTACAAGATTACACATTCGCACAAGGTGGCACAGATGTCTGAAGTTCAATTACAGTGGCTGTATGCTCTGGTATGCCAGTTCTCTCTATATATATATTTTTTCTCTCACACATATAAAAGGCCAGTCTTCCACAAACTTGGGGTGCAAGGTCACAGAGAAACACTATTGGAGCTGACAGAAAGCTGGAAAAAGCTACACTGCATGCAGGTCCATGGTACAGAGAAATCACTAGTGGAAATAAACAACCATGAACACCACAAGCCTTAAATTTGGCCAGCCAGGCCAAATGAGCCAATTAGGGAAATAGTGGCATTATAGTCTGTTATTGGAAACCAACCACTCTCTAATTAGACTGTAGGTCCACTCCATGGGAGAGAATATATGCCTTATACTTAAAACCTATTATGTGGGAAGTCATGAGCCCTAGGAATGTAACATCTACTGGTGTCTGGCTAAATGTATATACTATGCTCACCAAAATGCCCAGTAAGTACTTCTTGTAATGTTTATACCCACATATTAATGCTACTCTCACTTTTGGTTAGAAAAGCTGCTATTTTCAGATGGCAGTGACCTTGGAATGACTCAGAAGGTACCATATTGCTGAGAAGTGATGAAGGAGTGCTCAGCACTGAAACATCTCTATCACACCTTCCAAGGCTCAGGGTCCTTTGCAGAAGAGGTGGTAGAAAGAATGTAAGGACCAAAGGAAGGATAGGACTCCTTAAAATGCAATCTTCCAGACACAAAATAGCCTGGATATCCATGACTTCACAGTTACTGACATTACTTACCCAGGACCATCATAATTGGAGGAAAAGATGATGACATCAAAATAAAAGAAAGACTTATTAAGAGGGGGAAGGGGTATGATGAAGAGTGGAGTTGAAAAGGGTAAAATGGGGGAGGGAATTAATATGGTTTCTTGTCTATAATTATGGAAGGTGTCAATAATAAATAAATAAAGGGATTATTTTTAAAAGGTCAGTCTGTTGGGCTTGTCTCACAAAAAAAATAGTTAATGACTTTTCAGCTTTATATCAACCTGAATTATTTCTCTAATTTTATTAGTGTATCAAAACAGTAATGTTTAAAACTTAAATATATATAATGGAAATATATGTAATGTATATATTTTGCTATAGGATGCTTTTAGATGTTTGATATTGCAAATTTCAGATTATATTTTTCTGTTGAGAAACAAAATTCATACATAATAGAAAGACCAGGAATAAATATATGATATGCAGTCCTTCAACTAAGATTTTTATTAGAAATATATCTGTATGCCTGTAATAATACATATTAAGTTGTTATAACAAAATATCTGAGGGTGGGTACTTTATAAATAAAATTGTAGCCAGGCATGGTGGTGCACATCTTTAATCACAGCACTTTGGAGGCAGAGGTAAGAGGATCGCTGTGAGTTTGAGGCCACCCTGAGACTACATAGTTAATTCCAGGTCACCCTGGGCCAGGGTGAGACCCTACCTCACAAAACCCAAAGAAAAGTTTCTTATCTCATAATGTTAGAAGCTGAAAAGTCAAGATTGGGTAGCTTTATTTGTTTATCCTCAAGTGAGGGCTTCATCTAAGATGGTATCATGGTAGTAGTATATATGAGAAGGTACAATTGTTTTAGGAAGCTAAAAAAACAGGGAAATCCTATTTTGTTCTCTTTTGTTAAATTTCACTTTCGTAGGCACCAAGGTTCTACAAGAGCTACTATAATTCTTTATGGCAGTAATGCACTAAAAACTGTTTATTTCTTTTATCTTTCTTTTGCTTGCCTGTGTAGTATGGGTGGTAATGGTGGTGGTATGAGTGGTGTTTTGTTGTAGGTGTGCACATGCATGCATGTGTGTGTGTGTGTGTGTTTAAATGCCAGTGCCATGTGCATATATGCGGAAGCCAGAAGAGATAGTGTCTCTACAAACACAGAGCTGCAATTGTCATGAGACCCAGGGATTTTCCTGTCACCACTTTCCACAACACCAGTGTTATAGCAATGTTCAGTCACACTCAGCTATTTATTTGGGTGTCTAGGAATCAGACTCAGAGTAAACTGTGCCCTCTCTGGCCCTTAGGTCTGTCCAGCAAGCACTTTTACCCACTGAACCATCTCCCCAGCCTCAAGATCCCCTTCTTAAAGGTTATAACCTATGATCAACACATTGAACCCTTGGAAGGTACTCTAAAACCATAAGGATACCTACACATCCCTTCAAATTTCTTGAATCAAGATATGGCTGTAAATGGGTAGCAAAGTCCATTTGAGAGAAATGACATAGAATTGATGTAAGCTGTAGTTTGAAATAATAGATAGTGTGTTCTGCTATTGTTCACATTAGTATTAGTTAATTCAACAATTTCTTGACTCTTCAGCTTAAGTGCAGTTGTATTTGCTTTAATGAAAATACATCTTGAAAATTGAATCAGCATACATAATGTTGTAAGGCAGAAAGTTGTGCTTATACATTGCGATTATGGGACTTGTAATTTGTATTGATAATTACTTACAGGATAAAGAAATGGAATACTTCTGGGAAGCTCATGACAAAGATAGAAACCTCCAATTCTTTGAAAGGTTTGTGGAAAAGTGGAACCATTAAATTACTTAGATGTGCACATAAGGTCTTACTCATTTTAATGACCTAGCAAAAACATGTAGCAAACCCTTCCAAATACAGTCCTCATTCCCTGAGAGTGCCTTCAGTTGATTTGTGAAATATTTCATTATTTCTTTAACGATTAAACATAACTCATTCTTCAAGTGCACTGTCTTCTTAAATTATAGTCAGGGACCTGGGCTTGCAGAATTTTGCAATTAGAAGGTACCTTAGAGATCATTTGGCTCAATGATCTCATCTATTAGATGAACAAATTGAAACTTGGAAAGATGAAGTGACAACCTAACTGCCAAACAGTTACCAAATTCTTTACCACCATCTCAACAGTCCTGACAATAAGAATAGTGAATTTCCAGACCACAGAACTGGAAAGTGGCTAATTCCTTAGGAAGGAACTCAGGAATTATAAAATCATTCAGCTAACAAATATTGAGCTTCTACTTTCTGCCAGACATTTTCATTAATTCTAATTAACATGTTTTTTATTCATTTTCTAGAGTTACTGTAACAAAGTACTATAATCTGAGTGATATAGAACAGTAGAAATGTATTGTCTCATAATTCTGGTACTAGAAGTTTAGAATAAATTCTTTGCAAGTCTGGTGATTTACTGGAAGTGTGTTGAAGAAAACTCTTTTTTTCTTTTTTTTTTTTGCTTCTGGTATTATTCTCATTATTATTATGGTTATTTTGGCATTTGTTGGTGTATAAAAGTATCACCTCCATCTCTGCTTTCATTTGTATGTGACATTCTCCTTGTGTGTATGTCTGTGTCCAGATCCTACAGAGCCTACTGTTGAAGAGAGGTGTCACTGGAGGTTGATCTTATAGTCCTATTAGGTATATAAGTAGCAGTTTGATCTCTGGCTGTTCATGTTTTGCTGGATGTTTGGTGGTGTCTTTCTGCTATGGAACTATGGAAGTGAGCCAGCTACTTTCATCATGATGGAACTTCCCCTGGATTCTGTAAGTCTGAAATACACTTTTTCCTACCATAAGCAGCTTCTGATCTGGTGTTTGCCTAGCAAAGAGAAAGTAACTTCAACAGATGAAAAGAATTTCATGAGGAAGGCAAAGGAGATTCTGGTATACTTCCACCTCTTATCAATGATAAAGCAAATAATCAGTCTTCTTTGCTTACATCCAGGTTCCCCTATGGAGATTTTTGTTGGAATGATGAAAGCAGAGCCTACATAGTTCAAGGTTAGGCAAGGAGTTAATGGAGGTGAGAAAATGTAGTCATAAACATAGCTCAGTCGTTCAAGGAATTTGTGTGTTGAACAAAATAAATCTGCTAATAGCTGATGAAGAAAGTTAGAATTAAAGAAAGTTTTATTTTTGTAATAATTATTACTATCATTGCAGATAAGTTCTCAGATTAACATAGAAAAAGAGCAAAAAGAAGGAAGTAAGGGGGAAAGGAAGAAAGAAAAGGAAGGAGGAAGAGGAGAGAAAAATAGAGAGTTGCTGGGGAGGTGGTTCAGAGTGTAAAGGGTTTTCATCCCAATCAATGAAGACCTGAGTTTGGATTTCCAGCATCCACATAAAATGCTTTGTATTGTGTTCTGTAGCCCCAGCACTGTGGATGAAGAAACTAGGAATCCCTGGGACTCACAGGCTGGCTAGTATAACCTGACTGTTGAGCTCTAGGTACAGCAAGACACTGTATCAAGGAATAAAGTGGAGAGCAATTGAAGAAGACACCTAGTCTCAAACTCCACTGGCCTATACTCACATACACACAAAAAAAAAAAAAAAAAAAAGAAAGGAAGGAAGGAAGCAGGCATGGATGTAGGAATGGAGGGAAGGAAGAAAGATGATAGAGTAGAAATTAAGGTCAATTTCTTTGGAGGAATAGTAATAATTTCTTAGCGGAAGTGGGTAGACACACACTCATAAGCACCATAGAAAGATTATTTTTGGATTGCAAAGGAGTACATTTGCATCTGAGACAAAATTTAATAAGGCAAGGATAATGTACCATGCAAAAAATTTGAAATGCTGAGGGAATCAACCTGGATGAGTATCACTGAGACTGGAGACTAAGTTTGTGATGAAAGGAAGGCCAGAAAGAACAGAAACTTAATGAGAGCAGTAAATTACTGTTCTTTCTGGCCTTCCTTTCATCATAAGCTTAGTCTTCTGCCTCAGTGACACACAGAGACATTGCATCCTACTCATAACTGATGGCTAACTCCACAATGCACGACCCATATTCCACTACAAGGAGGGTCCATGTGGAGGGAGTAGTCAACAATGGTACCAACTTGACTGTATTCACTAAATACAAAACAAATTAAAAATAAATAAAATAAAATAAAAATAAATTAATTTAAAAAACAGATACTGTGTGGCATAGGAGAGGGAAGACTGAAGAATCAGTAAGAGAATTGTTGAGCTGAGCTGGAAGCTGAGGTGGAAGGTCATATATTTGTAATGGATCTAATCTAAAATTTTGTTTCCAGCAGAACACTAGAAGACTAAAGCAGTAGTGCAGACAAAACTGACTATTCACAAAAATATTAAGGCAACTGTAAAAGATATATTTGCAGTGTTTTCCCATTTTTCCTAGTTAGAGAAGTATAACAAAGAGGGACCTACCAACCAGGAGGATTTTGAAATGTTATGCTCAAAGTGAGGAATTGAGAAAGACAGAATGCTGTGTTCCAAGAGTTGGAGTTCAGAGTCAAAACATTGATAAGAGCCAGACTTGGTGGTGCATGCCTTTAATCCCAGCACTTGGGAGGCAGAGGTAGGAGGATCGGCATGAGTTAGAGGCCACCTGAGACTACAGAGTGAGTTCCACTTCAGCTTGGGCTAGAGTGAGACCCTACCTCGAAAAGCCAGCTACAGCCACTTGATATTTGTCAAAGGCCCTAAAAATATAGGCTGGAAAAAAAGACAGCATCTTCAACAAATGGTGCTGGACAAACTGGATAACCATTGTTTCCTAACCTACAAGCATGCAATAAGCAATGCCAATAGATACGCCCAGAATGGGAGAAAATATTTGCTGAGTATCCATCTGACAGAGGCATAATCTCTAGAATCTACAAAGAACTCAAAAACCAAAACAATAAAAAGTCAAACAACTCACCCACAAAATGGGGCAAAGAGCTAGACAGGCAGTTCACAGAGAAAGAAATATAAATGGCAAACACACAATTAGGAAATGTTCATCATCTCTAATCACCAGGGAAATGCAAATTAAAACAACTATGAGATTCTACCTTATCCCAGTAAGGATAGCAAACATCAAAAAATCAAATGAAAATAAATGCTTGCGAGGATGTGGAGAATTAGGAACCCTCATCCACTGTTGGTGGAAATGTAAGATGGTACAACCTCTTTGGAAAGCAATATGGAGACTCCTGAAAAAGCTGACTGCAGAGTTACTAACAGACCCAGTTATTCCCTTACTGGGCATGTACCCTAAAACCTTTAAACCACAGTCCAGAGAGATTTGCTCAACCATGTTTATAGCAGCTTGATTCATAATAGCTAAGAGCTGGAATCAACCCAAATGTCCATTACTAGAAGAATGGATAACTAAGATGTGGTATATCTACACGATGAAATTCTACACAACAGTAAGAAAGAATGACACAATGAAATTTGAGGAAAAAAATAGTTGATCATGGAACAGATCATTCTCAGTGAACTTACTCAAACATGGAAAGAAAATTGCCACATAGTCTCACTCATCTACAGCACCTAAACTGAATCTATTCAAGATGCTGACATACCCAGCAAGCATCTCGAGGACTAGAAAATAGGGTGAGTGGGGATGGAGAGGAGGGAAAAGGAGAGGATGGGAGACAAAAATCTAGACCCAAAGGGCAGTGGTACCATAAAACTCTACATCCTAAAAGGCAGACCAAATGATTGAACCTTCACCAGGCCCTTAGAGGGAACACCTGAGCCTCAAGACACTGGAGATGGTATGATGAAGACCAACCTTAATCTTCTACAGCTTCTCTCCATCGTTCTCTTCTTTATCTGCTCTCTAACTCTTTTATATTAGTTATCTTTTTCTTCCTTTTCTTAGTGGGCACTGACCTGTAACTCCCAGTACCAGCATGTGGCTTTCATCCACAATGAGATTTTGATCAGAGAGACCTACAAGTTTTCCTAAAAGAAAGACAGATTTCTGTCAGAGTACTTGATGACCCACCAAAGGTTAGTGGTAAGACCCTGCTGCTGAAGACACCATATGCAGCTGGCATTTAAAATGGAATGTCATGGCTGGAAGCTGGAAGAGAGACAGTCCCCAGACAGTCAGCGTGTCTACTGTCAGAAGGTGTTACATGGGCGATGGGGGGTGGGGGTGGGGAATGACCAGTATCTGTCTGAGCAACTCATGGTATAACCTACTTAGCAGTAAATAACCTGTTGTGATGCTCACACAAGTGCAATAGTGGCACACAGCCATGTTGGGAAACCAACTGCTCTTGATTTGGCTAACTGATCCCCTCAGTGGTACAGGTCCCACAACTGGAGCTGGGAACCAAGTCAGAACCATATCCAAACATAAGCCCACTCTCCATTATCAAGCTACCACCAATCGTGGGCTATAAGAGGGCCTACACCTATTAAATTCTCTGTAAAAAATTAAGGGCTATCTCATTTGTCTGGTTCTAACTTACTCTCCATTGGAGAATCTGCTTCTCTTTTTCTGATAGATGTAGATCCTAAGGTGAGAGCCACCCTATCATATCTCAAAAAGGCCCCAGCTGAAACTAAGAACAACTGGCAAAACAAGCAAGGGTGCTGTTTTTTTGTGAACCAGATACCAGCACAAGGGTGAAAGAGATCAGCACAGAGAAAAATCAACTCCTACCAAATCAGAGATCTAGAGACCCAGAGGCCCCCAACACCTCATCAGTGAAGCAGACCAAAAATGAACCCAACATGGCTCAGGGAAATTTTGCAGAAGAGGGGGTGGAAAAAATGTCAGAGCTACACGCTGGGTCATGATAGGCAGAGACATTTCCTCCTACCCATAACTGTGGGCTAACTCCACAATGCATGACCCATATACTTCAACAAGGAGGGGCCAGTGGGACAGTGTAGGACATGGATGAACCTAACATTGGTACCAACTTCACTGAATTCACTGAGTACAAAACTAATTAATAAAAAAATAAATTTAAAGAAATTGATAAGATATTTCTGTCACATCCTCCATGGCTCATGGAAAATCACAGAAGAGGGAAAAGACATAATTTTAGAGCCAAAGGATGGGAAGGAATGTTTGGAATGCTGTCTCACAAACATGAATTGGAAATTGCATTCATGTCTTCACAGGGGCTGTTGCTACCTCAGGAGAGAAAAAAAATAATCCACATCAAAATAGAGGAGGGATTACAAAAATGTGGATTAATAATAAGAAGTTAACAGGAGAGGAATGGTCAAAAATTCATGGCTGAAAATTGCCAATACATGTTGAAACAAATATGAGCTGAGAAAGGGGTGGATCATAAAGGAATGAGTGTTGTGATTTTGTTACTAGTTTCATTTCAGTGTAAGTATGATAAAATATTTTAATATATATATATTTATTGACAACTTTTGCGATTACAGACAATAAACCATGTTATTTTCCTCCCCTCCTCCTCTTTCCCCTTCATAACTCTACTCTCTGCCATAGTCCCTCCCTTTCTCCATTAGTCTCTCTTTTAATTTGAGGTCATAATCTTTTTCTCCTATTATGAGGGTCTTGTGTAGGTATTGCACTGAGAGGTCATGGATATTGAGGCCAATTTCTGTGCATATATAGCTATTTTTAAAATTAATTAGTTTTGTTAACATACAAATAATTATGAGTCATGATGCATTTCAAACAAAATTTTGTTGTTGCTGCAAATTGGGTCTAAATGTCAGCACACACAAACCAACCCATATATGCACACCTCATAGGAAAGAAATTCTACACACAACATGAAGGGATAATAAAGTAGTCATTTAATAATGACTATTTTTTTTTCAAGGTATGGTCTCACTGTACTCAGGTTGACCTGTAATTCACTATGGAGTCTCAGGGTGGCCTTGAACTCATTGTGATCCTCCTACTTCTGCCTCCCAAGTGCTGGGGTTAAAGGCATGCACCACCATGCCCAGGTAATAATGACTACTTTTAATTTGAATAAAAATTCAAATGACTTTTCATTTTTTTCTCTTCTCAGAATGCACACACACATATACATTCTTTTTTTTAAAGTCATTTTTTTATTTTAAAATCTATTGTTCATTACAAAATAACTTCACTTACAGTCACTTTCAAAATCCAAACAATGTTATAACAATCTTTTATATAAAAACTTCAATATTTATCAAGAAGGTTCGATCCAGAAAACAACAATGTCCTATTTTATTTACAAAGTTATCCACAGGAAAGCTGTTTGTGTTTTGATAACTATCAAAAAGATAAGGACAAAGGCTCTTCTATTTTAAGTAAGTCAGGTTTTGTATAACAGCTTCTCAACATAATAAAGGCATACAAAATAAATACTTAAAACACTTCTCTTCAGTGCATAACTTTGGAGTCAGCTTTTGCTGCAGCTGACACTTAGGTTCTCAGAAGTCAGTAGTGGCAGCAGAGGGAGGGAGTGCTAGTGGTACTTTCAGAATCTGTAGAACCCCAAAGCTATTGCCAAGCAAGTGAACACTGAGGCTGCAAGATAACGAACTGTCTCAATTTTGTTTGACTCCATCAGTGTCTTTAAGGAAGCAATCTCAGTATCAATTTTATTACTGGTCTCCAAAATAACACTTTTTGTTTGGGTATCCTTTCTCGTAAAGTCTGTGTTGGCTTCCATAAGCTGCTTGTCTTGATCTGTAAACATATCTGTGACTTGGCTCCTTTCCAGGTTGATGTCCAGCTTGTTATCTGCTCTGATTCGACTGGTTTCATGCACCAGCGGTTGCTTAACTTGGACTAATTCAATTTTCATTTTCTCATTCTCTGCTCTCAGATTTGCAAATTCACTTTTTCCTAGTATAACCATGTCTTTTCTGATAGAATCCAAATGAGCCATTAGCTTTTGTACTGTTATTTTCTGTTGAGTTTGAGCAACCATCTCCTTATAAATAGTATCCAGGCTGGCATTTGATAAGGTAGTTAATACTGATACAATTGTTTCAGCTTGGGCTTTGTCAAATCCATGTGTTTCCAAGTCCTGAACCAATGCATGAGTATCAAATGTTAGCTTCCTTTGTTCTAAAGGAGTTATATCCACTGGTCTCCTCTTGTATCCTTCCCTAGTTGTGGTGGTCAGGTAATCTCTCCGCGGGGCCTTCGAGAAACGCCCGCGGGGTGCTGAAGCCCAGCTGTCTCCGCTCCCAGAGGGGCACACGAGCCACCACAGCCAGCGACCCCTCAAGTTCTCGCAGTGGGAGACCGGAGGTTGCGGAAGAGGGCTCAATCTCGCTGAGGCTTTCAGGTAAAGTAGTTCTGGTACCACGGGGATGCTGGGAAATGTAGTTTCTGATTTGTTACAGATGGCACGTCCAGCGCAGCCTCCATCCCAATCTTGCAAAGTTGGGCCTCTGCACACAGCCACGCTTCCTTATCTGGGTTCAGAGTTGCTCCTTCTCCTACCGCCCATTTCCAATTGTTTCCATTTTTACCGCCTTAAGAAAGCAGGATCTTGGAGAACGTTCTGGCACCCATTCGCTGGCAATAAGAGACAATCCCACAGCACCACACATTCTTTAAAGTAGTTTACTAAAGTAATTTTTGGAAAGGAGTCCAGACAGAAACAGCTATTCATAAAATCTATATTACATTACAATGCACCTGAGACACAAAAATGAACAAAATTATATTATACTCTTTATACAAAAATAAAATAGCAAAAAACCTATTATCAGATAGAAAAAGCAATGAGATGATCTAAATTCAGCAGGTATTAAACTTAATTATTTCAACTTAAAAAAAATCACAAAACAGTAAGACATTTGAGAGTGAGTATTTATTGGTACCCATAAAATCAAGTTAAAATCTATGAAACAGTGAATTAAAGTAGACCCATCGGTAAAACCTAATTTGTATATCTGTATGAGTCTTCTGGTATATATTTAGTGAGATTAAAAATATACTGCATTGGAAATTTATTGTAATCTAACATAAGAAGTGGACTGAACATTAAAATTACCTTTAATATTCATACAACTGTCGCCTTAGACTATTGACTTAGTCATTAGACATTTATTAAGCATCCATTAAGTGTTTCTTAAGCTAGATTATACAGATGATAAAAGGAAATTCCAAATCCAGTTGGATAAAAGCAAGTCAATAAAACCAAAAAACAAACCAAAAAAAAAAAAAAAAACCTGGGGCTGGAGAGGTGGCTTAGTAGTTAAGGTGCTTGCCTGCAAAGCCAAAGGCCCTTGGTCTGATTCCCCAGGACCCACATAAGCCAGATGCACAAGGTGGCACATGTGTCTGGAGTTCAATTGTAGTGTCTGTAGGCCCTTGCATACCCAGTCTCCCTCTCTCTGTCTCTCTCACTCAAATAAATAAATAAATAAATGTGTCTTTAAAAACTGCAGTAAAATGTTATACATATTATAAATGTTAAACGTTTACATAAAGTTTAAAAATTCTGATTCTCTCTAAGGCAAAGGAAATGGAATAACAAGGGTTTTAGTGCAATTTTAAATGATATACTCTGATTATATTATTTTTTTAAGTACAGGAAAATACAAAATAGTAACTTATAATTCCACAATGCAGATTAAAACATGGCTACCATTTTCTGCATTGATGTATGTAGGTATGTTTTTTTTGTTTGTTTGTTTGTTTTTGGTTTTTGAGGTAGAGTCTCACTGTAGCTCAGGCTGACCTGGAATTCACTATGTAGTCTTAGGGTGATCTCAAACTCCTGGAGATCCTGTTACCTCTGCCTACCTGCTGGGATTAAAGGCATGTACCTGGATAGGTATGAATTTTTAATGACTGTATGTATGTACAATGTGAAATTATAATCATACTTGGTACACTTTTAAAAACTGTTTTATATATTTCAAAATTTTTCATGTCATTATTTTCTTAATGCTTTGCTTTTAATGCCTACATCAGATATTACAATACAGATTTTCTATAAGCCATTGAGTAATTCCCTGCTTTTAAGTCATGTTCCTTTTACTTTTTTTCTAGCATAAACAAGACTTAGATAAATATTCATCTACTTATTTGTGCACAGCTCTAATTATTTCTTTAGGATAATTTTTAGATGCATTCTTTATGAAAGAAAGTAGTAATGAAGACTTTAAATACATAGTGTCAAATTATTTTCCAGTTTACATTGTGAAAAAATAGTCTGCTTAGCATCCATTTTTACATCTTATCAATACTAGTCCATAAAATTTATTACCTTTTTAATATGAAAAAATAATATTGACTGTAGAGGTTTCTTGTTCAGCTGGTTGACTTCATAGACTGTAGGGTCTCCTGCTTATTCATGCATTTGGTACCCATTGTCCTCCAGCAGCTTGGATAGGGCTCTTCATCACTATGAGGGCTAGCCAATAGGGATCTAGGATCTAGTTTCCCTTTTGATTCCAGCATGGTGTTCTGATGTCCTGTGACTGCAGCCTGTGGTGCATTAAGCAGCAGTGCCTTACGTTTCAGCTCTGGGCTGTAATCAAGTGTTTTGGAAATGGTCTACAGGGTTTTAGGGAATTTATGGGTCTCACTGGCCTACACTACTCTGTAGGGGTTAACCCAGTCCTGGACCTTGGACTTACCAGCCAGAGTCCATCCTTTGAAGGTTAAGCTTTTTCAGCCAGGTTTGGTGGCACATACTGTTAATCCCAGCACCCTCGGGAGGCAGAGGTAGGAGGATCATTGTGAGTTCAGCCTGAAAACTACTTAGCGAATTCCAAAATAGCCTGGGCTACACTGAAATCCTAGTTTTTTAAAAAAAGAAACAAACAAACAAAAAAAACAAACAAACAAGGAAATAAAAAGGTTAAGCTTTTTCCACCTTCTGTCCAAGATGACCCCACAACTTACCTGGTTGTTATATCTTGTAGAATTCTAGTCAGAATGAGGGTTTCCTTGGAAATGATTCTTAATGCCATTTTACTTTTTTGTGTAATGCCTTGCCTACCCTCTCAACTGCCTAGATTTCCGTACCACTTGCCTCTCCAATCTCCTGCCACCCTCTCAACTTGTCAGGAAACCAGGAAAGCTCTCTTCTTTCCCCACCCCATTTTTTTTCTCTTTCCCGGTCTCACTCTACTTTTATGCCTATATTCCTAGTGTCAACTGCCATTTG
Organism: Jaculus jaculus; assembly: GCF_020740685.1. Lineage (NCBI taxonomy): Eukaryota > Metazoa > Chordata > Mammalia > Rodentia > Dipodidae > Jaculus > Jaculus jaculus. The sequence continues at coordinate 85,398,920 of NC_059125.1, read as the reverse complement.
AATTTATCTCCACTTAATATCAGTTAGAAACCTCATATGAGAGCGTACATACATACAGTGTTTTTTCTTTCTGTGTCTGCATGAGTTTGTGTGGAGAGCCCCTCGGGCCAAGCCCTAAAGATGGCGCCTGAAGGAAGTTCTATGCTTGGGACAAACAAGTCCATATTTGGAGGAGCTCGCCCTCACCGCTGCTCATTGACTTCTGATGCTTGCCTGGAGAGGTTGCGTAGCCTGGGGTGATTGGGCAGAGTGAGTGCGCTTATAAGGAAGCCCCGCCCGAGGCTCAGGTGAGATGAAGCTTGAAGTTGCCTGAATAAACTGCTGTAAGGAGAACTGGTGGTTGTGTCTTCCTTGCTGGTCGAGGAGGACGCAACAAGTGGTGGCCCGTACGGGGAACCCGACTCCCCCACCGAAGAGTTCAGAACTTACAACAGTCAGGGGTGCGCGCAGGGTAAGTCCCTGGTAAGTTGGGCTTACAACCCCAGGGTTTGGGGAAGGTCCTCAGGAAAATTAGAGGCTATTTAGGACACCAGGAAGCAGGCGCTAGAAACAACCCCAGGGTTTGGGGAAGGTCCTCAGGAAAATTAGAGGCTAGGAAGCAGGCACTAGAAAGGTAAAATTGAAAATTAGAGGCTATTTAGGATGCCAGGAAGTAGGCACTAGAAAGGTAAAATTGAAACTATGGGTGTGTCATCATCGCATCCGATCTATTCAGCGTTGTAGGAACTGCTCAAATTAGAGGGGTTGGAATTGAGTAGAGCCACCCTGCAACGTTTCTTGAAGGAATGTGATACAGCAGCCCCCTGGTTTGCCGTGTCGGGAAACTTGACAGTGACCAGTTGGGAAAAACTAGGAAGAGATTTAGATTTTGCTAGAGAACATGGAACATTTATAAATTGGATTTGTCCATATTTAAAAATCCCTAATTATGTCTTAAAGCCACTATTCAAAATATTAGAGGGAGATACAGCTTTAAATTCACCTAGAATCCTGACAGAAGATGACCAAAAAGCTATTAATGTTGTTAATGAAGAGATTTCTACTGCCCAATTACATAGAGTAATAGAAGGAACACCTGTAGATCTTTGCATCTTGTAAACAGTAGAACAGCCGACAAGTGTATTATGGCAGCAAGGTCCTCTGTTGTGGATACATCCTAAAAGCTCTCCTGGAAAAACAGTGGAGCATATCCCCACAGCTTTGGCTGTTCTTGCTATTGAAGGACTCCGCCAGTGTCTACAACATTTTGGGTTCATGCCACAGACTCGTATTATGCCTTATGACAGTTATCAAGTCAGAGCCTTAACTGCAACTATAGATGCTTGGGCCATTTTAAGTTGTTGCTTTGATGGAAAAATAGATAATCATTATCCTAAACATCCTCTTATGACCTTTTTTAAATTGCATCCGGTTGTGTTCTATAAAGTGACAAAAACCCAGCCTATCGAGTGTTACAATTAAAATTTAATATAACACGTGCAGAAGCCAGAGAAATTGTCTTAGCATGCCCAAAATGTATAGTTTATTAAAATCTCCCCTCATTTGGTATCAATCCCAGAGGGTTACTTCCATTACAATTATAGCAGATGGATGTTACACATCAGCTCATCTGTCCAGGCTCTTATCCTCCCAATTGCAGGGAAGCTGGTCTCAAGGTTTTTAACAGTTGTTGCAGGATCTACGGCTTGAAATAGTGACGGTGAATTCTACTCGAGTGGATCTTTCTCTGGCAACTGGGCTGACGACATGGATCTCCGCTGCAGTGAATCATCTAAAGGAGTGGGCGGGCATAGGAGCCCTGGGGGGAATGCTGATATTAGTTTGTGTGGTGTGCATGTGGTGTATTTGTCACCTCAAAAGGGCACAGGCCTGCACCTCTGCCATGATAGTTCAGGCCTTTGCTGTGATAGAAGAAGGACAGTCTCCCCAGATTTGGCTTGCTGCCCTTAAATAGTGGCTTCCTAAGTATTCATCACACTCGGGGTGCGAGGCAAAGCACTGCACAGGGGGTTACCTACGAGCAGTTGGGCGACTCTCTGGGAGGCATGTTTGATTGCATGAAGGTTGTACTCATATTCCTTCCCCTGGGAAAAGGGTACTTGCACACCAGGGATCAGACCTCTACCTCTGAAAGGCCCAAGAATTCAGAAGCCCAGAAATACTATCACGCTCCAAGGGGAGCTTAAGCGGGCCCCTGCATACCTCAAACTCCAGGCTTTACTCTCTGTTGGAAGCAAGTAAAGTATCCCTCTTCTCATTATATCAGAGCCTGCTCCTAATATAAAACTAGGTAAAAAGGGCATGAGATAGCCCTCAGGGATGGGAAATGAGTAATGAATTGAACCACTTATTTGGTCTCTGTTAATAGCCTGCACCATAAGCCTTAATAGCCCACACTGTAAGCCTTAGTAGCTCACACCATAAGCTGTAGCAGCCTGCCTCAGACCACCAAGGTCGTAGGAGGCTGATACCATACTCTACTACCCCCACCTAAGGACCTGCGCAAATGCTGACCTCCAACGTCATAGGAGACTGGTACCACACTCTGCTACTCCCACCCAAGGACCTGCGCAAATGCTGACCACAAAGGTCATAAGAGAATGATTGGTCCATGAGGGGCTTGAACAAATTAAACTAATTGGCTTAGAAACTATGGGGTGGCACAAACTGACTGGCTCGCACCCTGAGGGCTCCTGATATTAAAAAAATGATTGGTCTAATGCACAGGCTTTGTTAAAAACCCTATAAAAACTGTCCCATTCCTGCATTCGGGGCTCTGCAGTGCTCTACCCCTGTGCGGTGTACGACTATGGGCCCCAGTGTGCTTGGAATAAAATCCTCTTGCAGTTTGCATCAAGACCGCTTCTCGTGAGTGATTTGGGGTGTCGCCATATCCGGGCAGAGCATGGGGTCCCCCTCCTGGGGTTCCTTCACCTCCACCCGTTGTGTCCTGCCGTTGCGCCTTTTAAAATAATAAATAAGGGGGGGCTGTGGAGAGCCCCTCGGGCCAAGCCCTAAAGATGGTGCCTGAAGGAAGTTCTATGCTTGGGACAAACAAGTCCATATTTGGAGGAGCTCGCCCTCACCGCTGCTCATTGGCTTCTGATGCTTGCCTGGAGAGGTTGCATAGCCTGGGGTGATTGGGCGGAGTGAGTGCGCTTATAAGGAAGCCCCGCCCGAGGCTCGGGGGAGATGAAGCTTGAAGTTGCCTGAATAAACTGCTGTAAGGAGAACTGGTGGTTGTGTCTTCCTTGCTGGTCGAGGAGGACATGACAAGTTTGCTTAGAATGATTTTTTCCAACTCCATATATTTACCTGCAAACTTCATAATTTCATTTTTCCTTACTGCTGAATATAATTCTATTTTGTATATTCAATACATATTCATTATGTATTCATCAGTTGATGAGCAGCTGTGCTGATTCCAGTTCCCTCAGTAGGAGGAAACCCATATTTTGTACTGGAGACCAAGTCAGAATTCCATGATCAGGAAAGACTGGGCTGTCACACCAAAAATTTCCTAAACAATTTTTGATACCCCCTTTAATCTAAATTCCTCTCATGCTTGGTAGAAGATTCTGTCTCATTTCACAGGTGGCAGAAAAAAAGAAGGAAAGTCTAGATCCTTCCAAAAGACAAAACAATTGCCAGTTGCCTACCATGAGACTTTTCACCTCTAACTCATCTACAGGGCCCAGGAGAAATTGTAGAGGAAGTGAAATCATGAATACTTCTCTCTCACTGTAACCTGAAAACTAGTCTCCTGTTGATGGTAGCAGACATTTAGAATAATAATAACCTATGAAAGCGTAAAAGCAGAGACTACAAAAACCTCAACACTAAATAAAACTGTCAATAGGCCTGATATTGCTTAGGGAATATTGCATTAGAGGGAGAAGAAAGAGTATAAGAGCCACAGAGTGGATAGGAATACCTTAATACACAGTCTCTCCTACCCCATAGGGCCTGACTTAGGACTTTATGACCACATAGTGATTACCATAACCCCACCGAGGAAGACCTCCAGGGTAATGGGAATTGGAGTGAAGGGATAATACTATATAACCTGTTATAACTTATATAAAATAAAATTTGAAAAGAAGAAATCTATAAATAAATAAATGAATAAATAAAAGATAGAAGATAACCACTCTGAATTTCTTATCTGACCTCTGCATGCATGTACTCATACACACACCCATAATACACATACATACATACACACACACACACACACACACACACACACACACACAAATAATAAAAGAGATATTATGATAGTCACTATTGATTTGCCATATTCCAATGTTTTGATAAACATTTTACTGTTTTATTCTTTGTCTATTAATTGTGTTAAAACAGCAGAATCTACACTTAGTTATTTCTCTTTCTTTTTCTCTTTGTCTTTGGGTTTAGAAGTGATTCCCTTAAACTGAAATGAGATGATAGTAAACTGAAATGGAATTTTTCAAAATTTCATGTATTTTCATTGCACTTATATAATACTTACTGCACTGATCAAGTTATTTTATGTGGAATTTACTTTTGTATATTTTATTAAATAAGGAGTTATGTTTTTTAAATTTGGATTTGCATCCAATCACTATTCATTGCAGTCACTTGAAATACCCTCTTTATGATATATAAATTTTTCTAGCACTTTATTACTTTCTTGTTTTGTTTCTAGACTATAATTCTAGTAAAGTAGCTACATCAACTGAATTTCATTTGAACATACTGACCATCACTCTTCTCCATTACCTTGAGACTTTTAGATTAATTTTTTTTTGCAAACATTTGCTATTACAGGTAAACTAAGAGTAAATATTCTCTTTTCTATGTTATCCAGTTCTGGGAAAGTATTTTGGAAATCATCCATTTTTTTATAACATTTAGACATCACTAATAAAATGTTAAACAAACTGTTAAATCACACAAGAATCCATACAGTTTGCATCAACTTTCCCAAAGTTCAAAGCAATGGTTCTTTGTTTTGTATTACTCATAGTTATATGGCAAATTTATAAGATTATTAGTGAAATGACTTGCAGATTACAAATCTGAGAATTTTTGTTTCCTCTGGGATAAGAAGTAGAATTTCAATTCTCATAGTTGTATCTAAAGAATAGGTATCCATTATGATTAGTATAACATACTATTGTTTGCAATAGTTGCTAATAGCATTCATACTTCTATTCATTTACCATGTGCATAGGATAATGGGTGCTTTTGTCTTTATGGATATCAATACTACTATAGTGTTCAGTTTTATTTCTGGAAACAGCAATATTTTGGTAAAATAATATTTAAAATAATTTAAAAATATACTTTTTGTCCAGATCACCATATACCAAGAACATATGAATTAAAATCAGTATATTGTGTATGATATACTTGCAGTAAACTTAATAAGGCATATAGAGAAGTACTTTAAACCATATACATAAATCTATATGCTCGACTAGGAATTTCCTATCATTTAGACATTCAGAAAAAAATGATAAAGAGAAATCATATCTAGCAAATAGGTAGATATTAAAGCTTTTAGCAATATTCAATCATTAATTACTAATATAATGTGCTGCAAGTCAAGAGAGACTGAAAATCTATGTTAACATATTAATAACATTATATTAACTGTTGGGTACAACAGTGTACAAGACCAACTATTCATCTTTATCCAATTGCTTTCTATATAGAAAGGCTGTTTAAAAACAAAATCTAACTTAAGAATTTGAAGGAAATTATATATTAGGGAAATTACCAAGTAGACCAAAGTCCATACAAGAGTCTGGTTTCCTTATTTCAATACATGTTCCACACTCAATTGCATGGAATATACAAATTTGCTCCAGAAAGTGCTTAATATGCATTATCATCAGCCAATGTACTATCCTTATATTTTCTCCTGGAGTCTATTGAGAAGAACATATATGCTAGTCAATACATGTGTTTCCAAGCGGGCAGAAATTTCAGTTTCTATCATATAACAGACACAGACATTGACACTATATACGGACAATATATTTTCTGCTTTTCTGCAGCTCTCATGAATAGTACCCTTGCCCACCTACTGGTTTTTTGGTTTTTTGAGGTAGGGTCTCACTCTGGTCCAGGCTGATCTGGAATTAACTCTGTAGTCTCAGGGTGGCCTTGAACTCATGGCGATCCTCCTACCTCTGCCTCCCGAGTGCGGGGATTAAAGGCATGCGCCACCATGCCTGGCTATCAAATTAAATTGTTGATGTAACATTTCTGATTAACAAAAATATAGAATTTCACATGGCTTTATGAAAATTTACGTCTATATTCTAAACTGCTTTTTTGACCTACATGGTAAATATCAGGCCCCTCAGCTGTTTTTATCACCACACCACACTCCAAATGAGATATGAGCTGATAACAGTAATGAACTCAACATAAAACCCTAGTAAATCACCACCATATTTTCTTATAAGTCTGATAGCATTCTGAACTATCATACTTTATTTTTACCATAGCACATCAACATAAGCATCATACAAAGAGAAATGATAGGAGGAAAGGGCATTTAATTGCTATCTTTCCAGAAAAAAAAAATTTTTTTCAGTCCTTTTGTAACAATCACTATCAAGCATTATCTATGTGACTTTAAAGATATTTTCAATGATAATGCAAGGAAATGCACTTAATACAGATAATCACATAATAAATTATTTAAACTGTTTAGGCCTTTTAAATGTTATTTTTCATTTAATCTCAAATCCTAAAATAAAATGTGGACATCAGAACCTCCAAATAGATAGTTTATTGCAATTTGGATTTAGACAAACCTGAGAATACACCTCTCTGTAAACTCTCAGTGAATAGATCCAATTTCAATTGACAGCAATTGAAATTCAAGAATGTAAAATTCTTTTATCCCATTGAATGATAGGGCAGATAAAAGTGCTTCTACGCCTGGCTTGGATTCAGGGAATATAATTTTCTCTGTGCATATTAAAATTCTTTATCATCATCCTTACTGAATTATGTATCAGTCTGTGACAGAAAACTTGTAAGATTAGAACATGTGTCATGTTCACTAGTTGGCTTTGAAAAGATAAAGTAAATGCTACTATAGTTGAAGCCTCTTCCCTTGAGTATACCAGGTGCAGAGGCAACTTTTCATGACTGGCTATTAAAGTAGTTGATATACGGCTGTGGGTTAGAAATTCAGGCACAGGTCATCATTAACAAAGGTGAAATAGATGCCTAAGGTAGCTTATTTGCCTCAATAATCAAAAGAAGATATACTACCATGGCAAATATAAGATACAACTTGAATTTTTCTTCATACACATCTAAGTTGTGAAACTCTAAGCCACTTCAGTAAAAACTCTGATCTCGGGGAAGTTTCTCTTTGACAGGACTCTCAAGTATTTGTCTTAAGAGTACTCAGGTCAGAATTAGCCTGAGGTGCCTGTAGTTGACAAAATCCCTTCATTCCAGGAGTGGTCAGTTTGTCCTCTGACAATTTTGATCACCTAACATTATTGAAATTATCATTTTTTAAACTTTTGTCTTGAAACTTTACTTCTTTTGCAAAGATCAGATAATTTTTTCTGATATTTGATTCTGTCAAAAAGATGCACTTTACTTACCAAATATTGGATTTATTTCCCACTTAGACCACAAGTTTGATTGTATTTATATTGGATTGGTCAAATTGGTTTGGCCTAGGGATTCTTAGAGCAAGAATAACATATATATATGCTTTATGAAGTTTTATGAGATTAAATGAGTGAAGACATACATACAAATACCTTGATAGAGTACCTGACTCATATTGCTCTGATTAATAAATCTTTATTTTACTGTTTTAATTTGTTTTTCTTCAGAGGTATCCAAGATCTCTCTTTTCCCAAACACCCCATCATCAGTCCTTTTCCTTTTCTGTTTCCAACTTCAATCTGTGTTGGTTTGAATTGGGCAAACTACTTTCCTCAAAGCTGTTTCTAAATCAGCCAATAACTCTTTATGCACAATTGCTCAAAGTTTAGAATATTAACTCCTTCTTACTATTTGTGTCCATATTAGCTAGAGCACAAATTCATGCATGCTGAAACATAAGGTGATATGGCTTCCCTCCAATCACCACTCTTAAGAAAAAAAAAAAAAAAAGAAAACTACATCTGTCCAGAAAATCATTTTTCTCTTTCTCTCCCTATGCCAGGATAAATGGACAGAAGAGTTTTATAGTGTGCACTATCTTTGGCTGCATGCCACCTGAAAGCATTCATCCATTACTAAATCAAAAATGACTTCATGGTGCTTACTGCAGCAGCATATATACTATAATTGGAATGATACAGAGAACATTAACATGGCCTCTGTGCAAAGTTGACACACCAATTCATGAAGCATTTCATAATTTTGAAACAGGCATTTTTATATGTTGTGCTGAAAGAAAAAGTTAAAGTCCTCATATAAAGGCAAATCTAGCAATAACTTCTGAAATTAGAGTTGTTTTCATTCCTTGATCTAGCACTACCAAGATGTAAACAAATCTATATACTTAATATAGGTACTTAATTTTAATAGGTTTGTAATATACCTAAAACATATGAAATGGTGTGTTTCAATAGTTACCATGAGTTATTTTTTGTGATTTTAGAGGATTAGAATGTAGGCTGGAGAGATTTCTTTATTTTATTTTATTTTATTTTGGTTTTTCGAGGTAGGGTCTCCTTCTAGCCCTGGCTGACCTGGAATTCACTATGGAGTCTCAGGGTGGCCTTGAATTCACAGTGGTCCTCGTAACTCTGCCTCCCGAGTGCTGGGAATAAAGGCGTGCACTACCACGCCCGGCTTGGAGAGATTTTTTAATGGTTAGGGCACTAGCCTACAAAGCCAGTGGACCTACATTTGATTCTCCAGGACCCACATAAGCCAAATGCAAAAGGTGGTGCATGTGTCTGGAGTTCATTTGAAGCAGCTGGAGGCCCTGGAGAGCCCATTCTCTTTCTCTTTCTCAATCTCAAATACATAAATAAAAAAGGATTAGAATGTTGTGAATTTAGGCTATTTTATTTATTATAACAATTCTTGTAAAATATGGTGGGCTAATGGATAAAACTAGAAAATATTATATTGAGAAACTCAGGCTCAGAAAGACAAATACTGTATACTGTCTCTCACAAGATCCTAGCTTATAATTGTTACATATGTATAGTTTTGTGAGAGTACTTGTTGGTAGACACCAGGAAACTAGAAAAAAAATAACACATGAGATGAATAATGACTTTGAGGGAAAGATGAAAGGATAACAAATATAAATAAATAGATATGATATAAACGTGGAAAGAAACATTCTGTGGGTGGGAGAGATATAGTGGGGAAAAGGGACAAGGAGTAGAGGGATAGAAGTGTGGTTGGGAGTGAATCAACCAAAAACTAAGTATGTATGAAAATTCCCTAATGCAGAATTACTCAGACTCTCCAACACTGAACAGCATGGAATTTACATGTGAGTCTAGGGGACACTCAACTCTCCATTTGTGTACTTGCTTTAACTTCAGCATTCCACCACCAAGCTACACATATCCCAAAGGGTCCATGCTGTTCAGCCTCCTGGACTCTACATGAGTCCACAGACCACTGAACTCCCTGCCTACTCCCTTGCTCCAAGGCTTCTTCTGTGGAGCTGCTTCAGTATCACATGGTCTCTACTGCCCAACTGTTTGTGCCCTATAGGGCCCCACCATTGAGCTCCCTCCTCTGACTGAATGGTACCAATAGTTTCCACAACTGAACTTCAAACAGCAATGAACTAAAGCGAAGGCCACTTCAGTGAAACTTAAGTACTTTTACAGGCATTCACTCAAACACTGAAATTCCAGAAAAAAACTTAGCCAATGAACAATATTCAGATGGGCAAAGCCCAAATTAAAACAAGCAACATGAAAAGCCAAATTAATGTGTCTCCTCCCCAAATTACCATCTTAATTGCCCCAAGGAGATCTACTTCTTGAAGAACAATGTGCCTAGGAACTTATAGCATTACTAATTGTTTTACAAATATTTGTGAAATTAAAAACAAGAAAGGGGCTGGAGAGGATTTCTCAGTGGTTACAGATGCTATTTTGCAAAACCTTATAGTCTGTATTAAATCCTTCATTTAGCATGTAAACCCAGATGCTCAAAGTGGGGCATACATTTGGAGTTTGTTTATGGTGGCTAGAATTGGGGTTGCTTTCATTCTGTCCCTGTCTCTGCTTGCAATTAATAAAAATATATAAACATAATTAATAAAGAAATTATTTTAATTGAAAAGAATGACTAATGATTAATATATGTGGTATATTCTCAAAAGAATAACCCATGTAAGGGATGAAGTAATGTCCCAGTCTATAAAGTGCTTAATATCAAGTCATAAGGATCTGAATTTGTCTCCTCATTTCCCATATAAATGTTGGGCATATTTGGTAGTGCACTTCTGTCATCCCAGTGCTTAGAAAGTAGAAATGGGGGAATGCTGGGGCAATCTGGCTAGTTGGACTAGTGGAATCGGTGAGCTCTGAGTTCAACAAGATATTCTGTGCTGATAAATAAATTGGAGAACAACTGAGAAAGATACCCATTGTTAATTTCTGGTCTCCACACAAGTCACAGACCTTGACCACATATATATGCTCACATAAATGCATACATGTACCTACCCCACACATACATATGTTAAAAAACCCTCATATATTCAGTGACTTGAGATATTGCTTTTTTGGCTAATATACTTAGAAAGGAAACACACTAAGTCACAAGCACTATGCTATGCAGGGAGTTGCAAGTATACTTCTTGATCTTATAATTATGATTATATTATATATTATAATATTATATATTGTATTATAATTATTATATTATAATATTATATAATATATACTATATTATAATGAGGGGGGTAGAGTTAGGGTGAATGGAGCCCTGGAGGTAAAAAGGGCAAGAAATTTCGCATTTTCCAGAAATCCAAGATCATCTGATTTCTTATCTTTTTTTTTTCTTTTATTTTTTTTACCTAGCTTGTAGAATTGTCTTTCCACAAACAGTCAGGACCCCTCCTGGGAGGGAGGTCTTTCATAGGATTTAAACCTTGTTGTTGGCCAAGTTCAGCCCCCAGAAATTGGTGGCAGAGTTAAACTCCTCCTGAGACAGGCCCTAGCCCTTACCAACTAGCTGGCCTTCTGGTTCACCTGGGCCAAAAGACAGCCCACAACTCTAAGATTATAAATGCTTTTGTAAGGGGAGTGCAGGGGCTCTCTCTCTGATCACTTGGGAACTCCCAGCTATGGGCCTCCTAGGCCTTCCTCTCCACATAGGTTCTTTATCCCCTCCAGATCCCTTACATGGCAGGAGCTCCTTCAAATTTAGTTTCTCTTTTTTTCCACACTTTTCCCCCAGATCTGTATATGGTCACATGGACTCCTGAACTACACATGGCCCACATAAACTTTTGGGCTACACTTGGTGTACTTCTGTTCTCCCCATTTTATCTCCCCTTACCTCCCAGCCTTCCCATTTCCACACTCCTTTGGACAATCTGAATGAAATGTGGCATTTTAAAAAACATTCTCTTGAATCTGGAATTGCCAATTTCTTGGTTAATTTGTAGATATGAACTTAGGGCTTGGGGTTCCAGGAAACACACAAGAACACCAATTTTACCATTGCAATAATCTAATATAACATGGGGTCCTCATTGTATATCATATACTATTTTTGAATTATTGTTTATTTAATCCTCATATTTGTTTGAAAGAGAGAGGCAGATAGAGAGACAGAGACAGAGACAGAGAGAGAGAGAGAGAGAGAGAGAGAGAGAGAGAGAATGGGCATACTAGGGCCTCCAACTGCTGCACATAACTCCAGACACGTGTGCCACCTTATGCATCTGGCTTATGTGGGTCCTGGGAAATCAAACTTGGGTCTTTTGGCTTTATAGGCAAGTGAATAAACCACTAAGCAATCTCTCCAGCCATTGTTATAGCCTTATTTGAAAAGACTTCCCGCTGCTCAATCCTGTTTTTAGTTTTTTTAGTTTTTGTTTTTGTTTCAGTATTCCTTGTTAAGAGAAGGGTAGAAGAGACAGTGTGAAGAACTCCTGCTCATGAGAAAGCAGAAGGGGGTAAAGCCCACCTAGAGATGGAAATTGGCTGCCATTTATATATTGTGAATGGGGGCCGAGCTAACCAGGCAGGACCCCAAGTTCTGGGGGCTGAGCTTAACCAACAACAATGTCAGATTCAGATTAGATCCTCCTAGAAATCTTTAATTCTAGGAAAGAAGAACTCTGGACTAGGGAAGGACTCAGGTTGCTTATGGAAAAACTGACCTAGTGAACTCTTTTAGACATGGGATAAGAAGAAGCCAGTTATTTTACTTTTGTTTTAGAGATGGGTCTCACTATGGAGCCATGCTTATTTGGAACTCAGTATGAATCCCAGAATAGCCTTAAGCTAGTGTCATTTCTCCTTTCTCAACCTCACAATTGATGAAATTATAGACATTAGTCAATATGCTAGCCTAACCATCTTATATGAGAACAATATTGTCCCACCAACTCTCATCCTGGCATTGAACATTCTTTACTCATTTCTACACTTCATTTTTCCATAGCACTTTTAATTCTCTAACCAGGTATCTAAGTTAATTGTTTATACATTTTTGTTTATAGACTGTCTATCTGGCACAAAGTAGACTTGATATTTGTTGAATGAATTAACCATATTTTAGGATGTAGGAATTTCTTTCCCTAAGTTTCACAGAGGAAACAAGACTGAGCCAACGTTAATAATTGTCTTTGGATATGTTATTAATAAAGGATAGGTATTCAATTCAAACTAAACCCCAATTCTTTCAGATTTTACAGCTCCTGGACTTAAACACTAAATGACTTCATGGCATTTATGGTGTTTCAGGCAATACTAACTGGCATATACCTGCTCAGGCACAAAGGTAGTTGTGAAACAGAATCAGCATCTGTCATGGAACCTGAATATAGCTCTCTAGAGAATAAAGCAAGCAAGATGGAAGATCACATATGTGATGAAATGGTGCCATTTGGGTTGACAGTTTCTCACATAACCTTACCTGGATAATGGGAGAAAGGCATACTTGAAGGGTTTTAGCATCAACCTACATTTTCTTCTTCACTTGCTCTGTACCATCATGTTAATGATACTTAGGCCAAGTCAAATAAAACATTTCCAACTGTCTGAGTTACAGAATCATTTCATGAGAATACATACCCATTAAAGTTTCATGCAAAGCCTTGGTGAGAGTATTTAGGCACAGTTATTTGGGCAATTGAGCCTCTGAAATTATAAAATATTTGTTAAAATGTGAGGTGAGACTTAAGCTCCGAATTTCTTCCTTAGTGGGGCTCCAAATTATAATGCATCCTAGGCAGTACAGCATGTCCTGGAAGAATTCACAAGGTTTCTACAGAGTAACTGGGACCTAGTAGTTCTGTTTCCTTACAAATTCTGCTAAATGTTTGTGTTGATTCATAAAAGCATTTAGAGGATGGCCACATTCAGAATATGCTGACAGCATAACTTTTACTAGGATGAGGGGTTTGTGTGCTCAAGAATTTGCCCTTTATAGTTTCAAAGAATTTAGTATTGGGCTGGAGAGATGGCTTAGCGGTTAAGCGCTTGCCTGTGAAGCCTAAGGACCCCGGTTCTAGGCTCGGTTCCCCAGGTCCCACGTTAGCCAGATGCACAAGGGGGCGCACGCGTCTGGAGTTCGTTTGCAGAGGCTGGAAGCCCTGGCGCGCCCATTCTCTCTCTCTCCCTCTATCTGTCTTTCTCTCTGTGTCTGTCGCTCTCAAATAAATAAATAAATAAAAATTAAAAATAAATAAATAAATAAAAATTAAAAAAAGAATTTAGTATTGTCTGTTCAATGCCTAGTAGTACCAAAGTAGACCAGAGCCTTTTAGAGTGAGTCCTAGAGTGTCAAAGGAGCTTAGTAAGTTCTGTGTGATATTTCACAGGTGAACTTGAGGCTACAGATGCTTTTATGAAAGTGCTGAGCTTATAAAAAATGACTTTTTGTGATTGCTGATTCTGAATCCATTTTTCTTCAACTCAATATTATGTTCATTATTTTTCCTGTGGTTTAGAAAACTGATTCTGGAGCTGGAGTACTGAGACTCAAATCCTAAATCAATAATTTGCTATGAGTTCTTGGACTTGTTAAGCTCACTAGTCCACTTGCTTGGTAAAAATAGGCAATTTTGAGAATTTGAAGAACATATACAACTTAGTGCACCACTAGCACATAGTGCTCTTATTGTTACATCCTCATGTGTACAACACTTTGAGAACACTTTAACAAGAAAAGAGACTTGGAGATAACAGCCCCCAAAATGGAAGATCAACTCTGTCATGGCTCATAGTAAAAACATGCAGTGATTAATTTATTAGCTTCTAGCATCTTCTTTAACAACAAAATGAAGTAGCTGAAAGAATTTGTTGGAAAATTTCTTCTTATAATTTGAGCATTAAACGTTTTTACAATCATTCCAAAATTAAAAACCATTTAAAACATATTTTTTGAAATGTACAAAAACATATTCACAATGATTTAGTACAGCGTTTTCCAATTCTATACCCCAAAAGTATGTTTTTCCTAATAACTATTGTGAAAGGAGAAATTTTTAAAAGGAAATAATAGTAAATTTTATTTCTAATTTTAAATTTTTAATTCTTGTGTTTTTTTAAGTAGGTTATATAGCACCATTGAAAGGTTTTAAATAGTCAAAAACTTGCATGGGATATATATATTTAAGTTTTCAAGGTAGGTTCTCTCTCTAGGCCAGGCTGACCCACAAGTCACTATATAGTCTCAGTCAGGCATGAAACTCACAGTGATCTTCCTACCTCAGCTTCCAGTCAAGATGGATTTTGTTTTTCATCAATTAAATAGTTTCATAAAAGATAATCAATTAGCCAGGCATGGTGGTGCACACCTTTAATAGCAGCACTTGAAAGGCAGAGATAATAAGATTGCCATTTGTTAAAGTCCACCTGAAGTGGGTAGAGTTAGGGTGATTGGACCCCTGAGGATAAAAAAGGCAGGAAAGGTTTTTCTTTTCCCTAGTTCCAAAGAACTGTTTTTCCACAAACAGACCCCTCTTGGGAGGGAGGTCTTTCATAGGATTTAAACACTGTGTTTGGACAAGTTAAACTAATCTCTTCCTGAGACAGCCCCTACACCTAACCAAACAGCTGGCCTTCTGGTTCACATGGGCCAAAAGACAATCCACCACCCCAAAGTTATAAATGCCATTATCAGAGCCGGGCGTGGTGGCGCACGCCTTTAATCCCAGCACTCGGGAGGCAGAGGTAGGAGGATCTCTGAGAGTTCGAGGCCACCCTGAGACTACATAGTGAATTCCAGGTCAGCCTGAGCCAGAGTGAGACCCTACCTTCGAAAAACAAAAACAAAAATATATATATATATAAAATAAATAAATAAATAAATACCATTATAAGAGAAGAGCAGGCTCTCACTCTGATCACTTGGGAACTTCCAACTGTGGGTGAGTTTTTTTCTTGGCTGTGCCTGGGCTGGCTTGGCTCAGGTCCAGGTAGGAGGTATTCCCAGCCAGAAGGCCCCCTGTTGCAATCAGGTTTGCATTGCTGGCAGAAATCACCTGACCAAGAGCAGCATTTAGGAATAAATAAATAAATAAAAGGTCTGTTTTGGCTTACAGACTCTAGGGGAAGTTTCATGATGGCAGGGGAAAATGATGGCATGAGCAGAGGGTGTCACCCCCTGGCCAACACAAGGGGACAATAGCAACAGAAGAGTGCCAAACACTGGCAAGGAGAAACTAGATATAATACCCATAAGCTCACCTCCAACAATACACTCCCTCTAGGAGGCACCAATTCCCAAATCTACATCAGCTGGGAACCTAGCATTCAGAACACTTAAGCTTATAGGGAACACCTAAATCAAACTACCACATTCTGCTCCTGGCCCCCATAAACTGATAACCATCTATGATGTAAAATGCAATGCATTCAGTAAAACTTTAAAAGTCCCCATATTTTTTTAGCCATAAAAATAATGTTCAAATACACCCATAATCCAAGCTCTTTTAACTGAGCCATAATACCCAAAAAATAAATAAATAAATCCAAAAAAAAACCATAATGGCACCGAATACACATTCACACTGCAAAAGATGGCATTGGGCATAACAAAGAAATATTTAACCAATATAAGATTGGAAACAGGGCAAACATCAAACTCTGTAGTTCCAAGTCCAACAACTCTAGTCAGTGACAAATTTCCAAGTCTGATAATTTCTAACCAACAACAGTTCTCTGGAGTTCCAAACCACCCCTCCACCTAAACTACTTACAGTCCTGGAAAACATCATCCAGGGCCGGTAGCTTTCCTTAGCAGCCATCTTGTGGTCTCAGCATCTCCACTGGGTCTCCATTGCAATCCAGGGCTCATCTTCATGGATCCATTGGGTCTTCATGCAGGCATCCAGCAAACCTGCCTCACACTGCCCATGGTCATTTTCCAAACACAAGACAATGCTGTAAATTCATTGACCCTCTCTTTCCTGCATTTCTGTATTCCATAATACCAGGTAGGGTGCCGATTTGTAAATCTGGGTGGTGGTGGTGGTGGTGGGGGTGGGGGGGGTGGGGAGGATAAGGCAGACTTTGAAGAACAGGACACTCCTTCAGCATGCATACCCCTTCAAAAGCACAAAGCAGATCAGCTGGCCCAATCTCAATGGTTTTGATCTCTCATACAATTGCAGCTGAACAAGCAAAAGTTTTAGCCCAAAGATTTCTTTCTGTGCCACATCCCTCTGTACACACCAGTCCATTTCTAGGCACAACTTCTCAGGAAACAGGCATAACAACAATGTTCTCAGACAAACTGCTACAAACCCAGTCCAGGCAAAGCTCTTTCTCATGTCATAAGCCAAACCTCACAGTCTTTAGTTCTTACCACATTCAGGTCTTTCAAAACTGATCAGAATAGTCCATTGGAAGTCATGTTTTAGGACAAGGCTTCAAATCTTCCCATACTCCTCTTAAGAATCATCTCCAAAAGGTCATAGCTACACAGTCAGGTATCTAGCAGCAAATGTCACCACTCCTCAGTACCAACAATACTGTCGCAGTTAGATTCGCATTGCTGGCAAAAATAACCTGACCAAGAGCAGCTTTTGGGAAAAAAAAAGGTCAATTTTGGCTGGAGGGGAAGCTCCATGATGGAAGGGGAAGATGATGGCATGAGCAGAGGGTGGATATCACACCCTGGCCAACATAAGGTGGACAATAGCAAGAAGAGAATGTGCCAAACACTGGCAAGGGGAAACTGGCTCTAATACCCATAAACCCACCCCCAATAATACAGTACCTCCAGGAGGAACCAATTCCCAAATCTCCATTAGCTGGGAAGCTAGCATTCAGAACACAGAAGTTTATGGTGGACACCTGAGTCAAGCCAACCCCTCAACCCAGCCCTTCTCTCCATATAGGCTCTTTATCTCTACCAGCTCCCCACATGGCAGGAGCTCCTTGAATTTTCTTTTCTCTTTTCTTTCTATACTTTTTTTTCCCCAGATCTGTTTGGTCACATGGACTCCTGAGCTACACATGGCCCATTTGGATGTTTGGGCTCCACTTGATATACTTCTCTTCTCCCCACTTTATTTACCCTTACATCTCAGATTTCCCCTTTATGCACTTGTTTGTAAAATCTGAATAAAATGTGGTATTTTAAAAATCATTCTCTTGAACTTGGAATTGTCAATTTTTTGGTTATTTTGCAGATATGAACTCAGGGCTTGGGCTTCGAGGCAGCACCACAGAACCCAAATACCCCTCTTACACACCCTGAGACAACATAGTGAATTCCAGGTCCACCTGGGCTAGAGCAAGAATGTAAGCCAAGAGAGATAAAAAAGAGAAAGTTAATCAAAGTTTAGTATTTAACATTAAATCTTTGTTCTCTTCAAAATACAGGTATATAATTTCAAAGGTATACCAATTTTTGAATTAGAAAACAAATGAGTAATGACTTTGATATTCTCAGAGGGATGATAAATTTATGG
Source organism: Jaculus jaculus (assembly GCF_020740685.1). Classification (NCBI taxonomy): domain Eukaryota; kingdom Metazoa; phylum Chordata; class Mammalia; order Rodentia; family Dipodidae; genus Jaculus; species Jaculus jaculus. The sequence goes on along the minus strand of NC_059125.1, from coordinate 85,380,808 downwards.
TCTGTAGGGCATGTGACAAGAAAGCAAAACTGAGTTGGAACATCACTCTTTTTGCTTTGGGGTAGTGACTTCATCAAACTATAGACAACAATGGTGGAGAGAAGACATCCCCTTGTTCAAATGCTGAAACTAATCAGAACTAACCAACTTTATGAGTTTTGCTAAGGTAACAAGTGATCCAAGAAATTTTAGTGGTTAACTATAGTGATACCGTGTATGTGAACTTTGTTGTTGTTGTTGTTGTTTTCCAAAGTAAGGTCTCACTCTAGCTCAGGCTGACCTGGAATTCACTGTTCACTGTTGCCTGGCTGAGGTTCTTTCTTGCATTCACTACATGTTGGATTCAGTTCTTCTATAGTTCCACATTTCTTATCTCCTTGATGTAGACTAAAGAAAAGCTCACAACTAACACCAACACCTCTCATGGATGACAGAACAACATGCTACTCTGAATACATACTTTTCCCACTGAAAATATATTGAAAGACAAGTTGAAATCATCAATAATGTAAACTCTTCTAAATGTTTTTTTTTTCCTTTCATTCCCATGGAAAATATGTTTAGAAATCTAGTTCATGTCTTTTCTTTGCTAGATTTGTAAATTGCATAATGACAAGGTCACAGCTGTCTTACTACTCTCTCATCAGTATTATATTTCAATGAAAGAGCAGTTCAAATAGATTGTTTAATTAACAAAGGAATAAATGGGTTTTGTGAATAGTGTTGTTTTCCTTTGGAAGGCTATGATCAAAATATTATTTAACTGATAGGCTGTTCCATCAACCTGAAAAAGGTCTTAGAAAGGGATTTACCAACCTTTGTATCCTAAAGGGCATTTGTTTACTTCTCTGAGCTGACATTGCTGTGTCTGTAGATTTGTGGTGAAATCAATTACACTGAAATGAAGTTTATGGTTGGTAGTGCTGTTTAGAAGTGAACAACAATTTACTTCATTTTGTCAGAAACACGATACCTCAAAGTTCTTTCCTGTATTACAGATAATTTTGATATAGGTAGCTGCCATCTTTCACAGAACCAAGGGAAGCGAGTACTGTCTAGGCCAATGTCTCTCTTGTTTTTCCATCAGACTCACCTACCAGAAAAGATAACTTTGCAAGTAGCATTTGAAAGTTGCATATGCTTCTGACTTGATGTCATTCTGTTTTAGAAAAAGGACATTTTCTCACTAATGCATAAGATGAAAGCAAGCTACTTTTATTTCAAAAGAAGTTATATCTTAAATTTCAAGGTATTTTCCTCTAACATTTTTAGAGCTCCTGAATATCAATTAATTGCCAAAATGTGCAGTTAGGCAGAAATGTTATTTTCCTATGTGATGATGATAATGACAAGGGAGAAAAAATTACTTGCTGGGAGCAGAATGAGTCAGCAGCTGAGTCAGAATTAAAGCCCTGGCTTCTTAATTAGTAGGCTAATAGTCTGACTTCCTAGGCTATGGCTTCATCTGTTGTCCCCTGAAACTTTTAGGGCAGCTTGGATGAGATGATGTTCTTGTCATTACAATGTTATTCTGTAGCTCCAGTGGGTCTCATTTGCTTCAAGGTATTGTTGGCTATAATTACATATCAGATATCCAGAAAAGTAGCCAAAAGAATTATAAGGATGAAGTGATGCAGATATATAAGCATATAATCATTAAACATGTCATTACAGGCCCTGATTACACAGGCTCTGAATACAGCACATAGACAGGGCACATATACTGTGACTGCCATGTAGCATGAGATGTGAATATATAAGTGGTAAGAAAATAGTGGTACAAAATCTTGGTTTATTTTATTTTCCTCTGGATCCTGTCTTTACTTTTCTTTCTATTTTTATGTGAAGACAGTTGGAAAACAAAGGACGTTATTGTTAGCCCTATTGATCAGGCCAGAAATGTGCCTTTCCTATTAGCATGCTGTAATAATCAGCTCATTCCCATTTCACCCTTTGGCTATTCAACCCCGAATGAAGGGTAGAAAAAATTGTAATGGAAAATAGAAGGCTCTTTTTGCATTCTTATTACAGAGGGGAGAAATGAGTGTCACATTTCCTGCACAACCAATTTCTCTTTCTCTACAGGAAATCCCTTGCCAATATTTAAACATGCTGTTATCTCTCTCTCTCTCTCTCTCTCTCTCTCTCTCTCTCTAAAAAAAAAAAAAATGTAAATAAGAAAAAAAAATAAAGCTAACACTCTTGACACCACTTCCTATCCAAATCATGCCTAATTTTTCACTTTGACTTTTCAGCAAATCTCGTCAGAAGTGTTGGCTGTAGCAGCTATTTCCATTTTCCACTTACGACAGGCTTTATCATGACCTGTTTATTAAATTGGCTTTGTCAAGGTTACCAGAATTCCATATATCATTAAATCCAGATGTTAATACTCAGTGTCCATGTTTTTGACTTCTCAGAAAATTTTGGCACAGTTGGTAGTTTATCTACCTCTAAAGATGACTTTTTGTTAGTTGGGTATCTGGATACAATAAACTTAATGTACTATCTACGTCATTTGATACTCTTCAGGCTTTGCTTATTTCTCTTCATCTACCCAATCTTAACACATGAAAATATCAAATACTTCAGTAATTTTTACCTTTCTTCTCTGTAATTAAGCTTATGTATTTTACAATTTTCATAACATTGATTTTTTTTCTTTTTTTCATGAATTATAATCTAGAATAGTTAATATTTTATATTGTTTATTTTTCCCATTCCATTAGTCTTGGAGGGATGGAGATATTGGTATTTTTACTGCTCAATCAAATTGCATACAAAAGTGGCTAGCACTCAAGATATTTTTTCATATTAGGCAAATGATTAGTTAAATGAATAATTTTGGAATAAAAACACACTCATATTTAATCCATGTGAAGCAATTATGCTATGCTGATAGAATATGTGTGAAATAAATCACTTCAATGTTTATAATTTAAAACCACTATTAATTCACCTCATCGTTTATGGACCAACAATTTTGTCTGAATTTATACCAGACAATTCTGCTCTTGTCTAGGCCAATGAGTGCATTCTTAGCACTGCCAGCTCAACAAGGTAGTTTTGCTTCTTAGGAGTGGCTGGCTATCTGTGAAGGTAGCAGGGGCAACTGGGTCATATGCTTGCCATCATCCAGAAAGCCACGCCAAACTATTTGTCTGAAGGATGGAAAGAGTTCAAAGAGAGCAAACACATGCAAAGCCTTTCTAAATCTAAGCTGGAAAGTAACAAATTATTTCAGCCATATTCTATTGATCAAATGAAGCCCAAGAATACCCTATGTTGAAGGAGTGAAGAAATAACAGTCTTCTCCTTTTTATAATATTTTTAAAATTTTATTTAACTTTAATTTTTCTTTGAGAGAGAGGCAGAAAGAGAGAGAACATGGGCTGTTGCAGTCCAGTTCGTATTGCTGGTAGAAATCACCCAACCAAGAGCAGCTTCTGGGAAAAAGAGATTTATTTTGGCTTACAGGCTTGAGGGGAAGCTCCACAATGGCAGGGGAAAACGATGGCATGAGCAGAGGGTGGACATCACCCCCTGGCCAACATGAGGTAGACCACAGCAACAGGAGGGTGTGCCAAACACTGGCATGGGGAAACCAGCTATAAAGCCCATAAGCCCACCTCCAACAATACACTCCCTCCAGGAGGCATTAATTCCCCAATATTCATCAGCTGGGAACCTAGCATTCAGAACACCTAAGCTTATGGGGGACGCCTGACTCAAACCACCACATTCCACCCCTGGCCCCCATAAACTGATATCCATACATGATATAAAATACAATGCTTTCAGTCTGACTTTAAAAGTCCCCATAGTTTTTATCATTTCCAATGATGTTCATATATACCCATAGTCCAAGATATTTTAACTGAGCCATAATACCAAAAAATAACCTCAAAAAAACCATAATAGCACAGAATAAATATTCACACTGCAAAAGATGGCATTGGGCATAGCAAAGAAACATTCAACCAATACAAGATTTAAAACAACCAGGGCAAACATCAAAATCTGTAGCTTCAAGTCCAACAACTCTAGCCAGTGACAAGTCTTCAAGTCCGATAATTCTAACCAGCAACAAGTCTCTGGCATTTTAATTCCACCCCTCTAGCTATGTTACTCACAGTCCTGGAAAACTTCATCGGGCCAGCAGCTCCTTGGCAGCCATCTCATGGTCCCGGCATCTCCACTGGGTCTCCACTGCAATCCACGGTTCATCTTCATGGCCCCATGGGGTCTCTATGCAGGCAACCAGCAAACCTGTTTCACACTGCCCATGGCCATTTCCAAAACACAAGACCGTGTTGCAAACTCAATGACCCTCTCTCCAGCATTTCTTATACTCCACGATACCAGGTAGGGTGCCAATTTGTTAATCCAGGGGGGAATAAAGCAGACATTGAAGAACAGGACACTCCTTGAGCACTTAGGCCCCTTCAAAAGAGTCTATATTTTTCTTGTTGCCCCAGGGCAGGTCAGCTAGCCCAGTCTCATAGGTTGTAATCTATCAGTTGCAGCTGAACGGGAAACTGTTCACCCAAAGATTTTTCTTTCTATGCTATTTCCCTCTACTCACACCAGTTCATTTCTATGCAAAGCAACCCTGCACAACTTCTCAGGACATGGGCATAAGAGCAAGCTTCTCATACAAACTGTTAGCTCAGTCCAAGCACAGCTCTTTCTCATCCTCATAAGCCAAACCTCACAGTCCATAGTTCTTACTGCCTTCAGGTCTTTCAGCTCTGACCAGAATAGTCCATCAAGCTGTACGTGCAGCACTGCAAGGCATCTCTTAGGCCAAGGTTTCAACTCCTCCCACATTGCTCTTGAAAATCAGCTCCAAAAGGCTGAAGCCACATATTCAGGTGTCTAGCAGCAATTCCACTCCTCGGTACCACTTTACTGTTGCAGTCCGGTTTGTATTGCTGGTAGCAATCACCCAACCAAGAGCAGCTTCTGGGAAAAAGAGGTTTATTTTGGCTTACAGACTCGAGGGGAAGTTCCACAATGGCAGGGGAAAACGATGGCATGAGCAGAGGGTGGACATCACCCCCTGACCAATATAAGGTAGACCACAGCAACAGGAGGGTTTACCAAACATTGGCATGGGGAAACTGGTTATAAAACCCATAAGCCCGCCCCCAACAATACACTCCCTCCAGGAGGCATTAATTCCCAAATATCTATCAGCTGGGGAGCTAGCATTCACAACACTTAAGTTTATAGGGGACACCTGAATCAAACTGCCACAGATATGAAAAATTCTGATGAATCAATTGATTAGAATTAAGTAGACATCTGTATGTATAAAATGAATCTTCATGCCATTTACAGTATACTGACTAATCACTTTCAAATAAATTATAACTACAATACAAAAGGGGTAAATAAAGCTATTTAAAAAAAGAATAGGAGATTATTTTATGACTGTGGAATACATATAGAAATATCAAATATATAGGTAAAATTATAAATCATATTACACTAAATTTAGGAAATGTTTTTGTTCAAAGGAACTACTTTTTATTTTATTAAGTAGAATTTTTTATGGACACATAATATGTTAGTACCATCATTTCCCTCCTCCCTGACCCCACTCCACTGAGGGCCCTCCTTAGTGGGATTGCTGGTATTCACCATGGAGTTGTGGACTATGAATTATGAGAGCAGCAGTCAATCATTTGGGCAGGAGGCAATGTCTCTTGATATTCCCTCCCACCCAGTGGCTCTTATATTTTTACCAGCCTCTGATCTGCAAAGTTCCCTGAGCTTTGGTGAATGTGCTTTCAGTCTACCTTAGTTTTGAGCTCTCAGAAGCTTCTGGATTTATGCTTTGGTGAATTTTGAGTATCCTCAGTGTCTGCCCCAACATCCTGGCCCAGGTTGGCAGGCTCTCCGTGGAAGCATCACTCTCGCTCATCTCTACAGTTACTCTGTGGATTCACCTGGGCAGTAGTTGCTGTGGTAGGGATGGTTCATCTCCTGTCAGGGAGTCAGCTAATTATTCTTGTCTTGTTGATATGTTTTTGTCATCCTTGGTTCTCACTGTTTTCTGGAAATGTAAAACAGAATATTAACTGGAGAATAAGATCAGAAAAGAATAAGGTGTATAAGTATTATTAATTTAGAGAGATTTTGATGTATGTAGCCTCCTGTTTAGACAAAGATTAGGGGGATCTTCTCCTCGAGTTCAAAATCTTGATCTCCATAGGATACTGATTAGTTCCAAATGGGTTCCTTTACCTTGAGTGAATCTCAAAGCCAAACAGAGAGCTATTGATTACCCATCTAGGTAGTGTGCCACTATTGCACAGGTATGGATATCTTGTCAGATTGGTTGCTTTCATATATCAGTTTCCCCTGCTTGCTCACAATGTTGTTGGCCATTTTCCCCCAACAACTCATGTAGTGATTCTCAGCATTATATGGGCTAACCATCTGGGAATTGCCTTTCAAAGGAATTATTAATATAATTGTAGCAGCTTAAATCTGAAATGTTCAAAAATGCAAAATGTTGTAGACTAATATGATTCACATGGAAATGTTCCCACCTAACTTCACATGATAGGTAATAGGCAATACTTAATAGCTCTAAATATTTTATAAATTATTTTTATTCTATATGTATAAAGCATATATGAAACATAAATGAATTTTATGTTTAGAATTGGATCCCATCCACAAATTATTTTGTAACCATGGAACTATTTAAAAACACAGATAAATTAAACTCAAAAATTAACTTGGTGTCAATAATTTTACATAAGTGACAAATTTTCTGGTTGGAAATATTAACTACAATGTGGGAAAAGATATTTTCAATAATATATTGAAACAGAAATTATATACTATATAACAAAAATACTAATAGTATGCAAAATAAAATCAGATAGTCCAAAAAAAAATAAATCAACATTTTAATAGATGCTTCACAAACTGGATATTCAAGTTGGGAAGAATATGAACAATCCTTATATTTCTTTATTCCTTCAGATAGTATAAATCAACATTGCAATGTGATATATCTATATTCCCATGGTAATGGCTGTAGCAATAAAGAAAATTGAGACCACTGGCAAGGGTTTTGAGAAGCTCAGTCTGTCATACATTGCTAATGTGGTGGAAATTAGCTGTAATCACTTTGGAAAATGTTACTATAGCTAAATATACACATATCCTATCATACAGCACCTAATTTCTTATCTGAGTACAAAGTACATATGAGAATATGTATCTGAGTGCAAAGGACATATGAGAATGTCCATAGCAGTGCTATTTTTATATTATTTGTTTTTTTTAATTTATTTATTTATTTATTTGGGAGAGAAATAGGGAGAAAGGGAGAGAGAGAGAGAGAGAGAGAGAGAAATGGGCATGCCAGTGGCTCCATCTGCTGCAAATGAAGTCCAGATGCATGTGCCTCTTGTGCACCTGGCTTACATGGTTCCTGTGGAATTGAACTTGTATCCTTTGGATTTGCAGGAAAGTGCCTTAACCACTAACCCTTCTCTCCAGCACAGCAGTACTAGTTTTCAAAATCTCAGATTAAAATGAAAGACCCATACTTTGCTAAAGAATTTGAGTGCTCTCTTTTGTTCCAACTAGTACTTCCTATTCACAAAATAATTTTAACACTGAATTGACCTTGTCTCTGAACCCTATATAAGAACTTTCCCTTAATGTAAACGAATTTTTCTCCCAAAGGCTAATCAGGGGAGTACTTGGGCACAATCAAAATCATCAGTTTCAGGTGCTTACCATAGACTTAATGTTTATATTCTGCTAAAATCCATATACACAGATCTTTATGTGATGTTACTAGAAAAAAAAATGTGTAATAGGTGATTAAAGAGGAGCCCTTGTTCATGGGATTATTTTCTAAAAAGATGATGGAGAGGCATACAGTAAATAGCACTTTTATGGCCATGCTCGGTGAGACTTAAAGAATGAATGAAAAAATTTTTCTTCATTGCCTGCAAGAGCAAAAGAGCAAATGGTAGAGTCCATTGCTTACAAAATATATCTAAAAATTAAAAAAAGCATAGAAATACTCTACCTGATTATAAAAGGAAGGAAGTGGCAGCTTCTGACAAGAATACTTTTTTATGAGGCAGACTGCTGACAGTAGCTGATAGTTGCTCTTTTCAAGGTATAGGCTTTTGCATAAATGAATCAAATATCTATAAAATTGCACCCAATTTATTGTCTCAAAAGCATTATTAAAATAAGTTGCATCTTTATGCAGTGTAATTACATATAACCCTCCAATGCTCTCCTGTAGCCACTATTATTCATACTTAAATTTTAATATAAAGCCAATGGAAGTTTCTACTTAAACTAACAGATAAACTTTGTTATGACTATGAAATGAATTTTTTTTCTTCCTGTAAAATGTTTCACTTAAAAAGATCAATTTTAATATTGACTAAAAATAGCCAAGTTTACTTTTAGGAAATATAACAATTTATCTTAAAAACAGAAATTAAAACTATATTAATCTCATATTGTTAAGATTCACAGGCCAATACTGAGGAGGAATTACTGCCTTCTTTCTAGTAAATGAACAATTCTAATTGGAAAATCAGAATTTTCATGCATTCCTCTGTTTGATCACATTCTTTAGAATTATCCATGCCAAAAGGAATTTTCATCTAGGAAACATACTTGTATTGGATTCAGTAATACTCTATTCAGCTGGTGATTTTATTTTATGTGTTTATTATTCTTTAGCTGCAAATAACAGTGCATTATATCCATTGTCAATGGGTAGCAATTACTTGCCTGCCTAGTTTATTGTAGAAGCATCTAAAATGCAACAGATTATATCATAAATTCATCTGTTTCCCTAAAACACAACAAACTGTAAAAATCTTGCAAAGTTTGCTGAAAGTCTGCCAGACATCAACATTTAGAATTAAGTTCAAATTTTCTGTCCTTTGCTTATTAAATTTTTGGTCATGCACTTCAGATTGTATATACAATGAGTCAATGGGGAGTATCAAGTCAATATAAAAGCTATTCTAGTCTTCTACACTGGAGAAAATTTAATCTCCCATAGGAAAAAAAAATTAAAATAGGTTGCTTTAAGTTTAGGTACACACATATGTGTGTGTGTGTGTGTGTGTGTGTGTGTGTGTGTGTGGAGAGTGAGAGGGAGAGAGAAGGAGAGAGATCTCATGATACAGAAGTTAACTAAATTAGTGTGTCACCAAATTCAATAAAAAAAAAATGATAGGAAAACAGAAAATATACCAAAGCAATGATACGTATGGTGTATATTTGGTTTTACTCTTAAAGATGTTAATGGATTCTTTAATTTGTTTTAAAAGGAAAATAGTAAAAAAAAATAGCATTGTAAAAATGATTCCATTTTTATATCACCCCCTTTTTTCTTTTTCACAATAAACAGTAATTTGGAAGAAAAGACATTATACTGGAATTAAATCTAATAAAGTTAAATGTATTTAAATTACATTATTGGTTTGTCCTCTAATTGTATTGTTTTTCTCCTAAAAATTCAGGCTAACTTACTTGGACTAATGGTTAAAAAGTCAAAGGTAGATTGTGTGGTAGAGTGTACTTTAATAATAGCACTTGGGAGGCTAAAATAAGAAGATTGCAAGTTTGAGGTCAGTTGGGTTATATAATGAAGCCTGTCTCAAAAAATGAAAAGAAAAATAGCACAAAACTCAAAAGTAAATGTGAACAAATTAAATAATTTAGAAATCGTTCCCCCTAGGTTTCATTTGCTAATGTCATTGTATGTCGGATTAAAATAACATCGAACCACTAGACAGTTCTGTCAGAAAAGTAATCAAAATTTCCTTTAGCAAAAAATAAGATGTTTGTTCTTATGAGTCAAATATAGGAAATAATATTGATTTTCATTTTCTTCCTCTAATATGTAGTCAGCTATTATCACTACCATGACAGGTAGAAGAAAGGTAAATGGTGGTTGATTATCCTTGGGGCACAGTGGGTATTACAAGATGGTTATGTTTAATCCCTACATTTTAAATTTGTCTCTGCATAGATACACCCACACAGTTTGGGAAGAGACCCCAGTGGGCCATTATGCATATACCGTTATTCAGATGTCCCATGTTTAATGCCATTTTCCTATCTAAAGTAATGTGCCTTGTTAAACTTGCTCAAAATGGAAACATCTATGAAGGAAATTTGTTAAAGTATTACCAAGTCACCAGAAATTGGATGAAAAAGAAAGAAAAGAGATTAAGAGGGAAGGCAGGAGGGAATAATAGCACATCTATGATGCACAACTTTAGGACTTTGCTGTTAAATTAATATAGCAGTTTTTATATTTCAAAGCTCTATCTGTGTAAAATGATGAAAGGTGAAAATAAAGGATGCTGAACTGTAGCCCCAAAACATGACCAATATTTTCTAAAATCCTGTTCTTACTTATATACATTTCAAATTGCACATTGAGTCAGGGCAACTGGGCTATAGTCCAAACCTGAAATTAAGAAAGCTCCAAACACCAGATCAACAGGCTTTGGAGCCAGTGTTCCTCATCATGTAGGCTGTCATTTGATTAATGAGATAAGCTTATGTTTCCTTAATGATAACCTTCCATATGAGAACTGAAAAAAATCAGTTTGACTTACTGAAACCAATATAGTAAGATCTGAATATTTAGAAGCATCCACATGAATTACTATATTATTTCATTTCCTTGTAAATGGTAGATGTCATATAAAATGTCTCCAAGCCTTCCTTCAGTTCATAAATCTCTAAAATTAACTAAATATTATAAACGTGATTGTGTGGTCTACATATATATGGGACAGTGAAAAAAGGTCTTATCTCCTTCCTTGAAACACTAAGCAATATCTGGAGATATACCTTTAATTGTCATGTATGAGGGAGGGTCTGGGTTTCATGGGTGAAAAGATGAGGGTAATACTAAAGTAGTCTAAAATGGACAGGATAGACACCAAAGACAAGTAATAGCTGAAGAGCTAGTTATTTAACCCAACTTCTTAATTCTTTTACTAGGTAGTTTCAGATTATAAATCAAAGTACAAACAATGGAGATAAAACTGCACTTGTAGAGTGTTTTCTATAGTTACAATGGTTTTCATAGTTGCATATAATCCATTAAAAAGACTTAGATAAACTAGTTGGGTCTATTCAGTTTTGTGGTGGATTGAATATAAAATATATAAATACAAAATATTCTCTATATCCTCAAAAATTGTGATTAAGCTTCCTACTTAGTCCCTACCTGGGGAAACCTTTGGGAAGTGGAACCTTGAAGGAGGAGGTGTGTTGTGGGGGAGGGGCATAACTTGGCAGTTGGGATGTGACTCACTCAGATAATTTTCTTCCTGCCTTGTGTGGAGATGTGATGCCACAGCTTTCTGCTCCGACATGCTAAAACTTTCCTAGAAACTATAAGCCTGAAATAAATCCTTTCTTCCCATAAGGTGCTTTTGCCTGAGTACTCTGTCCTGGCAACAAGAACAAAACAGCTACAAGTGTTGTACTGAAGCCAATTAGTACCACCTTGAGAAAATGTATAAGTTTTCAGAAATTTTGTGGGCCAGTTGATTTTACATCAGTATTCTGAAATTGTTCTTGTTGATCTTATTTACATTAGAGAAATCGGCAACCACTATAAGGGGTGTTTGTCTCCACCCTGCAGAGAGACAGTTGATAATAACCTTCATGCATATCACCAGTTAGCATACAGAGAATTAGTAATGTTGCAGTAAATATTGTCTATAATTTTTTTTAATTCTATGAAAATGTTTTTGTAGTTTTCAGCACAATTTTCTCAAACCATCTATTTTTAGAATAGTTGATTCTAATCATGTTTTATAATTAAGTAGAGAATATCAATGCACTATCTTTGAAAAATGCCATCCTCGAATGACACTATAAATTTTCATTGAAGATTTAATTGGACGCTTCTTACAAAGCAAGACCAATGAAAATATTCTGTATATTATTAACCAAAGGTTAGTTGTATAAATGTATACCATTAACTGGCATGATAGGTGTTTTGACAATGGTAGATTTATTTAAGATGAAAAGATGACTTCTTAAAAAGTTCATAGTTGACAGAGTCAAGATATAAATGGTGCTGTCATGGAGCTAAATTTATTTTCTCACTAAAGGAAATGTCCACAACATTAGAATGACAACTGCACCCAATAAATTAAAGAATTAGTTATCCTTATTAAAATATTTATGATATATACATATAATACTTTTATATATATATAAAGAGAGAGAGATAAAGTATGGGTATGCCAGGGCCTCCTGCTGCTACAAATGAAGTCCAGACACATGTGTTACTTTATGCCTCTTTCTTTACATAGGTACTGGGAAATTGAATCAAAGCCATCAGTCAGACCTTGCAAGCAACGGCCTTTAACTACTGTGCCATCTCTCCAGACTAAAATTTAGTCATCTTGATTGAGAGATGAATAGAGTATTCATTTCATAATATGTCATATTGATGCTGGATTTAGAGGTTCGGGGGAGTCCTCCAGAATTAATGAACCCTAAGTTTTGGATTCTGTCCTACATTTAATAAAGAATTAATAATGGCAGATGCAAGAGGGATAAATTATGAATTATTATATTTATCTGTGGAGTTTATTTAAGTGAGATCAGGGTCTAAAATGGAAGGCTAAATTTAGGGAGAGTAGGAAACATGCTCTCTTGTGAAAACACAGTATAGTTTATAAGGTTCATTTAAGAGAAATTGAGGTCCTTAGAAAAAGAATGGAGCAGAGACGCAACCATGTGGAATATAGGACTTAGATGTGTAGGTAGAGAGACTTAGAAAGAATACACATTACATCTGTCATGAGCTTTCCTGGAGAGAGAAAATATCAAAGCAGAGACCAAGAAAATCATAGGAGAAATAAGTGATGAATTGGGTTACACTCCTGATTAGCATGCGTTTAGAGGAATTACACATGTAGCAAGTATAGAGTTGCTGAGAGCACCCACGTGGTAGATTTGGAGACCAAAGGAAAATCATGTTTGTAATCAAAGTGAGAAGTTACCCTAAACTATAAAGCAGAGGCAAGCAGAAAACTTTAGATGCTAGCTGGGCATGGTGGGACAAACCTTTAATCCCAGTACTCGGGAGGTAGAGGTAGAAGGATTGCTGTGAGTTTGAGGCCACCCTTACACTTCCTAGTGAATACCATACCAGGTCAGTCTGGGCTAGAGTGAGGTCCTATCTCAAAAGAGAGAGAGAGAGACAGAAAGGGAGAGAGAGAGAGAGAGAGAGAGAGAGAGAGAGAAGGCAAAGAAAAAGAAAGAAAGAAAGAAAAAAGAAACAGAAACAATGCTATTCCAGACTCAGTGTCTGAGAAATAAAGGGTAAGAGCCAGATATCTCTCCCTCTCTCTCTCTCTCTCTCTCTCTCTCTCTCTCTCTCTCTCTCGCTCTCTCTCTCTCTCTCTCTCTCTCTCTCTCTCTCTCTCACACACACACACACACACACACACACACACACACACACACACACACACAATGAGAGGTGTGTCCAGAGAGAGGGAGGAACTGGAAGGATGCCCCCTTTATAGCATCAGATTCAGGTATGTAAGGGGAGACCTGATTGGGTAGTAAATTTGGAAGATGGACTGGAGGGTCAGTCCAGTTGTTTCAGCCTAACCAAGTAGTGCAGTACATTATGGGCTGCTGTCTCAATCAGAAATGAGCACTTCTGCCAATAGTTCCCTTCTTATGCTAGAGCATGGTGGCATGTGAGCTGGCACCTCCTTTCTCTTTGGGCAGCAATCTCTAAATGAAACTGCCTTTAAAAATCTAGCTTTCTCCTCTCTTCCTTCAATATTATCTCCCTTTGTTTTAGGTAAATATTAATTTCCAAATCCCACAACATATGCATTACTATTTAAACTATTTTTGTTAAATGTTAGATAGATTTTTTATAACTTCTCACAGTGCAATTAGTCAAATAGGTCATTTTTAGAAGAAAATACTTTACTTTTTCCAATTGTATTATGAACATCAAGATTTTAAGAGCTATTGTGTAATCACCTTGATTACTTTAATAGCATGAGAAAGGCTTATCTTAAACAGTATAACTATTCAATCTTAATGAATAAAGTGAATTAATTTTATTATAAATGAATGTTAAAATATCAATGGAAAGACAAATGACTTTTCTGCTGTTAGGTAGAAGTTCTATCATAACAATCACCCACAAAACATCTCAGTACTTATAACAACCTCTGAATTTTAATGAAAACATGGAAAATCCACTTGATTTTTAGAATTTGTTCTGTGAGCTCTGGCAGTCTATTTCTCTATAACTGAGATATCTCTTGGATAATAAAGTCAACTCACATGAATTCACAGTAGTTCTAGTTTCCAGAACAAAATTGAACCTGTAAATACATCTACATTGATGGGGAAATGATACATGATATCCCACCCATCCCAGAGTAGCTAATGGCAGCAAATGGTTGCTGGGAGATGGGAGTCAAATTCATCAGCGATTTAGATACTGGCAAGTTACCCATTCTTTGGAAAATAACGTTCTAATTATGATCATGCAATCACCCCTAATTTAATTTAATTCAAAAAGTAAAAATGGCATGAAAGTAAGATGGGGATTAATGGGGAAGAAGAAGGGTGTTAATGAGAGAAGAATAAGATAAAAGAGGATAAACAGAAAGAGTATAAAAAGACATTATATACCTGAACTAAATTGTTATAAAATAAAATAAAAGGCTTACTGTAGTGGCACATTCCCTGAATTCTAGCAATCAGGATGCAGAAAAAGGAGGCTCACCATGAGTTTGAGGCCACCCTGGGACTACATAGTGAATTTCAGGTCATGCTGAGCTAGAGTTAGACCCTATGTCAAAAAACAAACCAAAAAAAAAAAAAAAAACTAAATAAACAAAACATGTTTATTAGTTTAATAGTAACATAAATGAATACAATGGTTATAATCCTTTGCAGTGGTGAGCATCAAACTAAAGATCTAGTGCATGCTAAATATGTGCTCTGCCACTGACCTCAAATGTGAAACATACATTCCTAAGTAGTCCTGAGGGAGTAGGGAAAGGTTCAATATTGCTGCATCTCTTTTTAACTGAAACTCATTAATGTCTTACTGCATTGTCTATCATCAGGAAAGGGTAATTCATAACAAATTAAATATCAAACAAGGAATCTATTGGCAAAAGATTATGATGGTCAAGTCTTTGGATTTGAATATCACTGCTCCATGAATTTGACTTTCATTTTATCATATGCCATAAATCTAAGATACTTTGTATCTCAAGAGGTATTATTTTATGTATCTATTAAGAAGAAAAGGAATGAAATAGGCCAATATACTTTGCTATGTGGCCATCAGTTTCAATAATTTCAAAATAGAACAAGTAATACTTACTCCTTATCAGATTGTTGTGAGTTATAGATCAAATAGCATAATGAAAATGTAAATTCACTTAAGCTATACAAATGAGTACTGGCCTTCAAGTGAATTTTTCATATTTCATTTAGTACTGTGACTAAAAATGCAAAATTATGAATTACAAAACTATTTTAGATATTAATGTTATAAAACTTTAAGGTTAAAGGTGTTTGCTTGCAAAGGCTGCAAGCCAGGCTGTACTTCCCCAGTGCCAATGTAAAGCCAGATGTACGAAGTGGTATATGAGTTTGGAATTTGTTTGAGGAGACAAGAGACCCTAGTGCACCCATTCTCTCCCTCTCTCTCTCTCTCTCTCTTTCTCTCTCTCTCTCTCTCTCTCTCTCTCTCTCTCTCTCTCTCTCTCTCTCTCTCTCTCTCCCTCCCTCCCTCTCTCACATGCTCTCGCTGTCTCTCTCTTTTACACATAAATTAATGTTTTAAAAAATTACTTAATACCTATTGCCCCATTTCTCTGTTGGAACTACTATACTTCTGTTATCATACCATTCTTTCAGAGCACTGACTTATCATGCAATGCATTTCATTTTATATGATTGAAACCTGTTTTAGACTGTTTCAAATTTTTCTTTTTCTGTGTGTTTTGTACAAGAGGTTTAGTGCTTGGCTTAAAAGCTCAACATTTATTGGGACGGGAGAGATCCGGAGAGATAGCTAGTGGGTAAGATGCTTGAATTTGAAGCCTAAGAACCCTAGTTAGATTCACCAGTACCCATGTAAGTCAGATGCACAAGGTGGTGCATGCACCCACAGTTCATTTGCAGTGGCTAGAGATACTGGAACGTCCATTCTCTCTGTCTCTGTCTGTCTCTTCCTTTCTACCTGCCTTTCTCCCTCTCTGTTTCTCTCAAGATAAATAAATAAATTTAACAAAAACTCAAAATTTATATATTTTATTATTGTGGTTTGCTTTGGCCTGGAGCACTAAGGAGCCTTTTCTTTAGCCACCTTGGATTTTCTGTGGGTATGCCATAGCAAACACACAATGAGAAACTCCTCAGCACTGAAGGCAGAGGTTATGTATGTCAAGGGTTTAATTGATTATTTATCTAAGGTGTTTTTTCCTCTATCCCTCTTTTATCATGATTAGTATCAGAGATAGTATCATGAGCTATGATATATGGAGAGGAAATTTAGGAAGTTTTGTAGCATGCATAATGGATATTAAAAAAATAAAAACTCTTTGGGTGCATTGCTTGAGCTTTATTGCATAGACCAATTCCATACTAGCAAAGCAGCTGACTTGTAAGTCAGGACAGAGGCCATTTTCTAGTTAGAAGCCTGAGAAACCAAGAGTGAGACAGCCATTCCATACCCTGAACCTCAAGACAAATTGGTCTTTTTAATTTCACGTGTGCATGTATGTCCGTGTACATGTGTGTTTGTGTGTGTGTGTGTGTGTGTGTGTGTGTGTGTGTGTGTAAAAGTAGTATTCTTGTGTATGTGTCTTGTGTGCAGGTTCATGTTGTACCCTGTCTGCTTACCTATACTATGGTATACTCACCTGTGGTGACCAGAGGGAAGTGTCAAATGCCCCTGCATTGGCCTTCTACCTGTTCTTACTTGGGCCACAGTCTCTTACTGATCTTGGAGCTTTTCATTCTTTTACTTGAGCATTAATGATTCTTCAGGCTCTGCTCCCCATGGGACTGGGATTATAGGCATGCATGCTCACACCCAGCTGTTTATGTTGGCTTTGGTGATGGAACTCTGTTGATCTCATGCACTCCCACTTTCACAGGAAATACTCTTAACTGCTGAGCCATCTCTCCAGACTGTTTTTGTAGCTCATTATATATATATTTGTTATATATATATTTGTTAGCAATGATATTCTTTACGATATCCAAAGGAGGCCTCTATGTTATTGGCCTATGCTCCTTAGGATAAGGTAAAGGACTAAAGCCTCATTTCCATAACATGGAATGTATGAAGGAAGTTACTGTTAGTGTGTACCTGACCAGGATTTTCCCCACCTACACACTTGATCCACTCCATTCACAGTCCAAATCATGTGCTGCTCTTGCTGCCCTAGATACAGGGTGGCATGACTTTGGAAACAATTTTCCTTCAAGTCTTTATTTGTTCCCAATAAAATGATGGTATATTTAATCACTAATTTTGATGTTCAGTTCTAATCCAAATCTCAAGAGGCATGCCCATTGAAGCTATTGATAGTATCTTCAACTAAAATAGGAGATGCTACCTGCAAACAATCTCTATTTTCCTTTTCATTCGTCCTGACATCTTGGCTTCATGTGCAAAATGAAGAATATATCCTGGCAGCAACTGAAAGACATAGACTATTTGGTAGTTGTGGTAATTTGACTGGATGCCTCCCAATAGATTCAGGAGTTTAAAAAAACAAAACAAAACAAAACAAAACAAAACAAAACAAAACAAAACAAAAAACACTTCTTTGATTCCAAGCCACCAGGATGGAGGACGTGTCACTGGGTGGATCTTAGGTTCCAGCCCTAAGGTGTGGTGGTGGATTAGAAATTCCAGTCTAAAGATAAGTGAAGTGCCTGAGTTCCTCCTGGAGTTCCTGAAGTGTTCTGTAAGGCGTGGCTTTGGGGTTTGGGCTTGTGGCATTTTCTCTCTTTGCTTAGACCTATGAAAGTGGCCAGATTCTTCTGCTATTATGGAACTTCCCCTGGATCTGTAAGGTTCAATAAATCCCTTTCTCCATAATTGTACCTGGCCTCAAGTTCATCTCAGTGACCTGAAGCTGTCAACTACAGTAGTCATGAATGGATCATAGTATGACTGAGTATGGAAAGTCATGCTCAGTAGAAGGTCTTTGATATGTGTTGAGTTCCTACAGACAGGCTGTTGAATCATCTACCTAACTTGGATTACTATCACGGTTGCCTTATGGAAGAGTAAATTTTGTATCTGGGCATGATGGCTCACATCTGTAATGCACTTTAGTAGCTTGAGACAAGGACATAAGTATGAATTCCAGGCAAGCCTGGGCTACATCAGAAGTTACAGACCAGCCTGAATTATAGAGTTAGACTTTTCTCACACACAAAAAAAGTAAATTCAACTGTTGAAGGAAAGGCCCTAGCAGGTTTCCCAGAATAGGTAGGAAAAATCTTAGTGAGTGACTATAAATTCGAAATGCTCACAAACCAAAATAGTTTAGATGAGTCAGAATTGATCATGTGGGGTGTGTGTGTCTATGTGTGTCTGTGTGTGTGTTGACAGAAAGATTATGTAATTATGTTCAGGGCAACCTATGAATAGCTTTTTCAGAGGGGGACACACCACAGAACCAACAAGTGGAAACATGTAACTTGGGAAACAATAATGCCAAGTATATTCTCACATGGAATAATAATTCTAGTATTCTTTAATACCTGAGTATAAAAAAAGAAAACTACCCTGTTTTTTAAAAAAATATATATTTTATTTTTAAAAAAACTGTTTTGTTTTTTTAAAATTATTTATTTATTTAAGAAAGAGATATAGAAAAAGCAGGTAGAGAGACAGGCAGAGAGAAAGAGAGAGAAAAAGAGAGAGAGGGCTTCTAGCCACTGCAAAAGAACTCCAGATCTGTGCACCCCTTTGTGCATCTGGCTTATGTGGATCCTGGGGAATCAAACCTCTATCCTTTGGCTTTGCAGGCAAGCACCTTATCCACTAAGCAATCTCTCCAGCCCCAACTACTTTTTTTATAAAACACAATTATTTTATTTTATTTGTTGGGGGGGCACCCTGTGCATCTGGCTTATGTGGGGATCCCAGGGAATCTAAACTGGGTCCTTTGGCTTTACAGACAAGTGCTTTAACTGCTAAGCCATCTCTCCAGCCTGAAAAATACCCTGTTTAAAGAGTGCATGAATTAAAATGACAGAGGATCACAGGCTTCTGGAATGTTCTTTTTACCTGAAATTCTGTCAAGATGATACAAGGGAAAATATGGTTCAATGATATGATTGTTTTTATGAGAGGCAGAATTGGCATGCCAAGGCCTCCAGCCATTGCAACTGAACTGCAGGTGTGTATGCCACCTTGTGCACATGTGCAACCTTGTGCATTTGTGTCAATGTGTGTGCCTGGCTTATGTGGGACTCGGAGAGTCAAACATGGTCCTTAGGCTTTCTAGGTCTTATCCACTAAGCCATGTGCCCAGCCCAAGGATGCGAAATTTTTAGAAAGTAAATATGGTCAGGTCACTTTGGAGCCTGTGACTTGAATATCAGTTTGGTCCCAAGATTTAAGCTGAATCTATAATCAGGTGTCATTATTTTTTTTCCTTTTCATGTTATACAGACAAATCTTCTAAGATGATAAGGGATGGGGATAAAAAGTTAACCTTGTGAATATATTTTTAGCTGAAACATAAATGTATATTTCATCCACAGGGGCTTTAGAATGCCTTATTTGCAGAATTCTACCTGTTTTAAATGTATATGCCTTCAAATTGGACAAATCAGGGGTAATTTTGTAAATCTGAAGAATATATAAGAATATACATTTCAAAGTTGAAAATAACCATATAATATTCTACTATCAGTGAAGCATTTCCAAATATTTCTATTATGTGTTTTGTGTCATTTGAATACTATAAAGTAATTCTTGATTTGGATGGAAAAATGATAATTTTTTTTATTAATTAGTTTTGTATTCATCAAATACAGTCAGTTTGGTACCATTGTTAGGCTCATCTGTAACCTACCCCCTCCCCTTGGCCCCTCCTTTTTGAGGTATATGGGTCATGCATTGTGGAGTCAGCCCACAGTTATGGGTAAGATAAATGTCTCTGCGTATCCTGACCCAACCTGTGGATCTGACATTCTTTTTGCCCCCTCTTCTGCAAAATTTCCCTGAGACATGTTGAGTTCATTTTTGGTCTGCTTCAGTGATGAGGTGTTGGGGGCTTCTGGGGCTCTGGCTCTCTCACATGGTAGGAGGTGAGTTTTCTCTGTGTTGATCTCCTTCACCCTTGTGCTAGTATCTGGTTCATCAGGAAAACAGCACCCATGCTTGTTTCACCAATTTTTCTTAGTTTCAGCCGGGAGCCATTTGAGGTATGATGGGGTGACTCTCTCCTTAGGATCTACATCTATCTGAAAAAAGAGAAGCAGATTCTCCAGCAGAGAGTAAGTTAGCACCAGGTAAAATGAGATAAGCCTTATTTTTTATAGAGAATTTAATAGGTGTAGGCCCTCTTGTAGCCCATGATTGATGATAGCTTGATAATGGAGGGTGGGCTTATGTTTGGATATGGTTCTGACTTGTTTACCAGCTCCAGCTATGGGTCCCATACCACTGAGGGGATCAGTTAGCCAAATCATGAACAACTGGTTCCCACCATCACTGTGTGCCACTATTGCACTTGTGTGGGCATCACAACATGTTATTTGCTGCTAGGTAGGTTAGACCATGAGTTGTTTGGACAGATACTGGTCATTTTCCCCCAGTCGCCCATGTAGCACCCTCTGGCAAAAGGCGCACTGACTGTGTGGGGACTTACTCTCTCCCAACTTCCAGCTATGCCATTCCATTTTACATGTCAACCACATAAAGTGTCTTCAGCATTAGGTTCTTACCACTAACCTTTGGTGGGTCATCAAGCACTTGGACAGAAATCTGCCTGTCTTTTAGGAAACCTTGTAGGTCTTTCTGATCAAAAGCTCATTGTGGATGATAGCCACATGCTGGTACTGGGAGTTACAGGTCAGTGCCCACTATGAAAATGAGGACATAAATAACTAATATACAAGAGTTAGAAGAGGTGGGGGAGAGGGAGAGGGAGGGAGGGAAGATGTAGATTAAGGTTAGTCTTAATCATACCTTCTCCAGTGTCTTGTGGTTCAAGTGTTCCCTCTAAGGGCCTGATGAAGGTTCAGCCATTTGGTCTGCCTTTTAGGAAGTAGAATTTTATGGTACCATTGCTGTTTGGGTCTATATTTGTGTTTCTCACCCCTCTGTTGCCCTCCCCTCCCTCCCCACCCATGCTATTGTCTAGTCCATGAGATGCTTGCTGGGCATGTAAGGCATCTTGGGTAGATTAGGTGCTGTAGATGAGTGAAACTATGTTGTGCTTTTTTTTTCTGTGATTGAGTAAGTTCACTGAGAATGATCTCTTCCAGGATCAACCATTTTTCTTCAAATTTCATTGTGTCATTTTTTTTCTTACTGCTGTATAGAATTACATTGTGCAGACATACCACATCTTAGTTATCCATTCTTCTAGTGATAGACATCTAGGTTGATTCCAGCTCTTAGCTATTACAAATTGAGCCACTACAAACATGGTTGAGCAAATCTCTCTGGCCTGTGGTTTGAAGGTTTTAGGGTAGATGCCCAGTAAAGGAATTACTGGATCTGGTGGTATCTCTATAGTCAGCTTTCAATAGTGGTTGTACCATCCTAAATTCCCACCAACAGTGGATGAGTGTTCCTACTTCTCCACATCCTCGCCAGCATTTATTTTCATTTGTTTTTTTGATGTTTGCTATCCTTATTGAGGTAAGGTGGTATCTCACAGTTGTTTTAATTTGCATTTCTCTGATGATTAGGGATGATGAACATTTTCTTACATGGGTGTTTGCCATTTGTATTTCTTCCTCTGAGAACTGCCTGTTCAGCTCTTTGCCCCATTTTGTTAGTGGGGTGTTTGATTTCTTACTGTTTAGATTTTTGAGTTCGTTGTAGATTATAGAGATTAGGCCTCTATCAGTTGCATAACCAGCAAATATTTTCTCCCATTCTGTGGGTAATCTATTGGCTTTTCTTATTGTATGCTTGTCTGTAAAGAAACTCTTCAGCTTCATGTGATCCCATTGGTTGAGTGACTGTTTAAGATTGTGAGCTACTGGGGTTTGGTTCAGGAAGTCTTTTTCCATTCCTATATCATAGAAAGTACTTCCTAAATTTTCTTCCAGTAGTATTCGAGTTTCTGGTCTTATGTTGAGGTTGATTCATTTGGACTTGAGTGTAGTGCATGGCGAAATGTGTGGATCAAGTTTTAGTTTTCTGCATGTGGTTAACCATTTTGTCCAGCACCATTTGTTGAAGATGCTGTCATTTTTCCAGCCTATATTGTTCGGGCCTTTGTCGAATATCAAGTAGCTATAGTTGCTTGACTGAAAATCCGGGTCCTCAAGTCTATTCCATTGGTCTATATTCCTGAGTTTATGCCAGTACCATGCTGTTTTTATTACTATGGCTTTGTAATATAGCTTTAGATCAGGTATGGTGATGCCTCCAGCAGTATTTCTTTAGCTGAGGATATTTTTGGATATGCGAGGCCTTGTGCCTTTCCATATGAAATTTGAGATCTTTTTTTTCTATCTCTGTGAAGAACACTGTAGGGATTTTAATTGGAATTGCATTAAATCTGTATATTGCTTTTTGCAGGATTGTCATCTTCACAATGTTAATTCTGCCTATCCAGGAGCATGGGAGGTCTTTCCATTTTCTCATGTCCTCCTCAATTTCTTTTTTTTTTTTTAACATTTTATTTTATTTTATTTTTTAATTTATTTGAGAGCGACAGACACAGAGAGAAAGACAGATAGAGGGATAGAGAGAGAATGGGCGCGCCAGGGCTTCCAACCTCTGCAAACGAAATCCAGATGCGTGCGCCCCCTTGTGCATCTGGCTATCGTGGGACCTGGGGAACCGAGCCTCGAACCGGGGTCCTTAGGCTTCACAGGCAAGCGCTTAACCGCTAAGCCATCTCTCCAGCCCCTCCTCAATTTCTTTTTTGAGGGTTTTTATGTTTTCATTGTATAGATCTTTCTCTTCCTTGGTTAACGTCATTCCAAGTTATTTTATTTTTTTGTTGTTGCCATTAAAAATAGGATTATGTCCCTTATTTCTTTCTCTGTATCTTTCTCATTTGCATATAGAAAGGCTACTGATTTTTGTGCACTGATTTTGTATCCTGCTACTTTGCTGTAAATGATTTAACCAAGGAATACTCAGTCCTATGCATATTTACATTTACTTATTTTAAAGGAATATTCATTTTATTCTTCAGTAGGCTATGTTTTCACCTGAAAGCAGAAAGTTCAGTTTTCACTAGTTCTCAGAAATAAGAACAAAACCACAGGCTTATGAGAGGAAGAGTGATCTGAATTTGTAGCCAAGGAATTTATAGAAGCACTAAGTGGCTTTAAAGCTTGTAGTGATCTATACTTGCTATTGAAAATTAAAAAAAAAAAAAAAAACTACTCTAAAATCTTGTATAAGAATACATTTTCTCTTCAATAATGATGAGCACAGTGGGATTCTGATGGGGGAGAATTCCTCAGAGAGCTATATTTTACTATTAAAGAATTTCTTACAAATATCCAAATATTTTCTTCCTCCCAATATATGTGGAGTAAGCATAAATTTAAATAGATGCATCATTGGATAAGTAAAAAAAAAAAAAAAAAACAACAATAAGTACAGTGTTTTAATGTGGATTATAGGAAAATGGAGAGTCTCTTACTAAAACTGTATTTTCTGTGTGTGTTTTTGTCCAATTTTTAAACTTTGTTGATTGAGTTGTAAAAAGACTGTACAGGCCAAATAATATATTTCCTAGACTTTATGGCCTATGTAATTGTTAAAATGGATGAAGCAGATAACAAAATTTGGTTAAAAGTCAAAATGAGAAGAGTTTATAATTTAAGTGAAAATCATGGAATTAACAAAATTTAGCTGATACTCGAAACCATTAATGGAGAAGTGCGGCGAACCCCCTGACCAGCAGGAGAAGAACGACCAGCAAACGAAGATCCTTCTTGATCACACTTTATTGGAGAGCCTCTTGGTTAACAGGAAAGCTGATGGCGAGGGGCAAGGGGCGCAGGAGTGTAGCTGCTTTTATAGGGCAGAATACTATGGGGCGCCTGCTGATTGGCTGCCATAGGCTCACCCACCCACAGGAGCCATGGGATAGGCTCGGGACAAGGTGTGTCAAGCGCATGCGCAACCTCAAGCGAGGTTGGCGCCAAGGCGCTGCCTAAATAAGGAATTGTTTACCTCAAGACTGGTAGGAAGCCAGCGCCATCTTGTAATGGCGTCTGCATTAGCTCCCTACAGGGAAGAATTTTTTATAGGCTTTACTGTAATTATTGCATTTTATTTGATAGGTTTAAGATTATAAAAGGCAGCAACGTGCCTTTCTCTGGTATATATTTTTAATTTTCTATATATAATTTTATGCATGTTTATATGTGTGTGCAGGTACACATGTCTATGTGTGCTTATGGAGGTTAGATATTGAGATTGAATGTCTTCTTCAGTTGATGTGTACCTTATTTGAGACAAAGTTTCTCACTAAATCTGGAACTTACCAATTCAGCTAGAATAGCTAACCAGCCATAACTATTGAGCATCCTGTCTTTGAATCTCTAGTGCTGAAATTACAGGTGTGTACCACCACACCTGGATTTTATGTGGGTACTGGCATTCATCTGTATATGGCAAATATTTTATTCATTCAGCTATCTCCCAAGCTTACAAGCTATAAATTTGATCCCTATAAATTTCAGGTATTTAACTGAATGTCAGAAATTTTACTTTCTAAATTTCTACTGTTGTTTTTATTTGGAAAATCTAGAGTTGAACCAAAGATGTCTTGGAATAAGCTATAAAGGTATGGAGATTTAGGTCCCTAGGTAATTACAGTTATAAATCCATATAATTAGTAAAATATATCACATAAACTTCACTGAAATGAGCAACTGTAAGAATCATACAAGAAGTAATGTGGGAAGAGAAAATAAGTACAAATCGTGAGGCTTAGATGAAAGAGCATAGATTTAAGATGTAGCCCAGAAGAATGTCCTAATATTTTATGCCAAATTTCAAAACCCTGTAAAAGTTTATTACAATGCCTTCTGTTGTAGTTATCTTCTCATTTCTGGGACAAATATCCAATCAGAAGCAGCTTATAGGAGGAAAAGGGTTATTTTAGGCTTATGGAACCTAAGGGAAATTCTATCATTGTGGAAGAAGCTTGCTTAGTTCAGCATGCATCCACACCAGAGAGAGAGAATCCAATACCAGCTATCACCACACAGCAAGAACTTAAACTGCCTCTCTACATACCTAGTTAGGGCTGGACTCATGATACACCCCCAGTGACCCACTGTGGGTCCCTGGATCCTTGGGACCATGGTTCCCCAAAGGCATCAGGGCAAGCGTGGAGAGGAAGGTCTTGAGCAGCTGTGAATACAAAGGGATGTACATCCAGGAGACGACTTCAGAGAGTAGTTCCATTTATTCAGTAGGAAAATGGGTTTATAAGCAGTTGAGAGTGGGGAGAGGGTCCTAAGGGTATTGATGGGCACAAAGGTTGCTAGCCAATGCCTAAGGGAATTCATTTCAGCAAATAGGGAGTCAGGTGATCTACATAGTGTCAGGAAGAGGATCTCAGGGAGATGAGGGGTGTGAAGGCTGCTGGTTCATAAGAAGATTCCTAGGCAATTGCGCAAAAGTCATAGGGATCCAGGTGTGCAGGGCTTGGGGAGAGAGTAGCCTCCTGTAGTCTGGGGGTCCTTATCTGTGCCTGGCAGCTAAGGCCTGTCTCCTAAAGGCTCCAGCCTGTGCCTGACAATACCCAACAACTCACCCTTTGTTTTTATAATGGGGCAGTGTCATCATGAGTGAGTTCTTCATAACTTACTATAGATCCAGATATAGCTAGGTGGTTCATGAGGACCTGATTAGTATCAAACTTAGCAATATTAGTTGTTTGTTATCTGAGAAATTTGATGAGCCAGGAGGCTACAAGCAGTACGGTGCTTATAGCGAGGAGGGGCTAAGGAGCTGGAGAAGGCAAATAACTAAAGGGTTAGAGTACCAGGTTTTGGGGGTCCTCAGGCTTGTAGCGGTCAAGCAGCTCCTTGCTGAATTTCTAGAGAGTTTGACTCTTCTATTTAACAATATTTGATTCAATAACAAAAACAACATTCTTTTCCAAAGATCACACTTGTCCCACCATATTCAAGAGTAATGAACTCTACAGCTAGATGATTTTGAAGTACCACACCCATGAGAAAGTTCAATTGTCTCTGGAGAGATTCAAGGCTGTTGGTAACCAGAGGCACCCAGACACAGCATCACACCAAGGACCACCAGCTGAGGAATGAAAATCTCTCTCAGTTGGTGCACACAGAGTTTTTAGTCTGCTTTTTTTCCTCAGAGATACATCTGTGGAACAATCAAGACCGAGGAACAATAAGTGGGATAGGAAACATTTATGCAAGGAGTGGTTACTCCTTCACACCATAGGAGAGTGGGTATTGTGACACAAGTTGTCCTGGTTATGGAAATATTGAGGAGGCATTTAGCTCTGATTGGCTTGGAGCTGGACAGGTAGAGGCATAACTTGACCGGCATCAAAGAGAGTAAGGCCTGTCCTCTGCAGAGCCAGGGATGTGGCACACACTTGGAAAAACAGTTCTTTGGAACTGGGCAGGTGATAAGACAAACTTTTCTGCCCCTTTTATCTTCAAGAATCCAGTCACCCTAACTCTACCCCCTCCACCCTTATTTCTCCCTCTCATGAGAAGACACTCTTAACTGCTATTAGGGGACAAGGGGTGATGATGTCATCGTTTACTATTTCCTGCTGAATGGGGCACAAAATTGTGGCAGTTAGAGAGTCTCCCCCAGAGAACGGAACTATTCTAACAGACCCCAGAAGTGTATTGATCGAGTGCAGATAGATAGTCTTGGAAGAGAACATTGGGGAAAATAAAAGTTAATGAGAAGTGAATGCATAGCAAACAGGTCCTTCTTGTGATCAAGGGAACCAGGGTAGACAGAGATGGATTGTCTCAGAACCATCTAAGCAGGAGCTGGCTGAGATTTTCTTCCAGAACTGCTCATTGGATGGCACAGTAGTGTTTGATGTGGCCTGAATCTGTTTCCATATGGCTTATAAAACAGATGAGTTATTATCAGAGTTATCAGAAACATATCCATAACATTTAACCTTGATACCTTCATAATAGAGAGACACTGGGTGCCATTAAATGCTGTACATTTATGTTTGGTCTCAGAACTTATATATTCTAGATTTTAAAATAACACCTTCTGTCATCTCTAGTTGTTTTCCTTCATTATAGAATTAGAATCATTAGAGATGTAGAAAACATGCCTTAATATGCCATTCATATATTTAAGGTATTTTTTTATCTTTGGTTATATATTTCTCTCTGAGTGTTTTAGACCAAGCAGATAGCCAAATTTAATTAAGGATTAATTTTGGAAGTCACTAATGGCCTCCAAAGGAGACTTTAGGGACACAGAAGTAGACCTATAGTTTACCGTTGTTTTCTAACTGTTACAATGAGTCAGGACCATGATGGCAAAGTAGTTTTCCCTACTTTGGGAAGCCAGGAGGACTGATTGTTCCTCAATTGTTACTCTTCTGTTTCAGACTGTACATCAATATTTTGTTTGGTTTTCAGTATCCTCCCTGCTCAGGAAGACAGGTGACTTACCAGGGGGCCAGTCTAGAAGTGTCCCATTATCTCCAGTGGCCTCATGACCTGGAAGCACAGGGAAAAATAGTAGCCATTTTGTCTCTGATGATTCCAATTGGCTTTGGCTTTTACATAGGTGATTAACACACTTAGAAAGGAAGCTACACCAGCCTGGATGTATAAACATATAGAACATATTTGATTGCTGAAATAGATTCAGTTAAAGAATGGTACAAGAGCTTCTTAAAATTATTTTATTCAACCTTCTAAAATTGTGTTGTCCTGAGGCAGCATAAGCCATATCTGAAGCATAGAAAGTAGGCATATCTTACACTTTAAATATCTAATAGTTATAAATATAGGAAGAACCTGTTATCAGTCTTGAAAACAATACCAATTATTTTACAAACAAACTAATTAATTAAACCTAGAAAGTGTCAGAAAAGGACCAGTAAGACAATATAAATCTTAGCACCTGTGTTTGAAAACATCCTTGATTAATTCAGATACATGTGTGGGTACCAATTACCCAGAGAACATTGGAAACAAAACCAGAGCTTGAAAATATTTCTATCAGATGAGGACCATTGTTTGGGCATGGGGCTGTACCCTAAAGTAGGGAATATGTCTTAAGAGCTGAATTTGTTATAAGCACTGGAGTTGAGATGCCAGAAATGAAATAGTTACTTTACATAAAATAGAGCAGAATCTCGTCTCAGTTGAGCCAAAACAGGTAAGCTCTAATACAACCTGTGACAAGTCTGTTTGGAAAGTAAGAAACACCATTTGAAAACAAATAATTTAACTTAATATTTATTACCATTGATTTTATGGACCATAGATTGTTTTTTCAAGGTAAGATTTCCTACAGTAGAAATTTTTATTAACATAAAACAATTTTATGTTTTACCCATGACTTAAATTTGATAAACCTTAAGCAAATTATCCCTACATATTTTATATAACAAGAGAAAAAAGGTAATAGTGACTAAAATTAAATCACTTAGATCATCCTTAAGAGTTTGGCATTTAGGCTTAGCCTGAAAATTCTTTCCTATACATGCTCATCTTTATGCACATGCTTTAAATTTCTGATCCATGTACCACTCAAAAAGTATTTTCTAGCCAGGCATGATGGCACATGCCTTTAATCCCAGCACTCAGAAGGCACAGGTAGGAGGATCACCATGAGTTCAAGGCCATGCTGAGACTACGGAGTTAATTCCAGTTAAGCCTGGGCTAGAGTGAGACCCTACCTCAAAAATCCAAAAAAAAAAAAAGTATTTTCTATGTCCAACATTGAAAAATCCCTTTATAGTTCCTTCAATAAACTTATCTCACCTCATAATTAACCATCTTTATTATAAGTCTATTAAGGGAAACTACACCAAATTGATTAATTCTATTACTCACTGACAAGCAAATAGTCTAGATTAAAACAATTGTATGTCATCAATGTCTCTAACACACTTGGAAATGATATTATTAAGAGTAACTAAGGCAAATTTTGTTTCTGTCTTGTGTCAGGCTTGCCAAGCAGTCAGGTCAGTTGCCTCCTCCTTTTAAATAACAGGACATTACAATCTTTTTAAAAATAACTGGCAAATTATAAGTCACCACCTCAGAGAGAATTTGGTTGTTTTCAGCAATATTCTATGTAAGTTAAAGTTGACCTAGAATATAAACTCAGTAATTTTATTTATGATATCATGTAACAAAGTATGACAATTTTTATGTAAAATTTCAGCTCACCATAGGCTTTAGTTAAACTTGACTTTTTTCTGCTGCTTCATGGTAGCAGCAGGGCAGCAGCAGGCAGCATCTGGGCAGGGTGGGAGCTCACATGACTCACTACCTTCGTATCAGCCCTGGCTTGCTCCTGGGTTCTCACCCAGGTTCTGACCTGGTAGGCATGGAGGCAGCTGCCAAGATACTGAGCTGCCTGCTGCCCTGGATGGCACATGGTCTTCATGAGTGGAAAGGGATCTTCCCAAGTCCGGCTTCACAAAGGGAAAAGGAGTGAGGGGATCCGGGCCACTGGCACCACTGGGGCCACTGGGAAGGGAAGTGGAAACATTGTACTTGCATAGGCCAAGAAGCCATTATCTTGGCCCACCACCTGACCCAAGCTGCTTTGGAGCATTTATACAGCCAGCATGCAGTTTCACCACTGCCCTAGTGGAGAAAATTGAAAAATGAAAAGGTAATAAGGGGAAATTGCCTTCCCTAACTTTACATTTCCTAGCCAGATAAGCTATGTGGGTCCACTTGTCTGGGTCACATGGATCCCCAGAAATCATCCAGGGGGTGACCTGGAGGACTTCCTCCTAAAAGAAGCTGGCCTCTCTCTGGGAGAGCTTAATTCCCCCAACTTTCAGGAGAGCCTTTAATCTATGAATCTGTGATTCATTTTGGTGGAAGACAATATTGCTCATGATAGAAAAAGAGTGGAAACACCAAGACCAGAGGACAACATTCTTAAAGGCTGAATTTCATCACAGGGGATTCCTCAGTTGTCCAGACTCAAGCCTGTCTACAAACTTAAGGGACATGTGACCTACCCTACAGGCGTTACAGAGGTCAATGTGTTACCAGCTTTTTGTGTTGGAGAGAAATAGATAGAAGCTCTTCACCAATGCCCAACAGGCTATCACAGACCAGGGAGAGGATGGCTGGCCTTTAATCAATGCTGAAGAGAGGCCTCAGTCAAGAGATGTCAGTTTCCAGTTCATTGTGACTAGGCTCTCACGACTGCACAAACTGAAAATAAAGAAGAAAAAATAGAAACTGGACAGCCCTCAAAATGTGGAGGCAAGGCCACATGGGCAGGTATCTCCCAGTCCCTCTGGGAGAGCACTCACCTACTCTGGCACATCTCAGAGGGTCCCTATTCAGGTGCCAGCTGTTGGTCCATAGATCTTCTGGGCCATGGTTACCTGAAGGCTTCCAGGCAACTGTTGAGAAGCAGGGTCTTGAGAGGCCTTGAGCATGAAGGGATGTACACCCAGGAGATGACCTCAGAGAGTAGTTCCCTTTATTCAGTAGGGAAATGGGTTTATAAGCATTTGAGAGTGGGAAGAGTGTCCTAAGGGGATTGATGGGTTCAAAGGTTGCTAGGCAATGCCTAGGGACATTCATTCCAGCACATAGGGAGAGAGTCAGGTGATCTACATAGTGGTGGGAAGAGGATTCAGGGGAATGGGCTGTGTGAAGGCTACTGGCTGATGTGGAGTTTCCTAGGCAACTGGCCAACGGTCACAGGGCTCAAAGTGTGCTGGGCTTGGGAAGAGAGTGGTGTCCTGTAGCCCATGTGGGGTGGGTTACTTAGCCATGACTGCCAACTCAGGCCTGTTTCCTGAAGGCTGCAGCCTATGCCTGTCAGTGCCTGACAACCCACTTCTTCCCTGACAGAGCTCTGATTGCTGGAGACTTAAGTAGCAAGCTTAATGTTAATAAAAAACCCTGAGGCTATGAGGGACATGCATTTACATTTACACACCATACCTAACCACTATACCTTATGATTCTATGCAGTTAAGGTATTTAATGATTTGATTTTCCTAATACTGTCCTAGCTCAAATTAGAATGTTTCTTCCAGATATTCAATTCAGTTGTCCTCAACTCAAAATAGTTCAAGTGGAAGATTTTAGTATGCATGGTGATGAAATACCAAGATTAAATAGCAACTATATTTCAACCTATAATGCGTATTACTGATAATCTCTAGGAATGTTGAGCAGTGGTGGAAATCTATATCTCTTAGTCATCCAGAAGAGCAGAATGATAAAGAACTGACCTCCATCAGTTCACATTGTTGTTAACCTATTATATTCAGTAATTTAGGCATGTTAATAGGTATTCTTTTATGAAATTTTCAGCTGATCTTGGGATTTTCAGGAGGCATACCCCTTTTTAAGTCAAGGGTCAAGGAGCATTTAATGAGATAATGCACATTGTATTATATCTAGACCAAAAATTTTGGCTACATGAAGAAGTAATGTGAGATCCCCATTCTGTTCTTAAGTTATTCTCTACATATTGAAGTATCATTAATTATATCATGATAATACATTGCTCCTCACTTTGTCATTCAGTGAAGTTGAAGGTACAAGTAAGACAGGAAAGTGCAGGATTTTAGTCTATAGGCCCCACAAATTGATTATAAATGTGAAGAAAAAGGGGCATCCTATGAGGAAGTGTAGGTAATAAGGAAATAAGGATAGTTAGGAATAATACTTGGAATGATAGGATGGTATTCAATGACAGTATATCTGTTTAATAAATGACTTCCTTTCATTTCAGTCAAAAATAAAATATTAAAATTAACACATATTCATTATAAATGCTAAAGATTTTTTTTTTGTTATCTCCACCCTTCCAACTACTCTCTTATCTCCCTTCAGTCCACCTTTCTCTTACTTCCCTTACTCTTCCTTAGTAATTTGTCTACTATTTCCAGGTAGTTGTTTTTTCTTTTATTCATTTTGTTTTAGTTCCTTAATATATGAGACAAAACCTATCACATACTTGTCTTTCTGTATCTGGCTTACTTCAATAAGTTCCATCCACTTTATTAAACCATACATTATTTTGGTCATTTTTATGGCTATGAACATAACTTGTTTTTTCATATATGCCACATGATCTTTATGAAATCATCCATTAATGGGCATCAAGGATGATTCTGTAACTTGGCTATTGTGGAGGGTGTAATAATGAACTTAAATATGCAAACATCTCTGTGGTAAACTCAATTAAATTACTTTGGGTATATTCCAAACTATGGTATAATTATTCATAATATAATATTTTTATTTTTAGGTTTCTTTAAAAAAAACTGCTCAGTGGCTGTACTAATTTATTTCTGCAATAATAATGTATAATGGGTCCTTTCCAAATATAGCTTCATTAGCCTTGGTTGTTGATTATTTCTTCATGATAGTCATTCAGACTGGGGTAAGGTGGAGCCCACTTAACATATTCTTCTGTTCTCCCTGTCATTAGACTTTAGGGATCATAAGTTATTCTAAATTCATGGAAGCCCCCCAAAATAATCATGGTAAAAACATTCTTTTGCAACCCCAATGCAAAAATAAAAAAAGTATTCCTACTTAGAGGGAAAATTGGTTTGGTACATTAAGTGAAATTAATATAAATTTAAATTTTACATGTAAGTGTTAGTTGTCACTCAACTCTTTTAAAGGTTTATATGAGGGCTGCAAAAATGACTTAGAAGTTAAAGAACTTGCCTTCAAAGTTAAGGACCCCAGTTCAATTCCCCAGTACCTACATGAGCTAGATATATATATATACATACATACATACATATTCAAAGAAGACCACAGGACTGTATTTTTCTTGGAATGTCCCTGGAAGTCCCTGTGACTGAACAGTTTAATAGAATAAAATACCCAAAGGCATTTCTTTCAAATAGAAGGAAAGGGCAGCACAGAAGTAACTATTCAGATTTGTCCTTCTTTTCTTATGGCTTAAAGTCTTCTCTGTTACTGCTTTGACCTCCTCTGTCTTCTCTTCCATTATCCTGGGCACCAAAGCCACCTTCATCTTTTGTCCAAAGTCACTTTCAATTTGTTACCATAAATTTTACTTTCTACCATGGTGTCATTGGAAGTTTCAGCATCCTCCTCGATTTTGAAGTATACAAAACCATACCCTTTTGAGGACCTAATTTCTCCAGTTAGTGACTATTTTTACATGAAAGAAGCTTCAAATGATTCATTTAAGGTCTTTTTATTGGTTTTCTGAGACAGACCTATTACAGAGTTTCAGATAGCTGGCTTCTTGCATTAAACAATCCTCTGGGCCCTTGTAACTCTAGCATGATTGCTCTGCTCTAAATTTTCCTTTTATTCCAGGAGATTTAAGCTTCTTTAGCACCTTCAAATGAACCAAATTCTATGAATGCATACCCTTTAGATTTGCCATTTGGGTTCTGGGGCACTTTGATAAAAGTTGCCTTCTCAAATACTTTCTGAAGATTCTCTTCTATTGCACCGTAGGAAAGGTTACTTAAAACCAAAGTTTTTGATTCACAACTCCAAGTGCTATTTCTTTGCATCTCTCTCTTGCCTTTGACCTTTTTGTCCATAGTAGTGAAGGGAAATAGATCGCCTGTCGGTTTTTGTCCCTTACTTTTTTTCAAAGGTTTTCTCTTCATCAGCTTCAGTCTTAAATTCAATAAAAGTGATCCTTTTACTCTTCCCATCCTGGCTGACTAATGTGATCTCTATGGCATCATCAAACTCTTCTTTCAATTCAACCTGAATGACGTTGAAAGAGAGTTTTTATTCTCACAACTATTCCTGCAAGCTAACTTTCTTACTCCTTTTCAGATTTTCTAGTCCAATTTTATTGCCAAATAATATTAAGCCAGTGAGTCCAAGGTTTTTATAGGTTCTCAGCAAATTCAACATAACCAAAATTCTTATTTGTACCTTTTCTGACATCCAAAACAACAAGAGAGTATTAGCAAAAAGTTTATTGATAATTGCTATTAATGTAGGGACAGCTTTCTGTTCCTTGGCTTCTGGAGAAACTTTCTATTTGGTAATTGCTTTCTTTCATTTTCTAAATCTTTTTAAAAATTTTTGTTTATTTATTTGAGATAAAGATAGAATGAGGGAGATATATAGAGAGAAGTAGAGAGAGAGAATTGGGTATACCAGGGCCCTTAGCAACTGCAAACAAGCTCCAGACACATGCTCCACCTTGTGCATCTGGTGTACATGGGTCCTGGAATTGAACCTGGGTCCTTTGGCTTAACAAGCAAGTGCTTTAACCACGAAGCCATGTCTCTAGCCCCTTATTTAATTTTCTAGTTGAGTTGCTTAATTAATAGACTCTACTTCTTCTTTAACTTGTCTTCTTCTTCCTCTTCAACTATGTTTTTGCCTTTCAAAGAAACCTCATCTATAGGAATTTTGTTTCCTTGGGCAACTGCGGTCACAGTAGTTTCTCCTGTGGGGACACTTTCTTCTTAATCATCATCTTCCTCATCCATATCCTGAGGCAGGAGCAGTAGGTACTGGCTTAAATTCATCTTCATCTCTCTCCTCATTATTTCTGTCTTTTTCATCCTCATCCCCATCCTCATCCTCATCATTGTTTTACATCTTGACATTCTTGCTTACATTCTTCACCAGGCTGGAGTAATAGTCTTCTCTTTACAAGGAGTTTCTACCAAGGATTTACATTTGTGTCTCCTTTCTTATGAGTTGTTGTCATTGCCTTGGCTAGTGTAACTGCTTTTGTGTCTGGTGTAACTACCACCTTTATGCCTGGGGTGATATATTTCTTCATAGAAGGTGTGGTAATTACCTGCTTTAATGTTTGAGAAACCACTACTCCTTTGTTGTTTTGGGCTTCTTGTCCCTTTTCTGACTGATAAAAACTTATTTTGCACTCCTATCAACTTCATCTTCTGATTCTATATCTTCACAATCTTATTCCACCTTCTTTGGGGAAATATCTATTTGTGTTGCATTGTCTTGATGTTTATCAGTCTTTGTAATTTCACCATGATGTCAGATTATGACAATTGAATGTTTGGTGAGTGAGTATTGCAGATTAACCAAGAGGTATACTGGTGGCAGCCATGAATATTGAGAACCAGAGCACGTAGAACTGATTGTTAGTTAAAGCTACCCTCTGAAGTGAAGAAAGCTCAATTTTCCTTTTGTTATTAAAATTATTAATTTCTTTAGATATCCTGAATATTAATTCTCTGGGAGATGAATGGATATCCTTGTGGTTTGCATATGAAATGATCCATAAAGACTTATTAAAGTACTTAATCTCCAGCTGTTTGCATTGTTCGGAAAGGTTGTGGCACCCTTCCAAGGTGGAGCATTGCTGGAGGAAGTATGTTCATTAGGGGTGGGCACAGTCCCCCTTCCCTCTAAGTCCTCCCACCTGATGTGTTACTTGATTTTGGTTTCCTGTCCCTGTCTTCCTTCCCCCACCATAATGGACTTCCCCTTGAAATTGCAAGCTAAAAATAAAACATTTATTGTGTACATTGCTTCTTTTTGGGTGATTAGTCCAAGCAACAGGAAAGTAAACTAGTAGAGATGTCAAGGATTGTTTTTTTGCCATTCTGTAGGTTGTTATGTTAATTCTGAGAGTGATTTCCTTCATTGTGGCAAATCTTTTTAATTTGTGGCAATCCTAAAGGTCCAATCTTGCTTTTATTTCCTGAGGTACTATTGCCCTATTGAGAACATAGATCATTTGATCAATAACTTGAAATGTTTCCTTTTGTAGTTTCCTTGTATTACCTCTTAAATTCTTTGATCATTTTTGAGAGAATTTTAGTATAGGATAAGAGATAAAGATCTGTTTCATTTTCCTATATGCAAATACTTCTACCAGTTTTCAGAGGCAATTTTTTTCTTTTATTAAATTTACTTTTTAGAGAGAAAGGATGAAGGATAGAAGAAAATGAGAATAGTCACTCTGGGACATGTAACCACTGCAAAGAACTCTAGATACATGTGCCACCTTTTGTATCTAGATTAACATGGGTATTGGGGAATCAAATCCTAACTGGCAGCTTTACAAACAAGTGAGGCTGTGGCTTCTAAAACAAATATCTCTGACACTTTTCTTCAATATCAGTTCAATATGGCTGTGTGGGTTTATCTCCGGGTTCTCTATACTATTCCAATGTTCTAAAAGTGTGTTGCTAAGTTCCATAGAATGGAGTAACATTTGATTAGGATGCATTGAAATTCTTATGCACATACCCTTATTATGTGACTATTTATGTACATGATATTTGACATTTGGCCCCAGGCACCAAGAGATCTTCTTATTACAAGTTTTAAGAATCCAAGAAGTAGGGAAAACAAAACCAAATATTGGATGTAGAACACTCTAAAGCAAAAGGCATATACTGTAGCAACAAACTCATTTATACTAACTATTCTTACTTTTTCACTTCTTCCTGACCAGTTGTCGGTTAAGAAACAGTATTGTAAATGGGAAGATGTTTCAGATGTTATTGTATATTTAGAGCCTGTACTATTGTGATGTCGAACTAAAGGATGTATGATTTGAAGTTGGGAAAACTCAAGGGAGTTTAAATTACTGACATGGTGATAGGCTTTAGGTACTGAACTGCTATTGTAAAGCAGATTACTACTATTAAGGATAGCCCAAGTACTTTACATTAAAATCATGAAGGGTAAATTCCACCTAGAAAAGACTGAGTGATTGAAATTCAAACTCTTTTGAAAAGAGATGCCTGAAAGAAAAACCTGTTTTTCAAGGTCAAGATTTATTTCTTCCCTGGATTAACAAAATGACTGTCAGTATGCACCTGTTATTGATTGTGGAAGCATGAAAAATGCATGGAAATGGGTCATAAATTACACTGTTCAAGGAGCTGCTGAAATGTGGGGAAGCAAGGTGAGGTCCTTTATTTTAGATCAGTGAGACAATTGTAAGATGGACTGTGATTTGCAATGGAGACTTGAAGATATTTTAGATATACCAAGACTGTGAAAATGTTATCATGGATTGCTGTTGGCTTGGAAGGAAGTTTTCCCTGTCTACTCAGTCCAGCTAGAGTGATGGAAATTAAATCTGGAAGCTGTCATCACTGGTTATTGCTGTCGGACTTTAACTCCAGATGTCTGATATTTACCTGATGGTTATTGATTTTGCAGTGGTCTAGTCTTCCCTTGTAATGCCATATAGCACTGTAAATGTTGATACTGTGCCATTATATGTTGGAGGTATATAACTTGTTTTGATTTTACAGGACTCACAGTTAAGGGACAGTTTTAATTGGTAGAAACTGTGGGGACCTTTGAAGCTTGACTTAATACAATATTTACCGTGAAATATTCATGAGTGTATTGGGGGCCAGGGGCAGAATGTGGTCGTTTGAATGTATGTCCCCACAGACTCAGGTGTCTTATTAAAATTGAGTTTGAATCTTCAGTCCCTAGCAGGCAGACTCCTGTTACAGAGAGCAAACCACTGAGGGTGGATCTGAGTTATGCAGAGAAGTTTGATCTCTGGGATTCCTGCTTGTTGCCAGTTCATGCTTGTAGCTTTTTGAGGTTTGCCAGCTGGTGGTGTTTTCTCTCTGCTTGGAGTTATGAAAGGAAACCAGCTTCTTCCACAATTGATGGAACTTCTGTTCCATTAATGTATGTATCCTTTAAGCTTGAAATAAATCCCTTCCTCCCATGAAACTCTGGTTATATATTTGTCCCAGCATCATGGAACTGTCTACTACAGCTATGTATAAGAAAATGTTTCTGTGTATCCAACATGGAGTGAAAAATTGCTAGTTCCCATAGTTTACAGTTTGATCAGTGCCAATAAAACTTCTTCATGTTGTTTCATTGAAACTACCTCTATCTTAAATTATTTTTTTAGGAAATAATTTAATTAAGAAGAGCTTTCTGGGTCAAGTGGCTAAGATAGTATTATAGAAAAAGGACTACAATTATAATACCTACAAGTGTTTAAAGCAATCCTAGGGTATGCATTAGGGACTAAGTCTGCACCTGATGCTTTAAAAATGTATTTATTGGAGATCTTAAGTACAGAATGATACTTTGGAATTCTAGATTAGAAGGAAAGAATAGAATAAGGTATTGTCAGGGAAGAAAGGCATTATAGGAATGTATTTTTATTTTACTTAAAATCAGAAATATTTATGCATTGCAGAAATTTGGGTAAGCAAGTTACTGGATAAGGTTTCAGATATATTCTCTGGTACTACTAGAAATACTAAATTTGAAATTATGAAAATAAATAAGTACGTTTATATTTCTACATTGTTCTACAACTTATTTCCTTTCTGTACATACTTGTTTTAGAGTTTCATACTTTCTAATATAGTAGTTTATCCATTGGTTTATTTTAGTTTTTTTTTCAGTATTTTCTTACTAGCAGCATGTGTATACTAGAAAGCAATTATTTTCAAGGTTGTATTCTTAATGACAAAATACTGCCTATCAATAATAAGTACTTAATAAAAATTGTTATAAGCATAATTCATGTAGTTATGGGAAACAGGTCTAATAATTAAATAAGAATGTAACACAGTGTTATGAAGAAAGACAAGTTTAATAAGCAAGACTGGTGATCTCAGTTGTAGTTTCTTATATTTCAGTCCATTGGAGCAACACTGAGTTCCTGACAACTGCTGGGTGACAATTTTTCTTACCTTCTTTCAGCTTTCATGGGTCATAGGGCTTGACCAAATATGAAGTCTGTTTTTTACATTCAACTCCAACTAATGTATACCACATCCTCATATTTTAATATTTTGTAATTATCTCATTAAATATTTCATGATTTGGTTTCTGTATATCTTATGCAGTACTTAATTGGAAAGTAAAGGGAATACATGTTATTAAGGTACGTTTTAAATACCTTAATCCAATTAAAATAAAAACATGTTATGAGTACAATTGTTTTCTCATATATTTAGAATTTCAAAAGATTCTCATTCTTTTAGCTACAATGAAGATTACATCCAGATTCTCACATAAGATAGGTAAGAACTATGCCATTGAACTATATTCCCAGCCCACATATATATATATTCCTTTATATTTATGGTACTCAGGTACTACATATGGTATTCAAGCACTCTGCTACATTGCTAAATCTCCAGCCATTGAAACATCTCTATAACACACTCCAAGACTTAGGAACTATTAGAGAAGAGGTGATAGAAAGCATTTAAAAACCAAAAGATGGAGACAAGTGCTTTGGAATGCTCTTTTCCATAAATAAGTTGCTGACCTCACAAGATCCACATAATATGAGGGCAAAAAAATGATACCATCAAAATAGAAGAGAATTAATTAGAAAGCAGAAGGGTAACATGGAGATGGGATAGAAGAGAGAACAGGAGGGTATTGGGAAGTGAATACCTCCTTGGTGATATATATATATATATATATATATATATATATATATATATATATAAGATATATATATATATTAGATATATATATATATATATATATATATATATATATATCTTAGATCAAACATACTTAGATCAAACACTATAAAAATTTATTTTTTTAATTTTTTTAAATTTATTTGAGAGAGAGAGAAAGAAAGATAAGAGAATGGGAACTCCATTGAATCCAGCTACTGCAAATGAACTCTTGACGCATGGGCGACCTTGTGCATCTGGCTTACATGGGACCTGGGGAATCAAACCTGGGTCCTTTGGCTTTGCAAGCAGATGCCTTAAACATTAGCCCATCCTTCTAGCCCCTACAGTTTTATTTTTGAAAGAAGATCTTGTTATGTTTCCCTGGTGTGCTTTGAACTGGTGATCCTCCAGCCTGCAATCCCACTGAGGATTTTCTCCAAAAGAATGGGGCAGGCATTAGGGAAAAGAGGGTACCAACACATGATAAATCCATATGAAATATGTTAATAATAATAATAAGCATAACAAAGAAAATTGAATGGGAAAAATAATTTATCCTAAGTATACATATATGTTGTTTCATATTGAAAGGAATATTCTACCTAAAATATTTAAATGTTTTCTTGGGATATATGGAGAATTTCCCCAATTCATAATCATCAATTTTCTTTGATTTAGCTTTTAATTATTTCTGCCTTAAGTTTGAGATGGGGTGTATTAAAAAAGATTTTTTTTGTACTAAGTTACTACAATAAAGTGAAAGCAGCACTAAAAAATAATGTGGTCTGAAACCAAAAAAGCAAAAGAAATCAAAATGGTAATAAAATCTCCAAGATATAGACTGAAAAGAACTAATAATTTTGTAAAGATATAAAATTAACCATGCTATTCTAAATTAGAGAAGAAAAAATGCAGACAACTTGCTGTTTTTGTATGATGCTGAAAATTTGGCATTGACATGTAAATAAGATATAATATTTGATACCTATAGCTAAGGTCAAACAGAGATGTGTTTAAATTTGCATTTTTATTTGCAGAACAGATACATGATCAACAATATTATAGTATTTTGTAAAACTTCCCTTTTTAAGTAGAACCTTTAGTGAATTATTCATATTTTCTACCTATTATGGAATATTATTATAACAAGTAGGAATCTGTGATGGACAATTTTATGTATCAAGTTGGCTGAGCTATGATGAAAAACTAGACTGCATGTCCTTGTAGCTATAGTTTGTAGATGCAGTTAATATTTATAGTGAGTATATTACTGTCCATAGTGCAGATAGGTGTCATCTAATCAAGAAGACTTAAGAGCAAATATTTTACCAGAAGGAATTTTGCCTTCAGAATAAAATGAAGAGATTCTAGCTATTGGACTTACCAATGGCATGTCAACTTTTACCTGAATGTTTAGTAGGCCAGGTGTTGTATGATACTTTCCTCCATGTAAAACATTGCTGGGATTAATGTCAACAATATATACAGTTTAATGGATTAAGGAATGTATTTCCCACTTATAGATCCAAGAGGAAGTTCTATCAGTGGTGGAAGAAGCTGCTTCCATACATGTAAGCAGAGAAAAACCATCACCAGCCAGCAAACACCAAAAGAAGCAAGCACAAAACTGGCAGAAAAATATCAGAAAACCTGTCAGAACTCAGGCATTCTGAATGTCTTTGGGCTGGAAATAAGATTTGCCCCAAACATACCTTAGATCTGGACACCAGGAGCCACAACCAGGGAAAAATCCTCCAGCCAGGGGCTGAAGATCCATGTTACAAACTTAATAAAACATCTGCATCTATGAGGGACACACATTCAAACAACCACAGCAACCTTCATTAGAAACAGCTATGACCACATACATACAAGAGACACTCCAATTTGGGCCTAGTGGTATTTCAACATAGAAGGAGGGGATTGAAGAGTGCCATAAGATCCTCCCCCAAGAGCTCAGCTGCCCTCTTGTGCCATGGCTCTATGTACTGATACACTTAGTTCCTTGCTATCTAGAGATAGAGTACTTAATGGTAGTATGATCAAGGAACCAAAGACTCCATCTAGGGATCTAAGTGTTGGTCATAAATTATGCTAGAGTGAGAGGTTTCAATGATACAGTTCTCTGGGATCATCTAAGATCCTGTAACTAACCCTTCACATTTTGTTTTTGAGGAAGCCCAATAAACTCATTGGTTCATTAAGTTGAACTTCAGTGAACCATACTTTAGACTGTTGTTGTCATCCTACCATTGTCAAGAAGTAGACACCTATATAATCATAGGAAAAGTTTCAAATTACACTAGTTAACTCTAGATTTTGTTGGCAATAGCATATATAATAAGACTATTCCTTTAAATTTCTCTCTAAACATATGGTATATTGTGAAAGCAAGGAATACACATGTGTTACATATATGCATTTATAATCTCTTTACAGACATATGCTTTTAATTTAATTTTAGAAAATAACCTCATTAAACATGACTGTGTATTATATAATATGCTATGAACTTAGGATGTAGTGATGATGAATGAAACTACAATTTCCATGGATATAGTAGACAGCCTTAGGTTTCTGAGATGAACTTGCAA
This sequence comes from Jaculus jaculus, assembly GCF_020740685.1. Lineage (NCBI taxonomy): Eukaryota > Metazoa > Chordata > Mammalia > Rodentia > Dipodidae > Jaculus > Jaculus jaculus. Next base: position 85,338,369 of record NC_059125.1, on the reverse strand, counting down.
ATCAAGCACAGTTATGAAAGAAGTGACTTTTATTGAAGCTTGCAGATTCAGGGGAAGTTCCATAATGGCAGAAGAAACTGGCCTGCTTTCACAGGTTCAAGCAGAGAGAGAGAGAAACCACAAGCCAAATCCCTAAAACCACACAACAAATAAGCACACTTCAGGAATTCCAGACACTTTGCATATCTGTAGATTGGAATTTCAAAAACTTAGGGCTGGACCCTAAGATCGGCCCAGAGACAAATCCAAGTAGTTTCAAGAAACTCCTGAATCTATTGGCGGGCACCTATTCAAACTTCCACATTGGACATATAGAAAGAAACAGTCTAACAATGTGAAATTAAAATTAACATAGTAGCTGAAAGAGAAGAATTTTGTTTATATTTCCTTTAAAATAAATTTGTTTAGTTACTTGTCAAAGCATTTCAGAGCCCTAGTCAATATTTTTTTGAGTGATTTTAAGTTTTTGTTTATAGATCTTTCAATTCATTGGTTAACATTATTCCAAGGTATTTTATTTCATTTTTTGTTGCTATTGAAAATGGGACCATGTCGCTTATTTCTTTATCTGTATCTTTGTCATTTGCATATAGAAAACCTACAGATTTTTGTGCATTGATTTTGTTACCTGCTACTTGGGTATAGGAGTTAATCACCTTCAGGAGTTTTGGGACAGAGTCTCTCGGGTCTCTTACATACAAAATCATGTCATCAGCGAATAGGGATAACTTAAATTCTTCCTTTCCAAGTTGTGTCCCTTTTATTTCCTTCTTCTGTCTTATTGCTTGAGCTAGGGCTTCCAGTACTATATTGAAAAGAAGAGGTGAGAGTGGATAACCCTGTCTTGCTTCCAAACTTAATGGGAATTCCTCCAGTCTCTCTCCATTAAGTGTTATTTGGGCCTTAGGAGATTTGTATATTGCCTTTATTATGTTAAGATATGAACCAATGATGCTAATTCTCTCCAATATTTTGATCATGAAGTGATGTTGTATCTTGTCAAAGGCCTTTTCTGCAGCTATCGAAATGATCATGTGGTTTTTATGTTTAACATTGTTTATGTTGTACATAACATTGACAGATTTCCATATGTTGAACCACTCCTGTGTTGCTGGGATAAATCCCACTTGGCAAGGTGGATAATGCTTTTGATGTGTTGTTGGATTCGGTTTGCGAGTATTTTGTTCAGGATCTTTGCATCTATGTTCATTAGGGAAATAGGCCAGTAGTTTTCTTTTCTTGTGGCATCTCTGCCTGGTTTTGGGATTAGGGTGATACTAGCTTCATAGAAGGAGTTGGGTAGCTTTCCCTGTTCTTCAATTGTGTGGCACAGTTTTAGGAAGATTGGTTTGAGTTCTTCCATGAAGGTTTGATAAAATTCAGCTGGGAATCCATCTGGTCCTGGACTCTTCCTTTGGGGGAGGTTTTTTATTATTTTTTCAGTCTCCATGAGTTTGATGGGTTCATTGAGGTGATGAATCTGCTCTGACTTTAGCTTTAGTAGATGATATGCATCCAGGAATTTGTCCATCTCCTCCACATTTTCCAGTTTTGTGGAGTAGAGGTGTATTGAAATACGTCCTGATGATTCTCCCAATTTCACTTATGTCTGTTGTGATCTTTCCTTTTTCATTATGAATTTTGTTAATTTGTATCCTCTCCTTTTTTTGCTTGATCAAATTGGCCAGAGATTTGTCAATCTTGTTTATGTTTTCAAAGAAGCAGCTCTTTGTTTTGTCAATGCCTTAATTGTTTCCTTGGTTTCCAATTCATTAATTTCTGCTCTGATTTTAATTATTTCTTTCCTTCTGGAGCTCTTTGGGTTGGATTTTTCTTGTTTTTCCAGTGCCTTTAGGTGGATGGCTAGGCTATTGATTTGGGATCTTTCTGTCTTTTTTATGAAGGCATTGAGTGCTATGAATTTTCCCTTGAGGACTGCCTTCATTGTGTCCCATAACTTTTGGTATGATGTGTTATCATTGTCATTCAATGCCAGGAATTTTGCAATTTCATTTTTTATTTCATCCACTATCCATTTATTGTTGAAGAGTGTGCTGTTCAGTTTCCAGGTGCCGTTGGGATTCTTGGTGGGTCTTTTGTTGTTGATTTCTAGCAATATTACATGTGATCTGATATCATGCAGGGAATTATGTCAATTTTCCTAAATATGTGGAGGCAGTCTTTGTGACCCAGTATATGGTCTATTTTAGAGAATGTTCCATGGGCTGCTGAGAGGAATGTGCACTCTGTGCATTTGGGATGGATAGTTCTGTAGATGTCCGTTAGGTCTAAGTGTTCTATGGTTTTGTTGAGCTCTCTTACTTCTCTGTTGAGTTTCTGTTTGGATGATCTGTCTATTACTGATAATGGTGTGTTGAAGTCCCCAACTATGATGGTGTTGGTAGTTATTTCTGTTTTATTGTCAAGTAGGTTTTGTTTTATGAACTGTGGTGCCCCTATGTTTGGTGCATACAGATTTATGATTGTAATATCCTCTTGATGGATTGTTCCTTTGATAAGTAGGAAGTAGCCTTCTGTCTTTTTTGATTATTTTTGGTTTGAAGTCAATTTTATCCGATATTAATATAGCTACACCTGCTTGTTTCTTATTCCTATTTTCTTGGAATATTGTTTTCCACTCTTTCACCCTGAGGAGGTTTCTGTCTTTAGTGGTAAGGTGGGTTTCTTGAAGGCAGCAGATTGAGGGGTCTAATTTTTGGATCTACCCTGTTAGCTTGTGTCTCTTGATGGGTGAATTAAGGCCATTAATATTTAGGGTAATGACTGTGAGGTTTGATTTGATTCCTGCCATGTTGTGTTGGTAGAGGTGTGTTGGTGTTTTCATGGAATTTGAAATATTTTGTGTCTACTCTGAGTTTGGTTGTTGTGGTCTGCTTCTTGTAGGCATTTGTGTTTGGTTATTTGTTTCTTCTCTGTGGAGAATTTCCTGGAATACTTTCTGTAGGTTTGGTTTTGTGTTCATATAATTGTAAAGCTGAGTTTTGTCATGGAAAGCTTTTCTTTCACCATCTATTATGAGGAAGACTTTTGCCGGGTAGAGTAGTTTGGGTTGGAATCCATAGGTTCTTAGAGTTTGGAGAGTTTCATTCCAGGTCCTTCTAACTTTCAAGGTTTCCATTGAGAAGTCTGAAGTAATTCTGATTGGGTTTCCTTTGAAAGTGGTATGCTGTTTTTCCTAGCTGCTTTTAGGATTTTTCTCTTTGGTGTCAATGTTTAGAGTCTTAATGATAATATGTCTTGGGGAGTTTCTCCTTTGGTCCAGTCTGTTTGGAGTTCTGCTTACTTCTTTTATCTTGACAGGCCTTTCTTTTAAGAGACTGGGGAAGTTTTCTTCAATTATTTTGTTAAATATGTTCTCCATGCCTTTGGTCTGAAATTCTTCTCCTTCTGGTTTTCCAATGATTCTGATATTAGGACGTTGAAGTGTATCCCACAATTCCCTCATGTTCTGTTCACAGGAACTTTTGAACTTACTGAAGTTTTTGAACTCTCGAACTGTTTCTTCCATCCTGTCTTCCAGATCAAAGTTTCTATCCTCCACTTCGCTGACTCTATTCTTTAGACTCCTCTAGAGAGTTTTGGACTTGTTCAACTAAGTTTGCATTTTCTACTACTTTCCTATGTATCACTTCCATCACTCGGCCCAGCTGCCTTTTCACCTCATTTTCTGATTTTCTTGATGATTCTTGGAATTCATCCTTGCATTTCTTTATGTTTTCATTTAGTGTGGTCAGCTGATTTTTAAGGTCCTCTTTTTTTCACTCTCCCTCAACTCTCTTAGCTTGTTTTGAATTCCTTCCAATATCTTACATATTGCTCTAGCTTAGTGATGGTAGCATCCACATGATTATCAGTCATTTGTTGCTTTCCTGCAAGTTCTAGCAGTAAGTTGGTCAGGGTTGCATTGCTCATAGCTTCCACTTGATGTTCTGATCCTAAAAACTTCTATGTTTTTGCTAGATATAATCCTTGTTGGACTGGGTGATCTATCTGAATTTTCTTGCATTTTATTTTTCATGTTATTTCTTTTGCACTGTGGTCTACCCATGACAGTGTATGTGCAGGTAGGTGGGTGGACCAGCCTGGGCTCTAGCTCAATAATACTCCTAGGCAGCCTGGGGAATTTGACAAACAGCCTGGGGTTTGGCTCTCTCTTGCCAAAGCCGCCTATCTACTGCCGGACAGGGGCGCCAACCTTGCCTGAATTCTCACCCAGTAATGCACCAAAGCTGCCCACCTTAGAGCTTGGAAGGGGACTGAGGTAGCAAGCCCTGAATCTGCCCAAACTCTGGCTGGAAACACTGGGACTTGCAAAGTGTCTGCACTCTCCCGCCACAGGGGAGTGGGGGATGGGCAGGGCAGACAGGTAGGGGATGGCCCCTGAGCTGGTGCTAGTGACTCAGTGTGTGCTTGTGTGGCCCTTGCTGTGGGACTGGGCCTGCTGCACGTGCAATTATATTGCCGAAGCAGCTGCTGCTTGCACAGGATGGGGCACAGCGGAGGCTGACCAGAGGGCATGTGATCGGAGAACAGCAGCTGGGGGTCTGGCAGCCGCCTGCTCCCAGCCGTGGTCGTTACCACGGGTGTACAGACCGGGCACAGCGCGGCAGGCCAGTGTGTGCGATCAGAGCACAACAGCAGAGGTCCCCGTGTGTGTGGAGATCCCCATGAGTATGCAAACGGAGCACAGCAGTGAAGGGCCCCACAGGTGTGTGATCAGAGCACAGCACAGCAGGCTGGCAGGCACGCAATCGGAGCACAGCCACTTGGGGCGCGGGGTGCAGCGGCTGTATGGCGGGATAGACTACCCACCCAAGAGGAGATCTGTGATTCCCTGTTTTTCCCCACTCTGTGCCCTCCCACTGGCAAGAAGACCTGATAACCCTTAATTTCTTGCCTTTCTTTCCCCCCCCCCCCCCGGTATTTGCGGGCTGTGCTCACCTTCCCTGCAAGCTGTGCTCACCTTCCCTTCCATCCTTCTTCCCCTTCTTCCTTCCCTTCCTTTCTTCCTTCCAGAATACTAGTAATTTCTTATATAATTTTTATAATTCTTTAAATTTTTAAATATTTTCCATTTAAGTATAGGATTACTTAAAAAAGCATATACTCGTAACTTCCTTTTGAGGACATTGTAGCACACAGTAAAATCTCTCAGATGGTATCCTGTGTTTCATTTATTTGTTGACTAAATGTTTCCTGTGAGGTCCACATTGCTGGGACAATGTATCCAACCAGACATATCTAGGATAAGTTACATTAATGGTAGGAGAAGCTGGCTCACTACATCATATATTAGCATCATATAGAGAGAAAAGACAATACCAGAAAGTACCAACCACCAGAGTGCAAACTTCTCTGAACACACCTAACATGGATGTACTGCAGAACTGCCCCAAACACAGTGAGGGCTGTACTATAGGATCCATCTTTAATGATATGCCCCCTTCAAGCAGGGATCTGACTCCTAGGGACTCAACTGGGAGTTAAAAAAAAAACAACTGAGTCTATGGGGCCATACATTCAAGCTGTCATGTTAAAACTCCCACATTCTGCCTCAGACCCCATTGACTCATGAGCTTATAACAAAATAAATTACTTTCAGACCAACTTCAAAGTTCTCCATAACCTTTACCAACTTTAAGGTTATTCAAAATCCTAAGTCTCATCTGAGATGCAATACTGTCTCTGAACTGTGAGTCTTATAAAAGCTAAATACACTACATACTTCCAACACATAATGAAACAGAGTAAACATTTCCATTGCAAAAACTAATAATGAGGAGAAACTTGATCAACACAGGAACAGTAACCATCAGGTAAATATGAAACTCCTGAATTTCAAGCCCAACATCCATAATCAGTGACAATAGTCTGTGTATTTCTAATTCTATCCCTCCATCTGGGCTGAGTAGCCTGGGAAAAACTTCCATCCTCAGCCAACAGCATTCCATGGTATCCTTTGCACAATTCTGTTATATCCATAACTTATTCAGCAACTTATTCCACTGCAAATGATAGTTCATCTTCACAGCTCCGTACACAAGTATTTTTGGTCTTCAACAATTGTTTTATTTCAACCCTGCTTCACACTCTGCATTTCAATAGAGGCTTCTGGAACTTCAAACAATGTTCTCATTGGTTATACCCTGGTTCACATGCTGTATTTCAGCAACACTTCTTGCCACCTTGTGTATTTCATGACCCAAGTCTGTGGATTTTTTCATTCTTTTAAAGCCATTATCAGGTGTGATCAGGCACAGAAATTTTATAAATCAGGAGGGATAAATTTTGATCTTGAAGAACAGCATACTTCTTTAGAATTTTTCCTTTAATTCATCTTCTTTCAAAAGAATTTTCATTCCTAGTACTGAGCATTTCCTGAGAATATTCCACTCTCATGCATATTTTCCATAGTTTCAACGCAAAACAGTTGGCCCACCCTCAGTGGTGGTAATCTCTTTAACAATTGTGGTTCTCATATCCTAAGGCCAGTAACTTTATATTTAGTTGAAATTTTCCTGTGAAAAACTGTACATCTTTCATCTCTTACTGTTCTATACATTCTACCAGGTTCACCAATTCATTATTTTAAGTTCAACCTTGCTCAATTTATTAGGGCTTGGGCAAAAGAACATGTTCAGCCCCTCAACCAGTAGCTCAGTCCAAAAAAAAGTGCTCTCCTGTCTCTCATCCCCTTTGCATGCTCACAAGACAATCCTTCACTGTATACAATTATTTATGCTTTTAGCATCTTCAAACTCTCACCAGAATAGCCCATGAAATTTAGTTAACCAATTTGTAAGGATTTTGCAGCCCCTAGTACCAACTCCATCCACATTCTTCCAGCAGACAAGTTCCAAAAGACCAAAATCCACACAAGATTCATGGCGGCAACAGACCAACTGCTACTAATTTATGGTTGTAATCAGCTCCATGTTTCTGGACAAACATCAAACAAAACACAGTTTATAGGAAGAAAGAGAATTATCTCAGCATTTTAGCATCCAGGGAAAGTTCCATCAAGGATGGAAGCAGCTGGAACACTCCATCATATACCAATATAGGAAACAGAAAAGAAACAAAGAAAGAAGAAGGAGAAGGAGGAGGAGGAGGAGGAGGAGGAGGAGGAGGAGGAGGAGGAGGAGGAGGAGGAGGAGGAGGAGGAGGAGGAGGAGGAGGAGGAGGAGGAAGAGAAGAAGAAGAAACAGCAAACATGAATCATCTGTGCTGAACCCAGTCATGATAGACTAAAGATATGACCCAAACACACCTTAGGGCTGGATTATAGGTTCCACCTCCATTGACATGGCTTCTTGTATCAGGGATCAAGTAGGATGTTCAGTCAAAAATGAATGAGTCCTATGTGGACACATATACAAACTATCACATTCAAACTACCATATTCCTCGTTTATTTGAACATTTTTAAAAATGATATTTTCCAAATATGTTAATACCTGGAGACTTAATTTTCTTGAAAATAATTTGTGAATAACTAAAGCTTATTATCATCAAAAATCACACAAATAAGTAATGTCATTTTACATAATAACAAAAATAATTTAATTCCTATTGGGAAATTGTTTTAAAAGTTATTTATAATTGGTTAATTAGTAGATTTTCATTAAAACTAGAAGTTTCCTAGCAGTGTAGTTACAATTAAACAAAACACTTGGATGCTTTGGCTTTAGTTACAACCCTAATTAAATTAAAACCCTTAAAAATTTTAATTTTTGAACATGTCTTGAAAGGCCCAAGAATTCAGAAGCCCAGAAATACTCCAGGCTTTACTCTCTGTTGGAAGCAAGTAAAGAATCCCTCTTCTCATTATATCAGAGCCCGCTCCTAATATAAAACTAGGTAAAAAGGGCATGAGATAGCCCTCAAGGATGGGAAATGAATAATAAAGTGAACCACTTATTTGGTTTCTGTAAATAGTCTGCACCATAAGCCCTAATAGCCTGCACCGTAAGCCTTAGTAGCCTGCCTCAGACCACCAAGGTCATAGGAGACTGATACCACACTCTGCTACTCCCACCCAAGGACCTGCACAAATGCTGGCCACCAAGGTCATAAGAGACTGATTGGTCCACGAGGGAATTGAACAAATTTAACTAATTGGCTTACAAACTATGGAGTGGCACAAACTGACTGGCTCACACCCCATAGGCTCCTGATGTTAAAAAAATGATTGTTCTAATGCACAGGCTTTGTTAGAAACCCTATAAAAACTGTCCCGTTCCTGCATTCGGGACTCTGCAGTCCTCTACCCCTGTGTGGTGTACAACTGTGGGCCCCAGCACGCTTAGAATAAAAATCCTCTTGCTGTTTGCATCAAGACCGTTTCTCGTGAGTGAATTGGGGTGTCACCATTTCCGGGCAGAGCGTGGGGTCCTCGTTCTGGGGGTCTTACAGTCTTATAAAAATTTATAATTCTTAGATATTCCCATGGATATCAAATTTGCTATGGTCTTCTCTATGGAATATATATATATATATATATACATATAAATATACATAATTTTTTTTTGCTTGTGTGGTAGTTTGAATGCATATCCCCCAACAGATTCCAGAGTAAATTAAAGCTTATAACTTGTATTTCAAGCAATTTGGGTAGAAGAGATGTCACTGTGTGCATATAATGTGTTGCTCAGTATCGAGAGAAGTTCTTGAACCTCAAACCCTAAGTTCATTTCTAATTTTAATCAAAGAATTGCATAAAAGACTAGAAAGATAATTATTAAATTACTTTTTGGAGGGAAGTACAGAGCCAAGAAAAGTCATCCAGATGTCTAGCTATCCCAAGTGACAGGCTTGGGAAAACTATGGAAAGAAAAGAGAGGAAATAAAGTTCAAGAAGCTCCTGTCACATCGAAAACTGGAGGCAGTAAAGAACCCATTCAGAGAATAAGGGCCAGGGGCACCTCCTGGCTGGCCAGGAACTTCTGAGCCAGCCCAGACCCAATCCAAGGAAAACCTTACCCACAGTTGGAAGTTTCCAAGTGGTCATTGAGCCTTCCCTCTGCTTGCAAAGGTACTTATTACCTTATAGTGGTGAGCTGTCTTCTGGCTCAGGTCAATCAGAGGGACAGTTGGTCTTGATCAACCACAATGTTTAAAGCCTATGAAAGACCTCCCTCCCAGGAGGGTTACTGGTTGTTGAGAAGAAACAGGTCTAGGGAGCAAGGCAAGAGACAAATAGAGAAATCACCTTTGATTTCTAGCAAATGAAAGCTTTCATACCCTTTTTACCTTCAGGGGTCAAGTCACCATAATTGTACCTCCCTCTCAGGTAGTTGCTGTGGTTCAGACCTAAGGTGTTACTGGGGGAAGATGTGAATTCCAGCTGAAGGAATGTAGAATTTCTGAGTTCTGACTGAGCTCCTGCTATTTGGCTGCCATATTTTTACTCTTGGTCTTGGTGGTGGGTGTTCTTTTTTTGCCATTATGGAACTTCCCCCTGGATCTGTAAGTTTCAAATGAATTCTATTCATATCATAAACTTTTTCTGGTTTTTAGGTTCATCCCAGCAATGTGAAACTGACTGTGACAGTAATGGAACCAAGGAGTGGGTTGTTGCTCTGTGATGACTCTGACCATGTGGATTTTCGTCTTTTTGGAACATGTGTGTTGTAGGAATATGTATGGACTTGGAACTTGTGGCTGCAGAAGCCTCACAATGTGGTAAGTGGAGTTTTATGGATTATTCTGGGGAGAGTTTGAAAACACTAAGTCCAAAGAGAATTGTACTCAGAAGCTTTCATTGTGAATTTTCAAAGTGGGAGGAAAGACTGCAGATAACTCTGCTGGAACTGGGATGTTGGTTGTATTCAGATGTCCATACCTAAAGAGTTTGATTAAGATAAAATTTGTAATGTACTTGTTGCTTGGCTTAAGATATGGAACTGAGAGGCATAAATTCAAAAAAGTTTAAAATATAAAGGCACAGAGGCTAGATTTAGATTATTGAAGTTTCTATTGTCAAAAACATTAGCATTTAGAAGGTAGATGGCTGACTACACTGAAACAATGTAAAGGATGCCTAAGGAAATACTGAATTGTAGGAATGCAAACACTTTAGAAAGGAAAGAACCTGCCATTCAAGATCATGAATTATTTCTTTCCTGCATTAAGAATACAGCTGTGTCCTACACATCTGGCATTGGTTTTGGAAGCATGGAAAATTCAAGGAGTGGGTCATGAAGTGCACACAGTTACAGAAGGCACTGCTGAGACGTGGCATGATGCAGGGAGTGATGACCCTGATAAAGAGGCCGACAAAGCCATTGGAAGATAGACTGTGACTGGCATGGAAATCCAAAGATGTTTTGGATATATCAGGACTACACAAGGGCTACCACGGAGTGCTGTTGGCTCAGAATGAAAGTTTTCCAGCACTACTGGAGGGGCAGATTTGGAAAATCCAGAGACTGTCAGTCACTGGCTGTGGTATCAGACATGAACTACAGATGTTTGATGTTTGCTTAATGGTTATTGAGCTTGCATTGGTCCAGTCTCTCTTTGTGATGCTTTATAGTAGTTGGGAATGTTTACTTTTTGCCTTTATATGTTGAAAGTATGTAACTTGTTTTGATTTCATGGTACTCACAGCTAAAAGACAATCTTAAATCTCAGATGAGACTTGGAACTTTGGAACTATCTTAAGTTGTTAAAGAGTATGGGGACCTTTGAAGTTGGACTGAATAAAATTTGCAATGTGAGATTGTTACAAATCTATTGGGGGCCAGGGGTGGACTATGGTAGTTTGAATGGATGTCCCCTAATAGTTTGAGGAGTTTATTAAAGCTTGTAAATTAGATCTGGAGGAGGTTTCACTGTATGTGGATACAGATGTCCAGCCCTCAGGTGTCATTGGGATGGGTCTGAATTCCAGCCTAAGGAAACCAGTTTAATTCCCACCATCAGTATATAAAGGAAGGGTCTCTTTTTCCTCTACATCATTGGCAGAATTGGCTGCCATTTATTTAGTTTTAGATCTTTTTTTTTTTTTTAATCATATTCCCTCTGACTGAGATGATAGAACCTCAAAGGTGTTTTAGTTTGCATTTACCTAATGGCTAAATATTTTGAATCTGATTTGAGAAATTTGTTCACCTATTATGTTTCTTACTCTGAGAAATATCTATTCAGATCATTAATCCATTTACTGATTAGAAGATTTTATGTTTTATGTATAATTATTTTTGTAGTTCTTTATATATTCCAGATATCAATCTTCTATCCAATGCATATTTGGGCATGATTTTCTCACATTATATTAACTGCCTATTTGTTGGGCCTTGAGAGTCCCGGATGTGAGGCCTAGTGGAATTTCCTGAGCCTAACTGCCTCGGCCCAGCTATGACTCAGCAGGGGGCCAAATGGCCTCTGGCCTGCCACTTCCGCACAGGAAGTTGAAGTCCCCCGCACATGTGCACTTAGAACCAATCATCTCAAAGGTTGCAGTATGCTATTGACACATCTCACCCCACCCTAAAGTCTCCGGCTTTGTTCTCAACATTATATAAACATCCGCCTGTAACAATAAAGTGAGTTTCTGCTTCAAAAGGACTCCCCACTCAGTGTGGTTTTTCTCCGGTGGCCAGGAGAGGTTTCTGGGTCGTCTGACACTCATCATTCTCCTCAACCCCTAGGGAGGAACCAGCAGGCCTGGTTCTTCCCTCGGTACTACCTGAGCGGGAAGGAGCCCAACACCTATTCACCCTGGTGATTGTGTCTTTTCCTACTCAGTGCCTTTTTCATTCCACGTAGGAGATTTAGAATAGACAGGCATTCATCTCAGCAACTCATAATCCTTTTTTCTTAAATTAATCATGTAAAACCCCCAGAATGAGGACCCCACCCTCTGCCCGGAAATGGCGACACCCCAAATCACTCACGAGAAATGGTCTTGATGCAAACAGCAAGAGGATTTTTATTCCAAGCATGCTGGGGCCCACAGTCGTACACCACACAGGGATAGAGGACTGCAGAGCCCTGAATGCAGGAACAGGACAGTTTTTATAGGGTTTCTAATAAAGCCTGTGCATTAGACCAATCATTTTTTTAACGTCAGGAGCCTATGGGGTGTGAGCCAGTCAGTTTGTGCCACTCCATAGTTTGTAAGCCAATTAGTTAAATTTGTTCAATCCCCTCGTGGACCAATCAGTCTCCTATGACCTTGGTGGTCAGCATTTGCGCAGGTCCTTGGGTGGGAGTAGCAGAGTGTGGTATCAGTCTCCTATGACCTTGGTGGTCTGAGGCAGGCTGCTACGGCTTATGGTGCGGGCTACTAAGGCTTACGGTGCAGGCTATTTACAGAAACCAAATAAGTGGTTCACTTTATTACTCATTTCCCATCCTTGAGGGCTATCTCATGCCCTTTTTACCTAGTTTTATATTAGGAGCAGGCTCTGATATAATGAGAAGAGGGATACTTTACTTGCTTCCAACAGGGAGTAAAGCCTGGAGTTTGAGGTATGCAGGGACCCGCTTAAGCTCCCTTTGGAGCGTGATAGTATTTCTGGGCTTCTGAATTCTTGGGCCTTTCATTCACAGTATATGTCAGAGGTTCTGGCAAGTTTTACTGTCATTTCTGTTTGATTCTACAAATTGCTTCCATAGTTTTTTTTCAATGGCCTACTGATGAGTCAAAATTGGATTGTTTAGTCTCTATTTGTGTGGTTTCTTTTGCTTTTTATTTCTATATTTATTCCACTATAGTCTGATAAACATTATTTATTTGCCCAGGCTTGCTTTTTTGTATATACCGTGATTAATTTAGATAAAGGTCCATGGTCTGTTGATATGAATGTATATTCTATATCTGTTGAAAGGAATATTCTGTAGATATTTGCAAAATCCCCTTTATTTGTGGTATAGTTTCACGCTGACACATCTTTGTTGAATTTTGTTTAGGAAAGCTATCTAAAAATGAGAGTGAATTATTGAAGTCTCGCACTAATTTTGCATCAGGACCTATCTAACTTTTTATTTCTTTTAGTGTTTGTTTTCTGTAATTGAGATTCCTGCATTTGTTGGAAAAGTATTAACAATATTTTGATCTTTTGATAAATATGTAGTTACCTTTTGATAATGTGACTGTATTAGTCAGGGTTTTCTAAAGGAACAGAACTGGTAGAATGAATTATATTAAAAAGGGAATTTATTGCATTAGCTTATCATAGTCCAATAGCAGTTGCAGACCCAATAATCCAGGAACTGGGTAGCTGCTCAGTCCATGTGGCCAGATGCCTTAGGAGTCTCAATCTGTCTGTAGGCTTCCTGAGGAGCTCTTTGTTTTCAATCCACACAAGTCTTCAGTCCACACTGGACTTCAATCCAACCTGGAAGGCAGCAAGCAGCACTGACAGCCAAGTGGAAGAAAGAGGTTCTTTTCACCCAGAGCTTCCTTACATAAAAATCCCATCTGAGAGGGGCCACATGCTCTGGGGGAAGGCTCACTCTGGGAGAAGGACTTCCTCCTTCTTCCTGGAAGCAAACTCACAGACCCATATTAAAGGGATTTCTTTGGATTACTAAACAGATTAGGTTGACAACACCTTAAACATCACAGTGACTATGTTTGGCATGCAAACTATTTTTTAGATATCAGAATAGCTGTGTTAACTTGTTTTTTGCTTTCAGTTGCCTGATAGATTACCTCTGGTCCTTTGGCTTTCAGTTGAGAGTGTCCACACTGGTGAGGTATGTTTCTTGGTGACCATAAATACTTGGATTTTGTTTCTAAAATTAAATTCTGCTTATCTCCATATTTTTATTGGTGAGTTGAATTCATTTACATTTCACTATATTAAGAGGCATTTGCTAATATTCATGGCTATGTCTGATTGGCAAGACTAGTGTTATTTTCTTCCTTCCCTATTGATATTAGAGGTTTGTTGGTTTATTAAGTATTATGAATCCCTTCTTTCCTTTCCTTGTTCAGATATTCCTCTCAAGAAAGTTATTCTATCCTATTCTGTCATAAACAATACTATCTTTATTCTGCTGGATAAAGTAGGCCTTTCACAATTTTCTTCAGTATAACTTCAGTTTATCTTTAAATATTCTTATTCTCTATAATTTTTTAAAAGGTAGCTTAGCTGGATATAATCACCTTGTTTGTAAAATACTGGCTTTCAATACCTTAAATATATAATTGATGATGCTTATCATTGTATTTGTATTTGATAGATTGACTCATTTTCAGTATTTTCAGTCTCAATTTCCTTTATACAATTTCTTCCATGTCTTCATTTCTTTTTTCCTCCAAGTTACTGATTTTATTATTCACTTTAGTGTCTTTATTACCTAGGTCCTGAATTGGCTTAATAATCTGATCAGTCTTTCACGGAGTCACTTTTTTTTCAGGTAAGGTCTTACTCTAGCCCAGACTGACCTGGAATTAATGCTGAAGGCACAGGCTGGCCTCAAACTCACTACTTAGATGCTCCTACCTCTGCAACCCCAGTGCTGGGATTAAAGGTGTTTACCACTATGCCCAACAAGTTACAAATTAGTTTCAAATACAAGGACTCTGAAACCCTTTTCCAGCATTTTACTTACCTCATTATTTTGGTTTATAAAGCAAAAGTGAGGAGTTATGGGCTAGTGAAGATGTCATAATATCTGTTTTCTCATATATTTCCTTCTTCTGTTTTGTGAGTCTATTGGGATGGATGTTTCTTCCAGATTTTATTTTTCTGGTTTTCCTCTCTGTTTTTGTGTTTTATTTATATGAGTCTTCCTGGTGAATTGTTGTCTCTTGGGTCTATGTAGCCTAGTGCTATTAAGGGGGAAGTCAACTGTAGTAACAGATACAATTATTTGATAGCAGAAGACACTTCTGTACTTCTTTGTGTTTCCAATAAGGTTCCAAGACAGGAGCACTATGGAAAGATATACTTTAAGGTCTTTTTGAGTTAAAGGTATTATTTTTATTAAGTAAAAAGACCTGGCAATGGGGAAGAGGAAAGTGTAAATAAGGCATGAATGAGAGGGGATGTATGTTGCTAGGGGTATGAGAAATAATAGAGAAGATAACATAGGACTGATGCAGAAACAATATTGTAAAGGCCTATTCAGGTGAGATAAAAGATAGAACAAAATTAAATAATTGAACATTTAAGTACAACGAAACAAATACAAAATATTAATAAAAATAATAAAATATAAAACTAAGAATGAAAATAGAGCATAAACAACTATACTATTGGTATTTTTTTCCTAGATGTGGTGAATGCTGCTGTTCCAACCCTTTGGTTGTTTATTGTAACAGACTCTAAAGGAGGAGGATGGCTGTCAGCCTCTGTAATTCAAACAAGTTAAGTCAAAATGACATTACAGCTGAAAGGAATTATTATGTGGATCTTCACTTTCTGCAGGAATTCACCAGCCTGAGATACCAGTGCTTTCTGGGACTATGATTCTGAAGTGGATTAAAAGGCACACCACTTTTGTTTACTGGTTCTGGATGGATCTCAGTTTTTACATTTTATGTATTTATTTATTTATTTTTTCCATGCTAAATTGAACACATTTTTAGAGTCCCCATGTGATTTTCCTAGACAGTGGTGAATGGTGCCTTATCAAGGTCTTCACTTGGGAGCTCTTGGAGAATCTCAGCTTCAGATTCCCACACCAAACTCCTGTGCTGTCTGGACAGCCAGGGCAACTCTGGCTATCTGACCAACTACTCTAAGCCAGTCCCTCTTTGAGTCTCTTGCAGCCCAGTCAGTCTTTCTCTGACTTGTTGTAAAAAGGAGCATGTGGTCAAGATGACGCCACACCTTCCTGGCTCAGTCTACTAGCACAGGTTGCTTTCATGCACCTATTGGTAGCAGCTCCAGCTGCTTTTACATAGAGGACTTTGTAGGCCTTCCTCAGCTTCTTTCTTTTTTGTTTTCTTCAGAGTTTTCTCTAATAGTAGCAGTCTATTTCCTTGTTATTCTCATTGTGCTCCTTCACTAGGTCACAAGGTGGTAACTTCATATGACCAACTACATGCAGCTTATTTTTCTTTCCTTACTCATCCCTAATGAACAAGATAAATAGAAGAAGAGGCATGTGGAATGATGTTGCCTGATAAACCTGTCCATTTATTTGTTTGGGATATGATATCATCATGTAGTCCAATTTAGCCTTGAATTCTCAATCTTTCTGCCTCAGTATCCTCCATATGGAAATTCAGCATGGCTTAGAACTCACTATATAGTCCAGTCTAGACCTGAATACATAATCCTCTCACCTCAACTTCCCAAGTGGTAGGATTATAGGCATATTTTTATTCCTGTAGGTGTGTATGTGTGTGTATAGGCGAGTGTGCATGTGTATTGAGCACAGAAATTAACATGGATGTCCTCCTCAGCAGTTTTCCACATTATTTTTTGAGTCATCAACAAGGCATAAGGAGTATCCTGTTTCTGCCTTCCCAGAACAGGCACTACAGAATAGGATTACAGGCATATATCACCATGACTGACTTTAATGTTAGTTTTGGAGGTCCAAACTCAGGCCCTTGTGCTTGAGTGACAAGCAGTTTTATCCCCTGAGTCATCTCCTTACCACCTACCTCTTCAATTTAATTAATGAAATTTTAAAAGCCCACATGATTAGTGGCTGATGTATTACACACTTTAACACTTTAACCTTAGAACTTTGCAAACTATTATGGGGTTTAGAAACTAGTGATATTATCAAAATATTTATATAAGCTGGGAAAATGCTAAATGTTTATACATTTTTATTAAAAAAAAGACAATTACTTTTCAAAGGCCCCAGTGAAGCAACACACTAATGTTAAATGCACAAACAAAAATTAGTCTCCATTTTGGACTACTGGAATTATAGAGCAGTAATATCTTCTGTAAGGAGGAGAGAAGCTGTATATTCAGTTTTCATTTACTAATAAAGAAATATAAAGTATGATCTTTAGTCTATAACTTGGAAAAGAAACCTGATCACTCTTAACATTTTCATAAGCCATACTCCAGATTACATCTTTACAGTAACATAGAAAGACAGTGTAAAAAAGTAAACCACCATTTTTATAAAATGTGTTTATATATGCTATAACTTCACACTGCAGAATTGAGGTTTTGAAAAACAGACATTTTTAATCCAATTTATATTTATTCCCATGCCAGTAAGTTTTCTCATTGGGTCGTTCTTGGACTTTATTCCCTTTATTTATTAGAGTGCTTGGCAATGTCTAGCCACCTCTTCTTAATATCCCTTGGCTATCCTGGTATTAAATTTTATTTATTGGGCTGGAGAGATGGCCTAGCGGTTAAGCGCTTGCCTGTGAAGCCTAAGGACCCCGGTTCAAGGCTCGGTTCCCCAGGTCCCACGTTAGCCAGATGCACAAGGGGGCGCACGCGTCTGGAGTTCGTTTGCAGAGGCTGGAAGCCCTGGCGCGCCCATTCTCTCTCTCTCTCCCTCTATCTGTCTTTCTCTCTGTGTCTGTCGCTCTCAAATAAATAAAAAATAAATAAATAAAAATTTAAAAAAAAATTATTTATTAACATTATTAATAGTAGTAGTGGTTTAAAATATTTTAATTTAAAGTCTCTATAGGGCCATAGAAAAACTGAGAATATTCTTTATACTGCTTGCACACCTTCCTCCCTATCCACGTTCCCCACAGAGTGGTATGTTTGTTCTAATTAATAATGCTTCATTATTACATTATATTCACCCTAATTTGATGGTTTATATTTGAGTTAACACTTGGTAGCATACATACATTGGGTTGGAGAAAATGAGGGCATGTATTCACCATTGCTGTCTGGACAAATATAAGGACATGTATCCAGCATTAGTTTATCATACTTAGTAAATCCACATGTGCCCCCCACCCCTTATTTATTGCAATTACCTCCTAAACTTTTGGTAGTCAAATTAAACTTTTATGGTTGCATAAGTTTACTTTTTCTGAGGTGCTCCAGCTTTGGAATCATAAGTATGTAGCCTTTTCAGACTGCTTTTTTTTTTCAATTTAGTAATGTGAACTTAACTTACCCTCATTCTTTTTCATGGCTTATTTGCTCAGTTTCTCTTGACACTGAATAAAGTTCCATTCCATGTATATTCTATGGTTTAACCAATTTCCTACTGAAATTAGACCTTTCTTTTCTCATGTTTTGAGAATTATGAATGAAGCTACAATAAGCATTAACATGTAGGTATATTATGGATACAACCTTTCAACTCATTTGGTTACATACTGAGAAGAATGACTAGTGTTATGAGAAGCAACAGATTGTGGCTTCAGATTATGGCTGAACCATATTAGCAATACATGAAAGTTTCTTTATTTATTATCTATTAATTTATTGATTTCAATATTGGCGATCAAAGTTTCATGCAGTCATGGCAAGTGTTTTATCACTGAGCCAATCACTAAATTTTATTGCTGATTTAATTTACATTTTCCTTAGTAATTATAATACAAAACATCTTTTAATAATCATTATTTGCCATCATCTTAATGAAGTGTTTATTAAGAGTTAGGCTTATTATTATTATTATTATTTTGGTTTTTCGAGGCAGGGTCTCACTCTAGCTCAGGTAGGCTTATTTTTAAATCAGTTATTTCTTGCTTTATTATTGAGATTTGAGAGTACATTTTTCATTGTAATAAAAGTTTTTATCAGATAATCATTCAAAAATATTTTCTCTCAGTCTATGCCTTGTCTTTTCATTCTGTTGTAATGTTCTTGACAGAGAAAATATTTTAATTATCAATTATTTATGGTGCTTTATGTTTAGTCATCATCCTATCCAGGGTCAAGTTATTTTCCAAGAGTTTTATAGTTTTCTGTATATTGTACTGTGATTAATTTGAAGTAATTTTGAGTTTTAAGACATTATCTATTTTCATTTTAATTTTGCATGTGGATGATTAGGTGCTCCAGGATCATCTGCTAAAAATGTTAGTCTTTACTAACTTTACTGCATCACTTTTGTTCTTTTCTTATATTTTGATTGCCTATTATTGTAGTTACTTTCTCATTGCTGGGATAAACACTTTACCAAAAACACCTTATGGAAGGAAAGGGTTTATTTCAGACTTCCTGATTCCAGGGGAAGCTTTATGATGGTGGAAGAAGCTGGCTCACTTCATCGTACATCAACAGCACCCAGGGGAAGAAAGCCAGAGCTCAAGTTGGCTCAGAGCACACATTGTAGTTGGACTCCAGCTACACTCCTAGTGATACACTTGGTCTAGCAGGTTGGAGACTAAATATAAAGCTTAATCAAAAGTGACTCAAAGAGCCAGGCATGGTGGTGCACACCTTTAATCCCAGCACTCCAGAGGCAAACAACAACAACAACAAAAAATCCTCAAAGCAAAAATTCATAGTTGCAGAGGGCTTAAAATTAAACTAATCTTATAACACAACCATTAAGAAGGGAGGGGCAGGAAGATTATGAAAGATATAAGGTAGGAAGGAGTATCCTGTGCCATTTCTCCCCCACCAGACACTCTTGTCTACTCATTACCTCACAGGGAACAACACTAACCCCACTGGAGAGGGTCCTCAGTGGATTGGACGTAAGGGACAGAGGATATATACATATAACTTGATGAGAATATGTCCAGAACCTGATATAATCATACAATAAAATTAATAATCAATCAAAAAATAAAATGTGATTCATTGCAGGAGGGATTTGAAAGTATCAAAAGGAAGGAGGGTGGGAAGAAATTATGATTATATATATTGACGTTGCCAATAAAATCTTTTGAAAGTATCTTCAGCTATGGAGACATTTATTTTCAAACCACCACATTCCACCCCTGGAACTCATAGACTTAAGGTCATCT
Organism: Jaculus jaculus; assembly: GCF_020740685.1. Lineage (NCBI taxonomy): Eukaryota > Metazoa > Chordata > Mammalia > Rodentia > Dipodidae > Jaculus > Jaculus jaculus. The sequence continues at coordinate 85,318,518 of NC_059125.1, read as the reverse complement.
CACAATGAAAAATTCACTCATTCTATTCTATAAAGTCCCCATATTTTTTTAGCTATCACAAAACTGTTCAAACATCACCATAGTCTAAGTCCTCTTAGCTGTTAGCCTGCAAAATGAAAGTAACACAGAGTAAATATTCACCCTGAAAAAGATTGCACTGGGTATAGCAAGGGAAGATTGAAAGAATGCAAGAACTAAAACAAACATGGAAAACATCATATCTTGTAGCCCCAAGTATAACAACTCTGACAAATGCCAAAGTTTCTAGAGTTCCAATTTTGCCCCTCCAGCTGGGCTGCTTACAGCCCAGGAAATAATACGTTCCAAGCCAGCTGCTCTACTTGGCAGCCATCTGAATAGTCTGGGAACTTCCTGGAGTATCCATCATCCTCATGGGTCCATCAGACTTTCAAGCAATATTCCCACTAATCCTACCTCAGATTAACTAGTGGCCTTTCCAAAAAACAACTCGCCTTGCAAATTCAATAACTCTTTATTTCATGAATTTGTTATAGTACATAGTACCATGTAGACTCCCAAATTATTAATCTAGAGTGGGGAATAATGCCAACTTGTAAGAACATGACACTCCATTAGCCCACAGGCCCCCTATATTCAAAAAAGTCAGTAATCTTTATGATTGCTCAATGCAGAACAGCTGGTCGAATCTCAATGGTAGTAATCTGCCACACAGTTGTAGCTGAATGGACACTGTCTCTGACAATAATCTTTCATTTCCTTCTGCGCCTTAGCCATCTGCTCATACCAGATAATTTTTATGAAATGCTATCTTGCATAAGTTCTCAAGACATAGAAAAAGCACAGCTAGCCTCTCAACAAACTGCCTTTAGCTCAGTTAGAAAAGAGGTTCTTTCTTCCTCTCATAAATCAAGATAACACATTCCTCAGTTCTTTCTACATTTAGATGTTTCAACCCTTACCAGAATAATTCATCATACTCTCCTACAGCACTGTAAGGCACCTCTTGGGCCAAGGTTTCAAATACTTCCACATTCCTCCTGCAAATCATTTCCAAAAGGGCCAAAGCCACACAATCAAGTTCCTAGCAATAATAACCCCACTCCTCTGGTACCAGTTTTTCTTTGTAATTAATGAGTTCCATGTCACACATTGTGCAGGGATTATGAAGAACTAATGAGTCTCAAACAACATTGACTTAAGCACATAGTTATTATCAGATATACTCCAAATCTTGAATTTCTCATGTAAATACATTGATGTAATCTTGGCTCAAAGTTTCACATAAAATTATCTGCTACACTGTGAGATGGAAATCTCCATTTAATAACAGTTGCAATAGGAAATTTAAAATCCTAATTACATGAAATTGTTCATATCTATACTCACTGCTTCCACTCCAGCCCAGGAAGTATTCTAATGTAGAAAGGTAAAAAGCTATGAATAAGCAGTTAATTTCTTAGTTTATAAATTCAGAGTCAGTGACTCACTAAAGTTCTATTACTTGCTCAAAATCACAAAACTAGTAAAATCTGGGATTTGAAATCAAGCCTGTCATACAAGAAAGCTTATACAATTTAACAGCGTTCAAGGTCACTTAAAAGAAAGAAGAAAGGCCTAAGAAATGGCTTAGTGTTTAAGGTGCTTGCCTACTAAGCCAAAGGACCCAGGTTTAATTCCCTAGGACCCACATAAGCCAGATACACAAGGGGGAGCATACATCTGAAGTTTGCTTGCAGTGGATGGAGGCCCTGGCATGCCCATTCTCTCTCTTAAGAAAGAACGTGGGTGTGGTAGAGCACGCCTTTAATCCTAGCACTTGGGAGGCAGAGGTAGGAAGATTGCCATGAGATCAAGGCTTCCCTGAGACTACATAGTGAATTCCAGGTCAGCCAGAGCCAGAGTGAGACCCTACCTCAAACCCGCCCAAAATTAAACAAATAAAAAGGAAGAAAGAAAATATTATTGGGGGAAACAGAATTGCTTGCAGTATCTGTTTCACTCAAATATAATCAAGAAGCTAGTTTTGAATATCTGTGACTCATACAAACATTATTTTTGTGTGGGTACACTTAACATTCATGATAAAATATAAATAATTATTTGCCCAACTTCTCACAAGTATCATTTCAGATGACACTTGTTTTTCTTATGACCTTACCTGCAGTGATTTATTCAAGCATTCTTTTAGCTATCTATTTATGCATTGCAAAATATCTGGGATCTCTTAACTGTCATCTAGCCATTGAGAAGTCAAATGCTTTTAGACAGTATATCAGATGATAAATATAGCTTTGATATCTCTAAACTTTTTCAGATCTATTAAGGCACACATCCTTGAGGAAAAGAACTTGAAGGGTCTTTGTTCAAGTTATTATTTTTTTAATATTTTATTTATTTATTTACTCATGATAGAGAGCAAGAGAGAGAGAGAATGACGTGCCAGGGCCTCCAGCCACTGCAAGCAAACTCCAGATGCATGAACCTCCTTGTGCATCTGGCTTATGTGGGTCCTGGGGAATCAAACTGGGGTCCTTAGGCTTCACGGGCAAACAACTTAACTGCTAAGCCATTTCCCCAGCCTTTTGCTCAAATTATTGACTATTGCAAGCAAAATAAGTGTTGCTACGACTCAGTAAACCTATAATGTAAGTTCTAGCATTAAACTCAAATAATATAATATAATATAATATAATATAATATAATATAATATAATAAGTACATGTAATATAAAATGCATATGTGAATACTAACATTGTCGAAATCAGGAAGAAAACTCAAAAGAATTTTAAATCCACTAAGGGATTTTAAATTCCTTGTTTCATTTTCTGAATCGTGTGCGTATTTATCTTATTTAGAGATTATTTTCCAACTTTTTCACATGTATCAGCTTTGCATTATTTTTCTCTCCTTGTTTAAAGTAATAGTATAAATTATTGTAACAACTTCTTGTTTTAGGTGTTAGGAATTATAATGAAAATATATTCGCAACTAACATCTTGATGCAGTCCCTTTTGGAAACTTTAGCTATTGCTACATTTTCATCAATAAAGGTAAGTAAGTTTAGACTAGTTGGTGTTAGTTCCATGACTCAAATCATTAATGAATTAAGTCTTACAAATATGCATGTGTGTACTCTTGAAATTCCATGTCTTTTTTCCTAAACAAGAAGAAATATAAATGTGACCTGAATTTAGCTAAATTACATATGATTTGAAGAGTCAAAAAGTCTTTGAGAAACAGACAGTGAGAAATATGTATTCTAAAATATAGCACCTGTGATTCTCTTTTGAGGTTGGTCATGCTTTTTGGGGGATACCTTCCTATATGGCAATGCAGGTGAGTTTCCTTGCTATAACTTGGATTAGTTTTGTATTTCATTTGAATATTTAGAATTAAAATTTTAAAGAAGATGGTCCAAAATAATTTTAAGCCATAGAAAACATGTCCTACTATTTCCTTGGATTTATTTGTGTGTGTGAATGGTGATATAACAGTATACTATTAGAAACAGGTGTTTTGCCTTGAGAAATAATGCAATCATTGTGATGTCGTTGGTAAGTTCAGTGTTATGAATGCTAGAATTGCTATGGTGATAAACACATATTTTCAACTCATCTTTGTTCTATGAAGAATAAAGAGCCTGAAAGAGAATGTTCCTGAATGTCAGCAATTATGTTTTCTTACTCAAAGCCTTTTTGAAATACATATATTTTTCAGATGGGTCATTCCAAAGCCATATCAACACAGTCACTTGTTAAATACCTCTTTGTGGGCAAATAGTTTTGTTATAATTATTTCATGGTGCCATCCTTGAAGCCTCAGTCCAAGCCTTTAAAAGTATAATATTACATGCTTCCATTTCAGTGACTTTTGCCTATAAAAAATCATAACCATTTGAAATCATGACCTTTACTCAAAACATTTCCAATTGACATTTATTAATAAAGATATCTCACATTTGAAAACCATTAGATAGCCAAGCCTTGAACAAATACCTGAGAAAAAATAAAATTCTTTAGGGAAGCATCAGGCATAGCTAAGAAAATTGTTTTATTTAAGTGGATTTTGGGAGATGATGATGTTGAACAATGCTTTCTGAGACCTATTTTCATTTGAGAGATTATATGGAGGGCATAAACATAGAAAGGAACATAATAAAAAAATAAAGTTAAATTAATTTTGTCAGGGAGGTGACCATGAAAACTAAAATGAGCTTTCATTCAAAATGTATAAAGACATTACATTTAATAATATGAAAACATGAAACCTCTTTAAGAAAGGAGAAATCTGTATACCTCACCAAAGATCAAAAAAAATACACACATGACAGATAAGTATTCAGAAAGATGCTCAACATCATATGTCACTGGGTAATTGAACATTAAAATAACAAGATGATAGCATTACAGACACATTAGTATGACTAAAATTCAAACCACTGACAACACCAAATGCTAGTGCAGATGAGGAACAACAGGAAAACATATTCATCACTGACCAGCATGTGAAATGGCACAGTCACATTGAAAGAGAGTTTGAAAGTATCTTATAAAACTAAACTTACTTTTAACTTATGAGCCAACAATCACAATTCTGAATATTTCCCCAATTAATTGTGAAGTTATTTATACAAAAAATTCTTCACATACATAGCTATCACAGCTCTTCTCATTATTGTTGCAAATTGGAAGCAATCAGTTTATCTTCTGATAAACAAAAGGATCAACAATATGTAGTACAACTGTACAATGTCACCTGGCTCATAACAAAAAGAAGACACAAATAACCTACACTGTGAATTGGGAGTAGAAAATGGTCAATCTGAAAAGGCTACATAGTAGGATTACAAGTATATGATATCCTAGAAAAGGGAAAACTATGAGATCCAAAGTTCCCCAGGGTTTAAGGGAGAGATGAATGTTTAGAACACAAGGAATTTCTTTAGGTCAAAGAAATTAATATATGACACAGTAATGATAGAAAAATCATTATTCATTTTTCAAGGCATTCATTTTTTTCAAAATGCAACATGTCAAGTTCAAAGAATGCTCCCTAATGTGAACTATTGTCTTAAGTTAGTAATTGTATGTCACTACACTCGGTATACAATTGTTCTACTGTAATGTAAAATATAAATAGAGGAAATTAAGGAAGTGAGCAGGCATGTGATGACTCTGTACTTTCAAAATGTATGCTATGTGAACATATGAATTATTCTAAAATTGGTTTATGAATTAATCCAAAAATTTAGGATCGAGTAGAAAAAATATAGGAATTTAAATGAGAAATCCTCATTTTAGTCATATTAACAAGTTATATGACCTTGGACAAGAATTTATTTCCAAACTCTTTTATCTTGTGCTTTCTCATCTTAAAAGAAAGGCCAGTAGTCAAGCTGATTTCTATGTTCCAGTTAACCCACAAATCATTTCCCTCTAATAAGTAAGTAATATCAAAATTTAAATCCTAAAGCCATCACAAAAAATCAAGTTACAAACATTTTCATTAAATCAAGATTAGTGGCTAAATATAAGTGGCTTTTTTTAATATTAGCTCTACCATTAACTAGCTATCAGATCTTGGCAAAATCACTTAACCTCTGTTCACCTCATATTTCTCATCCCTAAAACAAAGATGATAATTCCTGCCTTATCTATTTTGCATAAGATGATAATAGCAAAAATACTTGGTGAGTTTTAAAATGCTGTAAAAATTTGCAGTATTTAACATCAAAATCACATTTTGAAGTAAAAAATGGACCATAATTCATGAAATACCAAATTCATTTTTCTTTGGGGTTTGTTCAGTTTTTACATTTGTGTTATGTTCAGCAGTTAGAATACTCCAAACACTGCGAATAAAATCTCAATCTAATTTTCTATGCAGTCACAAACTAATTTTTAAGAAGTTTTAAAAATGTTTGTACATAATGGGCCATGTATAGTGACACACGACTTCAATCCCAGCCCTCAGGAGGCAGAGGTAGGAGGATTGCTGTGAGTTCAAGGTCACCCTGAGACTACAGAGTGAATGTGAATTCCAGGTCAGTCTGTGCTAGAATGAGACCCTACCTCGAAAAACAAAACCAAAAAAGCTGTACGTAATGAATGTGGTTACTCTGACCTCAATTTAATTGGAATGTACATAAAAGAGATTTGCTTCCATAAATTGTGATATTCTATTCTAGCATTTATTATGAGAGAGAAAGTGATTCACAATAAAAAATACATATTATTTTTTTCTGTAGGATTGTTTTAATGTAAAGCTTTCATGAAGGCAGAGTAGAAATAACTTAGATGTAGTTACTATATATATGTGTGTGTAAAATGCATTCAGCAATAAAATTGATGAGAGAAAATATTATGCGATATTTATTTCTGACTTCAAAACTGAAAAAATGTCATTAAAAATTTAAAAAGAAGCCATAAATTTTGGTGTGCAGGCAGATATGACTACCTTAATATATATATATATGTGTGTGTGTGTGTGTGTGTGTGTGTGTGTGTGTGTGTGTGTGTGTTTAATGCAATAAAAATCAAGTGTCAAGTAATAGACTAGGATGTATAAAAGAATAAGCAGAAGAAAACAAGAACAAATGAACATAAAATTGAGCAATTTTTGACCAACTACTTTATGTGTAAGCTCTCCTTTAAAATCACAGCACACCTATTGTTCCTCATCTCAGCAAGTGACACTACCTAATACAAGCCATGGTAGATTTCTTTCAGGTTTTCTTTTATTCCTTACATCCTTTCCCACCCTACATTCAATTCACAATCAACATGAATGTGAAAAACATATCCCAAAGTTATTCTCTTCTCTGTATTACCATCACAATAATGTAATCCAAATGCAACATCTCTCTTAGGTTATTACTGTAGGACCTCCCAAGTGTTTGTTACATCCAATTTAACTTCCTTTCATCAGCATTATCCATATGGTAGTCACAATGAGCTTTTAAAATGTCATATAGATCATGTTTTCTCATACTTGAAATTCTCCAAGTGACACCATTATACCACATGATCCAGCCTCCATCTATCTATTCACCTCTAGCTCATTACCTCAAGTCACACAGATAAGACGTTTTACACTTTGGATAGCTTGTTCCACCTTTGGGCCTTAATAATTCCTCTTTCTTCTTAGAAAGCTGCACCTGAAGTTTTTTTTTTTATTATTATTATTACATTAAGGATATTTCATCATCTCAAGGTCTCAGCTCAAATGTCCGTTCCTCATGAGACCTTTTCTGACCTCTGCCTCAAACACAAATTAGTCAATAACATCCCACAAAGTCTGTAGCAGATTAACAGTTCCCTTTATTTTGTGTATATATTTTAATCTGAATTTGTCTAGCATGTTTGCATGCTTATTACATGATTCACCACAATAGAACATAAGTTTTTATTTCTAATATGTTAATCTTACAGGTATATGAAATGGAATCCTGGTCACTTAGAGATGCTTACTACAAGGGGAACATATGTGGGAACAAGTTCATTATGGGACAGTAAAAATGTAAATTGAAGAATCAAGTCTGGTTTGTCTTTACCATAGTGGGATAACTTGGTTAAAACAACTAAAATATATTTCAAACTGCATACAAGAGTTTGAAACTCTCAACACGTAGAAATCATTCATGAAAAGTAGAAATACTTATTACCTTAATTTGTTTATTATATATTGTGCACATGAATGAATTATGATAATATGTTTCCCAAATGTATAGATCTAAAAAATATTTTTAAAAAACTAAAAAATTATTTTTTTCAAAAAATATTTTAATAAAACAGAAAGGTCAGATCCATGTAACTAACCAAATTTACAAAATTAACCTAGATCAATAATGGGGCATAGTGAATAAAGTGGTTGATAAATTATTTATTAGATTGATTAACCTTATAAAAATTCATGAGGAAGCTACCATTAAATTCTCATTTTGCTAATAAAGAAACAAAGGCTCATTGAGCTTACACAATTTGCCCAAGCTTATCAAATTTTTCAGTGAATGAGCTAAGATGTTAAGTTAGATATATCTGGATGTTAATATCAAAGTGACTGGATAAAGAATTGGTCAAGAAAGATATCTCATTAAGCAGAAAATATTATAATTATGTATTAATATTATAAAATAATAACATTTTAATAGAAATAAAAGTAAAAGAAGTGTGTTTTTAAAAATTTTTTTGGTTTATTTTTATTTATTTATTTGAGAGCGACAGACAGAGAAAGAGGCAGAGAGAGAGAGAGAGAGAATGGGTGTGCAAGGACCTCCAGCCACTGCAGATGAATTCCAGATGCATGTGCCCCCTTGTGCATCTGGCTAACGTGGGTTCTGGGGAATCGAGCCTCCAACCGGGGTCCTTAGGCTTCACAGGCAAGTGCTTAACTACTAAGCCATCTCTCCAGCCCCAAGAAGTGTGTTTAACAAGTAAAAGTTAATATTACAGAGATCAAGACAAACAAGGAATAATAATAGCTGAACTAATTTCAGCAAGCAATGTGGCCAAATCATCTTTATAAGAACAGTGTTGGATAGGCACCTTTGTCATTACTTCTATTTTAAAAAGTCAGAAGTGGAACTATTGTTAAAGATTAAGAATAATAACTAGTGTATGGTAGAACAGAGATGAAATCTGCAAGTTAGTTCACCTGTCAATTAATTAATCATTGGTAAGCTTATCAGTGGGAAAAGTTTAAGAGGGATGATAGTCAAACTGCAGTGACTTGAAAAATGGTTGGTACAAAAAGAACAATGTTGACAGCAGGACAAAGATCATTTTTCCCAGTTCAATTGATTAATAGGAAAGGCAAGGATATAATACAAAAAATGTCTGTTTCCAAGAAGAAACTGGCACATGTCTAAGTTGAATTCCATGTGGACTCAAATTTCCTTATCCCATACTTTGTGTGTGTGTGTGTGTGTGTGTGTGTGTGTGTGTGTGTGTGCTTGTGACTGTGTGTCTGTGTGTATGGTATATGCTGTATCCATGTATATGTGCATGATTGACTGCAGTAGCCAGAAGAGAATGTAGCATGCTCCTTCCATTACTCTTCTACACATTATTACTTGAGCTGGAATCTCTAACTAGCTCACCAGGACATTATTTTGGGACACATTTTCCTTCTCAGTGAACTCACCCACTCAGAAAGATAGTCACTTCATAGTCTCACTCATCTAAAGCTCCTAACCTGAATCTACCTGAGATGCTAACATACCTAGCAAGCATCTCAAGGACTGGACAATAGGGTGGGTGGGGAACAAGGGGAGGGTAAGGAAGGGAGAGGGGGACACAAAACTGGACCCAAATGGTAATGGAACCATAAAATTCTACATCCTAAGTGACAGGCAAAATGGTTGAAACTTCACCAGACCTTTAAAGGAACACCTGAATCACAAGGCCCTGGAAAGTGTACAATGAAGACTGACCTTAATCTTCTTCTGTTTTATTCTCTCTCTCTCTCTCTCTCTCTCTCTCTCTCTCTCTCTCTCTCTCTCTCTCTCTCTCTCCTTCTTCATAAACAGCAAGAAAAGCACAATAAATACACTGATTTTGACATATTTCTGAAGAGATAGTACATGTTAGAAGGGCAATAATGAAATGGAACATTACATGCACAAATAACTTATATAAAATTCAGATTGAAGAAAATTGATTCTAGTAATAAAAAGATAAAATAAATAATAAAGAACTGATATTTATTTTCAATTTTTCATAAACATTTTTTATTACTTTTGTACTCATTGTATTCAGTCAAGTTGGTACCATCACTAGCCTCCTCCCTGTACTCCCACCCTCCACAGGGACCCTCCTTGTTGGGGAATATGGGTCATGAATTGTGGGGTTAGCCATCAAGTATGGGTAGGAGGAAATGTCTCTGTGTATCATGACCCAACATGTGGCTCGGAAATTCTTTCTGCCCCTCTTCCACAAATTTCCCTGAGCCATGTTGGGTTCATCTTAGGTGAGCTACTCTGAAGCAAAAAGCTTCAGTGATGAGGTCTTGGGAGCCTCTGTGTCTCTGGATACCTGGTTTGATAGGAGTTGAGTGTTCTCTGTGTCTATCTCTTTCACCATTGTGCTGGTACCAGGTTCACCAAGAAAGCAGCATTCTTACTCATAAACATTTTAACTAGCAAAAGTTATCATTATTTATGTTTAAAAATTTTGAGAAGCTATAGGGAGAGTGTGATATCCTAAATAGATTATACTTGAAAATTGAATTGATATCTGTTCCAGGTTTGGCCACTTTGTTTTTCAAATTTCAGTTTGTCATTTTTCCTTACTGCTGTGCAGAATTCCATCATGTAGATATACCACATCTTAGTTATCCTTTCGTCTAATGATGGACATCTGGGTTGATTCCACCTCTTAGTGATTATGAATTGACCAGCTATAAACATGGATGGTTGAGCAAATTCTTCTGAATTGAGGTGTGGAGCTTTTAGGGTACATGCCCAGTAAGGGAATAACTGGGTCCATTGGTAACTCTATAGTCAACTTTTTTCAGGAGTTCCACACTGCTTTCCAAGGTGGTTATGCCATCTTACATTCCCACCAACAGTGGATGAGGGTTCCTATTTCTCCAAATCCTCACCAGCATTTATTTTCATTTGCCTTTTTAATGTTTGTTATCCTTACTGAGGTAAGGTAGAATCTCATAGTTGTTTTAATTTGCATTCCCCTGATGATTAGGGATGATGAATATTTTGTAAAGTGTGTGTTTGTCATTTGTATTTCTTCCTCTGAGGACTGCCTGTCCAGTTCTTTGCCCCATTTTTTCAGTGGATGGTTTGACTTTTTATTGTTTAGGTTGGTGAGTTCTTTGTAGATTCTAGTGTTTAGGCCTATGTCAGTTGGATATTCAGCAAATATTTTCTCCCATTCTGTGGATAATCTATTGGCTTTGCTTATTATATGTTTGTTTGTGAAGAAGTTTTCATGTGATCCCATTGGTTGAGTGATTGTTTAAGGTCCTATGGGACTGTTTTGTTTTTCTTTTCTTTCTTTTTTTTTTTTTTTTTTTTTTTTGGTTTTAGGAAGTCTTTTCCCATTTGTATATGATGGAATGTTCCCCCTATTTTTTTTCTTCCAGTAATAGCAGAGTTTCCAGTGTTATGTTGAGGTCTTTGATCCATTTGGACATGATTGTTTTGCATGATGAGATGCAAGTTTCAATTTCTTGCATATAGTTTTCCAGTTTGTCTAGCACCTTTTGTAGAAGATGCTCTCTTTTTTACCAGCCTACATTGTTGGGGCCTTTGTCAAATATCAAGTGGCTATAGTTACTTGACCCAAAGTCTAGGTCCTTGATTCTATTCCAGTGGTCTATATTCTTATTTTTATGCCAGTACCATGCAGTTTTTATTACTATGGCTTTATAATATAGCTTTAAATCAGGTATGATGAAGCCTCCAGAGGTGTTACTTTTGCTGAGAATATGCTTTTATATCTGAGGCCTTTTGCCTTTCCATATGAATTTTGAGATAATTTTTTCTATCTCTGTGAAGAACAATGTTGAAATTTTGATTGCTATTGCATTAAATCTGTATATTGCCTTTGGTAGGATTGCCATTTTCACAATGTTAATTTTACCTGCCCAGGAGCATGGGAGGTCTTTCCATTTTCTCACATCCTCCTCAACTTCTTTTTTGGGTGCTTTTATGTTTCATTGTACAGAACTTTCACTTCGTTGGTTAATGTTATTACAAGGTATTTTTGTTGTTGTTGTTGCTATTGAAAATTGGAGAATGTCACTTATTTCATTCTCTGTATGTTTGTCATTTCCATATAGAAAAGATACTGATTTTTGTGCATTGATTTTGTATCCTGCTTCTTTGTTCTAGGAGTTAATCACCTTGACAGATTTGGGATGGAATCTCTCAGGTCTCTTATGTATAGAATCATGTCATCTGTGAATAGAGCTAACTTAACTTCTTCCTTTCCAAATTTTATCCCTTTTATCACTTTATCCTGTCTTATTGTTTGAGCTAGGACTTCCAGTACTACATTGAAAGGCAGAGGTGAGAGTGGATACCTCTGTCTTGTTCTTGATCTCAATAGGAATTCCTTCAGTCTCTCTCCATTAAATATTATTTGGGCTTTAGGAGCTTTATATATAGCCTTTATTATGTTGAGATATAAACCAACAATGTTTATTCTATCCAAGATTTTGATCATGAAGTGATGTTATACTTTGTCAAAGGGCTTATCTGCATCTATCAAAATGATCATGTGGTTTTTGTGTTTAACCTTGTTTATGTGGCGTATTACATTTTCAGATTTCCATTTCTATATGTTGAATCACCTCTGTGTTCCAGAGATGAATCCCACTTGATCTAGGTGGATAACATATTTGATGTGTTGGATTTGGTTTGTGAGGATTTTATTCAGGATTTTAAATGTCCCAACACTTGGATCATGGGAATACCAGAAGGGGAAAACCTAAGACCAAAGGCATGGATAATTTATTTAACAAAATTATCAAAGAAAACTTTCCTGTTCTCACAAAAGAAAGGCCTGTCAAGATACAAGAAGCTAGAAGAACTTAAAACAGACTGGACTAAAGGAGAAACTCTCCAAGATATATTATCATTAGGACACTAAACATTGACACCAAAGAGAAAATCCTAAAAGTAGCTAGGGAAAAATAACACATCACTTTGAAAGGTAACCCCATCAGAACTACTTCCAAATTCACAATGGAAACCCTGAAACCCAGAATACCCTAGAATGGAACACTCCAATCTCTAACAACCTATGGCTTTTAACCCAAACAATCTACCCAACAAAAGTATCCCTCATAATAGATGGCGAAAGCAAATTTTCCATGACAAAATTCAGCTTTATGACTACATGAACACAAATCCAAACCTCCAGAGCATATTTTAGGAAATTCTCCACATAGAATAATGAAATAGTCTACCTCAAGTGCTTGGAAGGAGCAGATAAAAATAATCAAACTCTGAGAAGGCACAAATAATTTAAAAGTCCATGGAAACACCAAACTGCATAAACCAACACAATATGGCAGGGATCAAATCAAACCATACAGTCATTACCATAAGAATGTAAGAGCCAAAGGAAAGGTAGGACTCCTTACAACATGCTCCTCCAGACACAAAATGGCCTGGACATCCATGACCTCATAGTGCCTGGCACTACCTCCACATGACCATCATAAAAGAGACTGACTGAGAGGGGAAGGGGATATGATGGAGAGTGGATTTTCAAAGGGGAAAAGGGTGGAGGGAGGGAATTACCATGGGATAGTTTTTACAAGCATGGGAACTGTTAATTATAAAAAAATATATTAAAGGCCTTAATTCACCCATCAAGAGAAATAAGCTAACAGGATTGATCAGAAATTCAAATCCTCAATCTGTTGTCTCTAAGAAACTCACCTCACCACCAAAGACAGACACCTCCTTAGGGTGAAAGGGTGTGAAATGATATTCCAAACAAATGGAAATAATAAAGAAGCAGGTATAGCTATACTAATATCAGATAAAATAGACTTCAAACTAAAAATAATCAAAAAAGACAAAGAATGCCACTTTCTTTTTTTTTTCTTTTTTTTAATTTTTTTTTTTTTAATTTGAGAGTGACAGACACAGAGAGAAAGACAGATTGAGGGAGAGAGAGAGAATGGGCGCGCCAGGGCTTCCAGCCTCTGCAAATGAACTCCAGACGCATGCGCCCCCTTGTGCATCTGGCTAACGTGGGACCTGGGGAACCGAGCCTCGAACCGGGGTCCTTAGGCTTCACAGGCAAGCGCTTAACCGCTAAGCCATCTCTCCAGCCCAAAGAATGCCACTTTCTACTTATCAAGGGAATGATCCATCAAGAGTCTATCACAATCATAAATCTCTATGCACCAAACACAGGGGTACCACAATTCATAAAACAAAACCTACTGGACAACAAAACAAAAATAACCACCAATACCATCATATTTGGCAACTTCAACACTCCATTATCAGCAACAGATAAATCATTCAAACAGAAAATCAACATGGAAGTGAGAGAGCTCAACAAAACCATAGAACAAATAGACCTAAGAGACATTTACAGAAGATTACACCCCAAATCTACAGACTACACATTCTTCTCAGCAGCACATGGAACCTTCTCTAAAATAGATCACATATTGGGTCACAAAGCCTGTCTCCATATATTTAGGAAGATTGACATAATTCTCTGCATGATATCAGATCACAATGCTATATTGCTAGAAACTAACAACAAAAGACCCACCAATAATCCCATTTACTCTTGGGAACTTAACAGTACACTTTTTTACAATAAATGGGTAGTAGACAAAAAAATAACGAAATTGCAAAATTTCTAGAAGTGAATGACAATGAGAACACATCATACCAAAATTATGAGACATAATGAAGACAGTCCCCAGGGGAAAATTCATAGCACTAAATGCCTTCATAAAAAACACAGAGAGATTTCAAATCAGTTACCTAACCATTCACTTAAAGGTACTGTAAAAGCAAGAAGGATCAAACCCCAAATCTCAGATGGAAAGAAATAATTAATATCAGAGAAGGAATTAATGAATTGGAAACAATTAAGAAAATTGATGAAACAAAGAGCTGACTCTTTAAGATTGAAAAAAACCCTGGCCAATTTGATCAAGCAAAAAAAAAAAAAATCCCTTCAAATTAACAAAATTTAAAATGAAACAGGAGAGATCACAACAGATATAAGTGAAATTCAGAGAATCATCAGAATTTATTTCAAAAATCACTACTCCACCAAACTGGATAATATGGAGGAAATGGACAAATACCATCTACCAAAGCTAAACTCAGAGCTGATTAATATTCTAAACGAACCTATCACACCCATTGAGATTGAAAAGGTAATCAAAAACCTCCCCCAAAAGAAGATTGCAGGACCAGATGGCTTCTCAGCTGTATTCCATCAAACCTTCATGGTAGAATTGAAACCAATCTTTTTCAAAATCTGTCACACAATCAGAGAACAAGGAAAGCTCCCCAACTCCTTCTATGAAGCTAGTATCACCCTAATACCAAGACCAAGCACAGATGTCACAAGAAAAGAAAACTACAGGCCTATTTTCCTAATGAACTTAGATGCAAAGATCCTGAACAAAATCCTCACAAACCGAATCCAACAACACATCATTATGTGTTTTCTTATAACTAATTCTTGAGGCAGAGAGATAAATAGAGATAGAATGTATGGGCACAGCAGGGCCTCCTGGCACTGTAAACAAACTCCAGATGCACACACCACTTTGTGCATCTGGCTTTACCTGAGCCATCTCCCAGCCCAATACATGTGTTCTTAATTGCAGTTGGTGTTGCCAAGTTTATTCTCATATCTTGTCTTCTTCTTCACCCCATCATAGCTCATATATATATATATATATATATATATATATATATATATATATATATGTATATATATATACACACACATATATATATTTATTTATTTATTTATATCATATAATGAATAAAAAAACAGAAAGTTGAAATAGTATATATTCAACAGCCCATCAATGATGCACATCGGACAGTGACTATGTCTGCAAATCCATTTGCGACAGTCTCTCTTTCCAGGGTCAGGACACCTAGGCTTTAGCTAATAGTACAGGGAAACATAGTCCTCATTGGACATATATAAATCCTCAACTTGATTTATTTTTATTTATATATTTATTTTTCATGGCAGGGTCTCATTCTAGATCAGGCTGACCTGGTATTCACTATATAGTCTAAGGGTGGTCTCGAACTCATGGTGATCCTCCTACCTCTGCCTCCCAAATGCTGAGATTAAAGATATGCACCACCACACCCACCTTCCTCAACTTTTTAAAACTTTTATGTATTCCTATGTTTGATATAAAGAGAGAGAATGAGGCATAGATAAAGAAGCAAACAGAGAGAGTGAGCATGAGTGTACCAGAGCCTCCTGCTACTGCAAGGGAACTCCATACCCATGGGTTATTAGTGTACCTGGCTTTATGTGCTTATTGGAAATTGAACCAGGGCAATCATGCTTTGGAACAAGTGCCTTTAACCACTGCAACATCTTTCAATCCCTAAATCTTTAGCCTCTATTTCATTTAAACAAAAGCCACATGAACTAATCAGGCCTTATAAAATGTCAAAACTCAATAAGCAAATACAATTGAACTTTAGAAAATACCTATGTGTGAAATCCATACACACACACACACACACATAGTGCATGTGTGTGTGCGTGCATGAGTGTGTATGTATGTGTGTGTGTATTTCAAAGCTGGGGATCAAACCCACATGTTAGACAAGTTCTCTACCACTGTGCTACATCCTGAACTTCACTTTTTAATTAGTTATTTACACAGTGTATACCATCAGGTTGGTAACATTATTAGCCTCCTCTCTGTCCTCCCCTCTCTGCAGGGACCCTCCTCCTTGGAAAATATGGGCCATGGATTGTGGGGTTAGCCATCAGTTATGGGTAAGAGGCAATGTATCTGTGCATAATAACCCAATGTGTAGCTCTAACATTCTTTCTGCCCCTCTCCCACAGATTTCCCTGAGCCATGTTGGGTTCATTTTAGGTCTTCTTCCGTGATGAGGTCTTTGGATCCTCTGTGTCTCTGGATATCTTGTTTGGTAGGAGTTGAGTATTCTCTGTGTCTATCTCCTTCACCCTTGTGCTGGTACCAGGTTCACCAAGGAAGAAGAACTCTTGCTTATTTTCTCAAATGCTCTTAGTTTCAGCTGGGGCCCCTTTGAGGTGTGATGTACTGGTTCTTTCCTTAGTATCTGGGTCCATCTGAATAAGAGAAGCAAATTCCCTAACAGAGAGTGAAGTTAGTGCCAGATAAATCGAATAAACTTTTTGTTTGTTTGTTTTTTAAGAGAGAGAGAATAAGTGTAGGCCCTCTTATAGTCCACAATTGGTGGGATCTCGACAATGTAGAGTTGGCTCATTTTTAGATATGCTTCTGACTTGATTCCCAGCTCCAGCTATGGGTTGTGTTCCACTGAGCAGATCAGTTAGCCAAATCAAGAGCACTTAGTTTCCCACCATGGCTGTGCACCACTATTGTACTTGTGTGAGCATCATGTCAGGATGTTTGCTGCTGAGTAGCTTAGGCCACGAGTTGCTTGGACAGATGTTGGTCATTTTCCCCATTCGCTCATGTAGCACCTTCTGGCACTAGACGAGCTAACAGTCTAGGAACTGACTCTTCCAGATTCTAGACAGTTCACTCCATGTTACATACCAACAGCATATGGTGTCTTGAGCAGTAGGGTCTTACCACTAACCTTTAGTGTGTTATCAAGTACTGTAACAGAAATCTGTCTTCTTTTCAGAAACCTTGTAGGTCTCTCTGATCACCAGCTCATTATGAATGCTAGCCACATGGTAGTATAGGAGTTACAGGTTAGGACCCAAGAGATAAGAAAGAAAAATTTAAGTAATATAAAAGAGACAGAGACAAGAGATTGTAGATACACACACACACATAGAGAGAGAGAGAGAGAGGGAGAGAAAGAGAGAGAGAGGGGGGGGGCAGGAGAAGATTCAGGTCAATCTTCATTATATTCTCTCCAGGGCCTTGTGATTCAGGTTTTCCCTCTAAGGGCCTGATGAAGGGTCAACAATTTAGTCTGTCTTTTAGGATGTATAATTTTATGATACCTCCATACTTACAGACAATAAACCATGATAATATCCTACCCTGCCCCACTTTCCCTTCCACAAATCTACTCTCCATCATATACCCTCCCCTCCCTCTCTCCTTTAGTTTCTCTTTTATTTTGATGTTATCATCTTTTACTCCTATTATGAGTGTCTGAATTTAGTACTAGGCACTGGGAGGTCATGGAAATTGAGGCCAGTTTCTGTTTGGACAATTGCATTGTAAACAGTCCTACCTACCTTTCCTTTGGCTCTTACATTCTTTCCTCCACCTCTTCCACAATGTACCCTGAGCCATAGAGGGTGTGATAAAGATGTTTTAGTGCTGAACACTCCTCTGTCCCTTCTTCTCAGCACCATGGTGCCTTTTGCTTCATCCCAGTGGTCACTGCCATCTGAAAAGTAAAAGCTTTCTAGACCAGCGTGAAGGTAACATTAATATATGGGTTTGGACTTTTGGTAAAGTGCTCCCAGAGCAGTTATGTGAGCATAATAAATTATTTATTCAGACAAGAGCAGGTGTTACACTCCTAATGCTCATAGCTTTCCCCCACCATAGATGTTTGACTAGGTTTTCGGTACCAGGCAGGTATTCTCTCCCACAGAGCAGGCGTCCAGTACAATTAGAGAACAGTTGGTTTCCCCCATAATAGACATGCCACCATTGCACCTGTTTGTTCTTTTGGCCTAGTTGGCTAAACTTGATGCTTGCAGTGTCCACTGTTTTCACCACTGATGGCTTCTGCCTCCAATAGGTCTGCATGCTGTGAAGTTTTTTCCAGTTTTCAGTCAGCTGGTCTACAGAGAGGAGGTGTTCAGTTCAGCCCCAGCTTGATTTCTCAGTGACCTTGCAGCCCAGGCATGTGAAGTGTTCAGCTATAGGGTCTTACCATCTATTTCTGGTGGGAAACCAAGAGCCTTGGCAATATCCTATAATGTTTTGAGGGAATCAGGGCCTCCCTGTTCAACATCTCACTGGAAGATATCCCATCCCTGGCAATGAATTTTTTCTAGTAATATCCTGTGGATTTTGGGTGTGTCATTATCCAAAAAAATAAGTTTTCCTATAGCTCATTCATAATATCTTGATTTGTTGATTAATCCTTACCCCACTCTGCTTTTACTTAACCTTTTTCCCTAAACTTTTCTCATTGTTACTGTGAACTCGACTACATGAACATAGTATAATTTGATCCTATTCCTGTCCTATTACTTTCTTTTTTCCCAACTCTTCCATCCTCATTCCACTGAGGATATTTCACTTTCAAAATAGTATTTTCTCTGTTTTAGTGCCTCATTCCTTTTTGTCTTCTGCCATCCTATATATTAAAGTGTTGGTGGGCTCAGGCCAATGAATATCTTGTGGGAGTAATGACAACAACTGTGAGGTCATGAATGTACCAGTCAGTTCATGTTCTAAGGTCAGATTCCCAAAGTACTCTTTCCCATCCTGTGGCTCTTAATTCTCTCTGTTCTCTCTTCTTCAATGTTCCCTTAGCTTTGTAGGGTGTGATAGAGATGGATCACTTAAAATGAAGCCCTTGACAGCCTCTGGTTTTCATCTTTGTTGCATTTTAAGTTTCTTTAGTGGGCATTGCCATTTATATAAAGAAGCTTCTCTGGCTAGCCTTTAGAACAGCACTAATATTATTTCCACCATGTCCTGTGCAATGTTCCCTGAGATTTGGCAGATGTTATAGAGTTGACTCATTCAATGCTATGCTCTGAACTTTCTCTTCTTGATGTTACCTTGATGAGTCTTGCATTTCCCCAGCATTCATTACCATTTACTAGAACTAAAAACCTTCTTTAAATTAAATAGCATTAATAAAAGGGCATAAATGTAGACATTTAGAAGACATTTTGACAGACATAATAACCATTCATTTAGCCAAAAAACAGTGGTATCTTCCTTCTAGGGTCTGTGTCCTTCTAAGCCATAGGCTAAATTCCCTCCCACAGAGTATGCCTCAAATCCAATCAGAGACCTGTTGTTTCCCCACAACCTATGCACCACTATAATACCCAAAATCACATTTTCCCTGGCTGGTTGATTATGTAGCTTGCAGATCAACTGCTTAAGATTGCTGGTGACTTTCCTCACCCAGCAGCCAGCATAACACTTTTCAGACCTATGGCAGCTAGCCAGCAGAGAAATGGTCTCAAGCTCAGTGCCAGTTCAATATGCAACAACCTCAGAACATTGTGTCTGAAGCAAAGGGTCTTCATTCTTAAAAATTGTGATCCACTGTATAGCTCAGACTGGTCTTATACTTGTCATTCTCCTACTTCTGTTTCCTGCATGTTGGGATTAAAATAGGTCTGGGAGACAAAATGTATGCTCTCCAGTGGCAAGCTCCCACAAGTCAAGGCCAATAAACAAAATAGAAACTGGCTTGAAATTTACACACTATCAGTATTGTCACAGCCAGCACATAAAAGGTTTACTTTGAAGCAGTTATATTTGTTTTGTAATTGCTTATCAAGCCATTATTTTAAATAAATAATAGGTAGTCTCACATTTTTATATAAATATTTCTGACTGATTAGAGACAATTTTGGAAATATGTCAATAACAAGCATGGGTCCAAATGGCAATAGGCCCTGAATTTCTGGACCAAAGGGTAAAATGTAACAAAATGCCAGTGTTGGCTTCCTATGTAATGCAAAGGGAAAATTGTGAATTGTGCATTAGTCAACTATTGCTGAAATGAAATACCTGACAAAAATCAGTTTAAGGAAGGGAGAGTTTATTTTGTCTAACAGAACAAAAGTAGAGTCTATCATGGCAAGGAAAGCATGGAAGCAGGAGCTTGAGGAAGCTTGTCAAGTTCAGTTCATAGTGAGGAAACAGACAGCAATGAATGTTGGTGCTCAGTTCATTTTATTCTTATTAATAGGCTTGAGACCCCAGCTTATGGAACGGAACCATTACAATGGGTCTTCGCACCCCAATACACCTAGTTTAGAAAAATCCCTTATAGAGAGACCAGAGATTTGTTTTCAGGGTGACTCTAAGTCCTGTCAAGTTGACAAGAAGAGACTAATAACCAAAAATGGAAAGAAATATGAAAACATTTGTAATAAATATTTCCATAGAAATTATTACATAAATACTAAAATACCCAAACACATAAATACTGGGGGAAATCATATAATTTCTAGAAGGTGCTTATATAATTTAGAAAACATGATTACCAAAAAATGTTACTATTAAGTTTATATATGTAACCCCTTATATTCCTTGAAAAATTCTAAATCAGTAGAAAATTTACTGATTGGTCTCAGCACCTTTTTAATTAATAGAGAAATAACTGTAAATCATTTCAAATTCAAACTACAAATTCACTATAGTGCCTTTCAATTAGGCTACCTTTGTTCAATACCTTAATTTCAAACCTTAATTTATTAAAAGTGAATTAGATAATAAAATGTTATCTATATTGTGTTGGTTAATTTTTCAATATTATTTACTAATTTGCAACTAGAAAGAGAACAAGAGATAATGAGAGAGGGGGAATGGACACCCCAGAGTTTCTTGCCACTGAAAACTAACTCCAGACTCATGCTTCACTCTGCATGTGGCTCTGTATGGGTACTGGGGAATCAAACTCAGGCCATCAGACCTGGGAAGCAAGCATCTTCAATCACTAAGCCATTTCTCCAGGCCCTGCATTGGTTATTTTAAATATATTCAAATTAAAACAAAGGGGAGTGGTAGTGACAACAAATAGAATTTCAATATATGTAGGTACATACCTGGATATTGTCTCTAAAAGTACAGTCCATTAATATCTAAGTGTTCAAATATATTTGCTACCATATGGAGCTCATTAATATATTATTATTATTATTATTATTATTATTATTATTAGTTTTATTATTATTATTTGAGAGTGACAGACAGAGAGAGAAAGAGGCAGATAGATAGAGAGAAAGAATGGGCGTGCCAGGGCCTCCAGCCACTGCAAACAAACTCCAGACACATGCGCCCCCTTGTGCATCTGGCTAACATGGGTCCTGGAGAATCAAGCCTTGAACCGGGGTCCTTAGGCTTCACAGGCAAGTGCTTAACCGCTAAGCCATCTCTCCAGCCCTCATTAATATATTATTAATAGCTTATACTTTTTCATTTTCATTTTCTATTGGTTATGGACATTCTCAGTGTGTAAATAACACATGTTGGTACCATCCTTACCTTCATCCTTGCCACACCAAGGGACCCTCCTTGTAGGAAATGCTGGATATCTCCATGGGGATTGTGGGACATGCATTGGGGGTAGCCGTCATTCATGGGCAAGAGGCAATTTCTCTGTGCATAATGTCCCAACTTGTAGCTCTAACAATCTTTCCTCCCCATCTTCCACAAATTTCCCTGAGCCATATTGGGTCTGTTTTAGGTCTACTTCTGCCATGGGCTCTTGAAAGTCTCTGTATCTGGTTTGGTAGGATTTTAATGTCCTCTCTGTCTATCTCTTTCGACCTTGTGCTGATATAAGGTTCACAAAGAAAGCAACACTCTTGCTCATTTCTCCAATTCCTCTATGATTTCAGCTGGGGTCCTGGTGAAGTGTGATGGGCTTATACTCTTCTCAGGTCCTGTATCCATCTGAAAAAGAGAAGCATATTCCCCAATGGAGAGTGAAGTCAGAACAGGTTAAATGGGATAACCATTGTTAGTTTAGAGAGAATTTAATAGGTATAAGCCTTCTTGTAGCACAAGATTGTTAGGACCTTCATATTGGATAGAGAACTTTTTATCTGAATATGACCCTGACTTGTTTCCCAGTTCTAGATATGGGTTCCTTTCCACTAAGCAGGTATGTTATCCAATCCAAGAGCAGTTGGTTAACCACAGTGGATGTGTGCCAACAGCTTATACTTTAAAATTAGCATGTGTTAACATAATAACACTTCACTTTTATTTGTTAATATATATATTTATTTTTTATTATTAGATATGCACATATTTTGTATGTAAACATCACATGTTGGTACCATTCTCTCCCTCCTCCCTGCCCCTATTCTGAAGAGGCCTTCCTCATGGGGGTTGCAGGTCAACCTCATGGGTATTGCGGGTCATGCACTATAAACCAGCAGTCAGTTATGGGAGAGAGGCAATGTCTCTGTGCAAAATGTCCCGACTTGTGGCTCTAATAATCTTTCCACACCATCTTCTGGAAGATTCTCTGAGATATGCTGGGAACATTTTTTAAAAGTCTACTTCAGCAATGGGCACTTAGGAGCATCTAGATGTCTTATTTGGGAGGTGGTGAGTGTCCTCAGTATCTTTCTCCATCACCCTTGTGCTGATATCAGCTTAACTGAGAGTGCAGCATTCTTCCTTATGCCCATAGTTTCTCTGTTGTTTTATCTGGGGCCTGGATGGAGTGTGCTGGGCCATTTATTTCCACAAGTCCAGTTCAAATCTCAAAAAGAGAAGCAGATTCTCCAATGGAGAGTGAAGTCAATACCAGTTAAATGGGATAACCATTATTAATTTAAAAAGAATTATAAGGGTTTAGACATTTTTATAGTGTAAGGTTAGTGGGAGCTTTGATAATGGAAAGCAGAATCATTATCTGGATATGATTCTGGCTTATTTTTCAGTTCCAGATATGGTTACCTTTCCACTGAACAGATCTGTTAGCCAATCCAAGAGTAGTTGGTTACCCACCATAGCTTTGTGCCACTATTGCACTTGTGTGAGCATCACATCATGTTGTTTGCTTTTGAATCACTTAGACTTTGAGTTGCTTGGAAAGATGTTGACCACTTTTCCCTGGTAGCTCATGTAATGCCCTCCAGCACTAGATGGGCTAATTATCTGAGGACTGGTTCTCCTCAGGGTTCTAATCAGGTCTCTCCATGGTACATGCTGAAAGTGATTGGTGTGTTCAGCAGTAGGGTCCTACCATTAACTTCTGGTGAGTAATCAAGTGCTCTGACAGAAGTCTGTCTTCTTTGTTTTGGGAGATCTCTTAGGTCTCATTGTGGATGTATACCACATCCTGGTACAGATAATTACAGATCATTGCCAGCAACAAGGGGAAAGAAACAAGAAAAATCAAGAGAAGAAAGAGAAATTTTAGGTTAGGTTTCATCTCACTCTCTCCAGGTCCCATTGATTTAGATGCTCCCTCTATGTTTTCCTTGAGGGTTCCACCTTTTAGTCTGATTTCCAGGACATAGGATTCTACAGTGCCAGTTCAATTTGGGTTCAGATTTTATGGCCTTCAACCTTGCCTTTTCCCCCCAGACCTGCCCTCTCTATTGTACAAACCTCAAAATGCTGTTCAGTTATGTCAGCAACTTGGGCTGATCCAGGTTAGGAACTGCAGATCGTGTATGTGATGATTGTGTTTCTGTGATTATGTGAGTTCGCTTAAAATGATCTGTTCCATGTTTGGCCATTTTTCTACAAATTTCAACGTGTCATTTTTTCTTACTGCTGAGTAGAATTCCATCGTGTAGATATACCACCTCTTGGTTATCCATTCAGCCAAAAATGAGCACCTGGGTGGTTTCCAGTTTATAGCTATTATGAATTGAGAAGCTATAAACATGGTTGAGCAAATATCTCTGAACTGAGATGTGGAGGTTTTAGGGTAAATGCCAAGTAAGGCAATAACAGGGTTTTCTGGTAGCTCTATATTCATCCTTTTCAGGAGTCTCCAAATTCATTTCCATAGTGGTTGTACCAGCTTACATTCCTACCACCAGTGAATGAGGGTTTCTATTTCTCCACAGCCTTGCCACCATTTCTTTTCGTTTGCTTTTTTCATGTTTGTTATCCTTCCTGGGGTAAGGTGGAATCTAATAATTGTTTAAATTTGCATTTCATTAATGGTTAGGGATGTTGAACATTTTCTTAAGTGTGTGTTAGCCAATTGTAATTCTTCTTCTGAGAACTCCCTATTTAGTTCCCTGCCCCACTTTTGGAGTGGATTGTTTGATTTTTTTTTTTTTTTATTGTTTAGTGTTTTCTGGTCATTGTAGTTTCCAGATATTACACTTCTGTCAGTGTTATAGCTGGCAAAGATTTTTCTCCCATTCAGTTGGTAATCTATTGGCTGCTTATGATATGTCTGTGCAAAAGCTTTTTAGCTTCATGAGATACCATTGGTTGAGTACTTGTTTAATTTTCTTGGTTATTGGAGTTTTGTTCAGGAAGTCTTTTCCAAGTCCTATATCATAGAGTGTGATTCCTATTTTTTTTTTTTCCAGTAGTTGAAGTGTTTCGGGTCTTATATTGAGGTCTTTAATCCATTTGGATTTTTGTGTGTGTATGGGAAAATGAATGGGTCTAATTTCATTATTCTACATATGGCCATCTACTTTTTCCAACACCATTTATTCAAGATGCTGTCTATTGTCCAGCCTACATTATTGGCACCTTTGTCAAAGATCAAGTAGCTGTAGTTGCTTGCTTGGAAGTCTGTGTCTTCAATTCTGTTCCATTGGTTATTTTTTTTTTTGTTCTTATTCTAGTACCATGCTGTTTTTGTGACTATGGCTGTGTAATATAGCTTTAGATCAGATATGGTGATACCACCAGATGTGTTTCTTTTGCTGAGGATATGTTTGTATATCTGAGGCTTTCTGCCATTCCATATGAATTTTGAGATCAATTTTTCAGTTTCAGTGAAGAATGATGCTGGTATTTTTATTAGTATTGTGTTAAGTCTGTATATTGCTTTTGGTAGAATTTCCATTTTCACAATATCAATTCTACTTATCCAGGAACATGGGAAGTCCTTCCATCTTCTTAAGTCTTCCTCTATTTCTTTCTTGAGTGTTTTTATGTTTTCATTATACAGTTCCTTCACATCCTTTGTTAGTGTTATTCCAAGGTATTCATCTTTTGTTGTTGTTATAGAAAATGGGACAGTCTCACTGATGTTTTTTTCTGTATATTTGTCCTTTGCATATAGAAAAACTACCAATTTTTGTGAAAGGTTTTCATAAACTGTATTTTTTTTTCTGTTGTGATGCTTTGTATAGTGTCCATCTCTTTTTTGAGGTATGACTTCAATTCAAATTCTGATTTTCTTGGTGCTTCTTGTAGTTCATTCTTGCAGTGAATCAAGTCTTCATTAAGCTTAATCAACCAGTTGTTGAGGTCTTCCATGTCTTGGCTTACCTTCAATTTATTTGTATCTTTTGGGAGGGTTCTAACATTTTTTTTTTTTTCCATCAAGTAAGCCTACCCTTAAAAGCTGAATGCTCTAGGAGTGATTCTATTCAATTTCATTGATTTGATTGATGGTTCTTTGGTACTTTGCTTCAAGACCAGTGATTTTTTTTTTTTTAATCAGAGTATCATTGATTGTTGTGTTTTCATTTTGGGAATGAATTTCTATTGATGTCTGTATGATTTCATTGGAGGCTTCTGTAGTAGGACTAGGCATCCTTGATGGAGATCTCTCAGAGTTCTGACTTTCATTGGCTTTTTTGCATTGTTGTCTACCCATTTTAAGAAGACTCTTTATTTTATTAAAGAGGAAGTAAGCTTGTATCCTTTGGCCCATTCACCCTTTGACTTGGGTGAGCAGGGATGTTGGTACTTAGTGTCCAGTCAAGATACCAGATCAAAAGACTTGATTTTACAGTTCACACTGGAGTCAGGCCTCCACGAGCAAGGCACAATGGGACCTACTAGGACCAGGGCCCTAGGAGGAGTAAGGGAACAGGGATCTGGCCTACTTCGTGCTGAGCCCTCCAGGATGTGGCCAGTGCAGGCAACCTAGACTGGGGAGGTGGCTAGGAGCCTACACACTGACCAGACAGTGTGTGGGAACTCACACCCAGGCTGTGGGAGAGGACCAGAAATGGGTCTGGCCTACTAACTCCAGGCTACCCTCACTTGCCCTTACACTGACTCTGCAGGGAACTCAGACCTGGGCTGTGGCAAGGGAGAGAAATGGGCCTGGCCTACTCATTACTGCATGCCTGCCCTCACACTGTCCACTCAGGGAACTTAGACCCTGGCAGTGAGAGGGGGCAGAAATGGATCTGGCCTACTTACTCCAGACTGCTGTTCCTTGCCTGCCCACACACTGATGACCCAGTAAACTCAGGTCCAGGCTGTGGGAGGGGACCAGAAATGGCTACAGCCTAATCACTCCTGACTGCCTTTCCTTCCCTCACACTGACTGCACAGGGAACTCAGATCCGACTGTCTAATATTTCACTTTAAAAATGGACACTTTTGAAAAGATTAATAATGAAATAAACCATAAACAGATGAACCTAAAATTTTTAGCTTCTTTAATACTGTATAGTTAATACAATAATTAACTAAGTAGATATCTGTTCTAGCAATTTATTTTTTTCTGAACCAGATGTTCTAGCTTATGTTATTTCTTGTTTGACTCACTAAGCAGAGTAGAAAAGCAATGTCTGTCTACAAAATTGTGACATCTATCATTTCCTTAAATTTACTGTAATGAGTCCATCTTCACATGCTACTTGACATAAAAGGGAGTTGGTTCCTATTTTTTTCCATGACCCATAAAAGAAATATTTGCTTCTGATGGCATTTTTTTTCCATGCTGGGTGACTATTAAACTCATAGATACAGTGAACACTAGGTTTTCTATGAATCCTTCTGATTTTTCTGGGTAACTACTCCACTTTTCCCCCTACACTAGCCAATATTTTTTAGCTAAGCAGAAGCTAGTTTCATTCATGTCAGCTAATATACTCTTTTATATATTACCAAAATGATACACTTTACTGGCTCATGATTGATTATGTTGTTCCAGTTGTAAAAGTGTCTCTGTGGCCAAAATCTAGTACTTTCAGAAAGGTATACTTAACAGAATATGGGTTATTATGTGTAAATTTGTATTTTTGAAAATTTCTTGCTGTTATATGGCTAAAACACAAAATGAATTTAAATTTTTCAATTTTTTATTGTTTCATTTGAAACAATGATTTTATAATCAGTTGCACATTGGCTTAAATATGATAGTAATAAGTCTATTATTTACTGAAATATGAATCAGGGAATATAAGAGCATAAAGAAATGAATATTACATAAAAACAAAACATACCAAAATATATGTCCAAATATAAAAATAACTGGTAAATTGTGCAATAATACACATGACTCCAATGGATAGAAAGTTGACTTTTGCCATCATTCTTTTAAATTTTTTTTTGTTTATTTTTATCTATTTATTTGATAGCAATAGACAGGCAGAGAGTGAGAGAGGCACAGAGAGAGAGAGAGGGACAGAGAATGGGTGCATCAGGGCCTCCAACCACTGCAAATGAACTCCACATGCATGTGTCACCTTGTGCATATGGCTTTCATAGGTCCTGGGGAATTGAGCCTCGAAACAGGGTCCTTAGGCTTCACAGGAACTGCTTAACCAATAAGCAATCTCTCCAGCCCCTTGCTATCATTTTATAAGACATATGAAACTTTATTAAAATACCTCTGATTTTTTATTAATACATTATATAATGAAATAATACTCATGGAAAATTTAAAAAATAAAATATAAATAAAAAAAATCAAAGTGACTCTACTTCTTCAGCTGTTTTCTCACTGTTGCTGCTGCTGTAGAAAATCCAAACATTTTGTACTTGTTTGCTTGTCCTCAGTGCTGTGGCTTGAACCCAGGGATTTATTTGTGCTAGGCAAGTGCTCTACTATTGAGCCAACCTCTTATTCTGCTTTTTAAGCAAGTGCCTCAGCCCACTCTTCCAAGAATAAAGTCCATAAGTAGGTTAAAAGCCTTTTGATAGAAGCCTTTAAAATGGCTTAATGTTGAAACACTTAAAGTTCAATGCATAAGAAAGAAACCTCCAAGAATGAACCACCAATCTTGAATAACAATATTCTTATATGGCTAGAAAGGGCTGTGGTCTGTTTATAAACCAATTGTACCCATCAATCTTAGCAAAGCTTCCATTGCACTAGTGACAAGCCTTATAAAAGGACCAACATAAACCTCACATAAACATTTTTAAAGCCCAGACAAGTTGCCTGTAACTGGTGCAAGGCCTGCTGAATCAGAATTTTGTGATGTACTATGCCTGCAGTGTCTTTATAGAAAGAGTGTAGCTCCTTCAAGGAAGTCACAAGGTGTTCAAAGCAGCAGGTTTCTAGTACAGTCATTTAGCTGGTCATCAAAAGAATGGCTGTTTGTTTGTCAGCTGCAAACTCAAAACAGTGGGACTCAAGGAAAAGTTCTGACAGCTGTTCATCAAAGGGTTAAATCAGCTATTCCCCCTACAGCTACGTTTACTTGAATGAAAACATTAAAAGATGCTGAAGATTAAATCCTATAACTAACTATAAAATTCTGAAGAGTTAACAGTTCTTAGCTTTTAGATAAATACTTTTAGCAAGAGCTGAGTCCCTCTCACTTGTGTCAAATTTTCATAAAATTTGCAATATTATGACCATTAATTGAACAAAAATTCATTAAATTTTCTTCCCCACCCCTCCCAGAGTCCAATAGACACATTTATTTGCTCAAAGCTTTGTCACAACTTACTAATGATATGTTTTCACCATTTCTCTCTCTTTTTAGTAGTTTTTATTTATTTTAATATATATTTATTTATTTAATTTAGATGAAGAGTCAGATATATAGAGAGAATGGGTGTGACAGGGCCTTTAGCTGCCACTGCATGCAAATTCCAGATGCATGTGCCACCTTGTACATATGGTTTATGTGGGTTTTCTGGAATTGAACCTGGGTCCTTTGGCTTCAGAGGTAAACACCTTAACTGCTAAGCCCTTAATTTGTGTTCTTCTTGACAACTCTCATAATTGTAGAAAATAACTCATGGTAACATCCTCCCTTTTCCCATTTTCCCATTTTCCCATTTGAAACTCTGCTCTCTACATCCCCTTCCCTTCTCAGTCTCGCTTTTGATTTTTATGTCATGATCTTTTCCTCCCATAATGATGGTTTTGTTTAGGTACACAGACCATCATGGATATCCAGGCCATTTTGTGTCTGGAGGACCGCATTGTAAGGACTCCTACCCTTCCTTTGGCTCTTATGTTCTTTCTGCTGCCTCTTCAACAATGGACCCTGCTATGTCTCCAGGTTCACTTACATTTAATTTACCACTAACATTAACCAGTCTATTTTTCTTTTAGACATTGTGAACTGAAGTTCCCAGAGATGATTGATAGAACTGTGACTGTGGAGAGATAGAATTGTATTAATTGGGAACCAAATTATACTGGATTGTCTTTTAGCCTAAGTAGCCATTTATTGTCCACCTTTGTGTGTGACCTATCATCCTTGTGACAATTATGTAAATCCTTTTCAAATATAGAAATGATATCTGTAGCTTCCATCAACCCAAAGGCTAAAAATGTCATCAGAGTATCTTGGGCCTATAGAAGAGTTGTCTTCATATTTGTTATAACTTGACTACTTGATGTTCCCACCAAAGTATATGAAAGATGCCTGGGTTTCTGACTTTTTTGTTTTATTATTATAAAATCTCCAGAAATTCTTTCCACATTGGAACATGGTATTTAGGGTGATTTGCTTCTGTGTTTCTGGAGCATGCTCACTCACATTGGGCTCCAGAATGAACTATCTCTAACTCCCTTCGAGGTGTGGGCTATTCTTTTGGTTTATTTTTTTGAATATTTTTCCTAAGGGGTTATTCTTTTGTGTTGACAAAATTGTCATTTCTTTTGCCAGGAAGTCAGTTTTTGTCTTTTGTAAATAACCTTCAATAAATCTACTTGTGTGTGTAGTTATGTATAGATATAGATTTAGATATATAGATATACATCCTACATATTCTTAAATATCTAGAATATAGTTATGTTAACTGAATTTACTTCTCCATGAGTTTTATCATTTGAGAAATTTCTGGTGTGGAATTAATGGATTCTTTTCCTAAATATGGATACTGCAAATTAGTTAAGCCTATATGTTCATCTCTGACACTTTGAGAAAGTGCTTTACAATCACTTCCTCTAGAATCATATTCAATGAATTATTAATTCACTAGAAAGGATATAAAATTTTGATGCACTTAACATAGAGATTAGTGCTTCTTAATTATTTGACTTGTTTTCCATGAAGGGATATGATTGGCGTCATCATCATCATTATCATCATCATCACTATTATTATTGTTATTATTATTACTATGGGTTTTTTAATGTAGTATCTCACTGTAGCCCTGGATGATATGGAATTCACTGCGTAGTCTCAGGCTGGCCTTGAGATTACAGTGATAATCCTACCTGAGCCTCCTGAGTGCTGAGATTAAAAACGTGACACCACACCTGGTTGAGAAAGAGAAAGAGAGAGGGACAGATTGAAAGAGAGAGACTGGACACACTAGGGCCTCCAGCCTCTACAAGCCAATGTCCAGATGCATGTGCCACTTTTTGCATCTGGCAAGTCATTATTTTTATGTAATCTTATAGAATTTGGGGAACTAGCAGGGTAGATGGTGTAAACTAATCTTCATTTTATAATTACCACTCTATAAGCAACAGAGTGAAAAATAACTTAGTGAGAAAATATTAGAAATAAGACAAGGTATAAGATTATCACAATATTTCAAGCTAGAAATAATTTAGTTTGAATGATAGCATCAATAGAGGCCTCAATTCAGCACAATATAACTCATATCATCAGAAAAAAGACTGTGCCTTGTCAATGTCCTCCAGATATTTCGGATACTTTTACTTTTAGGAGAACAAATACCCCATCAATAATTCTTGTTTTCATTGATTAAGGGGAAAAAAGATAGAAAAGGGATCTTGAAGATAATTTTATTGATGCTAGACAGAGAATATAACAGGGCATAGTAATGGGAGATCTTGACAGCTTCTGGGAGAAGGGAGACAGATAGGGAAAGTTAACTTTTCATGTAACATAAGTAAAAAGATACACCTTTAAGGACATGAAGGGAGAAATGAGAAAGAGAAACAATCAAGTGCATAGGGCCTTTTGTTGTAATTTTGATCAAAGGGGACACAAAACCGCCTTCCTACCAGAGTGATGTGGGCCTTGGATATGAATGCAGTGTGCTACCCTTTTAAACCAAAAAGAAAGACATATATGGTAGAATGAATGTATGCCTTCCCATAGACTCAGGTGTTTCATTAAAGCATAACTTGGGTCTCCAGCAACCTCACTGGAGGGCATGTAACTGGTGGTGGATCTGAATTGCAGCCTAAAGGTATGCAGAGATGTCTGAGCTCTATGGCTACTGCTTGCTGCAGGTTTGTGCTTGCTTGTGGTGCTAGCTATTAGTGGTTCTCTCTCTCTCTCTCTCCCTCTCTTTGGATTTATAAATGAAAGCAAACTTTTTCCACCATTAATGGAACTTCACTGTGGATTTGTACAACTAAAATAATTCTCTTCCTCCTATAAACTGTGTCTGGTTTGGATGTTTGTCCCAGCAACATGGAAACTTACAAACAACATATTTAGCCTTAATATCAGTTGTTTTAAATTTGTAGCTATCTAAGGGTGTTTTATGTGCTTTACAACTCAAGATGTGTCCTAAATTGGAAGGAATAATAGCTAAATGTATGTGTTATTGTCAGTTTGCCTTTTATGTTTGTGGTCAGACAGGAATAAATAACATTTATTGCTATCACTTTCTCTCTTATTTTTGTTTTCTATGTGCTGAGAAGCAATAGCTTATTGTATTTCCTATCATCAGCTTACACTTTATATCTGTGGCCAGTTTAAAGTCCTAGATATTGGTTTATCTTTAACCTTACAGTAGTTCCAACCATCTGTATAAGAATAGTGCTGGTTTCTTTTTAATCTAATCATAGAAGGTCAGAGCTTAAAAATGAGTTGCAAGAAGCTTGAAGATTTCCCATTATAGCACTTTAAATCTACCTCCTTTTAATATTTAAATTCTATCTACCAGGGTGTTATTGATCATCAATCATGTTACTTGTCTCATGTAAAGCTGACATTTTGATATCCATATGCTTCAAATGGTGCCTGAAAAACAGACAGGTAGATAAAACTTTGTTATTCCCTTTCTTCCTGACTATACTCCCTCATCACTTCCACTTAAATACTGAGCCATATCTCATTGGTGGTACATCACATTAAATTATATGAGCTCAACTATACACATGTCTTCCCAACACTGATTTTTGTCATAGCATTTTGGTAGTCTAAAATTAACCATGGTTACATGGAAATCAGTAAGTGATACAAGTTGGGTTACATTTTTTTTTCTTCTTTTTATACAGACAGCTAGCTGTTAAACATTTATCAACGAATCCACTGGATGTAAACTCTTTTAGACAGGGCCTGAAGTTAAAACAAACAAACAAACAAACAAACAAAAACTCATCATCCTAGGTCTTCCACTTTAATAAGTCATGCTCTAATATGGCTCCAATATTCTATAACCTCATTTAAGTAGGAAGTTTTTCATGCACACATTTATTATTTATATATTTAAGACACCTTAATTTGTGCATCTTATTTTTACCATCCTTCTTTAAGAATTTGGTTCATTATCATTTTCTCTTAGTACAATTTTTATTTTCCCACATATTTATAAGGGCTTGGAAGCTTGCAGCTTTTAATATTATAGGTTACCTTTTGCCCAAAGAACCTCAAGAAAGTTATATATACATATATGAAATAAAATAGCATATCATCTTGGCATACTAGGGATACTACTGTACCAAAATATGATATTACGGTTCTCCTGTGTAATAGAAGAGGGAAAGCTGTTAAAAAGTTAGAGGCATACAAACATTTTCAGTTTAAAAAGCAATCATTACAAACAGTAGCTTTCTAAGTAAAATCACAGAGTAGTGTGTGGTTGTTATGAAGTGTCTGCAAAATTGGCAAATACTGCTGGTTCACTCTCCAGGAGTTAATAGCAATCTCATTTTGACAGCATCCTCACTTTTTTCAAAGCTATACTTTGTGAAAAATGATTCTTACCATTTATTAGTTTTAATATGAAGATTCACTTCTTTCTCTAAAATAAATGGGGTTTATAATGTTTGTTTGTTTTTTTTTTTCCTTCTTGTTGAGTAATATCTCTCTAAATGGTGTGAGTTAAGGAACAAATAGCTCCAGGGATTATATATAATGGGATACTCAACTTCTTTCACACCAGGCTCCTTTCATTTTCTGTTTTAGAATGATGTGACTGAGAATCCTAACTAGGAGAACGGTGTTAGGTGGTGGCAAAAGTTGCTGGCCTAAGCATATTTTCTGTAGGAAAATTCCACATAGCTGCTTTTTATTAGCAGACCAAATTCCTGGCGGGGGGGGAATCCCTTTTCTGACCTTTGCAATTGCTACTTGGCTTTAGTAAGTCTCTGTTCAGCAAATAGTAAGGAAAGTTGTTGCATGTTCTTTATTGTTCCAACCTCTAGCTGCTCAGGAGAATACAATGATATATTTGTAAATGAAAGAATCAGGTCATCTTTGACCAGGCTCTTTCTCACAAACATTAAAAGAAAAAAATAATGCTGGTGGTAGGACAGAGACAGTATTTAATCTTTGCATGTTTATATGTACATGGATGTTCATGTGTGTAAGTTCAGGTGTGTGCATACCAAGAAATATATGCGGAGGTCATATGACATTGCCAGGCATTGGTCATCAATTTCAACCTAGTTTGAGGAAGATTCTCTTGGTGTTTGCCATTGTGTATGGCTATGTATATACTGGATAGATAGGCAGAATGCATCTTAGAACTTTCCACAGGTATCCTCTCATCTACCCATAGTAATGCTGGAATTATAGACACATGCTACTGCATCCAGCTTTATATGGGTTCTGGGAATCTGAATTCAGGTCTTCATGCTTGCACAATGTTTCAGTTATCTTCTCATTATTGGGAAAAATACTGAAAATAATAAGTTCAAGGAAGGAAGGTTTTATTCAGTTCACAGTTCCACATTACAGTCTATCATGGCAGGAAATGCATGGCAGCAGGAATAAGAGGCAGCTGCTCACATTCAGGCAGAGTGAGGTAACAGAGTGCAATGAGTTCTGCTGCTCTGCCAGCTTCCTCCTTATTGTTTAGTCCAGACCCCTAGCCCATGGAATGTTGCCAAGCAAAGTTAAGCTGTGCCTTCCCACATAATTATCCTCAGTGAGATAATCCCTTAAACATGATTCTAGATTCTGTCAATTACTTGGTCCAGTGGCCTGATGAGTAAGGCATAGTCCACCTAGACTCTGTCAAGTTGTAAATCTATGCAAATCTTCACACGCAAAAAACACGACCCATTGAGCAATCTCTTCAGCTCTCAAACAGTAGCAATTTGTTTTTCCCATCAAAAATCCATTTCTACCCATGTATACTATAAAATACAAAGGGAACAAATAGATCATTTAAAGAATTGTTAGAAAATTTTAAATTTTAAAAATAATATGCATGCTGAACATGGTGGTCCTATAATTCCAGCACATGAGAAACTGCAATGTAAGGGTTGTAATTTGTTCAAAGACATCTTAGGTTATATGTGAGGTCTATGCTTGAATGAACTCATAAGACCCTGTCTCAAAAAGAAAAGTCATATGCATTGTACAATGTGGAATCAAAGTTGAATTCAACTTTTCCACTTATATGTTAAGTTGAATACATTTCACTGAATTTTATTCTATCTTAAAATCCAACCCATATACATGTATTACTTATTACTTGTATAATTTCTTTAAACAATGTAAGCTCAAGAATTAAATTCACATTTCTTCACTTTAATACTACTATTCCCCAGTATGATAATATGTACTCAACTAAAAGCATTCCCTTGAAGAACCACTGCACAGAAAATTATGTTAATCAGCTTTGTGAGTCACTTCTACCAAATTGAATAATGTAATGTCATATTGCCAATAGGCAATTATTCAAAATGAAAATAGCACAA
The DNA here is from genome assembly GCF_020740685.1 of Jaculus jaculus. NCBI lineage: Eukaryota > Metazoa > Chordata > Mammalia > Rodentia > Dipodidae > Jaculus > Jaculus jaculus. The sequence goes on along the minus strand of NC_059125.1, from coordinate 85,282,976 downwards.
TATTAGGCAACATTAGGTATGCATAGACCTGGATTTGAATCCCAAATCAACAAGTATTTTGCATTTTTGTGGTAAAATAGAGACTAGAGCATTATTGATTTTCTTACTTGTGTTGTCATCTACATAATAAATATAACATTGAGTAATTGCGTTCATTAAATTAAGTACATATGCAATTGCACTGAACAGCATTTGACAAATACAGTCAATGTTACATAAATAGTAGGTCGTATATTTGATACATATATTTTTGTCTTCCTAGAATAAGGAAATATTAACACTTTTTTAGATAAAAAAAAAGAAAAGAAATAAAATAGTAACATGGTCAAGAACTCTAAGCAGATATTTTAGAAAACAAGTAGATTAGAATTGAGCATTCAAGTAATACTTGAAATAATTCCACACTGATCAAATGCAAATTAATACCAAAATGTGATTTATAGCTGTTATGATACTTATTATTAAAATATTAAATATTAAACAATAAATATAAATAATAAAAAATATTTAAAAGATTTGTCAAGACTATATATATCAAGTGTTGATAATATTTTTTTATTTTATTTTTAAATTTTTATTAACATTTTCCATGATTATAAAATATATCCCATGGTAATTCCCTCCCTCCCCACCCCCACACTTTCCCAATTGAAATTCCATTCTCCATCATATTACCTCCCCATTACAATCATTGTAATTACATATATACAATATCAACCTATTAAGCCAAAATCTCTTTTTTAACATACATATTATTAGCTAACAAAGAAGTAGGTTTCCATATGGTTTATTCATAACATCTTTAATTTGATTAACCTTTCTTTCACCCCTTCTCTTCTCTATCCCCTCCCCTTAGACTATTTACCCCAAGTATTCTGCCCCTCTACTTATCTATCTATATGCCCTCCTGTTAGGCCCTCATTTCTCCTCCCTCCCTCCTAGCTCCTTTCTAGCTTCTTGGTCTCTACTTTTATTCACTTATTAAATTTATTCATAAGGTACAGAGAGAGAATGGTTGCACCAGGGCCTCTAGCCACTGCAAACAAACTCCAGATGCATGCTCCACCCTGTGCGTCTGGTGTATGTGGGACCTGGAGAATCAAACCTGGGTCCTTAGGCTTCGTAGGAAAGTGTCTTAACCACTAAGCCATCTCTCGAGCCCTACTACTGACTTTTATTTCAACTCACATACAAGTCTAAACATTTGTAGCTAGGATCCACATATGAGAATATATGGGGTTTGACTTTCTGAGCCTGTGTTATGCCTGTTTTGGGGTCTGGTGTCACACAAGTAAGACCATTGACTCACAGAATGTGAGGCAAGGTTTTATTGGGTAAAAAAGAAAAAGAAAAAAGAAAGAAACTGTTGCACTAGGACTGCACCCCAGAGGTTGGGATCTCAGGGTGCAGCCCAGAACTGCTGGGAGTGTCAGCTTTTATTGGAGAAAAGCACAAGATGTGCATTGCAAAAACAGGATGGAAGTAAAACCACAAAGTTACATTAAGTTACTGTCAAACAAGGGGGTCATTACAAAACAGTCACCATGTATTCATTACATAGGTCATGTAGGCAGAACTGAGGCAAGAAACATTCTATGCTATGTAAACACTAAGGTAGTTAGAAACAGAGAGGTACAGGAAGGTCATGGTACATTGCACAGAGAGGGTCATCCCATTTCTTAGATAACAGAAAACACCTGCATTTTCTTCTCTCTTTCTTTTGGTCAGATTTGCTAAGGGTTTATCAATCTTGTTTATACTTTCAAAGAACCAACTCTTTGTTTCATTAATTCTTTGGATTGTTCTTTTTGTTTCTATTTCATTAATTTCTGCCCTAATCTTTATTATTTCTTCCCGTCTACTGATTTTTGGTTTGCCTTGTTCTTCTTTTTCCAAGGCTTTAAGGCGAAGCATTAGGTCGTTTACTTGCAACCTTTCTAATTTCTTAATATAGGCACTTAAGGCTATAAATTTACCTCTTAGAACTGCCTTCATTGTGTCCCAGAGATTTTGGTATGTTGTGTTCTCATTATCATTTGACTCTATAAATTTTTTGATTTCCTTTTTGATTTCTTCATTGACCCACTCATCATTTAGTAGTGTATTGTTTAGTTTCCATGATTTTGTGTATGCTCTATAGCCTTTCTTGCTACTGATTTGTAGTTTAATTCCATTGTGGTCAGATAGAATGCAAGGAATTATTTCAATTTTCCTGAATTTGTTAAGATTTGCTTTGTGTCCTAATATATGGTCTATTTTAGAGAATGTTCCATGTGCTGCTGAAAAGAATGTATATTCTGCAGCCTTTGGATGAAATGTCCTGTATATATCTGTTAGGTCCATTCCTTCTATGACCTCATTTAGTCCAGATGCCTCTCTGTTTATTCTTTCCCTGGATGACCTGTCAATTGATGAGAGTGGGGTGTTAAAGTCACCCACCACCACTGTGTTTGGTGTTATCTGTGACCTTAGTTCTAATAGTGTTTGTTTGACGAATTTGGGAGCCCCCATGTTAGGTGCATATATGTTTAGGATTGTAATGTCCTCCTGTTGGAGTGTGCCCTTAATCAATATAAAGTGACCTTCCTTATCTTTCTTGACTGACGTCGGACTAAAGTCTACCCTGTCTGATATTAGGATAGCAACCCCTGCTTGTTTTCTAGGCCCATTTGCTTGAAATACCGTCTTCCAGCCTTTCACCCTAAGATAATGTCTATCCTTTGTAGAAAGGTGAGTTTCTTGGAGACAACAAATTGTAGGATCCTGCTTTTTAACCCAGTCTGCAAATCTATGTCTTTTCGTTGGGGCATTGAGACCGTTGATATTAAGAGATATTATTGAAAGGTGTGTATTTATGTTTGCCATTTTTGTGTGTGTGTGTGTTTCTGGTTCTACCTGTGCTTTCTTCTGTTAACTCGTATTTGAGTATAGTTTGTTTTTTCTAGGTTCCTTATATGTGTGCTTTTCCTTTTGTTCAGCATGGAGGATTCTATCAAGTATTTTCTGTAGAGCTGGTTTTGTCTTCAAATACTCCTTTAACCTGCTTTTGTCATGGAATGTCTTTATTTCTCCATCTATTTGAATGGATAACTTTGCAGGATAAAGTAACCTTGGTTGACAGTTGTTATCTTTCAGAACTTGGAATATATCACTCCAAGCTGGCTTTTAAAGTTTGTGTTGAATAATCTGTTGTAATCCTGATGGGCTTGCTTTTGTAGGTAACTTGATTTTTCTCTCTAACTGATTTCAATATTTTTTCTTTGGTGTGTGTGTTTGGAAGTTTGATTATAATATGGCGAGGAGAGGTTCTTTCTGGGTTTTGTCTGGCTGGGGTTCTAAAGGCTTCCTGTATCTGTATTGGCACCTCTTTCCCAATTTGGGGGAAATTTTCCTTTATGATTTTGTTGAAGATGCCTACTATGCCTCTGGAGTGGAGTTCTTCTCCTTCTACTATGCCCTGAATTCTTATATTGGATCTTTTCATAGTGTCCCGAATATCTTGAAATTACCACTCATACTTTTCTATAAGTTTGTCTTTCTCTTTGTTGGACTGCATTAGGTCTGCCACCTGGTCTTCTAGCTTAAATATTCTGTCCTCTCCCTCATCCATCCTACTGGTGAGATTTTCTACAGAGTTTTTTATTTCATTAACTGTGTTCTTCATTGCTAGTAATTCTGACTGGTTTTTCTTTATTATTTCTATTTCCCTACTTATGTCTTGTATTGCCTTCTTTATTTCATTAAATTGGTGTCCTGCCTCTTCTTTGATTCCTTTGATTTCCTCTTTGATTTCTTCTTTGATTGTTTTCATGTGTTCTTTGACCTCTTTGAACATATTTATAATTATTCTTTTGAACTCTTTCTCAGGCATTTCCTCTAACTCTTTCTCACTGGAGGACATTTCTGATGCATTAATACTTTTAGGTGGATTTATATCATCTTGCTTTTTAGTGTTTCTTGTGTTATAATGTATATATTTTTGCATCTTGGATTAAGTTAATGCTTGGATTTTCTAGCTAGCTGTGTATTCTTAGCTGTATCAATTGATTTGATGTAATATATTTTCAGGGTAGGACCTTAAGGTGTTAGGTGTGGCTGGTAAGACTCTCAGAGTATCTACAAAGATGTTCTTAGGGGTTGAGTTTCCCTGCTATAGGAGTATTCAAGCAGGCTGAGTGGAATAAAATACAGGTAGATTCTAAAATTTAACTAAACACTGTACACATTCAATCAAAAACAGCCCCGAGTATGTATGCAAGAGTAGTTATTATAATGACCAGATCCTCTATCAACAAAGAGGTTTAGATTTCTGGTCTGTTGAGGGATCCAAGTCAGCTTGTGACCAAGTGAGACCCTTCCCTGGTGCAATCCCCATTACCGTGGGTGATTTTGGTCTCAGTCAAGTTGCTGCCTGGGTCTTTGGGCTGCTGTTCTGATTTCTGGAGCTGGGCACTTGCTTTTCCTATGGGGCAAACTGAGCCACTGCTGGAGCCACCACTGCTGCTGAAGCTGCTGCTGCTGTGTCCACTGCCGCTGCTCCCCCTGAAGCTGCTGCTGCCAAGTCTGCCGCTGCTGCCACTCCTGGGTCTGCTGCTGCTGGGGCCACTGTTACCGGTGCTGGAGCCGCTGATGTTGCTGCCAAACTCTGCTCCTGCTTGGGTCCCGTTGTCAGCCCATGTTGGCGTGGCCGTGTCCCGGGCCGCTGCTCTGTTCGCTGGAGCTGGGTGCAGGTGGTGGGGGAGGGGAGGGAGCTGCGGCTGCTCTGGTTGTCTCGCTGTTCCACGTGTTCTTCTACCTCGCGGTCTGCTCCTCCGTTGCTCGCTGCCGCTCTCCCCTCACGTTTCCCGAGTTGCGGAGAGCGCGGTGTGAGGGGAAAATCCCGCACCTCGATAATATTTTTGGGATATTGGGTTTTTCAATCAGTGTTGTTGGGTATGCAATGGGATACAAATACCTTGTAAAACTCTTTGGCAGTTATTTAACGTGTTAATGATATGTTACCGTATGGTCAGCCATTATTCAATTAGGTAACTGTTGTAGTTATCTTCTCATATCTGGGCCAAAGAACCTGAACAAAAGCAGCTGATTAGATGGAGGGATTTATTTTGAGTTACAATCCCAAGGGGAAATATCATGACAGGAGCAGAGGCTACACATCATCTCCTTGCTAACATTTGGTGGAAAATATCAGCGGGAGAATGAGTCGATTTCTGGCCAGAGGGACCTGGCTATAACTTCAAAAAGCCTTCCCCGAACAACACTTCCCAAATTACCACCAGATTCAAATATGTTACATTAATCCTTGAAAGTACCATTCAGAAAATCTCATAATTGGTTAAAAATAAAATTAGTACATACAAATATGTCCACTTTTGAATAATACTCCCTTTTACATATTACTAGCAATATTTCGTACATATTTTCCCTCACATGTGCCTTTAAATAATATACATGTATATAGCCATATTATTATAAAATTTAGGTAAAATTCATAGTAAACTGTTATTTCATGTTTTCATTCTTTAGAATGAGTATTTCTAGCTAACTATTTCCACTTGACTTCAAGTGGCATTTTATGGTCAAATGTTATACATGAAATAGAATAAATGGCTACCTTACATGAAAATTATTTTAAAACCTTCAACGAACCTTTGGATCATGAAAGAGAAAACACTCTAGATACTAGAATAAAAATGAATCTTCTGATTGGTTAGCATGCTGTATTTTTTGTTTGGTCGTCTCCTAAAAGAAATTTTCTGAAAGGAGATATAAAGGCAATAATTCCTACTTATAATGTGCCATTGTAATAACCATGGGTGTATGATAATATAAATGATGCCTTGAAAACATCCCTATTTTTTATTGTGCTTCCAATAGAAGCAATGTTAAGTTACTAAAATGTGCATTCATGACAGGTCCATTTACAATATATTTGGGCATTGTTTTTGTTTTTTCTTTTTCTTTTTTTTTTTGGTGGGGTTGATACTCTGAATGGCAACAAGGGCTAATGATATGTAACAAGAGCAGTGGAGGAAGTAAATTTGCAAGATTTGGTACAGAACGCTTAAGCCAGCATGCAAAGATTTAGAAATACAGGGCGTAAGACCATATCATACTGTATAACACATGAAAGACACTACACCATACATTCAGCACAAGGGCAACATTCCCCCCAGGGGCCAGTAAATACTTATTGGAAGAAAAAAGTATAATAATAGTTCATGACCCCCTGAAGGGTCACAGTGTAGTATTATTTATATTATTAAAATTTCAAGGCAGAGGCTAAAAGATTATGAGAAATGTGTAAGTAGTCTTTTTGGGGGAGCATGATAAAAGAAGTTGAGAAACACTGTATTATATGATGGGAAATTCCACTTGGGGTTTAAGAAATGAAAGCCTGTATGTGAACACTACTTTTATAAATTAGACCATGAAAAGGGGCAGTTTCATTTCCTGTGTGAATCTTCATGGTTGCATAGAGATGTGTAAGTTGTGAGGGAAATGAAAAGTCCTCTGAAACTTAAGGCATTTGAGAAATTATTTCTCCCTCATCTTTCCACCTCAATATCATTCTCTGCACCACAATGTTGAATTAATTTGGCTGCCTGTTTGTAGTAACGGGACTTTTTAATCTTTTCTGGTACAAGATTACAATTTGTCTGACATGAATTCCCACTGGTAATGTAAATAATAAGACACCATAAAAAAGTTTGGGGAAGTGCTAACAAAACTCTGCAGTGCAATGTCAATGTTAAAGACATTACTGAATTATTTATTTACTAAGACACATTTTCTAAGTAGCAGTGCCATAGACCTCTTTTATTTGCTCAAAATTGAACAAGAAAGTAACAGATGATAGCAATTGGAATGGTTTATTAATGATCCAGTTCTGAAAGAAAAATTCTATCATGATGCAGGTACAGTGCCATAGGATATATTCCTCATACCACATCAGCATACATAACAAATGAGATTTGAAACATACAAAGAAAAGAAATAGGATGAAACATAGTCATGCTTTTTAGAACATAATATATTAAGGAAAAGCAATCAATGCTTATTAAATGTAAATACTACATATCAGAAAGAAAATAGCAAGCCTTTAAAGAAATAGTTAAAAAGTAACTTTGACAACATTCATAGTTACTTCCTGGACATAGAAGTGGTTATGTGTAATGAAATACCTTTTTAAAGCATTGTAGTACAAACCTTAAGTGATCACTAATAATTGTATTATAAGTAGAAAAAGAAACAAAATCTCAGCCTGATTATTCTGAATAGGTTACCCCAGATTAATTATTTTGAAACTATTAGTACCTTATTTCTGTTTCTCCACCTCTTATCATTTCTCCTCCTATTAATATATTAACTATAAATGAAGAGTAGATCTGAAAAAAGGAAAAATATACTTTTAATTTATTTTGTGTTGGGAGCTGTAGCTGCTCTTTGACCATGAGAACTGAAGCTGTTTTTAGATCTCTGGGCACAGAGGTCTTATTGTATGGCCTTGGCAAACAGTCTTCAGACACAGAGGCATTTGTGGAGCAGACTTTAGGCATGTAGGCACTGTCTGGAAAGTTTTATTTTCTGTATATAAGCTTGTGCTTGCCTGAATAAATCTGAAACCTTGATCAGAATATAGACTTGGTCTCCTTCTTTGTGTCTCTTGTCTCCCAACCAGGTTAATTTCCCCTCAGGTCCTTGTTTAACTCCCCGCTGGCTGGGGACATTTTGTAACTTATTTATAGCTTTTTTCAAAGAACAGCCTAAAACAATAGCAAACATAGAAGCTGAGTATTCTTTATATATTTCCCTTTGTCTGAATATTAAAAACTCTACATGACCTGGTTTTAGTTGGCATAAGAATGTGTTTTTCCATATTGTCTATAAAAATAAAAGGACAAAAATATTTCTTACAAAATACAAATATAACTATCATATTATAAACATGGAAATTGCTAAGGGTCAAAGCACATAGACTTGTGTCTTTTAACAGGTACACATATATATTTTTTTTTTTACACATGATGGTATTAGGGTGTCAGTCTTCTGAGGAGAGTGAGAATTAGAGAGCACTATGGGGCTGCATAGCAAGACCTTTCTCAAAAAAAAAAAAAAAAAAAGAAAAAGAAAAAGAAAAAAAGAAAACCAAATCAAAACCAACACCCAGATATGTATACTATTAGAGCAAGGGAAAGAAGAAAGATTATTTTCCTTTATTTTTAAAATTAATTTATGTGCTTTTATTTATTTTAGAGAGAGAGAAAGAGAGACAGAAGGTGAGTATTCATATCAGGGCCTTTAGCCCACTGCCAACAAACTCCAGATGTATGTGTCCCCATGTGCATATGGCCTACATGGGTACTGGAAAATTAAACCTGGGTCCTTAGGCTTCATAGGTACATACGTTAACCATTAAGCTATCTCTCCAGCCCTAGTATTTTTTGTTTTGCTTATTTTTATGTTATTTTTTCTGCACTCATATATACGTAGCAGAGTCTGGCTTTGAACTCAGCACCATCCTGTAGCTACCTCTTGATTACAGGTATGTTTCACTGTGACTATAAGGTTCTTTGATTATTTGTTTATTTTATTTGAGGTGACATATACTATTATTAAGAAAAGTCTAACCCACTCCCCACCTGGACACCTCCAGTGTAGGTACTCTGGAGTCTGAATGAGTTAATTGCATTCTTTACCCCTGGGCATCCAGTATGCCCAGAAGGTTGGCCAGGGCCCAGGTGATTGTTCCTTCCCCATAAGGTACAACTCAGGTCCACACTCAATGGGACTGGCAATAAACCTCATCTGGAGCTGACTTCACACTCCACCTGCACACTGTCAGGATAGGGATTCCCAAGTTCAAAGTGATCACACTCCCTATCTCTGGGCACCAATTAGACTGACAAGAAGGCCATACAGGCCTAGATGAGTGCTCCCCCACACCCCTGTGCAACTTAGGCCTCTGCTTGCTGGGATTGGGAATAAGCCCCAGCCCCATCTTGAAACAATGCCACTGAGTTCCATAGGGGAAGACTCCAATACATGTAAGAAAACTGCACACAAAGATTTCCAAAAGAAAATTATGATAAGCATATTCAACAAACTTAATGAGGCAATGAACAAAAAGCTGAGTAAAACTGAAGAGAATAAAGAAAAATAACTCCATGAATAGCCGAATGAAATTGAATAATTCAGTGCTCCATAAAATAAACTCAAAGAAGACATAATAAATTGAAGAATGAATTTCAAAAGGCATTAAGAACATAAAATCAAGAAATGGAAATAGAATTCAATAAAGAACTGGAAACACGGAAAAAAATGGAGAACAAAAAAATGAAGTGACCCATTTAAATAGTGTTGCAGTCAGGTTTGCAGTGCTGGCAGAAGACACCCAACCAAGATAAGCTTGTGGGGAAAAGGGTGGTTTGTTTTGTTTTGTTTTGTTTTTGGCTTACAGACTCAAGGAGAAGCTTCATGATGGCAGGGGCAAATGATATGAGCAGGGGGTGGATATGACATCCTGGCCAACATCAGATGAACAGATACAAGAGCATGTGCCAAACTGTGACAAGAAGAAGCTGGTTATAATAATCATAAGCCCGCCTCCAACAATACCCTGCCTCCAGGAGGCTTTAGTTACCAAATTGCCATCAGCTGGGGACCTAGCATTCATAATACAAATTTATGGGGGACACCTGAATTAAACCTCCACAAAAGGCTTCTACAAAAGCATCTCAAATAAAACAGACCATACAGAGAACAGACTATTAGGGCTTGAGGAAAATAGAGGGGAAATAGATTGTGAGGCCAAAAGTTAAAAAACAAATGTGCCAACAGAACATGAGGAAAATGAGGGAGACCTTAAAAACACCAAATATTTGAATCATGGGCATACAAAAAAGGGAAGAACTGTAGGTCAAGAGCACAGAGAATATCTTAATAAAAGTACAGAAGACAAGAGAGGCCTATCTAATTACAAAAGGCAGACAGAACACTTAATAAAAACAACCAGAGAGAAACTCCCGGATACCCTTCATCTGAGGCTAAGCATGGCATGGAGTGAGCAGGCCAGATCCCTGTTCCCTGGCTCCTCCCAGTTCCCTGTTCCCTGTAGGTCAACTTGGAGCTGGCTTAAGGGGTTATTTTGGAGCTGCTTGGACCCTGCAAGCTTGCTGCGGAACTAGGACCCTTGTTCTGCCTTCCTGATTGAAGTGCCCCTGGGTCTCCAATCCCCAGATACCCTGCATTGGAGGGTGTACAGGGCTTGGAGTGAATAGGCCACGTCCCTGTTCCATAGGTCCTCTCAGTTCCCTGGTCCTGGTAGGTCTCCTTGTGCCTGGCTTCTGGAGGAATTGTCCCTGTGTAGGGACTCTGGAAGTGGGCCTTTTGCTTTGATATCCTGACTGGCTCCTGGATACTGACATCCTTATTCCACTGAGTCAGAGGACACATGGGCAACTGTAAGAGCTGGCCTCTTGCCTCTGACTCTCCAGCTTTCTGGCTTCTGGTTTCCCAACCTGTGATCCCCATGTGCTAAAGAGTACCTACAAGTGGAGTGAGAAGGCTAGAGCTCCCAGTTTCCCAGGTACCTTTGATGTACCTGTAATCTTCACAATCTGCACATCTGTGGTTATAACCCCATTGTACACCAGTAGACCAATTTTGTTCCCATTTAAAACAGAAAACACTCTGGATATGCTGCAAGTACAAAAATGTGCTTCCTTCTCAAGAGATTAATGCAGCGCGACAAGCTGAGTAGACCACAATACAAACAAACAAACAAAAACCCAACAACAACAAAAGTTAGAAAACTCAGAGATCTCCACCAAGGATGACTAGTCCCGCAATGGAAGCCTCCTAAGAAATCATAGAGAAATCAACAGAAATTCAATCCCAAAATGAAAACACAACAGCCAATGAGACCTTGATCACAAGAATTGCTGAACTGGAAGCAAACCATCAAAACACTCACATCCGTATCAATGAAATTAAACAGAATCATCTTTTAGGGTGTTGAGTTTTTGACAAGTAGGCTTAACTTGACTGAAGAAAATGTAAGAATCCTCAAAAGAGATACAAAGCTGAGTGAAAAAGTGGAAGATCTCAATAACCAATTGATTAAGTTTAATGAAGACTTGATCAAATGTAAGAATGAATTCTAGGAAACATTAAGAAAACCAGAACTCAAACTGATGATGATAAGAACCATCAGTGAAATGTGGGAAGGGAGTGATAACATAAGAATATCACCCACTTGAAGTAAAATATACATGCAACGTGCTTAAAATATTTTTTTTTTTTAAGAGAGATAGTTGGCTGAGTAGTGTCATTCATTACTCTCCACTTCCTCACTGTGGGCCTGCTTCAAGCTGCATCAAGATTCTGTCATCATGCCTTCCACCATCATGATAGAATGTAACCTGGAACAGTAAAGTGAAATAAGCCCTGCTTCCTTTAAAAAAGAAGGAAAGTCTGGAAATATAATATTGTACATAATCAACTTCTGTAAAATTCTTGTTCATGATCATAATGAATCAAAAGTAACATATCCCTCACCAATGTGAAATGGGAAATAAGTTCCGTAAGCCCTTAGTTTCATAGCTCACATCAATGAATTAAAATCACACTACCCCTTGAAAGAAAAGTAGGCATTATGTTTTACAATACACGATCACACACAAGGAATGAATTATTTAACTAGTGACAGCTATTCAGACAAAATTTAGTAGCCATTTAGGAGTTTGTGAAATTTATATATAACATAATGCTTAGTGCTCTGGCACCAACAGACACTTTAATTTACATCTTCCTTGTCCAGCTAAAATTTAAAATGTGAAATTCATGTCTTACTCTACATCATGATGAGTCTATCTTATTCATCCTCTCTGGGGATCCATCATGGAAATCACTCATATCTATTATAATTAATCCTCATCTTTTGCATATTTGCAAGTTCAGCTACACACAAAAATTTATTTGCAACTCCAAAATCAATAGTCATGGTACTTTCAGTCATTTGCCGTTATATGCAAATAAGTGCTGAAATATTCAACTTAGCTGGTAAAAATTCTCATCTATAGTTTAACGAGATAACAACTTGACTTCTGATTTTAAATCTTATAGAACAAGCACATAAACAAGTAAAAACTACTTTTCATTTATTTTCTTCACTAATTTTTGACATTTTGTTTTGTTTTGTTGGGTGTCCACTTAAGTGACCTCAAGCAGAATGCTGAATTGGATGCTTATTACTGACAGCATAATATAAAATATAGTCTAGTGCAAGTTACTATATGCAAGAAGGCGTCAAGTTGCTTTAGGCGAAGTAAGCAAAACACCTACCTTAAAAGAGATTCATTCAGACATGGATTATAGTGCTGCTAGCCAAAATTCAATGCTAATTAATCAATAATATGTGGCATGTGGAGTATTTTTAAACAGAAACACACATAAAGTTAAGTTATATATTGAACAGTTGATGAAAATATGATCATAAACTTGCAGGGCTCAACTTTATATTCCACCAAGAAACAATAGTATGGTGTTCACTAATTCTGGAGTTTGTGGTAACTTTACAGAGAATTATTATTGCAAACAAAAACGAGCAGCTGACAACTCAGCACAGTACTATACTGTATATTTATACTGAGGGGATTAAGAGTGTGAAGTAGTTCATGATCCAAACTGCTTTCATATAGTGCAGAAATTGTTCAGGCCTTTGTAACAGCACATTCCTCCTTCAGTGCACTAAATGACTCATTGCCTCAGGTTATATGAGATCGTAGTTCAATAGCCCATACATAGAAATAGCATTTCATTGAGCAGTGACCTAGTCAAAAAGAAATACTTCACGTTAAATACAAACCTATCATCCCTTGTGAAATCTTGTCCAATATAAAATGTCCTGAAAATTTCACTGGGTGGCTTTTGCTTTATATACATTTACTTTTTTGGCATTAATTCCAGTGCCTCATATGTATTTTCTAACTTCTCCATGTGATTGTTTTTATACCTGAGTGCTGGAAGTAACACAAGCTATTTTAAAAATGTTTATTAATAATGATGGAATTTTAAATATAATAATGCACTATTAGTATATTAATACTTTGAGGGAGAAACATGTATATTAAATGCAGTAACAATCTCAAAATAATTAATTAAAGGAAATCACAGGATGTGGAGATGGCTCAGGAGTTGAGGTGCCTACTTGCATAGCCTGCCAGCCCCTACTACACACGTGAAGCCAGAAGCGTAAAGTGACATATTCATCTCTCTCTCTCTCTCTCTCTGTCAAATAAATGAAAATATTTTGAAAAAACTCTGTGTGATTGAGCATTGGGTTACATGTAATACAATAATTTTAGTGGTTTACATAGTTTCTACATGCAAATCCCAGTTTGGCTTTTGAGATAGTATCTATATACATGCATGTAACAAACTTGCTGAGAAGATAACTACATAAATTCTGTTCTAGACATTATATATTCTTGACAGATAAAAATTTAAACTTTATTTTTATTGCTTTTATTGCTTTTAATATTTTATATTAATAATATTTGTTAGATGCTTTGTGTCTGGGATTTTTTTGCAATGGCAAGAGACCCTAGAATGTTCTTACATAGCACACACACACACACACAGAGAGAGAGAGAGAGAGAGAGAGAGAGAGAGAGAGAGAGAGAGAGAGAGAGAGGCAGAAAGACAGATAAATAAATAAGTAAAATTACACAAAATGTTTAAATATAGGAGTAAATGTCCATTAACTATGACTTATTACCCAAATTCTCTGACAACCAAGAGCTTTTACTTTTTTGGCATCTTGCAGTTTTCAAAAAAAAAAAAAGGCAGTAACTATAATAATAATAATTCTAGTTAAATTTGCTAAAAGATAGACCTCTTAAAGCACCTTACTATAAGATCAGAGGGAAAATGACTATATTTAAGACATATGGAACAAAGAAATACAACTGAAACCTCTAGAAAAGCCAAGGAAAACCAGACAAAGGCAGTGATATTGGAGCCAATGTGAGAATTTCAACAAGGAAAAGGTCATATGTCTGGCAGAGCCAACACCATCAACAATAAGTACAAGTGCTCACTTGTGCACGTGAAATCCTTATGTCAGGATGTTTTTTCACAATTCATAACTTTCAGGTAAATGGCAAGCAGTCATATAGCTTTTGAAAGGTCATAAAATAATGGCTGGTACTTCAAAAAGATAAATATTGCTTAGCATTTTAGGTAAAAACTTTAAATCATTATTTGAGCCTTTTAATCACATGTATTAGTTTCAAGTTCCTTTACTCTTCCCCACACAAATTCTAAGAACCACTACTTTTCTTGCTCCTGAGACAAAACAAAGAGATTATTTTACACATATTAAAACATTTCAAATATATATATATATATATATATATATATATATATATATATATATATATATACTTCTATACTTACAGACAACAAACCATGGTATTTCCCTCACCTCTCCTACTTTCCCCTACAAAACTCTGCTCTCCTTCATATCCCCTCCTTCTCTCCATGAGTTTCTTTTTTAATTTGATGCCATCATCTTTTTCTCATATTATGATGGTCTTGTGTGGGTATTGCTAGGCACTGTGAGGTCTTGGATATAGAGGTCAAATTCTGTTCACAGTTGTATGTAAGAAGTGGTACCCTTCCTTTGGCTCTTACATTCTTTCTGACACCTCTTCCACAACGGACCCTGAGCCTTGGAGCGTGTGAGACAATTCAGTGCTGGACACTCCTCAATCCCTTCTCAGCACTATGTTGCCTTTTGGGTCATCCCAGTGGTCATCAGCATCTGAAACGAGAAGCTTCTCTAACCAGAAGTGAGTGTAGCATTAATATATGAACATTAAGTGTAGTGCTTTTAGGGCAATTTGCTGAGAGTAATATATGAATTTATCCGGACAAGAACAGCCTTTATACCCCTAAGGCTCATGACCACCCTTGCCATAGGCTTTTGATTAGGTTTTCAGTAAGAGGCACATATTCCCTCCCATAGAGTGGGCCTTCAGTCCAAATAGAGAGGGGCTGGTTTCCCCCAGAGCAGCATGCCACTATTACACTCATTTAGCCATTTGGCCTATCTGGCCAAACTTGAGGTTTCCAGTGTCTACTGTTTTTACAGATGATAATTTCTGTCTCACAGAAGACATACAGTGCATACAGTGCAGCTTTTTCCAGATTTCAGTTGGCTGAGCTAAAGGATTAAGGTTTTCTGCTCAGCATCAATAGGGTCTTACCATCTCTTTCTCATGGGAAACCAAGGGACTTGGCAATAGCCTATAATGTTTTGGAGGCAACAGGGAACTCCATGGCCAATAACTTACTGGAAAGTATCCTATGCCTGGCACTGAAAATTTTCTAGTAATAATGAATGGCTTCTGGATGTGCCAGTATTTAAGAAAGTGTATTTTCATATGTCTTATTCAAAATATCTCCAATTTTGATTTACCCTCCCCCACCACCTTTCTTTTATACTATCTCTTCCCCTGACCTCGCTTAGACCTTTCCCTTCCCTGTAATCTGTTCTTCTGCTTACATATATATACAATACCATCCCTTTAAGAGCTTCCCTCTCCTCCCTCCCTTATAGCCTTTTTCTAGCTAATAGGCCTCTGTTACTGATATTTGGTTCCAGATCACACACGTCTATACATTTGTAGCTAGGATCCACATATAAGAAAGAACATGCAATGTTTGGCATTCTGGACCTGGGTTACCTCACTTAATATAATTCCATTCAGATCCATCCATTTCCCTGCAAATTTCATAATTTAATTTTTCTTTACCACTGACTAGAACTCCATTATGTAGATATAGCACATCTTATTTTATTTTATTTTATTTTATTAATTAGAGAGTGACAGACAAAGAGGCAGAGAGAGGGAGGGAGAGAATGAGCATGTCAGGGCCTCCAGCCACTGTAAACGGACTCCAGATGCATGCACCCCCTGTGCATATGGCTTATGTGGATGCTGGGGAATTGAGCATCAAACTGGGGTCCTCAGGCTTCACAGGCAAGCGCTTAACCACCAAGCCATCTCTCCAGCCCCAATATACCACATCTTTATTATCCATTCATCTGTGGATGAACATCTAGGTGGGATCAATTTCCTAGCTATTGTGAATAGAGCAGCAATAAACATGGTTTTACAAGTATCTCTAAGGTAATGAGAAGAATAATTAGGACATATGCCTAGGAGTGCAATAGCTGCATCATACAATTACTCTATTTTTAGCTTTCTCAATAAACTCCACACTGATTTCCACAATGGCTGTACCAGATTACATTCCCACCAACAATGCAGAAGGGTTCCCCTTTTACCACATCCTCACCAATATTTATTGTCATTTGTTTTCTTGATAGTAGCCATTCTGACAAGAGAGAGATGGAATATCAAGGTAGTTTTAATTTGCATTTCACTGATGAATAAGACTGTAGAACACTTTTAAAAAATATTTATATGCCATCTGTATTTCTTCTGCTGAGAATTCTCTATTAATTCCATAGACCATTTTTTGATTGGGTTGTTTGATTTTTTATTGTTATGTGTTTTGAGTTCTTTGTATGTTCTGGATATTAAGCCTCTATCAGATGAGTAGCTGGCAAAGATTTTCTCCCATTCTGTAGGTTGTCTGTTTGCTCTATTCACAGTGTCCTTTGCTGTACAAAAGCTTTGTCATTTCATGAGATCCTGGTAGTTGATTAGTAGTTTTATGTTCTAAGCAAATTCAGAAAGCCTTTACCTATGACAATATATTGAAGGGATTCCCCTACTTTTCCTCTATCAATTTCAGAGTTTCAGGTCTGATATTAAGGTCCCTGTTCCACTTGCATTTTATTCTTGTTCATGGAAAAAGACAAGGATCTATTTTTTTCCTCCTACATATAGATATCAAGTTTTTCCTAGCACCACTTGTTGAAGAGGCTGTCTTTTCTCCTGTGACATTTTTGTCAAAAATCAGATGGCTGTAGCTGCCTGAATTAACATCTGGGCCCTCTATTGCATGCCATTGTACTACATGTCTGGATTTGTGCAAATACCATGTTGCTTTGTTACTATGGCTTTGTAATATAGCTTAAAATCAGGTGTGGTGATAATATCAGCCTTATTTTGTTGCTCAAAATCATTTTTTTTCTGTTTGAGGATTTTTGCTTCCAAATGAATTTTAGGATTGATTTTTCTATTCCTCTGAAGAATGCCATTGGAATTTTAATGGGGATTGCATTAAATGTGTAGATTGTTTTGGGTAAGATTGACATTTTAACAATATTGATTCTTCCAATCAAAGAACATGGGATGTCTTTCCCTTTCCTTGTGTCTTCTGCATTTTCTCGCTTGAGTGTTTTAAATTTCTTATTGTGGAGATACTTCACTTCCTTAGTTAATTTTATTACAAGGTACTTTCTTTTTTTGAGGCAATTGTGAATAGGAAAGATTCCCTGATTTCATTCTCTGAATATTTGTTGTTAGTATATAGCAAAGCTACTTATTCCCATGTGTATATTTTCTATCCTGCTATGTTGCTAAAAGTATTTATCAGCTCTAACAGGTTACTGGTAGTTTTAGGGTCTTTTATGTATATAATCATATCATCTGCAAATAGTGATAATTTGATCTCTTTCTTTACATTTTTTATCTCTTTTATGATTATCTTATCTCTATAGCTAAGATTACAGTACTATATTGAGTAAAAGTAGGGACAGTGGACACCCTTGTTTTGTTCCTGAATTTAGTGGAAAAGCTTTGAGTTTTTCACCATTTAGTTATATGTTGGCTGTAGGTTTGTTATAAATAGCTTTTATTATGTTGAGATATGTTCCTTCTATTCCCAGTTACTGTAATACTTTTACCATGAAAGGATGTTGGATTTTGTTGAATGCTTTCTCTGCCTCTGTTGAGATGATCATGTGATTTTTCTCCTTCAGACCATTTATATGATGTATTGCATTTATTGATTTGCATATGTTGAACCATCCCTGAATCCCTGGAATAAAGCCAATTTGGTTGGGGTGAATAATATTTTGAAATACTCTTGTATTCTGTTTGTCAATATTTTGTTCAAAATTTTTGCATCTACTTTCATGAGGGAGATTGGTCTGTAATTTTTTTGTTGTTGATGTTCTGTCTTTGCCTGGTTTTGATATGCAGGAGATACTGGATTCATAGAAGGAGTTTGGTAGAGTTACTTCCTTTTCATTTTATGATGTTAGTTCTTCCATGAAGGAAATTCACCAGAGAATCCATCTGGTTCTGGGGTTTTTATAGTTGGGAGATTTTTTTTTTTTATAACTTCTTGGATCTCTGTACTTATAATAGGTCTATTTAAATGGTTTATTTCATCTTGATAATTTTGGTAGGTCATATGAATCAAGAAAAACATCCATTTCTGTTAGAATTTCAAACTTAGAGGCAAATATATTCTTAAAGTATGTCCTTATAATTGTCTGAATTTCTTTGGTATCTATTGTAATGGTGCCTTTTTCATATCTAATTTTATTAATTTTTGTCTCCTCTCTCTTCTGGTCAAATTTGCTAAGGGTTTATCAATCTTGTTTATCCTTTCAAACAACCAAGTCTTTGTTTCTTTGATTATATAGATTGTTTTTGGTTTCTATTTCATTAATTTCTGCACTAACCTTTATTATTTCTTCTCATCTACTGATTTTTGGATTGCCTTGCTCTTCTTTATCCAAGGCATTAAGGTGAAGCATTAATTTGTTTATTTGTGATCTCTCTAATTTCTTAATATAGGAACTTAGAGCTATAAATTTCCCTGTTAGGACTGCATTCATTGAGTCCCAAAAGTTTTGGTATGTTGTATTATCATCATTGATGCTATGAATTTATTGATTTCCTTTCTGATTTCTTCAATGACTCATTGATCATTTAAAAGTGTACTGTTTAGTCTCCCAGAATTTCTGTGTGCTCTGTAGCTTTTCTTGTTGCTGATTTGAAGTTTAATCACATTGTGGTAAGATACAGTACAAGGGATTATTTCAATTTTCCTATATTTTAGGTGATTTGCTTTGTGTCCTAATATATGGTCCATTTTAGAGATTATTGTATATGACTCTGAGAAAAATGTACATTCTTCAGCATTTGGATGGAATGTTCTGTAGATACCTGTTAGTTCCATTTGTTCCATGACATCATTTAATTCAGATGTCTCTATGTTTATTTTTTTGTGGGGATGACCTATCAATAGATGAGTGTGGGGTATTGAAGTCTCCAACTACAATTGTGTTTGATGTTATCTGTGACCTTAATTAAGTCTACTAGTGTTTGTTTAATGACACTGGGAGCCCCCATGTTAGGTGCATATATGTTTAGGATTATAATGTCCTCCTGTTGTAGTGTTCTTTAGTCAGTAAAAAATTACCTCCTTTATAATTCCTCACTAATGTTGG
Organism: Jaculus jaculus; assembly: GCF_020740685.1. Classification (NCBI taxonomy): domain Eukaryota; kingdom Metazoa; phylum Chordata; class Mammalia; order Rodentia; family Dipodidae; genus Jaculus; species Jaculus jaculus. The sequence continues at coordinate 85,263,532 of NC_059125.1, read as the reverse complement.
TATGAAGTTGATCCTGTCAGATATTAGGTAGCAATCCCCACTTGTTTCCTAGGCGCATTTGCTTTAAACACCATTTTCCATCCTTTCACCCCAAGGTTGTGTCTATCCATCTGTGTTGTGTGATGCAGCTGTACCTCTGATCAGCTCTCCTTGCTGCGTTGCCACTATGGGCTGAATCCTGGAGGTATGTGGTTCTGATTTTGGGGGATAGGAGAGTTCAAACTTCTGGAGTTGCTTACACTTTCAGTATCTCTTTAGTTAATCTCAGCTGCATTTCCTTCAGATTTCCTGACTGCAGGAATGCTGATGAAGTTGAAAAATCTGTTGCTTGGTCTCTGCTTCTGCTGCTGCCTGGTGCACCTGGCAGACAGCACTTATGGTACATGGATCATGGGCTGTAATAGCCTCAGTGGGACTCTGGCCATTTTCCTCCTTTCTGGTGGATCTTGGTCTCTCCAGCTTCTCTGCAGTGTTTAAGAATAACCTATACTCCTTCACTTTTCAGACAAAGAGTGTATTTTGCTGAGGTTTTGCTTAAATCCCTCCCTAGGATTTGGTTGGACATGGCTTCTATGCTTCCATCATACCCAGAAGCTTAATAAAACATTTTATTTTATTTTTTTTTTTTTTTGGTTTTACGATGTAGGGTCTCACTCTAGCCCAGGCTCACCTGAAATTCACTAGGGAGTTTTAGGGTGGCCTCAAACTCATGGTGATCCTCCTACTTCTGCCTCCCGAGTACTGGGATTAAAGGCATGTGCCAACATGCACCGCTCATTATTAAAACATTTTTGAGTCTCAAAATGAAAACATGTGAAAATGAAGAAAAAATAAATAAAAAGCTAGCTGTGTATTGTTGTAAACACATGTGTATTCACATGAGTTTCAAATAATTAATTTAGAACTTGTGAAAACATGAACATGTATTTCAAATGAACAGTTAGTCAAGTGTCAGATTAATTCAAATATAACCATTGTTTACTCACCTACTATCCAATACAAGGCACAATATTGATAGCCTAACTAGGACTCTTCTTTGCATTCAAAACTTCATGAAATACATAAGACTACCTCCTTTCCCACAAGGAACACACAAGGACAGATTATGCTCCATTGACAGGATCTGTGCAGATAAAAACTTTTTTGGATCTGCAAATCACATTTTCTAAGATTCAGTGATGGTGCAGCAATGTGATTAAAGAAGATCAGTTTGTATAATATGTTCTCTAAGTGAGATATTCGAGAGCTATAAAATCATATTGAAATGTAGATTTTTTTGTGTGCAGAAAAAAATGTGATAATGAGGTTGATAAAGTGAATAATGCCATAATAAGTGTACTCAATTTAATAAAAAATATTTTATGAAATTATCTTTGTGTATTTTTGATATCATTATGTCCATGTGTATTGAAATTTACAGTAGTGAAAAGTATTTTTAGAACCATCTTTTCTGTCCTGGCATGCCACACCACCAATGCAAGTAACTCCCCTTCTCAGTATACCCCTATCACTCTGGATGCTTATAACTTCCCAGCCTCATATGCCTCACTGGCCCAGAAACTTGTGAGTATAGCTCTCTCCCCAACCAATCCCACTCCACCTCAAGAATTGAAAAATACCAGCTGCCTATCCGAGCAATAGTAACCAACAAATATATCTCTCATAATCAGAGGAGAAAGAAAAATTTCCATGATAAAACATAATATAGGATATAAAACACAATATAGGAATAAAGGAATATATGACCATGAAAAATATAGGATATAAAACATAATATAGGAATAAAGGAATATATGACCATGATTCCAGATCAACATAGGATAGTGGAAGAAATATTTTAGACTGAAGAGAAGGATAAATACATTCAAGAAGTTAGAGTGAAAAAATTATAGCCAATGTTCAACCAGTTGTTCAGTAAGTGAAGACCAGAAAAAACACCAAACATCACAAAATCAACATGAAAGGAATTAACATGTACCTTTCCACATTAACTCTGAAATTATTGGTCTCAGTTTTCTAATAAAGAGTCATGGACTACCAGACTGGATCAAAAATAGAACCAATCTTTTATTTGTTTTTATTAATTTATTTGCAAGCAGAGAGAGAGAGAAAGAGAAAGAGATGATAGACTAGATATATAGATACATAGATGACAGATAGATAGGTAGGTAGATAGATAGATAGATAGATAGATAGATAGATAGATAGATAGATAGATAGAGAATGGATATGCCAGGGTCACTAGCCACTGCAAATAAATTCCAGATGCATGTACCACTTTGTACATTTGGCTTTAAATGTGTACTAGGGATTCAACCTTGGGTCCTTAGGCTTTGCAGACAAGCATCTTAACCACTATGCAATCTTTCTAGCACAATGGTATCCATCTTTGTGTTGTGTTCAAGAAACTTACTTCAGTATCCAAGACAAATACTACTTTAGGACGAAAGGACTGAAAAAGCTATTCTAAGAAAATGGAACTATTGTAGCTAGCTTCATGTTACTGGGATCAACATTCAAACCAGACACACTTTGTGGTAAGAGGGGATTTACTTCAAGCTTACATATCCAGGGGAAATTCTTTCAAATGGAGCAAGAAGCTGGATCCCATTCATGAATCCAAGCAAGGAGACATGATCAAATAGCAAGCACAGCCAGAGCTCAAAATCTGTGCATATCTTTAGGCTAGAATTCAAATTCATCCCCAGTGACATGCCCCCTGTAGGAGAAGTCTGCCTGTTAGGGGCTGAGCTTGCAAATTCAATTTTAATAAAACACTGGGGTCTATGAGGGGACATACATTCAAATTACCAGAGGAACCAAGAAGTCACATGTCACTATTCTAATATCCTACAAAATAAATGTCAAACCAAAACTATTCTGGTGAGATAAACAAGGTCAATTCATACTTGCTAAATGGACATTCCATCCAGAGGACATTACCATCCTAAATAAATACACACAAAACTTGGGGCACCTAAGTTTAAGTTTATAAAATAAATAATAGTAGACTGGAAGTCACAGATTAATCACCATTATAGCAGATGACTTTAAAACATCACACTCTCAAAAAGAATAGGTGGTACAGACAAAAACAAATGAAGGAATATTAGAATTGAATGATAAGATAGAGCAAATGGATCCAAAGATGTTTACAGAACATTCTACCCTCAAACTAATGAAAATGCATTCTTTTCAGAAGTCAATGGAATATATCTAAAATATATCCCCTATTAGAACACAAAACAAGTCTCAAAAGCTATAGAAATATTGAAATAACTATGCAAAAAGCTGTAAATTAATAATAAAAACTTCAGAAAATATACAAATTTAGGAGATTAAACAGCACACTATTGAATACTAAAGAAATAAAGAAGGAAATCAAAGCATTTCTACAATTAAATGACAATGATAACACAGCATTCCAAAAATAATAAGCTACAATGAAAGCAGTTTATAGCTCTAAGTGCCTACAATAAAAATTTTGACAAAGTCTAGTCAAGATGGTGTCTGCCTAACCACACCTCATCTTCTGGGGAAGGAAAGGCAAGACCTATAGGGTTCATTGTTTTTTTCAGGGATTTGCTGATTCTTGTACACCTCCAGTGGGAGGATGCAGAGGAGCAAAGTAGGGAATCTGCCAATTCCCATGATCTCAGGTAGCCCACCAGTTCCTCAATCCCATTAAGCAACTGTCCTAGCCAGAGTCCCAGCCACAGGTTCCTCCTGCACAAACTGAAACAAAGGCTAACCAGACCCAGACCAATAAAGTAGCATAGATCCACACTCATAGCCAGTCCCTCTCCTGTGTACAGAACCAGGTCAGCAGGCTAGCCTTCCCCCAGGGTACCACCACAAGTGAGCACCATCCCACTCACCACTATCCACCTTGTATAGACCCAGGCCAGGAGACTAGTGTTCCCCTCTCCCTAGGCTTTCCCTCTTTCATCTGCCTAAGTGTTCCCACAACAGGGGACCTTCACACCCCTCTGCACATTACCTGACCTTCAGCAGTCCCACATCCCCACTCTGCCTTGTCACAGGACCCAGAACACCCATTTACCCACTTCTACAGGGTCCCAACAAACCAGCTATCCCATCCCCTCACCTCTCACCATCAGAGAATAATCATGTCCCCATCCTTCCACCCTTCACAGTCCAGCCGCAACACCAGTCTACTTTGTCCCATTCCCACCTACACACTGCCCATCATGCCACTTAAACATGCAGTCCCATACCTGAAATCACCAAACAACAGGACCCTTCATCAGGCCCCTAGGCCCCCACCAGATCATCATGGGTTCCTTTGCTCTGAGCAGGCAGGCCTCACTGTCATCAGATGTCTAGTCAAAACAAACATAAAAGGGAAAAAATCACTGAAAATGCTTCAAGGGTAGACTACAGCTTCCTTTTAAATTAAGTAATACTCCTACACTGTGATGGGCAGATCACAGCACAATGGGAATAACATGAAAAATGCAAGTAAATTCAGCAAGACTGCTTAGTACCACAGTGGATATTTCTAATCAAAACACCAGTTCCTCAATCCCTAATCAAAACATAAAAGAGAAAATAGGACCAGAACCCCAAAATGAAAATACAGGCTATGAATCCCTGGCCAAGCAAATAGCAGAACTTGCTGAAAATAAAAACAGGGTCAATAATTGTATGAATGGTGTCTTCACTAGTTTAGACCTAATGGAAAAGAACCAGAAATTGTTCCAAAGACAGATAAATGATCTTAAGGGGAGTGAAAAGTAAAGAGAACCTCAATAATCAGTTGGCTAAGCTCAATGGAGACATAAAGGAATACAAGGATAAATTCCAAAAAGCATTAAGAAAATCATAAAATGACTTGAAAAGGGAACTTGACAGAGGAGTGAAATCTATACAAAAAAAATAGAAACTACAAACCAAATTGAACAAGCCCAAAACTCTACAGAAGCTCTCAAGAATAGAGTCAACCATGTGGAGCTAGAAACTCAAAACTGGAGACAACACAAAAGAAATAGTTAATGAATCCAAAAGTTTCAATAAGTTCAAAAACTTTTCTGAACAGCAAATGAGAAAAATATGTGATAGCCTTCAATGTCCCTACATTGAAATCATGGGAATACCTAAAGGGGAAGAAATTTAGACCAAAGGCATGGAGAACTTATTCAACAAAAGTATTGAAGAAAACTATCCCACTCTTTCAAAAGAAAGTCCCATCAAGTTACAAGAAGCTAACAGAACTCCAAATGGACTGGACCAAAGGAGAAATTTTCTAAGATATATTATCATTAAGATCCTAAACATTGATAACAAAGAGCCAGTCCTGAAAGCAACTAGGAAGAAACAACACATTACATATGAAGCTAACCCCATCAGAATTACTTCATACTTCTCAATGGAAACCCTGAAAGCCCAAAGATCCTGGAATGGAACACTGCAAAGTCTAAGAACTTATGGCTTCCAACCCAAACTACTGTATCGAGCAAAAGTATCCCTCATAATAGTTGGTGAAAGAAAAATTTTCCATGATAAAACTCAGCTTTACAAATATATGAACACAAAGCCAAAACTGCAAAGAGTCTTTCAGGGAATTCTCCACACAGAGGAAACAAATAACCAACTTCAAGTGTCTACAAGAAGTAGATCACAATAACCAAACTCAGAGAAGGTACAAAAAATTACAAAGTTCAAGAAAACACCAAACCACATTAACCACCACAACATCAAAGCTATTAAATGAAACCTCACAGCTGTTACTCTAAATATTAATGGCTTTAATTCACTCATCAAGTAACATAAGTTAACAGGGTTGATCAGAAAATTAGACCCATCAATTTTCCATCTTCAAGAAACCCACCTCACTTCTAAAGACAGACACCTCCTCAGGGTGAAAGAGTGGAAAATGATATTCTAAGCAAACAGAAATAAGAAACAAGAAGGTGTTCCTATACTAATATGTGGATAAGATAGACTTCAATCCCAAAGTATTCAAAAAAAGAAAAATAAGGCCACATTTTACTTATCAAGGGAATGATCCAACAAGAGGATAACACTATCATCAATATTTATGCACCAAACACAGGTGCACCACAATCATAAAACGAAAAATAACCACCAACACCATCATAGTTGTGGACTTCAATACTCCACTATCAGCAATAGACAGATATCCAAACAGAAGGATGACAGGGGAGTAATAGAGCTCAAGAAAACTATTGATCAATTAGACTTAATGGACATCTATAGAACATTATATTCCAAATCCACAGACTACATATTCTTATCAGCAGCCCATAGAACCTTCCCTAAAATAGATCATATAATGGGTCATAATGCCTACCTCCATATATTTAGGAAGATCAATATAATTTCCTGCATGGTATTAGATCACAATGTTATATTGCTAGAAATTAACAACAACAACAACAACAAAAATATGTGCCAGGAATCCCATCAGCTCCTGGCAACTGAACAACACATTTTTAAACAATAAATGGGTAGTGGAAGAAATAAAAAATGAAATTGCAAAATTTCTGGAATTGAATGACAATGAGAACACAATGTACCAAAACTTATAGGACACAATGAAGGCTGTCCTCAGGGGAAAATTAATTATCACTAAATGCCTTTGTAACAAAGACAAAGAGATCCCAAATGAGTGGTGGACCCATCCACCTAAAGGCATTGGAAAAGCAAAAAGAATCCAACCCAAAAAGCTCCAGACAGAGAGAAATAATTAAGATCAATGCAGAAATTAATGAATTAATGAGTTAGAAACTAAGAAAACAATTAAGAATATTGATGAAATAAAGAGCTGGTTCTTTGGAAAAGTAAACAACCTTGATAAGCCCCTGGCCAATTTGATTAAGCAAGATCCTGAGCAAAATCCTTGCAAACCAAATTCAACAACACATCAAAAGCATTATCCACCTTGATCAAGTAGGCTTCACACCAGGAATGCAGGGGTGGTTCAACATATGCAAAACTCTCAATGTAATACACCACATAAATAAGCATAAACACACAAAAAAGCACATGATTATTTCAGTAGATACAGAAAAGGCATTTGACAAAATACAACATCACTTCATGATCAAAACATTAGAGAGAATAGTCATGGAGAATTTAAATTTCAACATAATAAAGGCAATGTATAATGCTCCTAAACCCCATATAATACTTAAGGAGAGAGATTAAAGGAATTGCCATTGAGATCAGGAATAAGACAGGGGTGTCCACTCATCTCTGCTCTTCAATGTAGTACTGGAAGTCCTAGTTCAAGCAATAAGACAGGAGAAAGAAACAAAAGGGTAAAAATTGGAAAGGAAGAAGTTAAGTGAGCCTTATTCACAGATGGCATGGTTCTATAAGAGACTTGAGAAACTCCATCTCAAAACTCTTAAAGGTGTTGAACTCCTTCAGTAAAGTAGCAGGATAAAAATCAATGCACAAAAATCAGTAGTCTTTCTATATGTAAAATACAAAGATACAGAGAAGGAAATTAGTGACATTGTCCCATTTTCAATAACAACAACAAAATAAGGAACTCCAGATGCCTGCACCCCTTTGTGCATCTGGCTAAGGTGGGTCCTGGGGAATCGAGCCTTGAACCGGGGTCCTTAGGCTTAACTGATAAGCCATCTCTCTATTCCATGCTTAACCGATAAGCCATCTCTCTATTCTGTGGAATAACATTAACCAACAATGTGAAAAAACTTGTACAAAGAAAACATAAATAAAAACACTCAAGAATGAAATCAAGGAGGAATTGAGAAAATAGAAAGACCTTCCATGCTCGTGGATAGGCAGAATTAACATTGTGAAAATGGTAATTTTACCAAAGGTAATATACAGATTTAATGCAATACCAATAAAAATACTATTTTTCTTCACAGACACTGAAAAAAATTCATCTCAAAATTCATATGCAATGGCAGACAGCCTAAGATATCCAAGCATATCCTTAGCAAAAGAAACACCTCTGGAGGCTTTACCATACCTGAGCTAAACCTATATTACAAAGCCATGGTAAAAAATAAAAAACCAAAAAAAAAAAAAAACAAAACAAAACATGGTACTTGCATAAAACAGGATTATAGACCAAAGGAACAAAATTGAGGACTTGAACTTTGGGTCAAGTAACTACAGCTTCTTGATATTTAAGAAAGGCTCTAACAATGTAGACTGGAAAAAAGACAGGATATGCAACAAATAGTGCTGGACAAACTGGGTAACCGTATGCAGGAAAATGAAACTCAACCCACACATATCTTACCACGTATACAAATCAAGTCCAAATGGATCAAAGACCTCAATATGAGACCAGAAACTCTGCTACTAATGAAGAAAAAAAAAATAGGGTGAACTTTTCATGACATAGGAATGGGAAAAGATGTCCTGAACAAAACCCCAGTATCTCATGAACTTAAACAATCACTCAACCCTTGGGATCTCATGAAGCTAAAATGTTTCTTCACAGACAAACATACAATAAGCAGAACAAATAGATTAACCATAGAATGACAGATAATTTTGGCCAGCTACACAACTGACAGAGGCCTATTTTCTAGAATCTATAAAGGACTCAAAAACCTAAACAAAAAGTCAAACACTGACTCACAAAATAGGGCAAAGAACTGGACAGGCAGTTCAGAGAGGAAGAAATGCAAATGGAAAACACACACTTAAGAAAATGCCCATCATTCCTAATCATCAGGGAAATGCAAAATAAAACAACTATGAGATTCCACCCTACCCTAGTAAGGACAGCAAACATTAAAAAAAAACAATTGAATACACATGTTGGTGAGGTTATGGAGAGATAGGAACCCTCATTCACTGTTGGTGGGAATGTAAGCTGGTACAACCACTATGGAAATAAATATGGAGACTCCTAATTAGGGGGGTATAGAGTTACCAACAGACCAAATTGTTCCCTTACTAGGTTTTGACCCCAAAAGCCCCATGCCTCAGTTCAGAGAGATTTGCTCAACCATATTTTTAGCTGCTCAATTCATAATAGCTAAGAGCTGGAATCAAAATCAACTCAGATGTTCATAATTAGATGAATGGATAACCACAATGTGGTATATCTACACAATTGAATTCTACACAGCAGTGAGGAAAATGACACAATGAAATTTGAAGAAAAATGGTTGAACTTGGAACCGATCATTCTCAGCAAACTTTCCCAATCAAAGAAAGATAATCATCACATTGTCTCACTCATCTGCAGCTCCTATACTGAATCTTCCCAAGATGCTGACATACCTAATAAGGATTCTGAGGACCAAACAATGAAGAGGATAAGGTGGGTGGGAAGGTTAATGGTGGAGAAGGCAGGAGAGACACAAAATTGGGCCCAAATGACAATGGTACCATAAAATTCTATATCCTGAAAGACAGACTACATGGTTGAACCTTCATCAGGTCCTTACAGGTAACATCTGAAACACAGGGCTCTTGAGAGTATATGATGAACACTAATTTTAATCTTATCCTGTTTTCTCACTCGCTGTCTCCCCCTTTTTTCTCTTTCTCTTTTATATTACCTATCTTATTCTTCCTTCTTTTTCTTTTACTCCAGCTTATACTTCCCAGTACTAGAATTAGGTTAACATCCAGAATGAGTTGTTGATCAGAGAGACATACAAGGTTTCCCAAAAGAAAACACATTTCTGTTAGAACACTTGATTAGCCACCAAAGTTTAATGGTAAGATTTTACTGCTGAAGACACCATATGCTGTTAATACAGAACATGGAGTGACCTGTCTAGAATCTGGAGGAGAGTCAGTCCTCAGACAGTTAGCTCCTCTAGTGCCAGAAGGTGGTACATGAGTGACTGGGGGTAAATGGCTAACACCTGTTCAAGCAACTCGTGGTCTAAGCTACCCAGCAGCACACAATCTGATGTGATGCTCATACAAGTGTAATAGTGGCACACACACGGTGGGAATCTAACTGCTCTTGATTTGGGTAACAGATCTGCTCATTGGTATAGAACCCATAGCTGGATCTAGGAAACAAGTCAGAACCATATCCAACTAACAAGCCTGCTCTCCATTACCAGTCTCCCACCAATTGTGGGCTACAAAAGGGCCTTTTATCTGGTGCTAACTTCACTCTCCATTTGAGAATTTGCTTCACTTTTTCAGATGGATACTGAAACTGAATAGAGAATCAGCCCATCACACCTTACCTTTGCAGCAGCTGAAACCATAGAGTAATTGGGGAAATGAACAAGAGTGTTGCTTTCTTGGTGAACCTGGTACCAGCACAAGGGTGAAGGAGATAGACACAGAGAACACTCAACTCATACCAAACCAGAGATCCAGAGACATAGAGGCTTCCAAGACCTCATCACTGAAGTAGACCTAAAACAAATCCATCATGGTCAGGGAAATTTGAAGAAGACGGGACAGAAAGATTGTTAGAGCCACATATTGGGACATTATACACAGAGATATTGCTTCTTACCCATAACTGATGGCTAACCCCACAATTCACTACCCACATTCCCCAATGAGGAGGGTCCTTGCAGAGGGAGAGGACAGGTATGAGGCTAATGATGATACCAACATGGCTGTATGCACACTGTGTACATAACTAATAAAAATATTAATAAATCTGATCATCTAAAAGCTATGAGTTACTTTTGCTTTATATTTCAATGTTTATTGCCAAAGAGAAAGTTCAATACATAGCTTATTACCCTATTCATTGTATTTCATATATTTACATATTGTTATTTTCTGTCCTATATTCTATTGGGTTGCTTGGCTTGCTAATTTTTTTTAAGTAAGTATCTTGGTATTTATTTTATTCCTTTATTTGAGAAAGAGAGAGGGAAAGAATATGGGCATACCAGGGCCTCTTGCCACTGCCATTGAATCCTACACTCATGTGTCACTTTCTATGTCTTGCTTTATGTAGTTACTGGGAAATGAAGCCTGGATAGTAGGTTTTGAAGCAAGTCCCTTCAACTTCTGAGCCATCTCTCCAGCCCCTTTGCTTCCCAATTTAAAGAAATTATGCATAATTAATAATCATACTTCACAATCATGTATATTGAAAATTACTTCTGCTAAATCATAACAACTTATTTTATGTTGATATAATTTTAATATACAATAAAAATTATATGAGTAGAAAAAATATTTTGAGAGATTTCAAATAAATAACTTAATGATGCATCCTAATGCTTTGGAAAAACTGGAACAACAAAGCTCTAAAAGGTAAATGGAATGAAATAATTAAGGTCATGGCAGAAAATAATGAATAGAAAATAAACAAAATATTCAACAGAATAAATGCAATGATTTGGTTCTTTTAAGTAATAGAAAAGGTGGTGAAATTAGCCAAAAGAATGATAATAGAACCAAATTAATAAAATTAGAGGCAAAGGGATATATTGCAATAAATATCAACAAAATTTAAACAAATCATAATAACATATACTAAAATCTATATTCCTTCACAGTGGATAAACTAAAAGAAATGGATACATTTCTACATGTACATGACCTAAAAAACGCTAAAGCAAGATGACATGCACATTTTAATCAGCTCTATAGCAATAATGTGGTTCAAGGAGTAACATAAAATATTTCCCCTTAAAAGCCTAGATCCAGATGGAGTCATAGCAGAATTCTGCAATTCCTTTAAAGAAGAATTAAAACAATATTTCTCTATTTTATTTCATAAAATAGAAAGAGAAAGAATAGTTTCAAATTCTTTCTATGACTACGGTATTGCACTGATACCAAAGTCAGAAAAAGACACACAATGAAGAAAAATATTGAACAAACCCCTGATAAACATAGATTAAAAATTTCTTAATAAAATACATGGAAACCAAATTCAAGAACACAAAAAGATTACATGCCATGATCAAATGGCCTTCTTTTCACAGATGTGTGATGATACAATATATGTGCACCAATAAATGTAACATATCACATAAATAAAGAACAGAAAGCACATGAGCATCTGAACTGATGCAGTTAAGTCCTTTGACATATCCAACAACCCTTCATGATAAAAGTTCTGAAGATGCTAGGGATTGAAGGAACACAATCCATCATAATAAAGGCTGTATACAAAGTTCTACAGTGGAGTCAAATGAAATAGAGAAAAAAAAAAAAAACTTGTTATGATACCCACCAAATTTTTGACAAAGATGCCCAAAACACACATTGGAGAAGGGACAATATCAACAATTGGTTCTGGAAAAACTGTACAACTACATGTAGAAAAATAAATCTAGACCATTATCTCTCAGTCTGTACAAAAATCAATGAGAAATGAAACAAAATCCTCAATTTCATACTCACCCTTTGAAACTGACAAGAGAAAAGGTATGGTGTACAATATAAAATGTAGGAATAAGCAAGGATTTTCTGAAAGGGACTCCAGTTCCTCAGAAAATAATATCAACAATTGACAAATAAGAACACCTGAAATTAAAAAAGCTATTGTACAGCACAGGAAACAGTTAATCAATAGAATACTCAGCCTACAGAATGGGAGAAAAATATGACAATACATTAATACTCAGACTATGAAAGATTCAAAAATGTAAACATCAAGAAAGAAAGCAACCCAAACAAAAATGAGCTATAGAATTGACCAGTTCACAAAATAAGATATACCAATGGCTACTATTTTTTTTTGAAAGTTCCATTTTCCTAGCCATCAGGGGAATACAAATTAAAAATCCTTTGAGATTTTGGTAAAGTTGTGGAAGAAGGATTATTATTCACTGTTAGTGGAAATTTAAACTGGGGCAGCCATATGTAAAGAAATGTGGAGGTTCCTTAAAATACTAAAAATATAATGACATTATGACTCAGAAGATTTCTGGGCATATACCCAAAGTACTGTTTAGTCTACTTCAGTGATACCTCCTCAGCATAATGCTGTATTCTGGAAAAGACAGGACCATTACACTCATGAATTCACAGAGGATGTGATTTCCTGAACATGACTGAGCCAGACAATACTTCTTCTTGAATGGGGGTAGGATTCATGAGACCCCCACATGTTCTAGAGTAGCTCATAGCAGGTGATTATTGATAGAAAAGGAGAATAATATCCTTCACTGGTGTACCCAGTGGTGTGTTACCAGTTATATAGCTAGTAAGATCTATCCTACAATGTCCTAGTTTAGCTGAAGGGATTTTATAGAAGGCAGGAAAGTAGAATGGGGGGAGGGAGCTTGGAACAGTCTTAACGTTGGTAAAGCTTATGGGGATGATTAAAATAGGACTGAAGTCATTTTACATTGTATTATGATCTTGACTCTATGGCAGCCAGCAGCAGAATGTGGTAGTTTAAATATGATAATGTAAATGTATGGCCCCTGTGGTGGTGTGATTCAGATGTCCCCCATAAGTTTAGGAATTCTGAATGGTAAATTCCCAGCTGATGGTGATTTGGTAATTAACAGCTACTGGAGACAGTGTATTGTTGGGAACAGGCCTATGGGTATTATAGCCAGTTTCCCCTTGCCAGTATTTGGCACACTCCTGTTGCTGTGGTCCTTCTGTTTGTTGGCCAGGAAGTGATGTCCACCCTCTGCTCATGCCATCATGGAGCTTCTCAAATCTACAAGCCAAATTAAACCTTTTTTTTTTTTTTTTTTTTTTTTTTGGTGCTCTTGGTTGGGTGATTTCTGCCAGTAATGCAAACCTGACTGCAACAGCCACATAGGTTCATGTGTATTATTGAAAATGAGTTTGCAAATTCAGCCTTAACAGGCAGATTCCTGGTGGTAAGGGGGACGGGCATGCCACTGGGGGAGGATTTGATTCCAGCCAAAAGCTGTACAGAGAGCGGTTTGAGCTCTGACAGTTCATACTTGGTTGTGATGCTGGCTATTTGATGCTTTCTCTCTGCTTGGAATTTGGAAGGAAGACAGATTATTTTGCCATTGGTGAAAATTCCCTGCAATCTATAAACCTGAAATAAATCATTTTCTCATATAAAATCTCTCTGGTGGGATGTTAATCCCAGCAATGTGAAGCTGACTACAACAGGGATTAAATAGGAATACAAATTGTTTTCTTTTTTTTTAAGAAAAAGGCTTATAATAGATGGAGAAGAGGGATGAGTAATAAGATCAAACTATATTATATACAGGTATGGACATGTCAAAGTAAGGACAATATGTAAAACTTCTAATTTAATTCTTAATCTTTGATCCACACTACAAATTGTATCTTCTGACTTTTGATCAACATAAGTTTAAAGCCACAAAATCATATATTGAACTATTGAATGTATTCAAAACATGTGTGTGTGTGTGTATGTGTATGGGGCATGCTTGGTCTATGACTCACCAAACTGGCTAGGAGAGAATATAAACACAAACATATACAAACACATTGGGAATAAACTGATCTATTTGTTTCTTGTGGTGGTTTAAATGTAAAATGTCCCCCATACTCTCATCTATTTTATAATTAAGCCTCAGACTTAATCTCCAGCTAGTAGAGCCATAGGGAGATAAATGCCTTGCTGGAAGTGGTGTATCCTTGATAACGGGCCTTATAGTGTTATAGACCAAGCCAGTTTTCTGAAGTCAGCTCACACTACCTTCTGCTTCCCTGTTGCTATGGAGATATGATGAGTGAATATCTGCTCCTGCCATTCTTTTCCTACCATATGGAAGCTTCCCCTTGGAACTTTAAGCTATAAATATATCTTTTCTATTCATATGCTATACTGATCAGGTGTTTTGTCCTAGCAATGAGATGGTAACTGCTGCAGTGGCTGCACATCACTTAAGCATGACATAGTCATTAATAGATATTTTTCCTGCCCATGTGAATTAAACACACATATATGTTTTCATTTTCTTTCTATTACTCTGGTAGCAACTGTAAGCCAAAATCAACCCTAATTAAATTCAGTGAGTTACAAAAAACAAAGTTATAAAAATAGCATGGCTGGGAGTTGAGAAGTAAAAGTTGTTCAGTGGGAATACAAGGAGTATAAGAGAAGGTAATAAGAGAGATTATGATCAGAAACCCTTATTTACACATACAACGTTCCCAATAAATAAATTAGTTAAAATTGAAATTTTAAAAATTAAAATTTTAGCCAGGCATGATGGCACATGTCTTTATTTTTTAATTACTTTTTAAATTTAATTTATTAGTTTTCTTTTCAGCAAATACAGGCAGTTTGGTACCCTTGTTTAGGCTCATCCATGATCTACCCCCTCCCATTGGACCCTCCTTGTTGATGTAAATGGGTCGTGCATTGTGGAGTTAGCCCACAGTTATTGGTACGATAAATGTCTCTGCATATCATGACCCAACATGTGACTCTGACACCTTCTACATCTCCCTCTCCCCCTCTCCCCCCTCTCTCTCTCCTCTCTAACTCTTGTATATTAGTTATGTTTTTCCTCAGTTTCTTAGTGGGCACTGACCTGTAACCCCTACTTCCAGCTTGGGGCTACCATCCACAATAAGCTTTTGATCAGAGAAACCTACAAGGTTTCCCAAAACAATGACAGACTTCTGTCAGAGTACTTGATGACCCACCAAAGGCCATTGGTAAGACCCTATTGCTGAAGACTCCATATGCAGCTGACATGTAAAATGGAATGGCATGGCTGGAAGCCAGGAGAGTCAGTCCCCACACAGTCAGCTTGTTTAGTGACAGAAGGTGCTACATGGGCGACTGGGGGAAATGACCAATATCTGTCCAATCAACTCATTGTCTAACCTAATTAGCAACAAACAACCTGATGTGATGCCCACACAAGTGCAATAATCCCACATAGCCGTGGTGGGGAACCAACTGCTCTTGATTTGGCTAAGTGATCCCCTCAGTGGTAGGAGACCCATAGCTGGAGCTGGGAAACAAGTCAGAACCATACCCAAACATAAGCCCACTCTCCAATATCAAGCTACCATCAATCATGGGGTACAAGAGGGCCTACACCTATCAAACTCTCTATCAAAAAACTAATTGTTATTTCAATTTTCTGGGTGCTAACTTACTCTCCTTTGGAGAATCTGCTTCTCTTTTTCAGATAGATGCAGATCCTAAGGAAAGAGCTGTCCCAACATACCTCAAAAGGGGCCCAAACGAAACTAAGGACAATTGGCAAAAACAAGCAAGGGTGATGTTTTCCTGATAAACTGGATACCAGCAAAGGGGAAGGAGACCAACACAGAGAAAAAATAACAACAACAACAACAAACTCCTACCAAATCAGAGAGCCAGAGCCTTAGAGGCCCCCAACACCTCAGCACTGAAGCAGACCAAAAGTGAACCCAACATGGCTCAGGGAAATTTTGCAGAAGAGGGGGCACATGTCTTTAATCCCAAAACTCAGGAGGCAGAGGTAAGAAGATCACCATGACTTTGAAGCCATCCTGAGACTTCATAGCAAATTTCAGGTCAGCATGGCTAGAGGGTGACCCTACTTCAAAACAAACAAAAACAAGAATAAAGTTTACTAATTTCCACAGGCTTCACTTATCTTCTCATTGATAAGACAAAAAAGCCAACCCAAAGCAATATTTGGAAGGGAAGGGCTTATTTCAGCTCACAATCTTAAGGGAGAATTTCATCATGGCAAAGAAAGCATGGTATCAGTAGGAAGATGGCTCACATTGTCACATATCAAGAGGAGGATGACAGCACCAAGAATGAGCTACCTAGTGAATACCCAGTAGGGCTGGACTAGTAAACTACCATCTGGAGATTGAATATGGACTTTAATCACAAATGCATGAGGTTGGGTGGGGGGCATTTCACATTGAAGGACACATATTGAAGTCAAAGTCTTTATTAGGAAAGATTATGAGAGTTAAAATAAAAACACAATGAGTAATTAATTGTGAAATGCCATTAAATTAGTGTTCAGAGGAAAATTGTATAAATAAGTGACCATGTGAGAAAGATGTCTCCAAATGAGAACCTCAGGTTCCACCTAAGAATGAATGAATTAATCCCAGAGTAAATATAAGAAGAATGTGAAAAAGCAGTCCATTAAAATTAAAGAAATGAAAAATAGAAAAACAATACATATTATAAACTGAAATATAGAAAACTTTCACCCATGCATCATGGTAAATAAAGATGGCCAGAAATTGCTGTCTCAGACACACCCAGAAGTGTGCTTTTTTAACCCATTAGGAATTTCTCAGTTCAATTTAATTGACAATAAAAATTAGTCACTACACTCCCTAATGGGGTACAAAATAAACATAATTCTATCTGATGTCCATCTTACCATTTGTAAAAATTGGCAAACTGGCACTGAAATTCATATTAAATAAAAGGACATAAAACAGTAAAATCGAATTTGCTAGTAGAGTCTTTAGGGTCCTTTATGTATAGAATCATGTCATCTGAAAATAATGATAACGTGATCTCTTCCTTTCCAATTTGTATCCCTTTTATGTGTGTCTCTTGCCTTATTGCTATGGCTAAGACTTCCAAAACTATGTTTAAAAAAAGTGGGGACAGTGGACACACTTGTCTTGTTCCTGATTTTAGAGGAAAAGCTTCCAGTTTTTCCCCATTTAGTAATATGTTGGCTGTAGGTTTGTCATAAATAGCCTTTATTATATTGAGATATGTTCCTTCTATTCCCAGTATCTGTAGGACTTTTATCATGAAGGGATGTTGGATTTTGTCAAATGCTTTCTCGACGTCTAATGAGATGATCATGTGATTTTTGTCCTTCAACCCATTTATATAATGTATTACTTTTATAGATTTGTGTATATTGAACCATCTCTGGGATAAAGCTTACTTGGTCAGGGTGAATGATCTTTTTGATATATTCTTGTATTCTGTTTGCCAATATTTTGTTGAGAATTTTTGCTTCTATGTTCATGAGGGAGATTGGTCTATAATTTTCTTTTTTTGTTCTATCTTTGCCTGGTTTTGGTATCAGGGTGATTCTGGCTTCATAGAAAGAGTTTGGTAAAATTCCTTCATTTTCTATTTCCTGGAAAATCTTAAGAAACAATGGTGTTAGCTTTTCCTTGAAGTTTTGGTAAAATTCAGCAGTGAATCCATCAGGGCCTGGGCTTTTTTAGTTGGGATATTTTTTATAACTGTTCAGATCTCCATGCTTGTTATAGGTCTATTTAAGTGATTAATCTCATCTTGATTTAATTTAGGTAGGTCATATAAATCAAGGAAATCACTTCTTTCAGATTTTCATACTTTGTGCAGTATATGCTTTTATAGTAAGTCCTTATGGTTTTTTGAATTTCTCTGGAATCTGTTGTGATGGTACCTTTATCATCTCTGATATTTTAAATTTGTATCTCTTCTCTCTTTCTTTTGGTCAGATTTGCTAAGGGTTTATCAATCTTGTTTATCCTTTCAAAGAACCAACTCTTTGTTTCATTAATTATTTGTATTGTTTTTGTTTTTGTTGTTGTTGTTTTTGTTTTTATTTCATTAATTTCGTCCCTAATCTTTATTATTTCTTCCCGTCTACTGAGTTTTGGTTTGCCTTGTTCTTCTTTTTTCAAGGCTTTAAGGGGAAGCATTAGGTCGTTTACTTGCGACCTTTCTAGTTTTTTAATATAGGCACATAAGGCTATAAATTTACCTCTTAGAACTGCCTTCAATGTGTCCCAGACATTTTGGTATGGTGTGCTCTCATTATCGTTTGACCCTATATATTTTTCTTTTGTTTTCCTTCTTGATTTCTTCATTGACAAATTCATCATTTAGTAGTGTATTGTTTAGTTTCCATGATTTTGTATATGCTCTATAGCCTTTCTTGCTACTTATTTGTAGTTTAATTCCATTGTGGTCAGATAGAATGCAAGGAATTATTTCAGTTTTCCTGAATTTGTTAAGATTTGCTTTGTATCCTAATATATGGCTTATTTTAGAGAATGTTCCATGTGCTGCTGTAAAGAATGTATTATTCTGCAGCATTTGGATGAAATGTCCTGTATATATCTGTTAAGTCCATTCCTTCTACGACCTCATTTAGTCCAGATGCCTCTCTGTTTATTTTTTCTTGGGATGACATGTCAATTGATGAGTGTGGGGTGTTAAAGTCACCCACTACCACTGTGTTTGTTGTCATCTGTGACCTTAGTTCTTATAGTGTTTGTTTGATGAATTTGGGAGGCCCCATGTTAGGTGCATATATGCTTAGGATTATAATATCCTTCTATTGGAGTGAGCCCATAATCAATATAAAGTGACCTTCCTGATCTTTTTTGACTAACGTTGGACTGAAGTCTACCTTGTCAGATATTAGGATAGTAACCCCTGCTTGTTTTCTAAGCCCTTTTGCTTGAAACACCTTTTTCCAACCTTTTACCCTAAGATAATGTCCATCCTTTGTAGAAAGGTGAGTTTCTTGTAGACAACAAATTGTAGAAACCTGCTTTTTAACCCAGTCTGCAAACCTGTGTCTTTTAGTTGGGGCATTGAGGCCATTGATATTAAGAGATATTATTGAAAGGTGTGTGTTGCAGTCCAGTTCACATTGCTGGTAGAAATCACCCAACCAAGAGCAGCTTCTGGTAAAAAGAGATTTATTTTGGCTTACAGGCTTGAGGGGAAGCTCCACGATTGCAGGGGAAAATGATGGCATGAGCAGAGGGTGGACATCACCCCCTCGCCAACATAAGGTAGACCACAGCAACAGGAGGGTGTGCCAAACACTGGCATGGGGAAACTGGCTATAAAGCCCATTAGCCTGCCCCCAACAATATACTCCCTCCAGGAGGCGTTAATTCCCAAATCTCTATCAGCTGGGAACCTAGCATTCAGAACACCTAAGTTTATGGGGGACACCTGAATCAAACCATCACATTCCGCCCCTGACCCCCATAAACTGATATCCATACATGATGTAAAATACAATGTGTGCAGTCTGACTTTAAAAGACCCCATAGTTTTTATCAATTCCAATGATGTTCATACATCCCCATAGTTCAAGATCTTTTAACTGAGCCATAATACCAAAACATAACCTCAAAAAACCCAGAATGGCACAGAATAAATATTCACACTGCAATAGATGGCATTGGGCATAGCAAAGAAACATTCAACCAATACAAGATTTAAAACAACAAGGGCAAACATCAAACTCTGTAGCTTCAAGTCCAGCAACTCTAGCCAGTGACAAATCTTCAAGTCTGATAATTCTAACCAGCAACAAGTCTCTGGCATTCCAATTCCGCCCCTCCAGCTAGGCTACTCACAGTCCTGGAAAACTTCATCGGGGCCGGCAGCTCCTCGGCAGCCATCTCATGGTCCCTGCATCTCCACTGGGTCTCCACTGCAAGCCACGGTTCATCCTCATGGCCCCATGGGGTGTCTATGCAGGCAAGCAGCAAATCCACTTCACACTGCCCATGGCCATTTCCAAAACACAAGATCATGTTGCAAACACAATGACCCTGTTTCTAGCATTTCTTATACTCCACGATACCAGGTAGGGTGCCAATTTGTTAATCCAGGGGGCAATAAAGCAGACTTTGAAGAACAGGACACTCCTTCAGCACTCAGTCCCCTTCAAAAGAGTTGACATTCTTCTTGTTGCCCCAGCACAGGTCAGTTAGCCCAGTCTCAAAGGTTGTCATCTCTCAGATGCAGCTGAACGGGCAGCAGTTCACTCAAAGATTTTTCTTTCTGTGCCATATTCCTCTGCTCACACCAGTTTATTTCTATGCTAAGCAACCCTGCACAACTTCTAAGGACATGGGCATAAGAGCAAGCTTCTCACACAGACTGCTAGTCAAGTTCAAGCGCAGCTCTTTCTCATCCTCATAAGCCAAACCTCACAGTCCATAGTTCTTAATGCATTCAGGTCTTGGAGCTCAGCCCAGAATAGTCCATTAAGCTGTACTTACAGCACTGCAAGGCATCTCTTAGGCAAAGGTTTCAAATCCTCCCACATTCCTCTTGAAAATCAGCTCCAAAAGGCTGAAGCCACACAGTCAGGTGTCTAGCAGCAATCCCACTCCTCGGTACCACTTTACTGTTGCAGTCTGGTTCGCATTGCTGGTAGAAATCACCCAACCAAGAGCAGCTTCTGGTAAAAAGAGATTTATTTTGGCTTACAGGCTCGAGGGGAAGCTCCACAATGGCAGGGGAAAACGATGGTATGAGCAGAGGGTGGACATCACCCCCTGGCCAACATAAGGTGGGACACAGCAACAGGAGGGTGTGCCAAACACTGGCATGGGGAAACTGGCTATAAAGCCCATTAGCCTGCCCCCAACAATATACTCCCTCCAGCAGGCATTAATTCCCAAATCTCTATCAGCTGGGAACCGAGCATTCAGAACACCTAAGTTTATGGGGGACACCTGAATCAAACCACCACAGTGTGTATTTATGTTTGCCATTTTTTTTTTTTTTTTGGTGGTTCTGTTTCTACCTTTGCTCTCTTGTGTTAACTAGTATTTGAGTATTGCTTGTTTTTTCCAGGTTCCTTATATGTGTGCTTTTCCTTTTCTTCAGCATGGAGGATTCTATCAAGTATTTTCTATAGAGCTGGTTTTGTCTTCAAATACACTTTTAACCTGCTTTTGTCATGGAATGCCCTTATTTCTCCATCTATTTGAATGGATAGATTTGCAGGACAAAGTAACCTTGGTTGACAGTTGTTATCTTTCAGAATTTGGAATACATCACTCCAAGCCCTTCTGGCTTTTAAAGTTTGTGTTGAATAATCTGCTCCAATCCTGATGGGCTTGCCTTTGTAGGTAACTTGATTTTTCTCTCTAACTGCTTTCAATATTTTTGCTTTGGTTTGTGTGTTTGGTAGTTTGATTATAATATGGCGAGGAGAGGTTCTTTCCAAGCTTTGTCTGGCTGGGGTTCTAAAGGCTTCCTTTATCTGCATTGGCACCTCTTTCCCAATTTGGGGGAAATTTTCTTCTATGATTTTGTTGAAGACTCCTACTATGTCTTTGGAGTGCAATCCTTCTCCTTCTACTATGTCTTGAATTCTTATATTTGATCTTTTCATAGTGTCCCTAATATCTTAAAATTCCCACTCATACTTTTCTATAAGTTTGTCTTTCTCTTTGCTGGCCTGTATTAGATCTGCCACCTGGTCTTCTAGCTTATATATTCTGTTCTCTGCTTCATCCATTCTACTGGTTCGATTTTCTACAGAGTTTTTTTTTTTTTTTTTTTTTTTCATTAACTGTGTTCTTCATTGGTAGTAATTCTGACTGGTTTTTCTTTATTATTTCTATTTCCTTGTTTATGTCTTGTATTTCCTTCTTCATTTCATGAAATTGGTGTCCTGTGTCTTCTTTGATTCCTTTGTTTTCCTCTTTGAGTTCCTCTTTGACTCCTTTGATTTGTTCTCTCACTTCTTTGAACATATTTACAATCATTCTTTTGAAATCTTTCTCAGGCATTTCCTCTAACTCATTCTCACTGGAGGTCATTTCTGATGCCTTAATACTGTTAGGTGGTTTTATATTGTCTTGTTTTTTAGTGTGTCTTGTGTTATAATGTATATATTTTTGCATCTTGGATAAAGTTAATGCTTGGATTTTCTAGCTAGCTAGGTGTTCTTAGCTGTATCAATTGATTAGATGTTATATATCTTCAGGACAGGAGCTGCAGGTTTTAGGTGTGGCTCTTAAGCCTCTCAGAGTATCTACAAAGGTGTTCCTAGGGGCTGAGTTTCCCTGCTATGGGAGTATTCAAGTAGGCTGAGTGGAATAAAATACAGGTAGATTCTAAAATTGAACTAAACACTATACACATTCAATCAAAATCAGCACTGAATATTTATGCAAGAGTGTTTATTATAACATCTAGATTCTCTATCAACAAAGAGGCTAATATTTCTGGTCCGTTGAGGGATACAAGTCAGCTTGTGACCAAGTGAGACCTTTCCCTGGTTCAATTAATCCCAGTTACCTTTTCATATGATTTTGGTCTCAGTCAAGTTGCTGGCTGGGTCGTTGGGCTGCTGTCCTGATTCCTGGAGCTGGGCACTGGCTTTTCCGGCAGGGCAATCTGAGGCTGGCAACTGTGGCCCTGCAGATTGACATACATGCTGCTGGAACCACTACTGATGCTGCTGAAGCTGCCGCTGCTGGATCAGTTGCCGCTAAAGCTAAAGCTGCTGCTGCTGGGTCTGTCTCCACTGCTGCTGCTGCTGCTATAGCTGCCACTGCTGGTTCCACCACTGCTCCCTCTGAAGCTGCCGCTACTGGATGTACCACTGCTGGGGCCGCTATTGCCAGTGACAGAGCCGCTGATGTTTATGCCGTACCCTGCTCCTGCTTGTGTCCCGCTGTCGATTCAAGATGGTGTGGCTGGATCCTGGGTCTGCTGCTCTGTTCGCTGAAGCTGGGCACAGGCAGTGTGGGAGGAGAGAGAGCTGCAGCTGTTCTAGTTCTCTCACTGTTCCATGTGTTCTTCTACCTCTTGGTCTGCTCCTCCATTGTTCACTGCCGCTCTCCCTTCACATTTCTTGAGTTGCGGAGAGCTCTGTTGTGAGTGGAAGCTCCCCTCACCTGGCTTTTCCTGTGGCTCGAGCCAAGCCTGGCGGCTTTCTGGTGTGCTGCCACCGTGGTTGGCAGACATGCTGGGGCCTCTTTTGCCGCTCTGTGTGGGCTCTGGATGCTCTGGATCTCTTCTAATTCTCCCCTGCTGTTTCAATTTCCTATACACCTCACTTTTTAGTAAAAGTGTGTATTTTACTGAGTTTTTTTGGTCTTTCTGCCCCCTAGGCTGCTTTGGCATGGTCCTTATGCTGCCATCTTAACAGGAAGTCAGACTCCATAATCTTATATGTTTTAAATGCTTGTTCCAGAGCTAGTGGAAAAATGTGAGGTAGAGCCTTGCTGGAGAAGGTGTATTTCAGGGGAGAGCCTTTTGGTGTTTTTGCCAGCTCGGCCTTGCCAGAGCTTAACTCCCTCCCTTGCTGGTGTTTTCCACCTCCTGTGGCAGAAGTGATGTTAAGCCTCTATTTTGCTCTTACTATCAAGAAGTTTCCCCTCAAGTGTAAGCCAAAATAAATATTTTTCTCCTATCTGATGCTTTCAGTCAGGTGCTTTGTTCCAGAAGCATAAAGGTAACTACAACAGGTGAATATATAATTCCATTGACTTTGGGATTCATAATTCAAATTTGTACATATATGTAAAGATGTGAATTTGTAAGATATAAATATATATTGCTTATTTAATGATGATTATTCTCTTATCAATCTGCTCATGTTTTTTCTACATTGATTTAATACCTCCTAGGTATATATATGCTTAAAAGCTCAAAATCTGGATCTGGAGGGATTGCTAAGTGGTTAAAACTCTTGCCGGCAAAGCCTAAGTACCCAGGTTTGATTTGGCACATGTACTGGAGTTCGTTTTCAGTGGCTGGAGGCCCTAGAGAACCCATTCTTTATCTCTCTCTCAGAATTAAATAAATATTTTTAAAAAAATTATTGAAATCTATTTCACCTCCTGGATGAATATAGTTGATTAACCAAAAATGTGCAAAAAGTCTTTCTCTTTTTTTTTTTTTTCACTTGATGTACTATTTCCTTTAAAAAATCTATTCTACTTTTCATGTCAGTTAGATACTAATCCAGGTGGACAACAGGCACATTTTCAGTAATCTTTCAATCCAAGACATGTCTTTATTTTTGTGGTTAATCACAAAATATTAGAGGTCAAAACAACCCTATGGATCATTTTACTCTGTCAATTGTTAGTTTACAAAAATTCACTTTTATAAAGACTATAGAAAATATTAAATATTGGGCCATATCTGTCTTCTTATTAGTCATAACCCAATGGTGGTAATGGAACTAATAAGATATCTAATTTTATAAGGAAGTATAGAGTATATGCCATGTGATCCAAATAATGGTACTGTGATCAAATCATGTGTTACAGCTGTGTCTAACTCTTACTATCCATTTTATGGAAAGATCCAGAGAGGTGTACAATTTAGTAAGCCAGATGATAAAGCAAACAGACTTAGTCATTATGGACAATATTTAAATGGCAGATGTTTCCTTAGTCTGTAAGAACCAGATAATGTTAGACACATGGAATTAACATTAAAAAATAACCCTCAATTTTAAATTTCCTGGATATTAGTATGACTGTATCTAACAATTACTTTATAACTTACTCATAAAAATAATTCAGAAAAAGTCCATCTTGATATTTACCAATAAAGAGACCAATAGATTTTCAAAGGAACTTTACTGTTTACAAAAGAGGAAACCTTGAAATGATTATATTATTAAGTGAGAGTGACCCAAATATTCCTGACGCTGTTAAAGTAAAAATGGATTCTGTGTTTAATATTAGTTTTGTTTTTATTATTGGACTTATGTAATGTGACTGTAGAACAAAAATATTTCCAAATGTTTTTGTCCTCTATTCTTTCCCAAACTGGCTTAGGTCACAATGTACTTCTCCACATAATAATAATCACATTCTTGATATAGGTGGAAGCTACACTAAGACTATGTAGTATATACCAAGTCCTTATTCTCTAACTTGGAATGGCGGTTTGGACAAACTACCTAAATCTCCTTCAGTAGATACCCGTGCTGATTAAAGCTTACTCATAAATCTCTTAAGCACTCATTTTCTGTTTTAGTAAGACAGTGAACTTTATAATTCAGGGAAAACACTTATGCACAAACACACAAATTCACAGGTATACATACATTTACATACACATATACATAAATACACAGCATGTATATATATATATATATATATATATATATATATATATATATATATATATGTATGTATGTATGTATGTATATATATGTATATACACAGAGACTCTCTTTAAAGATAGCCAAATTTTATATTTCTCTAAATTTCTTTATACCTAGCCTGAAGCAATATAGAAGTCAGGAGGCTCTGTTGATGGTAGACAAACAGGAGGCTTTGCTAATGGCAGGTAATCAATAGGCTCTGCTGGGATGAATAGCATTTCCTGGGGCCTGCATTGTTGAGAAAACTCCTTAAGATAAGCAGGACTCCTGGTCACAGGCCTACCTCTCACCCTCCCAGGTGGTGCTACCTATAACTAACCAACAGATCTTTTTTCTTTTTTTTTTAAAACTTTTATGGCTGTAACTGTTACATGTAAATTGTGAATTAGGGTTTAACTCCCATCCTGTTTTTCTTCTAATGTCATGTGATTATTTCCAATAAGAGTTGACACCCTGAACAGTACATGGCTGTCCCCCCTGAGATTCCCTCTGGGGGCAGATCTGGTATACTAGACTATATTTTTTCCTTTTCTTTCTTTTTACCCAATAAAACTTTGCTTCACATTCCATGAGTTAATGGTCTTACTTGTGTGACACCAGACCCCATAACACTGTCCATCATAAATATATGCAATACTGTCTTTGCACTGTTCATAGCAGCATGGAAATAAAGGCTTTCTGAACTTCATGACTTTCTCCATTTTCTAAAGATGATTGGAAATATCCAGTTGTCATTCAGCATTCACATATCCAGCATCTGACCAGTGATGTGATTCTTGACAGCTCCTGCCAAGGTAGTAATATTGCTTGTAAATGCTCTCAGCTGGGCTTTCAATTCCCTGCAACAGGAAGGAACAGCAACAAGGTCAACACATTTATCTACAGTGACAGTGCCACTAGTCTGTTATGAGAGAACATGATAATACAGGCTTTAAAATCTATGGACTTAGAAATAAGACTAAGATATAGTGGAGTAAGAAAATAGTAATTTTGCAAAACTTTTCAATAGTTTTAAATATGATACTTAAAAGGAGAGCACATAATATAGAAATGAAAATTACTCAATTATATTTTACTAAAGAGAGAACAATATTTGGTAATAGTTGATGCCATGGAATTTAAATCACTTTGTTTATATATTAAATAAGACAATAATTACTTATATGAGGATTGTAGTAGGAACTGAATGAGATAGCACATATTAAATGATTAGCACAGAACCTGTGAGTCTTCACTTCGGTATTAAAAGCTAAAAAAGGAGAGTAGACATATAATATTAAGGATACCAACTAGCAATACTTTCAGAAACTAAAATAATGTGTCTTGGTGTATAATTTTATTTTTTGTATTTTAAGATGTAAATCATTGTAAGATTTTGAACAAAATAAGGAAGTAGGGTAATTTTCCAGTAAACAAATTATCCTGGATAAGTATTTACACCTCGTTTATTGGACTACATATTCCCTTCGAAAACAGGTTATGATTATAGTCATGCTATGCCTTTTAGTAGTCATAGTCATAGTCGTAGTAGTAATATGTACATGTGTGTATTTGTGACACTTAAGACCCTGCTGCACAGTTTAGACAATCTCCACAAATTGGTTTTCAGATATTTTTGTTATCTTCTAAGCACACATAATATAGATATAGACAATAGTGTCCACTCACATGTATTTGTATCCATGCATGTGTGCTTAAAAGTAATATTCATGTCATGGAGTGGAAAATATTTATATCAGAAACTAGAAAACAATGTTACATACCAAGATGTACTGCTTCTAATAAGTAATGTTTTCAATAGAGCTAAAATGGTTCCTTGACCTTGTGCCTTGAAGATATATGTGAATATATGTATAGATATCCATCCCAGAATGTAAGAACATGGCATCTTAATTCCATGATGAAAATTTAAAAAAATTATTATACTCCAACCCTTGTGATAGTCAGAGGGAGATAATTTTGACAATTCCTTCACTTGTCTATTGGTTAAAATGAATATAATCATGTCAGTATGACAGGTAGGTAAATACTTTATTTATGATATACTGCTGGTTCATTTTTTTTTAATTTTCCAAATTCCCCCAAGCATATGTTGAAGATAATTTCTCTCCATCACTTAATCCTGAATACTTAGTGTTCAGCCAAAAATAATATAGCACGCATCATTGGCCTGACCTGGTTTTAAATTTTTCCATCACCAAGCCTTAAGTTTGCCATTTCAAACTACCTTTATAAACCTAAAACCACCTTTATTATGGTTCAGTGATTCAAAGGCTGGATACTACTCATGTCAGTTCAATAATCATAGCAGGAAGAGTCACTTTCTCATGAGCAATTGAAACAAAATGTCATGTTGAAACATCATTGTACTCACAATGCCAAGAGAAATTGTTCTAAGATTGAAAACATCTGATATGCTCATTGGCTTTGATTGAGTGATGAAAATGTGCACATGCCTGTTGTCCCCAAGCAATAATGCTGATAATGGACTGTGGAGATTTTCATCCATAGTATTCTTAGTAGTGATTTAGTGGATGTACACAATGTCAGACATTGTAAACGTGTATAGGATAAGGTGTATTTCTGACATTCATTTTAAACTTTATACAAGAATTTTTGCAGATTCAGTCACTCACAAATAAAGGCCTTATTCAGAGTGTGCAGTTGATATGATTTTTGTCTCACAATAATCAAAATCCCTCAACACTGTTTTCAATTTTCCACAAAAAGCAATACAATTTATATTCTTGACAAAGAGAAATATTGGTTTTCAAGCATCTATTCTTTCACCAAGATTAGTATTTGCACTAAACTGTGTTTTGAAAATATCAAGACATATACCAAAATTTTAAGTCTAGACTAGGGGCAGCATTACAATTATAAAATTTCAAATAACAGCAAATATTTAGCAAGTATCTCCTTCTGCACTCATGGCTGTGAGAAATGTTAAAGAAAATAAGTTTTCTCCTATTCTGATAATGCAATTTAGGAGAATAGGCTAACAAACTTCATCATTGACAAGCTTTTATTAAGTAATAACTACATAAAAGGGCGAGTTCTGGGAAAACCACTGTGAATTTAAAACATGGAGTATGTAAGCTCAAGGAGCTATGTGAAACACACACATCTGACTGAAATTGAGCTCTCTTAAAAGAGCCAAAGTTTGGGTGAGGAAGGTAATTCAGTCAGTAAAACCAGGTAGTGTGGCATGAGGTAATTATCCCAGTACTGTGGGTACAGAAACAGACTAATCCCTAGGGTTCACTGGCTAGGCAATGTACCCAATGAGAGACTGCTTCTCAAAGGAGGTGGATGGTGTTCCTCATGAAACACTTGAGGTTGTCCTCTAACTTCTACAGAAACATGTGCACACACACACACAGGGAGAGAGAGAGAAACAAAGAAAAAGGAAAAAGAAAATAGATGCAAAGTCTGAGTTCACAACAAAATTTCATAGATTTCTAGAAAAGGACATGGTACATATTGAGGTCTGAAAGGTAGGCTAAAAGAACAAAATTGGTCTTCAAGTCAGATGTATTATTTTCTCTAGTGTACATAATATATGTCTGGAGAAAGCAAAAATAAATAAGAATGAGCAAGAGATAAATAGAGAAGAGTGAAAGAGCAAAAGGATGGAAAAAAGGAAGAGAGGACAGGAGAGAGGAGATTAGAGGAGAAGAGAGGAGACAGAAGAAAAGAAAGTGAGAGGAAATTTTGGAAAGGGGCTAAAGGAAATGAAAGAGTAATGAATAGTGAATATGAATAAATTATTTGCATATATGTAAAGGTCATAATGAAACCTATTATTTTGTTTCATATTATTATTTTTTAAAAGCATTTTCATTTATTGGGGAGATATTGTGGTAGTTTGATTCAGGTGTTCTGAATGTTAAGTTCCCAACTGATAGAGATTTGGGAATTAACACCACCTGGAGGCAGTGTGTTTTTGGGGGAAGGCTTATGCGTATCATAGCCAGGTTCCCTCTGCCAGTGTTTGGCATACTCTCCTTTCCCTGTTGTCCACCTTATGTTGGCCAGGCAGTGATGTCCACCCTCTGTTCATGCCATCCTTTTCCCCTGACATCGTGGAGCTTCCCCTCAAGCCTGTAAGCCAAAATAAATGTATTTTTCCCACAACCTGCTCTTGGTCAGGTGATTTCTACCAGCAGTGTGGACCTGACTGCAATGATAAAGTCGTGCTAGACACCTAACTATGTGGTTGTGGCCTGTTGAAGCTGATTTTCAAGAGGAATGTAGAAGGATTTGAAACCTTGAACTAAGAGACACCTTGCAGTGCTGTAAGTACAGGTTGATGGACTACTCTGGTCAGGGTTGAGAGACCTGAATGCAGTAAGAACTATGGACTGTGAGGTTTGGCTTATGAGGATGAGAAAGAGCTTTGTCTGGACTGGGATAGCAGTTTTTGTGGGAATGTTGGTGTTATGTCTGGATCCTGAGAAGTTGTGCAGAGTTGCTTTGTGTAGAAATGAACTGATGTAAAGCAGAGGGATGTGGCACAGAAAAAAAAAAAAAAGTAAATCTTTGGGCCTAAATTGCTTCCCAAATCACCTGCAAATTGTTTGAGATATTACAAACTTTCAGATTGGTCTAGTTTACCTGCGCTGGGGCAACATGGAGAATGTAGACTCTTTTCCAGGGGCCTGAGTACTCAAGAAGTGTCCTGTTCTTCAAAGTCTGCTTTATCACCCCCGGATTAACAAATTGCCACTCTACCTAATATTGTGGAGTATAAGAAATGCAGGAAAGAGAGGGTCATTGAGTGAGCAACATGGTCATGCATTTTGGAAATGGCCATGGGCAGTATGAAGCAGGTTTGCTGGATGCCTGCATGGAGACCTGATGGAGCCATGAGGATGAACTTTGGATTGTAGTGGAGACCCAGTGGAGATGCTAGGACAATGAGATATCTGCTAAGGAAAGCAGCCAGCCCCAGATGAAGGTTTCCAGGACTGTAAGTAGCCTAACTGGAGGGGTGGAATTGGCACTCCAGAGACTTGTTGCTGGTTAGAATTATCTGGACATGGAGATTTGTCACTGACTAGAGTTGTTGGACTTAAAGCTACAGAATTTGATATTTACTCTGGTTGTTTTAAATCTTATATTGTTTGAATTTTTATTTGCTATGCCCAGTGCCACCCTTTGTAGTGTGAATGTTTATTCTGTGCCATTATGGGTTTTTGAGGTTATTTTTTGGTATTCTGGCTCAGTTACAAGATCTGGGACTATGAGGATGTATGAACATCACTGGAATTGATTAAAAAAAAAAAAAACCTTTGGGGACTTTTAAAGTTGGCTGAATGCGTTGCATTTTACATCATGTATGGTTTTGTGTTTGTGGGATCAGGAGGAATGTGTTGGTTTGATTCAGGTGTCCCCCATACACTTAGGTGTTTTAATGGTAGGTTCCCAGCTGATGGACATTTGGGAATTCACACCTCCTGGAGGCAGTGTATTGTTGGGGGAAGGCTTATGGGTATTATAGCCAGCTCCCCCTTTGTTAGTGTTTGGAGCATTCCCCTGTTCATATTGTCCACTTATGTGGGCCAGGGGGTGATGTCCACCCTCTACTCATGCCATCATTTTCCCTGCCATCATGAAGCTTTCCCTTGAGTCTATAAGCCAACATTAATCCTTTTTTTCCACAAGGTGCTCTTAGTTGGGTGATTTCTACCAGCAATACAAACCTGACTGCAACAGATATGTACACACAGAGGAAGAGTATTGTATGTTAGGGCCTGCTTGCCTCTGCAATCAAATATCATATACCTGCACCACATTGTGCATTTTGTTTTATGTGGTATTGTAGCTACTTTCTCATTGCTGGGGCAAAGCCCTCAAACAAAAGTAGCTGATAGCAGGAAAATATATCTAATTTGGTTTATAGTCTTGAGGGGAAACTATCATGGCAAGGGAAAGCATGGGGAATGAGCAGAGGCTGAACATCACTTCTGCCACAACAGGTGTAACATCAAAGCTAAAGAGAGCCAAGATAACACTGGCAAGCTAAAGCTAAAAAATCTCAAGGTCCACCCCTAGCAACACACCTCCTCAGGCAAGGCTCCACCTCCCAGGTTTCAACAGCTGGTACCAAACATTCAAAGCACATGAGTTTATGGAGGAAAGTTGACAAACAACCACATGTGGATTCCGGGTATTGATCACTGGTTCCATAGGCTTTTTTGATAAGTAGCTTTAACCCCTGAGCCACATCCCCAGCCAAAATTTTGTATGCTACTTAAAAGTGTTGGTTTAAGTAGCAACATCAGATATGAAATGATGTTCCCAGGATTTTCAATCTAGAAACCAAAGTATTTGTGCAACCAAAGTTGCAAACACACTTTTGAGAGGAGCTGGTTTTAGAGAATAATGATGGGCTCCTTTTAGAATGTACTTATCTGAAGCACCAGCAGCCTGTCTCCAGGACAAAATTCTCATAGAAAATAAATAGGTAAGGTCAAATCTAAGGAGGATGATCATGGCTACATTTGTATGTTTTTTGTGTGTGTATGGGGCACAATCACGCAGAGATAATACATCATGCTTCGTTGTGTGCCATTTCACATATCTCAATCCAAAAGAAATCTACATACACACTTGCTGAACTCACAGCTCATATGTAGTTGCCATGTTAATGTATCCCTTTAGCTGCTATATGCCTCTTTCTATGATCTCCAGTTGTAAAATATACAAAAAAAATTTGTAATGTAAATACTACTCCTGATTAATTGCTAATCATATGTGTCAAATCTGTTTGTCTGTGATCAATCTAATATCAGTAAAACTGTGGCAAGTATTATGGAAACTAGTGTCCCTATCACTCTTATTTGAAGAAAACTTAACCCATCAAGTACTTCAGGTTAGTCTGATCTTGAATATGTTTGGAGTACATTGTGTTAGCAAAATTTAGTAAAATGACCTCTATAGTAGAAGCAAAAACAATTTAAAACCTCATTATTACCTGCCACAGTAAATACTGGAGAGCAAAGTGATACTCTGCAGTCACTGGAATACTATACCTTCCTCTGTAGCCATTGAAAAGAAATAGAAATATTATGAGCATTATCTTCGCTAGGCACATTCTTTTATAATCCCTTTTCTTTTTTTTTTTAATTTTGTTTAATTTATTTATTTGAGAACGACAGACACAGAGAGAAAGACAGATAGAGGGAGAGAGAGAGAATGGGCGCACCAGGGCTTCCAGCCTCTGCAAACGAACTCCAGACACGTGCGCCCCCTTGTGCATCTGGCTAACGTGGGACCTGGGGAACCGAGCCTCGAACCGGGGTCCTTAGGCTTCACAGGCAAACGCTTAACCGCTAAGCCATCTCTCCAGCCCTATAATCCCTTTTCTTACAAAGCTAAATACATGATGGTTGTATATGATATCATTGTATCACTTGAAATTGCACTAAAACATTATTTTTTCTGTATATGAAGTAAATTTTATTTCAAAATTTTAAATAAATTATGCTACAAAAAATCTTCACTATATAGTCAAGCTTATGAATAAATATAATGCTCATTTTCCAGCATGTGATTCTATAACTTTTAAAAGGAAAGTCAGTGTCAAAAATGAGCATTTTCTAAAAGGTTAAATAAATTGTACTGCCTCTGAGTTAAAGCTTTTTTATTATTAATTTTGTATTCAGCAAATACAGGCAATTTGGTAACATTATTAGGCTCATCTGTGGCCTACCACCTCCCTATTGGCCCCTCCTTGTTGAGGTATATGGGTCGTGCATTGTGGGGTGAGCCCACAGTTATTGGTATGATAAATGTCTGCATATCATGACCAAACATGTGTCTCTGACATTCTTTCCACCCCCTGTTCCGCAAAATTTCCCTGAGCCATGTTGGGTTCATTTTTGGTCTGCTTCAGTGATAAGGTGTTGGGGGCCTCTGTGTCTCTGGCTCTCTGATTTGGTAGAAGTTGATTTTTCTCTGTGTTGGTCTCCTTCCCCCTTGTGCTGGTATCCAGTTCATCAGGAAAACAGCACCCTTGCTTGTTTTGCCAGTTTTCCTTAGTTTCAGCCAGGGCTCTGTACTAAAACATTATTGATAACAGAATAAACCACTCACTCACATACTCATTATGCAAATAACAGTTACTTGAACTAATATTTTATAAAGAAGAAAATACCTCTAATATAAGTGGGAATATTACTATTCCTATCAACTATCTATTTTTTTTAAATGATGCATTTTACTGATTTGAAAAAAAAAAGTTGGGTTTTTCCAGGTAGAATCTCACTCTAGCTCAGGCTAACCTGGAATTCACTAGGTAGTCTCAGGGTGGACTCGAACTCATGGCAATTCTCCCACCTCTGCCTCCTATGTGCTGGGATTATGATTTTAAATTTTTCCTAAAATCCCTGAATTCAATTAGCTATTCCTGTATGGCTTTATTTTTAAGTGCTTGATGTATTCTTTCTCTGAGCTAAAATGATTCCCTTTATAAATATTAACACCAAGGTCTAGTATCCTACCCTGTGTCTATTATTTATAAAACAATGTAAGAAGGACAAGCTTGGATGTCAATGCATAGAAAATTGTGCACTATATTTAGTTTTGGAAAATGTCCCATCTTCAAGAAAATTATTGGCCTTTGGAAAAGCACAGTGCAAAATGTATTCAGAGTAGGCAGCATGAATAAGTTTAAGGCGAAGATGGATATACACTTGGAATCAATACAGTTGGATATGCTTGCTGAATAGCAAGATGCACCTGCTGAAAGGCAGCAAGATAATTAGATTGATACTAGCGCTTTCCAACCATAAATTCCATGTTTCAGAGTAATATTGCATAGCTACCAGTTGGAACAGTGGTGGCACATTTAGATTGATTGGCACAGAACACAAGGTTTTATTTGTAAACAAATGTGTTTCATGATTCTTCATGTACTCACTGATTGATTGGATGCTGACTGCATAGAAAAACTTATAAGTTTATCACAGAAGATTTTGGAAATGTGTCAACAACACTGATTCATAACCACAGTTACTAAACAATGTAAAAATTGTCAGGTAGTCCTCATTATTCAAGACAGAGGTAAAATCTTAGCAAACGGATTCCCATGCAAGAAATGCAGAGTACAAGCAACCCATCTATAGTATGCTGTCTTTGTTCTCTGTGTGGAAGTCTTTGTTATATTTATTCTGTCTTATGATACATCTGTGAATGTCAAAAGGCCAAAGAAAGACATGTAGCTCACCTTTAACATAAGACAGTGAAGTTAACTTACTCTTCTTGTGGATAATAAGAACAACTACTTGTATAAAGAACAATAATGCTAGTAACCCTATTGAAATCTTAAGCTTAGTTAGTAGATGATATAGATATTTGAAAACAACTTATTTAATCATTATTTATTCTTTATTTGCCTTCTTCATTGGTAAAATGGAAATCACTTATATAATCACTTATATAATATAGGTGAAGTAATACAAATGCTCAAAAACATGAGTCATTATTCAGCAGTTTTGGTCACATTAGACATTTTGGTCTATGTTTCCTCATAGTTTATGATGTTCTTTGATAAGTGGCCATCCCAGACAACTCAAACACAAAGTTGTACAATGTCCAAGCCATATTTTGCATCTGTCTTCCATTTCCCTGCTTTTTGGGAAGGTGATTCTGGGCATTTTTTTTTTTCCACCTACATAGACAACTACTCATATAACTTAAATAGTTTGGCTTCTTGGTCCTTCATTCTCTTAGTTAAAGGTCATCCAATTGATCTGTCTGTCAATAACTCACTGGTGAGAAAGTTCAAAAACTTTCCGATTTATTAATGTGGTCTATGAAAACAAGTCCTCTATGAATATGTGCAAAATACATGTTTGCTTAAGGCATTGTCCTTTGTGAAAATCTATACAAAACATAATGAGATCTTTGGGGAAATGAAGCAAACCTTTGCAGGTCACTGAACTGCAGAAATACCACATAAGGATTCAGAGATAGCCCAGAGTGGTTCATAGTTGTTTACTTAAACCTGGAAGATCTTGTGATTCTCTTCTATTAAGCCAGATGCAAATTGATAAAGGATCCTTACATCATTCTATCTCTGTTATTAAGAGAGATGAATTGATTTTTGATTCTTACTTTGATAATGCCTCAGGATTAAAAATTCCAATGGATAAAAGAAGACAAAAGGTTTTGTGTTGAGCAATTAAAACTAGATCTACAAAATCAGTACAAACTAGTACAGTTTTATTATTACATATAACCCTTACCTAGCTTCCTGACTGCTTTATCATGACACATAAAATAGCCAAACCCTCAAATTCTCAAAAAACAAGGAATCAGGATACTGGTATTCAGCTGTACTATAGTGTCCCTACTTTACCTTATTCTCCTAGGTTTTGTAATAGATTTCATATCTAAGATACTACGACCTAACTTGGACATCTAGTTGCTCTCTATTCTCCAACTGATTAGTATTTTATGAATTTTTCTTGTTCCTGTCATATCAAGTCATAATTCATGTCTCCAAGGCTGATAATATGGAGAGAATTCCATTCATACCCACACATGAACACACACCCACAATAAAAAAAAATACTTGCACATGTGTTAGATGAGTTATCTAATATGTGAAAAGAAATGTGCTTTAGATGCATTATTCAGTTAGTTGTGTAAGATATCCAAAGTCACTGCATTTTTTTGCCTACTGACATATATACAGGATGGATGTCAAATTATAATCTCACAGTTATTCAGATTCGTTATGATTGTGGGTTTCTATTCCCTTGTGTTTAAAAGGATATGGATTTTAAAAGCACAGGAAACATTAGCTTCTTTCTAATTTGTCACAAAAAGATTCTAGGTTGAGAATGTTCTATCCAAGAGGATCTGTATATAAGAATCTCTTTGAGGGAACTGCATTCTAGCTATATTTCTTGAGGTTTCAACTTAAAATTTGACCTCACTCCCTTCAGATAATCTCATTCTCTTCTTGAAAACCTCTCCCTGTGATATGAGAGACAAAGTTTGTAGATAGGAGTTTGGCTTATTTTTTAAAAAAAGAGTGTTTTGAGGTGAGGAAAACATAGATAACCATTTAAGTTGTACTTTCATTTCTTCACATGGCCTTTATTGAAGGCTTTTATGGTGACAAATTTATAGAGCAAAACTTAAAAACAAAGAAAATGAAACTAAATGCCCATCACTTTTGTAAGCAGTTTCACCAATTTCCAAAGGGCTAAATGTAGTCATATAGATATCTGTCACAAACCATATAGTCAAGATATATTGAGGGCTGATATCAGTAATAATTTAATTATAAGGATGAACAACACAATTGTCAAATAAATAGGCAATTTTACTCTATAGCTGGCTGGTTAATTACTTTTATTTTAATTAGAGCTCTGACATTTTCAAACTAATTTCTTTCCCTTCCTGTCTTTTTTATTGCTCTATTTCTTTCATGCCATGTAGGAATTGCTTACCAAGTAAAACTCTCCTGCTCTCCAATTACACATATTATAACCTTAAGTGGTAATTGGTCTTCTTCCAAAAACAAGAGTTTAACTAAACACTAAATAAAATGTCTTTTGAATCACATAGAAGAGATAACCTTGAAATAAACCATTTACTTTACACAGTAGAGATTATACCTTGATATATACAGAAACCCTTATTCCTAAGAGTTCAGAGTCGTGTACCACTCAAAAAGACTACAATATGAAGTGCAAACCACTTAGCACTAATAATAAAGAATCAAAGGAAATCTATCCAAAAAAGAGGGGGAAACCGTGCAGGCATTGTTTCAAACTATTTAAAGCTTACTCTGCTTCTATTGTGTAAAAAACAAAGTGGCTATCCTTTGCAAAACCACAGTAGGCATAGGACCCACTTCTCTTCTTGAGTACAGAAATCATCACTGACTCTCCTGACTCCACAGATTAAACTGTGAGAAAGTAAGCCTTCATTGCATTAAACCCATAAATGTGAAATGAGCTTATATTTCTTTTGCTTCAATCCATGCCCTGTCCCTTACCTTGTTCTCAATAATAATTCTTGAAAGGCACACTTGAAAATATGTAGCTTGGCAGGGAATAATACTCAGGGGTTCTGTCATATGTTAATTACCCCAGTAAAAGGGACAAACAGAATAGTACTCATGCTAAACTGAAACCACTCTGAGTCTTTTCTTCTGTATATCAGTTCCTGATGTACTAAATATCATTAAGATTATAAACATAGGACTGGAGAGATGGCTTAGTGATTATATTACTTGCCTGCAAAGCCTAAGGACCTATGTTTGACTTTCCAGATTCCACATAAGCCAGATGCACAAAAGTGAGGCAAGCACAAGGTCGCACATGCCCACTAGATGGAA
The DNA here is from genome assembly GCF_020740685.1 of Jaculus jaculus. Lineage (NCBI taxonomy): Eukaryota > Metazoa > Chordata > Mammalia > Rodentia > Dipodidae > Jaculus > Jaculus jaculus. Next base: position 85,225,447 of record NC_059125.1, on the reverse strand, counting down.
CAATTGTCCGGAGTTCAATTTCAGTAGCTGAGTCCCTGGGGCACCAATTCTTGTGTGTGCTCTCTCTCTCTCTCTCTCCCTCTCTCTCTCTCTAATATAATGAAAAATGATTATAAATATAATATTTTTGTTCCTGCATTTCCTGAGTGACATCAGGTAAGTTGCTTGCACCCACAGAAACTTAATTTCCATATACAATTGCTATGGAGATTAAATGATTTATAGATCTAACCATATTATCATGATGCCTGGTACAATAAAACATCAAGGAATTTTAACTGTTATCATACCTCTTTAAAGTTTGCAGAATTGTTTCCATCTGATACATGTCTGAAGTAGATCTTTCTTGAGTAGCATGAGGACTTGGGAAAAGATCCCCAATCACTCAACACTCCATTAATCATCAAAAACCAGCAGAGTCATCAACTTCTATAGTAACAATTGATGGAGCCAGCCTCATAATTACATGTTAGGAAGACTTTAGTGTCTTATCATTGAAAAGTACCTCTATGACTATGACAACCCTTCCAATTAAAATGCTTGCATAGAGCCACACTTTTGCCATTGTAGTGGTGCTGATTAAATGGTCATAGACTGAGTCTTCTGTGTTTGCAGTGATCTTTGTACATTATTTTTAGTAAGTTTTGTATTATAATTTAAATTTCCCAAAGAGAATTATCACATTAAGTGATTCACACATTAATGTGACTGTGACTAAACTTGTCTGATTCTTTTCAATCAGAATGAGAAAGGTTCCTGCTGAATGGAGTTTTTGGATGGCAAGTGGGAGGACACCCATTCAAGATAATAAACTTTGCTCTTCCACAATTTTGCCATGGACTTCCTGGCACTGGCACAAGCTGTTATATTTTCATATAAAACATGCCTTTACAAGCTTGGCATGGTGGCGCTCGCCTTCAATCCCAACACTCAGGAGGCAGAGGTAGGAGGATCGCCGTGAGTTCAAGGCCACCCTGAGACTAGTAGTGAATTCCAGGTCAGCCTGGGCTACAGTGAGACCCTCCCTCAAAAAAAAATGCCCTTGCCAAAATGATGCTTTCAAACTTGTATTTTACAGATGCAATGAAAAAGAAAATATAAATGTGCAAATCTTTACTTATTATTACTGGAAAGTCTGTTTGAACAAAACTGATTGAGAACATTGTTAGAAATGGTTCATTCTTAAATAAAGAATAAGCTTCCTTTGTGGACAAAGTTCACCTAGACATTCTTTTGTCTGCCAACAAAGTGCTCATAGACATTTTTAACATGCATAGCTATTTCATCTTTAATTCTGAACTGACATTTGCTCCTTAATTGCAATAAATCAATTCACAAACTCATTTTCTTTGAATGTTTCTTGGATGCCTAACTTATCATTCTTTAAGTAAGGTTACTCCATTCTTTCCTTAGAACCAGTACTCTAAAATGTCAGTTGCTTTCTTCCATAGTATGAGTACAATAGTCTGAAAACCTATTATCAGTTATAGCCAAAGGGAAGAAGAAAGAGGATGAATAAAGCCCAAGGACAAGCAGTGCTTTGTGCCTCATCCTCCTTCCTGATAACAGATAACATTTTCTAGAAAGATGAAAGCCAGTGTCCTTGAAAATCAAGGACAAACTGCAAGATACAAGGATGGTAGCTGGCTGGAAGACAAGAAAAGAGTTAGAAAAAAGAAAAGGAAAGGGTGGGAAGAATTAGGTTTTTTTACCTCTTCATTTTTAGTCACTGCAACAATATAGATTCACTACCACCACCACTTCCAGTCCAAGCCCTAGAGATGAATGACATTATTTTCTGTACATTGGGAGTAGTTTTGAGCCCAGTCACATTATTTATTATCTTCTGTCTATTTATTTTAGCTTTTGCCTAAAAAGGAAACTTTTTCATTCTCTTAGTGTGTCTGTTTCATAAAAGTATAAATTATTAACCTACCTATTAATTCACCTATAAAATATGGCCTAACAACCTAATTTCCCAGACATTAGTCATATGAACTGTTTTTATAGAATTTCTGCCATGTCTTTGTATATGTGGACTATTATTTCTTATGCGTCTTAGTAACATTTTATGCTTTGTTTTTTAATATCTATTTGATTCTTTATTTGACAAAGGGGGGAAATGAGAGAATGTGAGAATGGGCACCAGGGATGCTTGCCTATGCAAACAAACTGTAGACACATGTGCCACTTGATGCATCTGGCTCTACATGGATCCTGGAGAATAGAACCCAGCTCACCAGGCTTTGTAAACAAGTACTTTTAACCACTGAACCACCTCCCTAGACCTGCTTTTATACGTTGAGGCAGTGTCATGGAGCCAACACTGGCCTTTTCTCATTATATAGTAAAAGACGACCTTGCACTCCTTATCCTTGCATCTCCAATTCCCAAGTGCTAAGATCATAAGCATACCCTACTATACTGGGCTTCTCTCAAACATTACACGTGTGTGTGTGTGTGTATATATATATATATATATATATATATATATATATATATATATATATATGTATATATATATATATAGTCTTGAATATATTTGATTTAAAATGCTATAAATGCTATTCTGGTGGTGGGAAGATTGCTCTATTGGTGCCATGCTTATATCACAAGTATGATGACCTGAGTGTGATCATTAGAAATCATGTAGAAATGATGGGCATGATGGTGCACACTTGTATAATCCCAGCCCCAGAGAGCTTCAGACAGGAGGGTTCCTAGGTTCATTTATGAGCAAATCTTAGGCCAATGACAGACCTTGTCACAGTGGAGTTGAGCAGTTTTCTTGAGAATGATACCCAAGATTGTTCTCTAATATCCACACACAAGCACCCAGAAGTACACACTGACACTCTCACATGTGTACCAACAACACAAACATGAATACACATTACACACATGTATGAAATCATCCTTAACTTTTTAAACTTTTCCTGGAAAATGACATCAGGAAAATACCAGGCATGATATGCTAGCTACATCTTCACAACAGATAGTTAGATAGATAGATAGATAGATAGATAGATAGATAGATAGATAGATAGATAGAGGACAGATAGATAGATAATCTCCACAGAGCACTTAAATTCAAACTCATTTTATGTAATGTCAACCATTTAGAAACATCTTGATAGTCAAAAAAGCATCAAGATTTAAAATCATACAAGTCCAATTTAGAAAACTGGCTCTGTCCCTTATTTTGTGATCTTGGCATGTCTGTGATGCATTATACATAATGTTGCCAACAGGGTTAACTGTAATAAAAATTGTGTCTGTGTCTGAATATCATTAAATGTTTATTTCTCTTTGAACCTCAGTTTTCACATCTCTGAAATTAATCCTATTATGAATAAAAATACAATGGATTTTGAAGTCTATCTAGCTACATAAAAATCACAACTCTAGTTACTTAACTATTTTGGCCTTTAGGTGTCTCCTTTGTAACTGGTGATGACAATAACTAATTCACATTGAGTTGTTCTCAGGATAAAAGATAATGTATGTAAAGTGCTTAAAGCTGGATGTACTCTATAAATAGCAACTATCAATAGTATCTACACTCCTTTCCTCAGTACCACATCTATATCACAAGCAAAATAAAACTAAGAATTATTCTTTGAACAACCATGTTATCTTCTGTTTAGGATTCTGTGTCTCTCCTTTTTCTGCTTGATAATTTATTTGGTAAAACAGTCAGGGATCTTATCACAGGAGCTATTTCTGGAACTATACAGAATCAATACTGGAATGAGAATGAGACGCTAAGGCAAGAACAGGGTTTCAAAATAATCTACAGGGGTTAATATTTGTTAAGTGCTATGAACAAAGCCAGACGCAGTGCACACAATTGTACTTGTTGAGTGCACTAAGCTTAAAGAACTGTGGAAATATATAAAAACAAAAGGTGATGCAATTGTTGAATAATAAATGTTGTACTCATGACCCCAGAAGAAAAGATCTATGTGTCATTGTGAGATAAATGAGGTTAATGGACAGAAGGTAGCAGAGACAGAAGGAAAATCAAATTCTCTAGTATTAGGGAGTTAAAGGTAAATTCACAGAGGCAGTTTGGCCTGAAAAGAACTTTGACTTCTTTTTAGCAATTTTAACATGAAATAAGGTACAATTGAAATGGGGGTTCACAAAGGGCTTCTTCTTGCCACTTGGAGGTGAGAGTGCAGAAACCCAGAAAACAGAAGCATGTGCAATGATGAATAATAATGCAATACTTTACTCAGTCTTTGAACCAAGCATTAATGGAAGAATCATCTTAATTTCTGAACCAGATGTTTTCCTATGAGTTGCCTTAGTTTTTGTGTAGTGCATTGTTAGCCAGATAACTCTATGGAAATGATAAACATGAACCCAGATAATTAAAGAGAAGCTTAAAATGAGGCTTCAAAGTATCGAGCAGTCTTCATTAATAATGAACTGACTCACTAGGTAAAACATATAGAACAACTGGATGTAGGACAGCTTGTGTTTAAGGTAATAGTTCAGAGATCCTCAAAATATTATTTGGAAGAAAAAGAATACATCTTAAATGAAAATTGATGTTGACTTTACTGAACAGATACCAACAAAATAAAGTCATTAGTTAAAAATATTAATTAAAGCCAGGAGTGGTGGCGTACGCCTTTAATCCCAGCACTTGGGAGGCAGAGGTAGGAGGATCACCCAGAGTTCGAGGCCACCCTGAGACTACATAGTGAATTCCAGGTCAGCCTGAACCAAAGTGAGACCCTACCTCGAAAAACCAAAAAGCAAACAAACAAACAAAAAATATTAATTAAAATGTAATTTAGCCGGGCGTGGTGGCCCATGCCTTTAATCCCAGCACTCTGGAGGCAGAGGTAGGAGGATTGCCATGAGTTCGAGGCCACCCTGAGACTCCATAGTGAATTCCAGGTCAGCCTGGGCTAGAGTGAGTCCCTATATCAAAAAAACAAACAAACAAAAAAAAAAGTAACTTCATGAACAAAATAAATGAGAAGGCAAAGCTTAGTATTCTACAGTCTTTTAAAGCACAAAATTCCATTGCTTCTGGAAAACAACTTGGATGATATGTTACTATGAATCACCATACAGAAAATGGCATTTTGTTCTGTAAATGCAATATCTAAGAATAATCACATAAAACAGAATAATGACCTACCTTAATAATTTGTATTTTGATGTCTTCTTTTCCCTATCATCGTACAATATTTGCTGTTACTAAATTTATCTTTTTTTTATTGTGGATCTCCTTTATATTTTTTTTTTTTTAGGTTGTGCTCATTTTTAAATTCGCCACACATGATTTGTTTCCTGTCTGATGTTTCCTGATTTACAGTTGCACCTGTACCTCCCTTCCCCATATGTTATACTCCCTACTCCTTTATTTAATACAAAAGCAGTACAATAAAGAAGATAGAACACCAAGCTTAAAAGTCCAATTTCTAAGATTCCCTGTAGGATAATCTTAATCACATAGGTTTATGACAAATTCTGGCATATTGGTCCCACATTTAATTTAAAGTTTCCAATACCATTTTCCCATGATAATGCATATAAGCTTCACAAGATATATCTACACATTCAAAATAACAGGGATTTGTTTTCTAGAATTGTAGTGATGCCAGACAAAATATACATCACTGAGTAAGTCCTCATTTTGACTGAATTCTTTTACCTAGGTGATTCTAAGATTACATCACAACTCAATAGTATTAAAAATATTCAAGGGCTAGAGAGATGGCTTAGCAGTTAAGCATTTGCTTGTGAAGCCTAAGGACCCTGGTTCAAGGCTGGATTCCCCAGGACCCATATAAGTCAGATGCACAAGGGGGCGTACGTGTCTGGAGTTTGCAGTGGCTGGAGGCCCTGGCACACCCATTCTCTCTCTCTGTCTCTCTGTCTCTCTGTTTCTCTCTCTCTCTCTCTCTGTCGCTCTCAAAAAATAAATATTTTTTAAAAGAAAAAAATAACCTTCAAGCTTTCTCATATTACAAAGGAAATAACAAATATATTGTTTGTTTCATTAACTTTTGTCTTTAGTAAGCACAAAATGATTAATTTATATAGAGCAATGATAGATTTGTTATAGTGATATAATTATACTTTATTTTCATTTGAAATTTAATTTTCACTATTTATTGTAGTCTATGAAATTGCTAGATAACTTTTGTAAATGACATGACACAAATTTCAAGATTTTGAATAACATCATCTCAGCTACCATAGTTATTTCATCTCTTTAACTTGTAGAAAATTGTTAGACAACAGGAAATATTAAAGAATGTAAGAGAAACTGACATTCAGAATTCCCTTTTAATGTATCACACCTTCTTAACTATTCCAAAATGCAAATACTGGATTCTACTGAGATGAAACCCCATTTATTCCTAAAAGTAAAATATTTACTTTATAAAATTCAATTTCTGAACATAAAATATGCAAACCTGAAATTTATATATATTTCATAACTACAGTTCTGTTTAGAAAATAGTTTCAGTATTTCAATTCATGATCTTTAATCTTGATTCTCAACTTAATCAAATCAAGCAATATCTTACATTAGAAATGTACACCATCTGCCCCAACCTTCACATGTATGGGTTATAGGTGTGTGCCATTGTGCCTGACATAAGTTTTCAGATGAATGTTTCATTTCAGTACTGTGTGGGATGATATACATGTTGATATTCCACAAATGCTCATCATACGTGGGTAAGAGTGGGCTTTTTAAGAAAAAATTCAAGGCCTTTGCTTGCAAAGCCAAAGGACCCAGGTTCAATTCTCTAGGACCCACATAAGCCAGATGCACAAGAGGGTGCATAAGTCTGGAGTTCATTTGCAATGGCTAGAGACCCTGGCATGCCCATTCTCTCTCTCTTTCTCTGTCTACCTCTTTCTCTCTTGTTCTCTCAAATAAATAAATAAAGTTTTTTTTAAAAGATGGCAATGGGAAAAAATATAGATGGATGGATGATTTTTATAAATAAAAAATAAAGGGAAAATGTCAAGGTTTTATGTGGCCCAGGCTGGCTTCAAACTCTCTATGATGTTAGGGCTGACCTTGAACTCATGATGCTCCTGACTCCACTTCCCATGCTCTGTGATTATAGATGAGTGTCACCACATCAAGAAAAACAGGTATTTTAAAATAAAACTATAATCTATGTTCAGAAATGGAGAGGGGAACATGGCATGTTCTAACTTGCTGGCTTGGATACACATTAGTAGAACCCTTGTACAAGGCAGCTGGAAAATGTGTATGTTAATACTTAATACTAATATTTAAGAACATTAATAGTGCAATATTTCCTAGAATAGCAAAAAATGAGCATCAATTTTACATTAATACCACAATGGTCTGGAGAGATGGCTCAATTGTTAAGATCACTTCCTGTGCAATCATATCGGATTGAAGGGGCCCGAAAGATAACTTGAGTTTGAACTCCAGTACACAGATAAACAACTGGACATAGCCACATACTTCTGTAACCAAGACTTCTAGGGAATAGTGTAGGAGAATCACCAGGGCTAGTAGAAAAAATGACAAGCCCCAGGATCAGAAGAATCTGGCCCAAATAAGACTGGGTGGAAGAGTGATGGAGTGGGACACCTGCCCTATGAATGATATCAGACAAGGAGAAATTAAGAATCTTCCAAGACCATACAGGCAGAAAATGATAGCACCTCAACTGAATCCAATGTAGTCCGGCTCTATATCATATGCTTTTAAGCAATGGAATCTATTACTTTAGTAATGAGGTAAAGAAAAATGAAAATAGCATGTGCTTGATAAGTGTGCATTCTTCTGTGAATGTATTAAGTATGATAAAAAATTTTAAACTGTGAAGTGTGTGTGTAGGGTATATGTGTTGCTTGAGATGTACATGTATGTGTATGCATACTTGTGATGACAGAGAATTTGGAAGGCAATATAGCAACTTGTTATGCATGATAGGAGGGTTTTTTGGGTATTCTCTGACTTTATATTATTTTGTATTGAAATAATAAATAATGTTCTTGATGAGTCCCTAAATTAATCATACTCTGCATACCCTAAGCATGAGCATGACAAAATGACTTTAACCAATGAGAGCAGTGAGAAATAAGGAAGAAAATAATTTTGCAGTATTCTTTCTGAGCTCTTCAAACAGAAAAAAAAAAAAAGACAGAGAAAATCTGAGTAAATCTAAATGAAGTATGGACATTAGTCAATAAAATGGCATTTTTATTGGTTCATTAATTTTGATAAATATACCACTATAAAGTAAGATCATAATAATAGGGGGATTATGGAATATATGTGTTATCTTTACAATTTAATATAAAGATAAAACCATTTTAAATGGAAATTTATTTAAAAGTCAAACATGTTACCATTTATAATGGAAAATATATATGTGGAAAATAAACAAAAATATTCAAATGAGTAAGTGCCAGGTTACTGATATGATGGAATAGTCATTAACAATGACATAAAAGAATTGTTATTAATTTAGGATACAATGTGTTGCCAAAAATCAACTTCAGGATACAGAATAATATTTTTTCTGATGCTTCTTTAAATAAAAGTGTATGAATCAAGCTGGACGTGGTGGTGCACACCTTTAATCCCAGCACTTGGGATAGGAGGATTTCTGTGAGTTTGAGGCCACCCTGAGACTACATAGTGAATTCTAGGTCAGCCTGAGCCAGAGTGAGATCCTACCTTGAAAACCAAACAAACAAACAAACAAACAAACAAACAAAAAAGAATTAAAAAGTGTATGAATCTATGAGCAGAGTAATAATGATTGGCAACAAAAGAGATGATTGTGAAGATTTATTTTACAGTATTGAAATTATAAGATTACAGGTGTTTATTTTCTGTTGTTTTCAGTGTTCATTAAGTCATTTTTTAAATATTTATTTATTTATTGAGATAGTAGGAGAGAGAGAAAGGCAGATAGAGAGAATGGGCACACCAGGGCCTCTAGCCCCTGCAAACAAACTCCAGATGCATGTGACTTCTTGTATATTTGGACTAAGTAGATTCTGGGGAATTGAACCTGAGTCCTTAAGCTATGCAGGAGATTGCCTTAACTGCTAGGTCTTCTCTCTAGCCCAATTAAATTATCTTCACAGAATGTATTTTACAGCAAAAAAATTATTTAAAATTTTAATATCAGTTTGGAAAAAACTCAATTATTTTTATTAAAGTGTATTATTTATTTATTTGAGACAGGAAGAGAGAATAAGGATGAGAATATGAGCACATTAGGACCTCTTGCTGTAGAAAACAAACTCCAGATACATGGGCCACTTGTCTTATCCGGCTTTAGATGGTGTGGTAGTTTGAATGTGATAGTTTGAATGTATGGCCCCATAGACTCAAGTGTTTTATTAAAATTGAGCTAGTAATTTGAACCCCTAGAAAACAGATCCCTGTAACAAAGGATGTGTTACTGGGAGTAGATCTGAGTCCAGCCCTAAGGTGTATGAAGAACAGATTGTTGCTTTGGCTTTTCAAGTTGGTGCTGTGACTGTTTTTGGTGCTGGCTGTTCATGGTGTTTGCTGTATTTGATGGTGTCTCTCTGCTTGGATCTATGCTAGTGAGCTAGCTTCTTCTGCAATTGACGGTATTCCCCTGGAAAATTCATGTTAACAAAAACAGGTTTATTTCAGGCTTCCCATACACTGTTTTTTGTTGGATGTTTTGTTTGGTTGTTTGTCCGACCAGAGAAGCTGAATGAAACTGTAAATTTTGTGCCAAGAGTGGGGTCACTGCTGTGACAAATCTGACCATGTGGATTTTGGTTTTTGGAACTTGTACACTGGAAGAATGTAGAGAAGCCTCATGGTGGGGTAAGCAAAGTTTATGTACTATGCTGATGAGAATTTGAAATGTTCAAAACAGAAAGAATTGTGGGGTGTGAATGCTTGGCTTATGAACTTTAAAAGGGGAAGTGAAGAATCGTGCTGGAACTTGAGTACTGACAGAAATTCCGGTTGCATTCTGCTCAAAGCCTACATATTTTAGCCAGGTTAAATTGAAAAGTAATAGACTTGTGTGCTTGGTGGAAAGTTTAAAACAAAGACATGTGAAGGATATATGGTTTATCACAGGAAAAATTCAATTATGATTGAAGTTACAGGCAGAGACACTGGTTTTAGGTTACTAAAGCTACACTTATTAAGCAGACTACCACCATTAAGGTTGGCCAACTGTTTTGCATTAAAACAATGGGAAATATGCCTGAAGGTAAAATTCACCCAGAAAAGTCTTAAATGAATAATAATGCAAATTCTTTTGAACAGTGCTGGTTTGTGCTGGTGACATGACTTACCTGATAAGGCACTTGTCTGTAAAGCCTAAGGACCCAGGTTCAATTCCCCAGGACCCACATAAGCACAAGATGGTGGCATATGCATCTGGAGTTTGTTTGTAGAGGCCCTGACATGCATGCCCATTCTCTCTCTCTCTCACTTGCTTTGCTCTACGTGCCTCTTTCTCATTCTCATTTTTTTTTTTTCCTGAGGTAGGGCCTCACTCTGGCCCAGGCTGACGTGGAATTAACTATGCATTCTCAGTGTAACCTCAAACTCATGGTGATCCTTCTGGGACTAAAGGGGTGTGACACCACACCTGGCCTCATTTTTTTTTAAGGGACTGACTTGAAGGGAGACCACAAATGGAGTATGCTGCTCTTCAAGATATAGGTTTATCCCCATGGATTTACTAGTTTGGTTTGCTGAACACCTGGTAATGGTTTTGAAAGAATGCAAAATTCAGAGGATACGTCAAGAAGTCCACAAGGTCCCAAGGGCTACTACTGAGATGTAACAAGGTGAGACAGGGAAGACATCTCTGTTTGGAGAAAAATGATGCAATTTTATGGAGCTGTGAAGATAAATGTTTTGAATATGCCAGGTTTATGAAATGCCTGCCAGCTGGATGGGCAGACTATAATTGGAATCCAGAGATTTTCATTACTAGTTATGGATATCAAATTTAAACTGCAGATGTTTCATTTATACATGCTGGTTATTGATATTTATTGGTTGAGCTTTTTCTTGGTATGCCTGTTTGCAATGGAAATGTTTACTCTATGCCATTATGTCTTGGAAGTACATAACTTGTTGTAGTGATTTGATTCAGGTGTCCCCCATAAACTTGGTTATTTTGAATGCTAGATTCCCAGCTGATGGAGATATGGTTGGGGGTGGGCTTATGGGTATTTTAGTCAGTTTCCCCTTGCCGGTGTTTGGCACACTGACCTGCTGTTTTAGCCCACCTGATGTTGGCCAGGAGATGATGTCCATCTTCTGTTCATGCCATCGTTTTCCCCTGTCAGCCATTATGGAGCTACCGCTCAAGTCTGTAAGCTAAAATATACCTTTTTATTCCCCACAACATGTACTTGGCTTGGTAATTTCTTCTAGCAATATGAACCTGACTGCAGAAGTAATGTTGCTTCCAAGGAGTGGTGTCATTTACTGCTAGACACCAGACTATGTGCATTTGGCCTTTTGGAGCTGGATTTTAAAAGGAATGTGAACAAAATTGAAATATTGACTTAAGAAATTCCTTGCAGTGTTGTAAGTACAGCTTGATGAACTATTCTGGTTGAAAAACCTGAATGCAGTAAGAATTATGGACTGTGAGGCTTGGCTTAAAAGAGTAAGAAAGAGCTTTGCTTGGACTGTGCTAGCAGTTTGTGTGAGAAGCTTGCTCTTAGGCCTGCATCCTGAAAACTTGTGCAGGGTTGCTTTGCATAGAAATGGACCAGTGTGAGTAAAGGAATTTGGCATATAAGAAAATGAAATCTTTTGGCCAAAACTGCTGTCCATTCAGCTGTAATTCTATGAGAGATTACAACCATTGAGATTTTGCCAGCTGAACTGCATTGGGACAACAGAAAGGATGCGGTCTTGTGAAGGGGTCTGAATGCTGAAGGAGTGACCCATTCTTCAAAGTCTGCTTTATTCCCCCCCCACCCCGGTTTAACAAATTGGCACCCTACCTCTTATTAGAGTATAAGAAATGCTGGAAAGACGGTGATTTAATATTATGTTGGGTGCATGTTTGTCATAAATAGCTTTTATTATGTTGATATATGTTCCTGCTAGTCCCAGTTTCTGTAATACTTTTACCATTAAAGAATTTTGGATTTTATTTTCTTATGCACCATTATTTTCTCTTTTTTTTCTCAATTTTTGTTAACATTTTCCATGATTATAAAAAATATCCTATGGTAATACCCTACCCCCGCCACTTTCCCCTTTGAAATTCCATTCTCCATCATATGCCCTCCCCACCTCAATCAGTTGCTGTTTTATTTTGATATCATGATCTTTTCTTCCTCTTACGATGCTCTTGTGTAGGTAGTGTCAGGCACTATGAGGTCATGGATATCCAGGCCATTTTATATCTGGAGGGAGCACGTTGTAAGGAGTCCTACCCTTCCTTTGGCTCTTACATTCTTTCTGCCACCTCTTCCGCATTAGAACCTGACCCTTGGAAGGTGTGATTGAGATGTTACTCAGTACTCCAGTCACTTCTTTCCAGCACCATGATACCTTCTGAGTCATCCCAAGGTCACTGCCATCTGAAAAGAGAAGATTCTCTACCCAAAGTGAGAGTAGCATTGATATAAGGGTATAAATATTAAGAGAAGTGCTTACTGGGCAGTTTGATAAGCATAGTATATACATTTTTCCAGACATCAGCAGATGTTACAACCCTAGGACTCATGCATCCCAGGGACAAAGCCAACTTGGTCTGGGTAAATAATCTTTTTGATATATTATTGTATATTGTTTGTCAATATTTGTTCAGAATTTTTGCATCTTTTTTCACGAGGGAGATTTGTCTGTAATTTTGTTTTTGTTCTGTCTTTGCCTGGTTTTGATATGAGGGTGATGCTGGCTTTATAGAAGGAGTTTGGTAGAATTCCTACCTCTTCTATTTTATGGAAAATTTTGAGAAGCATTTGTGTTAATTCTTCCCTGATGGTCTGGTAAAATTCACCAGTGAATCCATCTGGATCTGGGCTTTTTTATTTGGGAGCTTTTTATAACTGCTTGGATCTCTGTACTTGTTATAGCTCTATTTACATGGTTTATTTCTTCTTGATTTAATTTTAGTAGGCCATGTAATTCAAGGAAATCATCCATTTCTTTCAGATTTTCAAACTTAGAGGCATGTATATATTCTTAAAGTATGTCCTTATAATTGTCTGAATTTCTTTCATATCTGTTGTAATGGTGCCTTTTTCATCTGTAATTTTATTAATTTTTATCTCTTCTCTCATTCTCCTGGTCAAATTTGCTAAGGGTTTATCAATCTTGTTTATCCTTTCAAAGAACCAATACTTTGCTTCATTTTTTCTTTGGCTTTTTTTTAATGTTTTGTTTTTTTTTATTTCATTAATTTCTGCTTTAATCTTTATGATTTCTTCTTGTGTACTGATTTTTGGTTTACATTGTTCTTATTCCAAGGCTTTAAGGTGGAGCATTAAATTGTTTATTTGTGAACTCTCTAATTTCTTTTTTTTTAAATTAATTTATTTATTTATTTGAGAGTGACAGACACAGAAAGACAGATAGAGGGAGAGAGAGAGAATGGGCGCGCCAGGGCTTCCATCCTCTGCAAACGAACTCCAGACGTGTGCGCCCCCTTGTGCATCTGGCTAACGTGGGTCCTGGGGAACTGAGCCTCGAACCGGGGTCCTTAGGCTTCACAGGCAAGCACTTAACCGCTAAGCCATCTCTCCAGCCCTCTAATTTCTTAATATAGGTATTTAGATCTATAAATTTCCCTCTTAGTACCTTTAGGTGGTATCTATCTTTCATTGAGAGACAAGTTTCCTGGAGGTAAACAAATATCAGGATCCTGCATTTTAATCCAGTCTGCAAGCCTGTGTCTTTTGGATGGTGCATTGATGCCACTGATATTATGAGTTATTACTGAAAGGTATGCATTTATTCTCATCTTTCTTCTTATTTTCTGGTGTTTTCTGTTTCTCCTTTACTCATTTGTTTTAACTGTTATTTGAGTGTGGTTTATTTTTTCCTATTTCCAACTGTGTGTGTTTTGCTTTCTCTTCAGCATTGAGAAACCTTCAAGTATTTTCTGTAGAGCTGGTTGAGTTGTCATATATTTCCTTTAGCCTGTTTATGTTGTGCAATGTCCTTATTTCTTCATCAATTTGGGTAGATAGCTTTGCAGGACAAAGTAATCTTGGTTGACAGTTGTTATCTTTCAGAACTTGGAATGCCAACAGTCCAAGCCCTTCTGGCTTTTAAAGTTTGTGTTGAGTAATCTGCAGTTATTCTTATGGGCTTGCCTATGTAGGTGACTTGCTTCTTCTCTGTGTTTTCAATATATATTCTTTGGTTTGTGTGTTTAGTGGTTTATTTATAAAATGCTGAGGAGAGGTTCTTTCCAGATTTTGTCTGCTTGGTGTTCTAAAAGCTTTTTGTATCTGCATTGGCATTTCTTTCCCATTTGGGGGAATTTTTTCTTCTATGACTTTGTTGAAAATACCTACTAAGCCTCCGGATTGAAATTCTTCTCCTTCAGTTATACCCTAAAGTCTTATATTTGATCTTTACATAGTGTCCCAGATATCTTGAAATTTCCATTCATACCTTGCTATTACCTTGTCTTTCTCTTTGTTGGACTGCTTTACATCTGCCACCTGGTCTTCTAGTTTAGATATTCTGTTCTCTCCTTCATCCATTCTTCTGGAGAGACTTTTACAGAGTTTTTGTTTGTTTGTTTGTTTGTTTTTCATTAACTGTATTCTTCAGAGCCGGGATTTCACCATGGTTTTTCTTTAGTATTTCCATTTCCTTACTCATGTCTTATAATGACCTCTTCATTTCATTAAGCTGTGTTCTCTTTCAGAAGTTTGTTTTTCTTCTTTAATTCCTTTGTTTTCTTCCTTGATTCCTTCATTTCTTCTCTGATTTCTTGGAGCATAGATACCATCATTTTCTTGAAATCTCTGTCAGGCATTTCATCTAAAACAATCTCATTTTTGATCATTTCTGATGTATTCATAGTTTTTGGTGGGACTGTATTGTCTTGATTCTTTGAGTTTCTTGTATTATAGTGTAGTGACTTTTACATCCTGAATTGATTTGATACTTGGGTTTTCTACTTATCTTCAGTGTTCCCAAACATGGCAATACACCTCCACTTACCCTCAGGATATGAGTTCAAGGTACAAGGTGTAACTCTTGTCCCCCTATGAAGCCACAGAAGTAATCCTAGGTGTTGGGTTTGCTTGCTAATTAAGTATTCTAGTGGACTAGATGGAATAATTTACTGTCAAATTCTACTTTTCAACCAAGTAACATACACAATCAATAAAACCAGCACAAAGTATGCAATTATGCGGATTAAAACAAACAGATAGTCATATAAAGCCAAAATCCCAAAGGGTGTGTGTTGTTCTACACTGTTAATATTGTCAGCTGGGAGGTAGAAATTTCCGTTCTGAACTGGGTTCCAGGACAACCTGGATCTGTATTAGACCCTGCCCCCAATAATGACAGAAGCAAAAAGCAAATGTCCTATATATATATGTGAAAGAGGCAAAGGCAACAATATTCAACCCCCAAATGCAGGTTATTTGAAAATGGTATAGCCAACCAATAATATATACCCTATAACCTGCCCTGACAAAGAAAGAGAGATTAGCTTTTGCAGGACTATGTACCTGTTTTTCTTTTTTTCTTTGTCAGTCATCAATGCTGAGTGCCCACCTGTGCAGCTGTACCTCTCATCAGCTTTGCTGGCTGTGCTGCCAGTGGAGGCTGAATGCTGGTGATTCGCAGTTCTGATAATGGGAGATGGGAGAGTTCAGCCTTCAGTAGTTGCACAGACTTTCAGTAGCTCTTTAGTTGATCTCAGCTGTCTTCCTTCAGATGTCTTAACTTTGCAAGAAGGCTGGTGGAATTGAAAAATCTGTGGGTTGGTCTCTTCTGCTGCTGCTACCTGGTGCGCTTGGCGGGACTGTGCTAGGCAAATGCTAGGATCGCAGGTCATGATTGCCTCAGTGGGACTATGGATATTTTTCTACTTTCTGGTGGATCTTGGTCTCTCAGGATTCTCCACTGTGTCTAAAAATAACTTACACTCCTTCACTTTTCAGAAGAAGTGTATTTTGCTGGGGTTTTGCTTAAATCCTTCTCTAGGCTGGTTTGGCATAGCTCTTAAGCCACCATCTTACCTGGATGTCCTCAAGGGATTCTTATTAATAGATACTTATAGTTCTTGGGGTAGGATGCAGGGCCTTACATATGATAAGTAAGTGTGCTACCAATAAGACACATCCTCACCCTGCTATTTCCCAACATATTGTAAACCTCAATCTCTTGAGTAGCTGGGATTGTACATCTGTGTCATTATGTCTGGCTTTTCTCATCACTGTGGCAAAGTATCTGACAGGAGCAATTTAAGATATGAGGGGTTTATGTTAGCTCAGGATTCAGAAAATAGTCCATCATGTCAGGGAGGACATGACAGAAAGCTATGTCTGTGGTGGCAGAAGCATGTGTCAGGCTTATTCCTCATATTTGGGATGGTGAAGAAGCAAAGAGGAATCCACCAGAACTGGCCTGGGTTATAGTCCTTAAAGCCCATCTTCACGAACTCACTTCTTCCAGGTAGTCCTCACTTACTAAAAGTTCTATATCCTCCATAAGACAGTGCCACCCTCTGGGGACTAGGTGGTTAAATACTTGATCCTATAGCAGAACATTTTATATTCACACCTTAGCACAATAATAGAAAAATAATCTATGTCATAAACATACAATGGTATATGACTCCATGATAAGACAGTTTGAATAACTTATATGTGATAGTATAGATGTTCTTAAGAACACTGAGATGAAGGGAATACATAGCTACCGGGGTACATGCATTTGAGACTGAAATTTATAGAACAGTCTGGAATGGGTAAAATTAGGTTGTGATAATTAAAAAAAAAAAAAAAAAAAGATCAGGGCTGGGGATAGTTCTCAGTGGTTACAGTGGATGAAGGCACTTGCATCCAAAGACTGCTCGCCTAGGTTGAATTCCATAGTCCAGACATTTCTTATTCTCTCTATCCTTGGAAATAAATGAATAGATATAGTTGTTTTTCTTTTTTAATAAAAGATCAATTATTTCTTAATGAAAGAGATGAGTGAGGGATTAACTGCCCCATCTTGAGGGATGTTTGTCTTGTCATAGAAACATTCTAGCTTGTGATGGGAGTGCAGTTACATTGTGAAATACATTCATCAATGCACATCAAAGAGTATAATTAAAATGAGTGTTTTTTTGTTATATTTAAGTTATACTCCAAAAAGTTATTTAAAGAAATTTGCTAATTAAATTCAGGTAGAATGGATTATTACTCAATTCCTTCTTTTTGTGAATATGGAACAGCTTCTTAGGAGCCTTTAATTATTGTGTGGTAACATTATGATTAGAAATAAGAGCTGAACCATCTCAAATGGAAATACTCAATTTATTTATGGCCATAGGCCCTTTGGTACTATAGTAGTCCCCCTTAAATGAAGCTTTGCTTTCAAATCTCAGTTACCCACAGGCACATGAGGCCCAAGGTTATTAAACACACAATTCGCTAAATAAGCACTTCATAAAATTTAAACCACAATATGTTCTAAATAGCTAGATGCAATATCAGATGGCCCCACTCTGTCTTGGTTAGAATATAAATCATCTCTATGACTCGTGTATTCATGTTGTAGATGCTACCAGCCTGATAGTCACCTACTTGTCCTCTTAGTTGCCATAGTAATTTGCAATATTACAATGCTTCTATTCAAGACTCAACTATTTTACTTAATGATGGCTCTCTAAGTCATAAAAGTATTGAAATTCACACTAAAAAGAATACACAAAATGCTTCTTTAGTTAAAAAAAATAAAAAGCTTTACTTAAGGGGGGAATGTATGCTGAGCTTGCTAAGATCTACTGTCAAATAAAGCATAGTATATCTAGAGTTCAGTACTCCTTGCAGTTTCAGAAACCCACAGCAATTTTGAAATGGGTCCCAGCAGATAAAGAGAGCTATTGTATCACAAATGGATGCAAACTCCTCCTCCACTGAGGTAGTTACCTCTGGGGAAGGAGAAGCAAAGAAACAGCAATACATTAACCCAAAGAGGTCTCTTCTCTGCCCTTTGCCAACAGGACTCCTGCATTGACCGGGCCACATGCCCATTTACTAATCTTACAACTCAATAGGGAAACTTCCCTGTTGCCAGAGTGTGTATCAAGAAGCTGCTGAGTCATTATCTGCACAGAAAGAACACAGCCATGGATTCTTTTTATTTATTTATTTTTTTTTCATTTAGATTTTCACTCTACTTAGGCAATAGAATCCTACAATCTTTATTTTGGTAACATCTCATTATACAAGACCTTCTTGCATGATATTTTCATTAAAAGTTAATGAAAAACAATTCTCAGTATTAAAACTAGCTCGGGGCAACATTTGAAAAATCTGATCAATTATGCTAATATCTATTGCACTGATATTGGAGAGATGTTTAGGTTGTGAGTAGAAATAAATGTAGACTAAAGGAATTCCCAAAAAAGGATGATTTGTTTATTACTGTCATGCATGTGTTATGTTACAATACTCAAGCATGCTAAAGCCATTGGGTAAGAGAATATTAGGGAACAAGATATTCATGTGGACTAAAAATACCAAATGACAATTTACTTCCTAATTTCCGAGGGACCTTATCTTTATAGGAGAAAAATGTCCCTTTAGAGATTGACATTAAGTGACCAATTAAATTCAGTATCATTAATAATGAGTTAAATTGTTTTTAATTTTTCATGTTATGTAAACATACCATATTACCTAGATAATAATCACTCAAAACGTTTAACATGAATTTAATAATAAATAACATTCAGACAAATCTAGTTTATATTAGTTTTATCAAGAACAGTGTCTTAAATTATTTTAAATCTTAAAGTTATGATTGGATTTAGAAACAATTCAGATCAGTAACTCTAAATATCATTGTTAGAATAGTTGGTCATATTTGAATATTGTTATTATAATAGGTGATATTGTGTAGACATTTAAATTCATAGACTGTGGTAATAATTCTGAGATTATATAGGAGATAAAGTTCCTCATATATGCTACATAATAGGTGTGCATGTACATGTGTATTTGTTCATGAGTGAATGTTTTAAGTGGAAATAAAGAAAAAATGCAGATATCTGAGATGGAGTAATAAGCTTAAAGATTAGTAACAGCAGGACATATGAGTTCATAGGCCATTTTTGGAAACTTAATTAAATTTCATTAGTTCAGGGGTTGAAGCAAAACAGAGAACATAGTGGTATTGAATGTACTAGATGATAAAAATAGATAGAGTCATGTGAGCAGTAAGAAAAAGTAAAAACTAATAAATTTTGATTAAAAGTAAGGAAACAGTTGAGAAATTAGAGCCTAGTGAATATTGGAATGAAATTTAGTTTCCTATTGAGCACGAAAAGGACTAAGAATAATAACAATAAAGGAATTAACACTTGAGTCCTCTGGAAGAAAATTATGCATGCATGCAGCTGATAGTCCTCAAACCAGTATTTAAACTGAAAAATTCTCCAGGTAATTTATTTCTGGGACTATTGCTTTAGTGAGGGATTCAAGTCATACATTTAATGAGAACACTTGAAGTGTAAAAGATTTGTTATATACAATCCGAGGGAGAACACATAAGGGAAAGCAGACTGAAAGTAAAAGCCAAGATATTTAAGGTAGGAATAGAAATAAAAAGGTAACAGTAGAAATTACTAAATTCTAAAGGGAAGTTAGAATCAGATAATAACACTGCAATCCGCTATCATTATTAGGTTTGATTCCAAGTTTTTATCTGTAATTTAGTAGCATGAAATTATTTTCTACTTAATAGGGTTAAGACAGATTGAGAATAGCTCTAAATTACATCTCTCTTCCTTCATTTAAATATTAGATTTTAATGTAATAAATATGAAATGAGATTTTAGTACTTATAATGGCATTACACATAAAATAAATATTTATTTTATAATGTTTGAGATAATTTAATATAAAAAGGTATAACTGATTTCCAGTCAGAATTGTTGAAACAAGAGCTAAAAGAGGGCCAGATTGTTACAGAAGGAACACATCTTCAAAGCTGTCATTGTTGAAAAATAAAGTATCATATCAGTTCTAATGAGAATCATGCAGTTTTATTCTTCCCACATTTGAAGTTTGTGTGTGTGTGAGAGAGAGCGAGAGGGAGAAAGAGAGAGAGGGAGAGGAGAGAGAAAGAGAAGGCTGTTAACACTATGAAGATAAAATGTAATTTACACTAAAATGCAGTGACTGGTGAGTGTTATATCATCATTGCCTTAGGCAATTCTATGTTGTTAAAATTTTACACCTGCCAGGATAAGAGGGGAAAAGCATGATTTTTCTTATACATTTTACTTTCAAACTGATCAACTCAACAAAACCAAAGAATTGTCATCAAAAATTTTGATAAACCCTTTTCATGAAATATTTTAGCCATTTTAGGGAACTTCTTTAGAGTCTCTGCAATAATTAATTTCTGATAGAGGGTGTACTATTTTTTTATATTTAGAGATGAATAGCTAACTCAAATAATAAAAGATAGGCATGTACAATTTCAACTTATAGAAAAATAACCAGAAAAAGTCTTCATTCAAAATACAATTGCATTAATATATATCCCATTTAAATTGTTTTAATAAGAACTAACATGGGTCTAGATTCTAACTGGATGAAAACATTTTCAATTCCCTCATAGTTGAAAATTAATATATTATTTTATTTAAGGAGAATTTTTTTGAAAAATATTTACTTATTTATTGCGTAAATGTGTATGTGAGTGAAGGGGGAGAGAATGGGCTTGCCATGGCCTCTGCTACTGTGAATGAACTCCAGACACATGAGCCACTTTATGCATCTGACTTTATGTTGATACTGAGGAATTAATCCCAAACCATCAGCCTTGCAAATAAAGTCCTTTAACCACTGAGCAATCTCTCCAGTCCATAAGAAATTTTTAATTTGATTCTTCCCATGTTTGAAGTCTAGGTATGATCAAAGCCCTATGGCTATGGAGACAAAAATGTAATCTACACACACACACACACACACACACCACAAACACATATACATACCACTAGGAAGGAATATTAGTTGACAAATGTTAACAAAGCTTTATTCTATATTATATAATATATATTATATATCATATTTATATTATATTTATATTATATATAATAAACATTCATATATAGATAGATATAATGTAGTATTCCTGTATTGAAACTTCCAAAAATTTTTCTAAACATAAGTAACTGTGCCTCAAAATGGACATTTGTAAGTCCAAATACATTGAAAATAACAATAATAAGTAAAATGGTTCTGTAAGGCAGAGAGGAAATTAAATATATTCAAAGAAAAATTTTGTCTGCATTTTGACTTTCTCAAGAATAATCATGAATGCATCTTTAATATAGCAAGTATTATAGGCAAGTGCTAAGCCATCTCCCCAGCCCAATGTAGCAAGTACTACAAAATATGAAAGTGATAAGCTAAATGGAAAATGGATGGGTAACACTTTATGTTGTGCCTCAGTTTGCACCTCCATAGAAATATTGATTTAATTACTCCACTGTTCTGGCATATGTTCAAATGAAATGAGGGGTTTTTTTTTGTTTATTTTTATTTATTTGAGAGCGACAGGCATAGAGAGAAAGAGGCAGATAGAGAGAAAGACAGAGAGAGAGAGAGAGAAAATGGGCATGCCAGGGCCTTCAGCCACTGCAAACAAACTCCAGGTGTGTGTGCCCCCTTGTGCATCTGGCTAACGTGGGTCCTGGGGAGTTGAGCCTCGAACTGGGGTCCTTAGGCTTCACAGGCAAGCGCTTAACTGCAAGGCCATCTCTCCAGCCCGCTTTTTTTTTTAATGTAGACATTTTCAAGATGCAGGAGATGCTTTATTTAATAGTTATTTCTAAGATATAAATTGCAAGGACATAAGTATAGAGCTGAAAGATGCTAAACTCCTTGGAACCTAATGAAGATGAATATAAATCAACAAATAAGTCATCAAATGATTTTTCTTTGTCTTAGAGGGAAGAAAATTTCATCTTTACTGAAAGCATATTGAGTTAACTGTTAAATCCACAAATTCCAATAGCAGTTGTATTACAAACTATTTTAAAAATGTTTTGACATGGTCCATAGTCCAAAGGCTTAGAGGCAGGTATAGCAAAAATGGGAATGACGCTTCCTGAGCACATGTGAAGCATTTGTATTAATTGTGTGTGTTAGGTAGTTTTCTACTGTCAAGGCAACATAACTTTCAATAGCCCATTAGCTAGAGCAAAAACCTTCTAACATATGTGCTTTGCCAGGTGGAGGTGGCATTTAAGATTCAAAGCATCACATATTTTTCTGCCTAGTAACATGAAAGATATATTACATGCATTACCTCATTTAACCATCTAAGTCACCTTGTCAGATAGGAATGATGTCTATTCAAAACATGAAAATGCCTGTTCTGAGCCTTAGTGAGTTCAATTTTGTTAAGGCTCCTGAAAGTCTAGTTATGTGTAGAGTTAAGAACAGCAAATATGTTCCTGATGTGGCTAGTAAATACTATTTCTACCATATAAAGCCATATCTGTCATTTCTCATAATATTGTGCTACACAAAGATTCATCAAGTTCAGACAGATTTTTATACAGTCAAACCTGGAGAAGGCCCTGAACATGATATACTTATGGCAAAATACCTCTTTAGACTCCAAACTCCATCCACATTATCCTAAATGGTAACCCATCTGAATTTAGTAAAGGAAAAAAGAAAGATTTTAGATATCTGTGAGCATTTGAAGTTTACACTGAACGATCAGATTCTAGGTCCACAGATTCAATTTGCCCATTTCTTAGCTCCAACAACTTGAAACAAGTCAATGACTCCATTTTAGGGGTTTACATTTATAAAAATTAAATTAGTAGCTATGTTTCACATATTCTTGATGCAGTATTTTAATGATAATATTAGAAAAACAAAAACAAGGCTGGAGATATTTCTTAGTGTTTAAAGGGCTGGTTTTCAAAGCCAAAAGATCCAGGTTCAATTCCCCAAGACCCACGTAAGTCGGATGTACAAGGTGGTACATGCATCTGGATTCATTTGCATTGGCTGCAGACCCTGCCACACCCATTCTCTCTCTTTCTCTTTCTCTTTCTCTCTATCTGTGTGTGTGTGTGTGTGTGTGTGTGTGTGTGTGTGAGAGAGAGAGAGAGAGAGAGAGAGAGAGAGAGAGAGAGAGAGGGAGAGAGTCTATCTGTCTTTCTCTCTTTCTCAAATAAACAAATAAAAATAAAAAATAGAAAAAAAGGTCTGGAAAAATTTCAGTAAAATTTGCATATAGCTTTCATGTAACGTAGTAATTTCACTCACAAGTATATACCCAAGGGAAACAAAAACATAACCACAAAAAAATGTATGCAAGAATTTTCATAGAGCATAATTCACAACAGCCCAAAAGTTAAAAGAAGCCAAATGTCCATCAATTAATAAATGGATAAAGAAAATGTGACGCATCTCTACAACAGAGTATAATTCCACAATAAAAAGAAATTAAGTGCTGATACATAGTATAGTGTGGAGGACCCTTAACAATTCTATGATGAGTTAAGGAATCTTGTTTTAAAAGAGGTCACAGGCTGGAGAGATAGCTCACCAGTTAAGGTACATGCCTGCAAAGCCTAAGGATCCAGGTTCGATTCTCCAGATTCCACGCAAGCCAGATGCACATGGTGGTGCACACATATGGAATTTGTTTGCAGTGGCTAGAGACCCTGGCATGTCCGTTCCCTCTCTCTCTCTCTCTCTCTCCCTTTCTTTCTCAAATAAATAAATAGTCACATAATGCATGATTTTATTATTTTTTAATTTTATAAAATGTTCCAGAATAGGCAAATATTTACTACCAAGATTTCATGGTATGTGTATTATAACTAAATAAGGCTATTCAAAAAATAATTCAGGGCTGGAAAGATGACTTAGTGATTAAGACATTTTGCCTGCAAAGCCAAAGGACCCAGGTTTGATTCCCCAAGACCCATGTAAACCAAATACACAAGGTGGAGGACATATCTGGAGTACTTTCCCAGGTGTTGAAGGCCTTGACTCACCCATATTCTCTCTCTCTGCCTTTCTTTTCTCTCAAATAAATAAAAAAAATAAAATACAAAAAATTTAAAAATAATAAATAAAATTCAAACATTTTGTGAACTATTAAGAACATTAAAATTTGCCTGCTATTGTTGCTAGAACAATGATGGACAGAAAGAGTAGATGATTTCTAAATTCCAATAATTGTTCTTATACTGGCTTTTGCATTTTAAGCTGCTTACCACTATACTTTCTACTAAGTAGTAGTCATGGACATTTGGATACTTTTGATGAGCTGAAATTGCATCCTGAAAATAACTCTGAAGAAACAAGCACAATAAAATAAAACACATGTGTGACCCTTAAGCATAGGTCTACCAAGGCAGCAACTGAAAAGTTGTGAAGCAAAGTGATTATGTATATATTCAACACAGGCCATACACATCAAAACACAAACCTTTTAAAAATATTTTATTTATTTATTTATTTATTTATTTATTTATTTATTTATTTATTTATTTATGTGAGAAATACAAATAGAGGAAGAGGCAGATACAGAGAGAGAGAATGGGTGAACCTGGAACTCCAGATGTATGTGCCACCTTGTGCATCTGGCCTATGTGGGTACTGAAGAATCAAACCTGGGTCTCTTGGCTTTACAGGCAAGCACCTTGCCCACTAAACCATCTCTCCAGCACAAAACACCATTTTTTTGTAGAACTAAAACTTCAGTTATAATTTTGTGTGATCAGCCTCTTTCCAATCCAATAAAACACTGATTTTGAGGGTTATTTGTAACAATATTTCTAAGAATCATTTTGGTTATGTGTGGCTTAGAGGGAAAGAAAAAAAAAAACAACTTTAAAATTCATTCACAAAGCCAAGCCAACAAATTCAGGGTGAGGTGAGTTGTTTCTAATGCTTCCAGTTCTAATGACAGGGAACATCTGGCTCACAGGTTGGAATACAACCTCTCAAGGCCAGTAAACCACATATGCATAATCAGACATTAGCTTCAGTGCTTGCTAATCTGTTCCTCTAGGCTGAAAATAATAAAGTTCATTTTTTTTTGTCCAACAGTTAATCAAAAGGCATTAGAGAAACAATCCAGGGCCAGTATGCTTTTAATTGACCAAAATGTTTCTCAGCAGCAACATGTTCCCTCTTTACAAAATTATAATTTTCTGAGTCTTTATGTGTTCATTCTTTGCTGATTTTATTGATATTATACCATCATATCAAATCCTCTAACCCTTCTGCTCTCGGTATGAAAAGTTTTCATCTCTGAGATAAGCATCAAATAATCCTCAATTGCAGTTAATTGTAGCAAAGTCATAGTTTCTCTATTTTAGGAGAAGCAAACCTACAGAATATGAATGTTAATATTCATGGAGCCACTCAGGCAGTTTGCCCAACTAAGCATAACCAAAATGTATTATGCATCCAGCTCTTTTTATTTCCAAAGGCAGTTTAAAATTTAAAAAAAGAAAATCATCATTTCAGCCTTCTAAAATTCAATTTATAGTGACAAACAGGAAAATACAAAACTTTTAAAACCTGTGAACATAAATTTATTTTATAAGGTCATTGTGATTATCCCAACAACTAAAATGAGAGAAAGATTCCTTGCCATTTCTGAATGCCTTTAGGTTAGAATACATAAAGGCACCAGAAACATAGTTCACACACACACCTCTCAAAATGAAAGAAAAAACACACAGAATTCAGTAGCTCAGTTTTATATTTGAGAATAATCATAAAAGGCTATATTTTATGACTTTTCCATAATACTACTACTGTGAAGATTAGACTTGTCAACTTGAAAAGGTTTAGAATCACCTACAAGGTACACTCCTGGGCATGTCTGTGAGGGTGTTAAAAGAGGAATTGCTGAGACTAAAATAATTGATTCTCAAATAGGTACCTTCCAATCAGTGGCTGTACCATTTACTTTCTCCTTACTGTGCAAAAATAACTGACCAGAAGAAACACATGGAAAGAAACGGATTTAATTGAGCTTACAATTTTGGGAAGTTTAATGGTAAGGAATATGGCATCAGGCAATGGAGCATAGCTGCTTATCATATTGGCAGGCACAAAGCTGAGAGCAAACAATACAGCCAGATTATAAAGACCTCAAAGCCTGCCAACAGTGACCGATGTCCTCCAACAAAGATACATTTACTAAAGATTCCACAACTTTTTCATACAGTGCCACTAGCTGGGGACCAAGTGTTCAGTCACATGAGCATATGGGAGAATTCAGTTTCAAGCCACAACAATATCATATGTGTAAAGAGGTCTGAGTTAACCACAGTGGGTGTTTACCTGCCTTTACTTCTTGTATGTTGCTATTGTTGATGTTGCTGATAGCGTCAGCTGGTATGCTGATACCAGACTCCAGTTTCTATGGCCTTCCAAAATGAACTCAGTGTCAGTGACTCACCAGAGATTGTCCAGCTTTCAGCAACTGATTAATATTACTGAGCCATTCAGCTTGCTAGACTGAGCAACTACAAGTTTCCCTATCCCCCGGCATGCAGATAACCATTATTGGACTATCCAGTCCCTTTCATGGAAACCAATCTAATAAATCCAGTTTATTAGATTATGTAATGATTATATTATATATTCCGCTAAGCCATCTCTCCAGCCCCAATAATGCATCTCTTAAGGCACTATATGTCTTGACACATAAGCTATTTTCTCTCTTTAGATTACCTCACATGTTGTTCTTTTCAATGTAGTACACACTACTGCCCTGACCCCTTTTTCAGTCTATAGTATGATTTTCTTAGGGAACAATTTCTGAACTTTCTAAAATCTGATGGTTCATCTCATCTTATGCTTTC
This sequence comes from Jaculus jaculus, assembly GCF_020740685.1. Classification (NCBI taxonomy): domain Eukaryota; kingdom Metazoa; phylum Chordata; class Mammalia; order Rodentia; family Dipodidae; genus Jaculus; species Jaculus jaculus. The sequence goes on along the minus strand of NC_059125.1, from coordinate 85,198,385 downwards.
ATTATACTTTATGATGCCCTTTCTAAGTACTTATCACAGTATATTGTCATTTTGTTATTGGGTTATTGGGTTTTCCTCAGGGGACTTGGACAAAATGAGGACAGAGATCATTTCTGTCTACTTAGCATCTCTGTTACAGAGTGGAGCAGAAGGGAGCTACCTTATAAAATTTGTCAATTAGCTCAATGAGTGAGTGCCATTACCATTGATGTTCCCTGTAGTCTAACTCCAACTTAAGTGTTAATATTACATTGTAGGTGGCCAGAAGCCAAACAGTTCAATTAGTTAACAACTGAATATGAATATCAAGAAGCTGAAATTGTGGCTTGTGGGCTAGAGAGATGGCTGAGAAGTTAAGGCACTTACCTGCAAAGCCTAATGACCCAGGTTCAATTCACCAGTACCAACATAGAGCTAGATGCACAAAGTGGTACATGTATCTGGAGTTCATTTGAAGTGCTAGAGGCCCAGACATTCCCATTCTCTCTCTCTGTGTCTCTTTTCTATATATAAATAAATAAGCAAAATATAAACACACAAAATTATAACTTATTGGTTGAAACTTCTATTTTTAATGTGGCAGTACAATTTATCTAAGCCTTTGACTACTTATGGATCACTAAATTTGAGTGAGAGCCTATTAAAAGAAAAAAATGAAATAGACAAAAGTGGAATTTTTATGCTTTCAGTTTTTGAAAGCCAAAGCAGGCACATCATTTCAATTCTCCATGGTTTTCAGATATATTGTCAAACCTTTCTACATAATACTCCTTCCTAAAGACTTTCTTGCCATAGGTAGGGTAGAAGCTGCAGAAAGTTTCCTTTGTAGTTATACCAAATAATGGTCTGTAGGAAGTGGGAATAGCTAGCCTTACTTCTCTCTAAGTTCAATGCAGTGCACACACACTCTGTGTTAAGAGAGTAATACCATTATTCTCAAGATTAAATACAACTAACTAAAGACTTACCATGAAAGTATTTCAAACCATCAATATATATTACACCATATTAGGTGAAGTTTGTTATTTTCAATTAAACCAAACATAGGATGGGACATTCTGATACTCTCAAGAGTATCATGAATACCATCACCATTAAGGATCCCCTATACCAAACTAAACATGACCCAGAAGTGGATCATGGTCAAAGTATGTAAAGGTAAGGCAGGTCTTGGGAAAGAAATCCATCATCATTGAAATATCCACAGATGTAAGTTCATCACACTGACCCTAAAGGCGAAGGATAAGTAACTCTGGCAGGGTGATAATTAAGCCAGTTCTTTTTTTTTTTTTTTCAAGGTAGGGTCTCACTCTGGTCCAGGCTGACCTGGAATTAACTCTGTCATCTCAGGGTGGACTTGAACTCATGGCAATCCTCCTACATCTGCCTCCTGAGTGCTGGGATTAAAGGTGTGTGCCACCACGCCCGGCTAGCCAGTTCTTATCTACTTTAACTCTGTCTAAGCTGTGACTGACATACTAAAAATATAGTTGCAGATTATCAAACATTTCTTTGTACTATGATTAAAATATTTAACCAATACATTTTCTGTGCATTTTCTGGATTGGAAAGCAAAGGCAAAGTTAAAAGCACTTATTATGCATTGTAGACATGTGGAGATCACTGAGGGCTGGTATATTCTATCTTAGATTTCTCTTCCTCTTCTGCTTTAATGTATGTAAGAAGTAGTATAGTACATTGCCGTGCATTCATAGAGTTCTTTCATGAAGACAGTCTGTCTGGTTATGTTCTAGATCTGCTTCTCAATAGTCCTGTGAGCTAAAATGAGCTACTTAATCTATTTGCCTCTTTGTTTCATGACTTGCTAATAATTATAATATGTATCTCATTTTTGAATTTTTGTAAGCATCAAAATAGATTATATTTCCAAACTTCTTATCAGTGTATAATATAAGGTCAGGATCATTAAACACTTGCTACTATTTATACTATTATATATGCAATCAAGGATGGAGTTTATGGACATGCAAAAGGGTGGTCCAATCATCCAACACTTCCTAATCCATCAAGAAAGATACACCACTAAGGTTCTCAATGAGTTATCAAATATGAAAAAGTATCAAATGTAGACATTAGTAATTAGTTATATGTGAATTTACAGATATACTAGTAGCTATAACCATTCTTAGAATAATATTTATGCTAGGGAAGTGGAGGCAGGAAAATCATGAGTTAAATGTCATCCACAGCTATGTAGATAGTTGGAGGTCATCCTAGGTAACAAGACACTCTGTCTCAAAAAAAGAGAGGGAGGAAAAAGGAAAGAAAGAAAGAAAGAAAGAGAGAGAAAGAAAGAACGAACGAAAGAAAGAAAGAAAGAAAGAAAGAAAGAAAGAAAGAAAGAAAGAAAGAAAGAAAAGAAAGAAAGAAAGAAAAAATAAATCACTGTTCTGGGTGAATGAAACAGCCTACAAAGGCTTTTGTAAAATTCATGGTCTCAAACTCAGTAACAATATGATGCTGATAAAATAACCTAAATTCTATAATGGAAGACATTAATATCCACATCATAAAGTTGTACTGAGAATGATACAGCATGTGTAAAATTTCTATCACAGTGCTTGGCACTCAGTATCATTCAGGAAGTGTTCTGTTTTCATTTCTCAAAGGGCTGTTTGACTACAGAGATGCTTTTCCACAGTCTGCTAGGAGTAGCGATTATTGATTCTGGGAGCAGAATTCCTTCTGTTCTTCCCTCCTCATTGATATATCCTATTCCGCTGAACAAAAATATCCTTGAAGTAGAAACTAACAAATCAGTGAGTAATTTCCCCACCTAAGCAGCGAGAGAAGAAGTTGTTCAGCTCATCACTAAGGCTGAACAACAGCCAAATACAGAAGTTCTTGTGAATTGAAGACATTTCTGAATATCCTACTGCTATCAATCCAATCCCACCCTTGGTAAACCTTTCACTTGGAGACTAAGAAGAAATCATGAAAGAAAACTTTGGTTTCCTTTTGAACAGCAAAGAAGAGGGCAGCAGCCTAAAAGAAGCAAACTGTTTCTTCACTTTGTGAAGGGAAATTTAAAAAGATTGTCATAATAGGAGGGACAAAAATGTCAAATAAAATTAGACCAAACTGTACAGGTAATCGAAAGTGACATATTTCCTCTACAGCTCCATATTTCACTGTAGTAATCTAAGAGACTTTCCCCACCTCTGTTGCTAATGATCTGAAGCAAAAGAATAAAGCTATCTGAAAACAGTGTGTGTGTGTGTGTGTGTGTGTGTGTGTGTGTGTGTGTGTGTGTGTGTGTACAGGTACATGCATATCCATGAATGTGTGTGAGTGTGTTTTCAATTTCAGTACATCTTAAACATTAGGTTTTGGGAGGGGATAAGGTTTCATGTTCTACAAAGCAAATCTTTAAAGAATGTGAAAAGAGAAATGTTGCCTTTATGGTAGAGAAGGTTATCTTTTTATCTCAAGATAGCAAAAGAAACATTTTTTCCTTTATATCTGGTATTTAGAGTCTTTCATCCATTTGGCAAAAGAATTTTTGAACTAGTGGAATTTAAAGTTACAGCTAAGGTAAAGGTTTAAAAGAAACTCTTCTAGTGATGTGGTCAGAATTAGTATTATTTTGTAAATGCAGTTGCTTCTGACAGCCTATATAAAATACATTTCTAGGAATCTTTCATGGAGACATATGCATACATTTTATTCAAAATAAGATGTCATTACTTATATTTTACATTTTAGAACCAAATAATATGGTAGTTACCTAAACATCATTCTTATCCCTCACTGGAAATACAGATATGGTTTCAATCTACAGCCAGGAGATAATTCAAAATGAGAAAAAAATAATATCAACTTGAACTTAGAGATTCCAACAACCTATAGAAGAAAATGTCCCATTACAGGGGAATTGTTGCTGTATTCACCAGAATGGAGGGTAAAGAGATCTAGGTCCCAAGAGTTAAGTGGGCCAAGTTTTGGGAAGCAGCATGTATTACATTCTATACTGTATGTAACCTTAAGAGCAAAAAAAAGTCAAGACAGTAAATCCATTGAAGAAAAAGGTGTGCTTAGGTTAGTTGCCAAATAACATTCACCCCAAAATCATTCCTTCTCTAAAACCATTTCCTATTGCTATTAAAATAAGGCCCCAACATGTCCCTATGTACTCTGTCTACTTCTCAAATTTTATATACTTCTACTCTCTCCTTGTCCTCTCTACTCTAGTCATACTGATCTGCTGGCTCACACACATGCCAATATGATTTATGGCTCAGAACCTTTGTACTTGCCGGCTCACCTACCTGGTATACTCTAAATCTTCATTAATCAGAGCTAAGATCAAATATTACATCTTTCATGAGGCCATTCCAAAGCATTCTGTTTAAAATTGCACCCAAACTTATCCATACCACAATCATCCTCTACCTCAATACATTCTTTAAAATTCTTCCTGACAGGATATAGTTAAAAAAATGTGGAATTCAAAAATGCTTCATAGGATAATACTTAAATATTACCACTTCCCAGTGAGTGTATAGAATTTTCAGACTAATTCAGATTATAGAGTAAGGCTAATTGAGTGAAGTTACTAATTTTACACCCTAACTTTCTGAATATGTGATCAAAAAGGAAAACATTAACTTAATTATTCTTGGATGATTGTTATTACTGTTGTTTTAATTTGATATAGTCAAAACTCATTGTGCCATGGTTTTCCCTCAAAGCTGTCATTTTTTTGTGTGTAGGAAATGGGAAATAAAGCATGTTCACCTGAGAGATACCAGTCAGAATACAACAATCTTGCATCTCCTCAGTACTTAAAAATTGTATTAAATACATCGAGAATATAGGTTTTGCTACAAAATGACTGTGTGAACTTGAACAAATAATCTCAGTGCTTTTATCTGTTATGTGGAAATGAAATTTTATGTCTTCTCTAACTTATATGCTTATTTTGAACTTCAAATTGGATAAAACCTTTAAAGTACATTATGCTGTTAAGTCACTTGGAAGTATAAAATCAAGTTTGTACAAAAGTATTACATTTTCTCAAAAGAAAAGCAAGAATTTTCAGGCATTTCTAGAAAAGGAATGTCTTGCTTAGTCATATGTATTCAAACTCAGTCAAGATCACACCCTGTAATATCTTCAGTATTTTCTTCTAATTCATATACACATATAAAAGAATTATTTTTCAACAGTCAGGACAAATTGGAACTGCTTCCCCTTATATACAGCATACTATAAATTTTCCTCCTAAAATTATGATGGATTTACTGGTCTAAGAGACAGGACTAGCAATGAAAGATGAGCAATCATTGAATAGAACCAGTTTTATAATGAGGTGTACATAGTATGATTGGACAAGTAATGAAGACTGTAAAAATAACTTCACCCTTCATATTGCCTTAGATTTCAGTGTTAGGAGAAGCACTTTTTCAAATATTAGTACATTAGTTTGGTTAAGACAATTATCTTTTTCTGGATAAAGCAACCCAGTATTTCATTAATAGTATAGAAGAGATTCATTCACCTTATTAAGCTACACCTAATGACTAGCACTCTTTTAAGGGAATCATTGAAGAAAACAGAAAGAGAAGATAAACTGCTTGGGCAAAACACATGGGGACCATGGTCTTCTGCTTTGAAATTATAAGGCTTTAAAATGTGCATCACTTATGTACATACACACACACACACACACACACACACACACATTGAAATATCTACATGCTCTGTGTTCCATACATATAATCATAGAAGTCAATTTTTCTCTGCTAGAAAAGGTCCTGTACATGCCATGTCCTGGTAAATGCTATTTTACTGTCTCTATTTTTCAATTTTGTCATTTGCTGATGATTTAAGTAAAAAAAAATGTGGTATGCAATAGAATTCTGCTTAGTACACTTATCAGGAATTTGCACTGTTGCTTATTAACAAGGATATTTGTAATCCCAAGATTATGGAATGTTAACCAAAGAAGGACAACATACTAGTTCAGCTGTTATCAGAATCCTGTGGTAATAATCAGAATAATGCTCACAACTTTTTAAGTGCTTACTTTGAAAATTTTGAAAAATACAAAAAGTAGAGATAAGACTGCAATTAACTGCCATATATCAAACTTAAAACTTGAACATTTATCAACTTCTGTCCAGTCCCATTTCTTTTACAGCCACTTTATCATCTGAATTTTTTAAAGTAAATCATAGATATTATGCCCATTTATTGACAACTATTTCAATGTTTAAAAGGAATTTTTATTCAGTACCTAAAACAACTTCAAGGGCATATGAAAAATAAACCTTGAAAGATTAGAACTGTATCACTAATCTGGAATTTAAGATTCAGTACTGCAACATATGCAAAGCAAATGGAAAAAAAAAAAAACACCCAAAATAGAATAGAAAAAAAATAAGCTCTCTCCTGACATTCCATAAAGAAAAAAAAAAAAAATAGCAGTCTCCTTGGTGAATGTAATGTTTTGATAATCTTTTCTTTGGGATAAAAGAAGTAGAATTTTCCTATTAGAAATGTATTGAAAAGTACTTTTGACATGCATAAATTTAACTGACTGCAGAGTCCTCATTTTTCATCTGAAAGTTTAGAGCTGGAATGCAACTCTGTTACATGACAGAAAATTGCCAGTAAGTCATAACTGCAAGATATCTGACTCTAGCATTTTCTTGCATTAAAAAACTATAAAGCTGAATTTTACCATTGAGAGCACACTTCATCACTGAAAACCTCTTCTGGCAAATATCTTCACTACTGTCTCTCCACATGGTCAAGCAACCCAAATTTCAAGTCCTAGAACTGCATGATTGTACAGACTCATCTAGAAAGTAAGGCTGAGTATTTTTTTTAATTTAATTTATTAGTTTTCTTTTCAGCAAATACAGGCAGTTTGGTACCATTGTTTAGGCTCATCCATGATCTACCCCCTCCCATTGGACCCTCCTTGTTGATGTAAATGGGTCGGGCATTTTGGAGTTAGCCCACAGTTATTGGTGTGATAAATGTCTCTGCAAATCATGACCCAACATGTGACTCTGACATTCTTTCCGCCCCCTCTTCCGCAAAATTTCCCTGAGCCATGTTGGGTTCATTTTTGGTCTGCTTCAGTGCTGAGGTGTTGGGGGCCTCTGAGGCTCTGGCTCTCTAATTTGGTAGGAGTTGATTTTTCTCTGCATTGGTCTCCTTCCCCTTTGTGCTGGTATCGGGTTCACAGGAAAACATCACCCTTGCTTGTTTCGCCAATTGTCCTTAGTTTCAGTTGGGCCCCTTTTGAGGTATGTTGGGGCAGCTGTCTCCTTAGCATCTGCATCTATCTGAAAAAGAGAAGCAGATTCTCCAACGGAGAGTAAGTTAGCACCCAGAAAATTGAGATAACACTTACTTTTTTGATACAGAGTTTGATAGGTGTAGCCCCTCTTGTACCCCATGATTGATGGTAGCTTGATATTGGAGAGTGGGCTTGTGTTTGGGTATGGTTCTGACTTGTCTCTCAGTTCCAGCTATGGGTCTTGTACCACTGAGGGGATCAGTTTAGCCAAATCAAGAGCAGTTGGTTCCTCACCATGGCTGTGTGCCACTATTGCACTTGTGTGGGCATCACATCAGGTTATTTGTTGCTAATTAGGTTAGACAATGAGTTGCTTGGACAGATATTGGTCATTTCCCCCAGTCACCCATGTAGCACCTCCTGGCACTAGACACGCTGACTGTCTGGGGACTGACTCTCTCCTGGCTTCCAGCCATGCCATTCCATTTTACCTGTCAGGTGAGTATGGAGTCTTCAGCAATAGGGTCTTACAAATGGCCTTTGGTGGGTCATCAAGTACTCTGACAGAAGTCTGTCATTGTTTTGGGAAACCTTGTAGGTTTCTCTGATCAAAAGCTCATTGTGGATGGTAGCCCCAAGCTGGAAGTGGGGGTTACAGTTCAGTGCCCACTAAGAAATTGAGGAAAATCATAACTAATATACAAGAGTTAGAGAGGAGAGAGATAGAGGGGAGAGGGGGAGAGGGAGGGAGGGAAGATGTAGAAGATACCCAGCAAGCACCTCATGGACTAGACAATAGGATGGATGGGAGGGCGGGGAGGACATCGAAGGCTGAGTATCTTTAAAGCCACATGGCTCTTAGCCAAAGTTAATATGAAATGCCAAACAAAACAGTAGCATGGATACCTGAAAGAAGATTTCATTATGGAAAATAGAGTGTGCTAGATACATTCAGCTTGAAAAATAGGATTTGAAGAAATGAGGAAATATGAACATGTGGTAGCTGTTAGGGCTGAGAAGGTGAGGATGAACTCTGGTAGTGTCTATTGAGGCTTATTTTCAGGTACTGCCTGCAAATCCAGGATTCCAAGCATCCTGAAGCCAGATTATAAAAGTTGTAATTCAATAAATATTTAGATTAGAAAGGGTTAACATGGTGATGCTCACCTTTAATCCCAGCACTTGGGAAGCAGAAGTAGGAGGATTACTGTGAGTTTTAGGCTACCCTGAGACTACATAGTGAATTCTAGGTCAGCCTAGGCTAGAGTGAGGCCTTACCTCAAAAATTCAAGAAAAAAATAGTATTAAGTAGAGGTTGACTTATATCTGGAAATGGCTTTACAATAAAGAAAATACATTTCAGTGAGCAGCTGGAGAAAGAATATCATGATATCTACTGTAATTTGAATCTGGAATAATCTCTAAAAGGTCTATGTGTTAAGGTGTTAGTTTACAGCTTGATGCTATTAGAGGTGGTAATATCTTTAAGAGTTGGGGCCTATTGAGATGTCTCCAGATCTTTGGTGGATATGTCCAAAAAGAATATTATGGGACCTAAAATATGCCCCTCCTCATTCCTTTTGCTTCTGGGTCATGGGGTGATTGGTCTGTTCCAACACAAGGTCACCACCAAAGCCATGAGAAAATTAAGCTTTTATCTTAATAAGTTGATTTGTTTCACATATTTGCCAAAGTAATGTAACGTTGACTAATTAAATATCAAAATTATAACTGAATATACTAAAAACTTTCAACTCTTTTCTGAGTATTTTGTAGTCTAACAATGCATCTCAATATTTATTTCATACATAGAATCCATAAGTAATAAAGCCGAGGAGCAAAAATAACAGCCTGGCATTAAGGTGATTTAATAATTTGTATTGACTTTTCTTAGTATAGCTAGCCATTGAGTTTTCCTCTTCAGGTCATCAGGACAGTGATATCATATGAACAAGGTTTATAGAATTTTGAGAGTGCTAGGGCATCTTGGTCTAGATCTGGGCTCATGTGATTAAGGCTCTGGAGTTAAGTTCATGTTGCAAGTCAAATGATTATGGAATAAACACAAGGAGGTGAGACAGGCAAGAGTAGACTTTATTAAGGAAAGTATAGGAAAAGACTTTGGAGAGTTGGAGCACTTCCTATAAGAGAAAGAGATGGGGTTGCCAGATCAGAGGCTCAGATCTGGGAAAAAAAGCCAGGTGTCAGGGCAGCCAAGCATACTTAGAATTTCCACCAGCATATAAACATGGATATCAAGCAAACTTGGAGAGATCTTTGTACAAGCTAAGCCTAAGGAAATAGAAGGCTGTGCTTCTTGGGTGGAGTATGTTAAAGGCAGGAGCTCACAGCTTCTCCAAATATTTCCTGATAAAATGATCATGAGCCAAACAACTTGTAAATGTGATTTGAAATGATAAGCACAAGGTAAGCAACTCGTGGTCTCCAAGGACATACACCAATCAATCTACTCGTGATTTGTCATGTGTTGGTAATCATAAGCATTTTTTCAATACAGCTCTAGTTCCCCATAGTTTTCTATTGATGAATCTTAAATAAAAGCAGAGGTAAGTCAAACAAATAGATAAATAAATCTCCAAGTACAGTCACTATGGGTTTTTGTCTCCAGAGAACCCTCTGACCCTCCTTTAATTCATATTGTGCGTTGTGTGTTCATGTAGCATTTATCCAAACACTGCTGGATGGTGTAAGTATATAAAGAAAAAGAAAAAGAAGAAAATGGAAAAGAAAAAGATATACTTTTTGCGTTAGAACTCAGAAAATCAAGCCACTAGTTGCTAAGGGTCTGGAAGCAAATATTACCTGGGGAGGGGCTTCTGTACGTTTAAGCACATTAACTTATTTTAATAACTATTTGTGGTAATTTGAAAGGATTTCTCCCCATAGATTCAGGAGATTTATTCAAGCTTGTGATTTAAGGCTGGAGAAATGGCTTAGCAGTTAAGGCATATGCCTGCAAAGCCTAAGGACCCAGATTCAATTCTTCAGTACCCACATGAGCCAGATTCACAAAGTGTCAAATCCATCTGGAATTCATTTGCAGAGGCTAGAGGCCCTGGTGCTCCCATTTTATCTGCCTCTTTTCTCTCTCTCTCTCTAATAGATAAATAAATAAAATATTAAAAATTGTCAAATTTGGGCTGGAGAGATGACTTAGCGATTAAGTGCTTTCCTGTGAAGCCTAAGGACCCTGGTTCGAGGCTCAATTCCTCAGGACCCACGTCAGCCAGATGCACAAGGGGGTGCAGGTGTCTCGAGTCCATTTGCAGTGGCTGGAAGCCCTGGCGGGCCCATTTTTTCTCTCTCTCTCTCTCTCTCTCTCTCTCTCTCTCTCCCTCCCTCTTTTTCTCTTTCTGTCACAAACAACTAAATAAATAAAAATAAACAAAAAATTGTCAAATTATTCCCTTGCAAAAAAGCTTGTGACTTAGTTTTATGGCTGGAGATGTTATTGTGGGTGGATCTTGGGAAACAGTCCTGAGGCAGATCAGAATTCCAACTAAGATAAGCAAAGTGCAGAATTCTTCCATTATGGGTTCCTGAAGCTTGTTTGTGCTGGTGGTGGCTTTTCTCTTGGTGTGGCCCTGTGAAAGGGAGCCCAACTTCTTTTGCCATTATGGAACTTCCCCTGAATCTATAAGCTTCAAATAAATTCCCTTCTTTCCATAACTGCCTCATTTGAATGTTCATCCAAGCAACATGAGTATAACTACTACCCTAGTATTCCCATCTCTTTAGCAGTAGCTCCTGAACAGGAGAACTTTGCTCCTCTGGGCTGGAGGAAATGTCTCTTCCCTTTTAATGTTACAAAAGAAACAGGAAGTATGGTCTTTCTTTCAATGACTTTTAAGCCTAGCGATGATATAAACAGTTGTAATTCAATTAAAATAATTTATATATAGAATCATTTATATCTCAAATTCAGAAGGGATCAGTGCAGCATTATTAAAACCATAGTGGGGGGGGGGGTCAGAGATTGCTCAGTGGTTAAGGCAATTTCCTGCAAAGCCTAATGAACTGGTTCAATTGACCAGTACCCACACAAAGCCAGATGCACAATTTGCCTCATATTTCTGGAATTCATTTGCAATGACTAGAGGTCCTGATGTGCCTGCTTGCTCTCTCTCTCTCTCTCTCTCTCTCTGTTTCTCTCTTCATGCAAATAAATATCAAATAAAAAATAGTAGTGGTTACAGCTATTTTTTCCATAAATAACTATCTTATAAAGTTTTTATCCATAACTTTCCAGGGTGGCAGGAAGATCTAAGTAGATCTTTTGATGAATAAAGTATTGAGTTTTAACACATACTTTCTCCACTCAAAATCTCATATTTCTATCTGACATAACAATAATCGCTACATGTGATATAAGCCACATAAAGCACAACCACAAGCAACATTTATTTAGAGTTCATACTGGTAGCCAGTAATTTTGTTTCTCCCTACTTGAGTAAAGTGGCATTTTCTAGTGTTGCAGTGCTGTATTGATATGTGTATGTGTACATGTGAACATGCATTAGATAGATGGATGAATGGATATAGGTGTAATAAACAGAAGACAAAAATATAACTAAAACTCACATTGAGATATTTTATAAGAATATTATTTTGCCAAGACCAATGGGTTCATACTATGAAGAATAAACTAAATAGTGAAATTAAAATATAGTATATGCACTAAGGAAATGTGTGAAGATTCACAAAAATTTAACAAGGCACATCTGCTATATTTTAGCATGCATTCCATTAATTGTGTCTACAAGAATCACAATTACCCACTGTTTAATTATTCATCAGAAGTTTGTGCTATTTACCAGAGAAGATGAAATATTTTTGTATCTTAAGAAGTTGTATCATGGAACAATCCCTGATACTGAAAGCTTAAAACAAGGGTGTAACATCTGCTGATGGCTGGATAAATGTATATACTATGCTTATCAAACTGCCCAGCAAGCACTTCTCTTAATATTAATACCCTTATATTAATGCTACTCTCACTTTGGGTAGAGAATTTTCTCTTTTCAGATGGCAGTGACCTTGAGATGCCTCAGAAGGTATCATAGTGCTGGAAAGAAGTGACTGGAGTACTGAGTAACATCTCAATCACACCTTCCAAGGGTCAGGGTCTAATGCGGAAGAGGTGGCAGAAAGAATGTAAGAGCCAAAGGAAGGGTAGGACTCCTTACAACGTGCTCCCTCCAGACATAAAATGGCCTGGATATCCATGACCTCACAGTGCCTGACACTACCTGCACAAGACCATCATAAGAGGAGGGAAAGGTTATGACATCAAAATAAAAGAGACACTGATTGAGATGGGGAGGAGATATGATGGAGAATGGAATTTCAAAGGGGAAAGTGGGCAGGGGAGGGAGGGTATTACCATGGGATATTTTTTATAATCATGGAAAATGTCAATAAAAATTGAGAAAAGGAAAAGAAGTTGTATCACTTTTCCATGAGTTCAGTCCTTCAATTGTCTATATGTACTCCATAAGAATAGTCTGTTATGGGGGTAGAAATAGAATAAGGAAAATATGAAAGTACTCAAAGAAAAGAATCTTGAAAGGTGATAATGGTTATATAATTAATTTTAAACAGGAAAGTATAAAATAGGTTTACCTATTATCCCCTTGTGAACATTGGATGTATTGACATGGGTGGGCATGAGGGTCAATCTATAAAATATTTTACAGTATATTAATGGATATATCTGAAGAGGAACCATATATCAACTTCTAAATTTCATCTTTTTCTATGTGTTTCCCTGAAAAATCTAGAAGAATTTGAGCACTAGTATTAATAAGTACAATTTAAGTATATATACTATATTAAATTGTAATGAATGCAACTTAAATATATATTCATGATCATAAACATGTATGTACTTAATATTACTTTGAATTTAAGAGCACATAATAATGACTAGATATACTCTACTACTTAATTTTTTAAAGTCCACAAAATACATAAAACAATTTTTTTAAGTTACTGGATATCAGACTTGATAAACACTGGGATACAGAAATACAGTGATCCTTAAAATGTCTTAGTGGACATTTAGGTATGGAAATAAAATCCAAGTGGAGTCTACCAGACCTTATGAGTGGAATCAACAGAATTTAAGAGTCAAGAAGAGACCAATATGGGGCTAATTCATACACATGCATCTAAATTACACAAGGTAAAAGGCCAGAGATATGACAGTTAATCAGAGAGGATAGAGATATATGTAGAGCCCTTGAGCATGCAGATATGTACTGAGTAAGTATATAAAAAATAATTCCAAATCTGAGAGAAGAACCATATACCCTAAGGCAATAGTTCTGAAGAACCTCTCCATAGTAATGGAAGATGATTAGTCTAAGCTGATCACTACCCTAATTGACTTAAATAAAATTTTAATGATAGTTATTAAAGGATGAACATAGTTCTAAGAAAAACAAATTTGTATAGTACATATATATACTTATATATATGGTGAAATTGTTTTCTTCATTCAATAAAAGAATACAAGGCATACAAAGTGGTAAGAATATATAATCTATAATGAAAAGAAAAAGTCAATAAAAATTACCCCAGATTTAAAATCAGTCTTCAAATTAGCAGATCAAGATTAAAAAAAAAAACTTATTGTAGCTAAATTTTGTATATTTTTTTAGTTGGTAAAAACATGAAAGGTGGAAAAGAAGACTCAAATCATGTACCTAAACATAAAGAGCATATTGTCATTTTCCGTACAGTAGAGTGAATTGAGGTTTATGTTTTTTTTATAAATACCACAGAGATGTGATTAGTAAAATCCAGGGTGTCAGGAAGTCAAAGACACAAAAGATTGGGTTACTTTAGAAAATGGTGAGAAAAAAAGGAATAAAACTTTAAGGATTAAGAGTGGTTTAAAGAGTTATATAAAATGCATGGAAAATGTTAATAAAAATTTAAAAAAGAGTTATATAAAATGAAATCAATATTTGTATATAATTATTTGCATATAGATTTAAACAATTTTATTTAGAAGTATAAAACTTCTTGAGAAATGTAAATATAATAAGGTATTTGTCATACAATAATGTATTAATTTTTATTTTAGCTGTGATAATCGTACTGTTGGAATTTTAAATTTTTAACTGAATAGTTCATTTATTTAGAAGTATATAGAAACTATTCTGTGAATACATTGGTATGATAATTGGGATTTGCATGAAAATAATTCAAAGAGGGTAAGGGTAGAATTACAAGTCAACTAAGATTGGATTTTTGTTAATAATGACTAAAGTTAAATGAGGCATATAAAGGAGTTCATTATTTGATATGTTCAAATTTTTTCATGATTAAAAATATATTACCTTTTGGGGCTGCAAAGTTTGCTTAGTGGCTAAAGGCACTTGCTCCATAAGTCTTCTGACTGATGTTCAGACCCCCTAGAACTCACACAAATGCAGATGCAAAGTGGCACATACTTCTAACCCCACTGTGCCTATGGTAATATGAGGGAGCATTAGAAGAATACCAAAACTCATGGAGCCAGCTAGATTGGCTTTACCAAGCAGCAAAATAATTAAATAACTAACAAGTTGAATAAATTAATTCTATTTTAAATAGGCATAAGCTATAAGAAGAGGAACAAGGGCTAGAGAGTTGGATTAGTTAAAGTGCTTGCTTGCCAAGCTTAAGAACTCATGTTCAAATCTCCAGCTCCCAAGTAGCCAAATGCAGTGAGGCAAGTGTGCAATGTTGCACATGTGCCACAAGGGAGCAAGTGTGTCTAGAGTTCATTCACAGCAGGCTGAAGGTCCTGGTGTACCCATTCTCTCTCTTTCTCTCTGCCTCATTCTCTCTCTCTCCCCCTAAAAATAAAAAAAAAAAGAAGAGGACCAAAACTCCACAATTGTCCTCATACCACCATACACTTGCCATGACACATGCTTGCCCAGAGACACACACACACATTCAACTACAAACAATATCTTTTAATGGCTTACTCATTTTAGTTTCAGCCCTAGATCATAGGCTTCAGTGGGCAGTGAAGATAAAGAGAGGGGCAGCATGGAAGCCTAGTGTTCCTACAGAAATTTTACTTGACATATAAACAAGCAAAAGAATAAAAAAACACAGTGGCCTCAGAAGCTAGATTAGCTTATTTTAAACAGTTATGTGGTTGATATATTGTAAAAGATCAGACTTTAGTACAGTGAGGCTTTGATGGTAAATATATGCTTGTGCAATCACTGTCATAAAAAATAATCCTTTCTGAAAGCTCATGAAAAAATACTTCCAAGATCGAGGAATTCACTAGTCAAATAGCATTATTTGCTCTAGTACATTCCATTATAAAAACAAAAGGTAAGCTTTTCATCTTTTGTCATAGTATAATAAATTGGAAATCACTGAAAAGTGAGTTATTTTGAACTGAATGTGTACTTTCTCACATATTTATTTATTTACTCTTTTGTCTTAATGGTTTTTTTTTCTCAATGCAAAGGAAATATTAATATTTCCTTACACTCCCAGGGTGTATTGATGAATTATGTAGTCTATTGTTACAGAATATAGCAGTATTACAAAATTAAAATCAGTAGATAAATATTAGTTAAATCTTAGCTAATTCTCCAGAGTCACCCTTTTCAATGTTGCTTCCATTTTGTTTCCTTGATACCAGTTTGTATTTGTTAAAAATATGAAACCAACAATGAAAAAAAAAAAACATGAATCAACTGTCAAAATCTGCACTATATTGAACTTCATTTGCAGCCTGGATGTACCATAGTAGAGCTGAAGGGTGAACATCATTTGGTCTGTGGAGGTGAGCAAAGCACATCTACAGCAGAGGAGGGCAGTATACACTGAGCCTAACTTAAATCTGGCAATAATTCCAAATACATGCATGACAAATAAAATTTTCACTTTAGTCTCACAGTAAAAAAAAAAAAAGATTCAGATATTTCAGTCGTTGCAATTTTCACTTTGCAGGAGGATATTAGGTTTATTCAGCTATGACAATATGATTCTAGAGATAAGACCTAGACTCTATGATTTTCTGCAATTTGTTTAGCTGTCATGACATGTATCTAAGTAACAGTTTTTATCACTAGAAAAGGCTAGTGCCTGTGATTATCATGTGAAAGCAGTGGAGCTTAGCAGAGTTTTACAAAGAAGTAAATGGTATTTTTAAGTGGAGACCCAGAATATGGAGCAGACAAAAGAACACTAAAAAAAACAGTTAAAATACATGGGATTTTATGAGAATTCTACTATTTACTAACTATGTGATTATGGGCAAGTCACTTCACCTTTTAACCCCAATTAGCACATTCTTAAAATAAGAGACTTAAATGTGATTTATTTGTATGGTACTTTTGAGTTCTAATTTATTCATTTAATACATATTTATTAATTTCTTACTATAAAGGTACAATATCATGGCTAAGAGCAGGTTTCTGAAATTATATTACTTAGCTTTAGGTCCTACTTCCACTCCTTTATAAGCTTTGTGTGCCAAAGAACAAGATATTTTAACTTCTCTGTGTTTCAGGGTGCTAATTTATAAAATGAAAGTAATAGCATCAACTATTTCCTAGATCTGTAAGAATTAAAGGAAAATAATGCATTAATGGAACTCAGATGATTGTTTGGTATTCAATAAATATCACCTACTATTATTATATGCAAAGCTTTGGAAACATAAAGGGGACCAAAAATGAAGTAGTTCTTTTTTGTCAGGGTGGGTGTAGGTGGTCAAGAAGCACCCAAAGAAGATTTAACAAATAAATGATAATGATGTGATCTCTTGGCAAAAGCTATTGTAGGTCATAAATTTAAACCAGATTAAGAGCCCAATACAATTAACTGAACAAGAATGACTCAGAAGAACAATAGCATTATCCCTGTAACCCATAAATGTTACCTTAAATTAAAATAAAATTTTGTAGATATGTCAAATGAAAGATTTTGACATGGCCAGATTATAATGAATTATCTAAGTGTGTCCTAAATCCAATCACCAATGCTTTATTACAGAGAAGTAGATGCATATTATAAAATGATGGACTGAAAACAGTTCAATAACAGACTAATGCAGTGAAGGGTATTCAAAGAAAAATTCTAATAAAGAAATTATAATGTAATGAGATGGAGTCATATGTGTATGGAGGTTAATTACACTATTCTCTTTAAATTTAGATATAGTCACATATATTATGATATGATTGATTTATAAAAAACTTGATATAAAATAAATTCTATTATACTTACCATATGTATTTATTGGTATTCTTTCCTAATAGAAACATCTAATTATATCTACCATAATTTATATACATGTACATATTTATCTACAGGAAATAAGTGAACTATCCTGGTCATATATTCTCTTGTTGTGTGGAATGAAGAGTTTGGAGCAAAGACCAATAAAAATGAATATGGAGAAAGTGTTCATATAAAATTCTTAAGAAGTAAATGAACAGTCTTTAAGGGATGGGCAGAACAGTTGGTTGTCTAGGAAAGGGATTTTCTGGTGTCCCTTTACAGAACAGTGAATGTGAAATCAAGGTACCTAATAGAAAAAGAGACCCATTTTGTTGTTGTTACCTTAACATCATTAGAAGAATTTTGTTGATACTATACATCTTGCTTGCAGGATCCTGAAAATGTATGTGTGTAGCTTATTTAACCCCATTCTGATGTCTGGGGGCTTCAACAGTATTTACTGTTCAACTAATTTACTTCTCTGCCTCTTTAGTAATCACCTCCTCAACCATACAGGTTCAGTTCTCTGTAACAGTGATTTTGTTGTTTTTTTTTCATGTCTGCTCCCCTCTCATCTCTAAGTTCTAACTCTTTTACATATAGTAACTCTGCCAATGTGTATTTTGGAACTACGCTTCCCAGTACTACAACATAACTCCTGATGGAAGTTTACATTTCTCACTCTGCATTGTAGATGAAGTCATAAATTCAACAGCAGGAAGGAGTCAGGAGAAAAATAAGTGCTGTCTTGAACATTTACACCCTGAAAGTTTTAGTTTTCTATGCCCACTTTGTCAACAAAGAATGAACTATGCATGGCTTCAGATATGCAGGAGGGCTGGTGGTGAACTCCCAGAGATCCTTCCATCTCTGCCTTCCAAGATTAAAGGTGTGCTCTGCTATGCCTATCTTCCCCAGCCTTTTTAATCCAGTGAATTCACAATCAATATTGACTATCAGCTCATATTAAGTAAAACAATATAGATGCCAATAATTCACATAATGATTCCAAACAGATTAAAAACTAAATAGACCATTAAAAAAATACTGGGTTCAAGAGATGGCTTAAGTGTTAAGATGTTTACTTGTGATGCCTAAGGTTCCAGGTTCAATTCCCCAGTACCCACATAAGCCAGATGCACAAGGTGGTGCATGCATCTGGAGTTCATTTGCTAGAGGACTTGGTGTGCCCATTCTCTCTATCTCTCTCTCTCTCTCTCTCTCTCTTAAATAAATAAATAAATAAATAAATAAATAAATAAATAAATTGCATAATGACTTTTAAAATTATAAAGTAAATGCTAATAATGAATAATGGTATGAAATACTGAAAGTATATCAATGAAATTGAGACTCGCAGGCAATCATAGCACCCAGATGGACACATTTGTGTCATTTTATACAGTAGTATCTTTTTGGCCAAATTGTAGCAGGTGTAGTTAAACACTGTATAACTATCAAAATAGCTAACTACTGCTGAAGACACCTTATGCAGCTGACACGTAAAATGGAACGGCATGGCTGGAGGCCAGGAGAGAGTCAGTCCCCAGACAGTCAGCGTGTCTAGTGCCAGAAGGTGCTACAAGGGCGACTGGGGGAAAATGACCAATATCTGTCTAAGCAACTCATGGTCTAACCTACTTAGCAGCAAATATCCTGTCATGATGCCCACACAAGTGCAATAGTGGTGCACAGCCATGGTGGGAAACCAACTGCTCTTGATTCGGCTAGCTGATCCTCTCAGTGGTAAGGTACCCATAGCTGGATATGGGAAACAAGTCAGAAACATATCCAAACATAGGTCCGCTCTCCATTAACAAGCTACCACCAATCTGGACTACAAGAGGACCTACACCTACTAAATTCTCTATAAAAAATTAAGGGTTATCTCATTTTTCTGGTGCTAACTACTTACTCTCAATTGGAGAATCTGCTTCTCTTTTTCAGATAGATGTAGATCCTAAGGAGAGAGCCACCCCATCATACCTCAAAAGGGCCCCAGCTGAAACTAAGAATAATTGGCGAAACAAACAACGGTGCTGTTTTCTTGGTGAACCCGGTACCAGAACAAGGGTGAAGGAGATCAACACAGAGAAAACTCAACTCCTACCAAATCAGAGATACAGAGACCTAGAGGCCCCCAACACTTCATCACTGAAGCAGACCAAAAACGAACCCAATATGGCTCAGGGAAATTTTGTGGAAGAGGGGGTGGAAAGAATATCAGAACAACATGTTGGGTCATTATGTGCAGAGACATTTATCCTACCCATAACTGTGGGCTAACTTCAGAATGCATGACCTATATACCTCAACAAGGAGGGGCCAGGGGGAGAGGGTAGGACATGGATGAGCCTAATAATGGTACCAAATTGACTGTATTGGCTGAGTACAAAACTAATTAATAAAAACATAAAATAAAATATAAAAAAGAGAGTAAAATAATATTATTTGTAGGTATTTTTATGTATACTTAGAAAATATAAGAACATCAATTGAAAAACTGTTAGACCTAATGTGAGACTTTAGGAACTTTATTATTTGGAAAATGCAAAGTAATAAAATGAGCAAAAATATGTTTCCTGCATGCTGTTACAGAAATTATAATGGAGAGAAAATAAATATTTGAACATTAACAGAAAGATACATGCTTTATATGAAAAATACCATAACTACTTAATATGGCCCCAAATAAGAATTTTGATATACAGGCTATGTCAACTGTGTTGAGACTATGTTTGCTTAATATCCCTATAGCTTTTATAGAATTTTACAACCAATTTAAATATTTGTATCAGGTCTCCTAAAGCACACTATTTGTCACTGATAAAGAACTGGTATAGTGTTAATGATTTCACTTAATACATGTTAACTGAATCTTGTCAACGTATGTATAGATACAAAATAACAATGAAAATTAGAGGTTGTGAGAATTTCTTAGCCAAGTAATTAGTAACATATTAATCCGATAAGAAATATCGCTCCATTCACATGACCATGTCATATGATCATGTTTCAAACAGAAAATTTTTAATTTTCATTTGCATTTAGCAATAACCATTTATTCATTGTTTTAAATTACTTTATTATCTATAGTTTAATGAAATGTTCATCCAAGTGCATAAATTTCTCATATGGATAACTGAGATTCATATAAATTAAATTATCTGTAATTAGTTTTATCATGTTTTCTCTGCTTGGTTCATGAATTGGCTTAGGAGAATATGTCTATGGGCATGAGAAACTGCTATGTACTTGAATTTTAATTAAAATATTTAATAATAGAATGGTAACAGAAGAATCTGCAGTTGCTTTACCACCAACAGTTTATGAACAATAAATAAATCAATAATAAGTTGCATAAAGAGTTAGTTCAACAGACAAAATAAGAAATCTTGCACTGGAGGGATGGCTTAGTGATTAATGTGTTTGCCTGTGAAGCCAAGGGGCCCAGGACCCACGTCAACTGGATGCACAAGGGGGTGCACGTATCTGGAGTTCATTTGCAGTGGCTGAATGCCCTGGCACACCCATTCTCTCTCTCTCTCTCTCTCTCTCTCTCTCTCTCTCTCTCTCTCTCTCTCTCTCTTTCTCTCTCTCTCAAATAAATAAATAAAGATAAAATATTTTTAAAAAGAAATCCTGTTACCCTGTACACACAATCAGAAATATCCACTATCCCAGAATTAGATTTCAGTATACCTTTTTGATCAATATTAACTGATATCTGTTAGAAGAGTATTGAAACAGAATATTGATGACACGATTCTTTTCCTTTTTAATTGCATAAAACACTTGATTTTAAAACGCCATTATTTAGGAAACCGTATTATGAAATTGGTTAGACTGTTTAGATATCTCATATTCATCTAGTTTAAAATATTTTATGACTATGTGTGATTTAAAAACTCATTAAAGTTTTGTAGGTTTGATTATTATTTGCTTGAAAGGATCCTTCAAATTGCTTATGCAGCCTCCTTGAAGGTTTTGTTGTGAAGACAAATGTATCTGCTGAGCCTCTAATAATGTTGAGTAATATTAAGAGCTTACTTCCTCCCAATTGAAGGAAATAATAATTTAATTCCAATGGACTACATTTTTCTAAAATACATTATTTCATCGGTACTAAGAGCCATAAGCTAATTTTGTCAGTTACTTTTTCATTGCTGGGACAAAATACCCAATAAAAACGAACTTATGTGAGAAAAGGGGTAAAGGGGTTTCCTGTAGCTTACAATTTCAGAGGGTAGAAGTCATCATGGTAGGGAAAGAATGGGCAAAGCAGGAAAATGGTATCACATATATGAGGATGATATAGAAAAGCTAGAAATGATTAAGTAGAAAAGCTTGAGAGCTATACAATTATCTTCATTTTCAAAAACTAAAATAATGTAAATTGAACTAGTTACTCTTTTTTTTTGTTTTGTTTTGTTTTTTGTTTTGTTTTGTTTTTTGGTTTTTTTTTTTGTTTTTTGAGGTAAGGTCTCACTCTGGTCCAGGCTGACCTGGAATTAACTCTGTAGTCTCAGGGTGGCCTTGAACTCATGGTGATCCTCCTACCTCTGCCTCCCAAGTGCTGGGATTAAAGGCGTGCACCACCACGCCCGGCAATTGAACTAGTTACTCTTGAGCAATCATTAGTCAAGGTAGCAACCAAGAAAACAATTAAAAATCCCTAGTAACATTGGTAAATGGATTGAAGGCATACTCAGTTCTGTGGGATAAGGCAAAAGTTGTACTGTGTAGAAAGATTTATAGCAACCCATGCCTGCATCAGAAAAGGATACAGATCACATTCAGCCCACCTATGTAGCTTAAGGAAGTAGAAAGATAAGAGCAAAGCAAATCCAAAATTAGTCAAGGCAAGAGGTCAGCACCAAAGGAGACTTATATCACTCCCTCCATGGCTCAGGGAATATTATAGAAGAGGATATTAAAAGAATTCAAAAGCCACAAGTTAAGAAGAAGTATACTGAGACATACCCCCTCACACACACAGAATTATTGATTCATGACCTCACAGTGAATATTAATAACCCCACTGAGAAGGGTTCTGACTGGAATGGGTATGTGGGAAATGGTTTGTAAGAGGATAACACCAGGGGCATGTAAACAACATGTAATATGTTCATACAGTAAAGCACATAATAACTAAACAAAGTGATAAAATAAATAAAATGTACAAACAAGAAAAAAAAATACAAAAGGTAAATGAACCAGCTGTTTTTGATGAGATTAAATGGAAAACAATTTAACTCAATTAAGAAAAGAAGATAGAAAAATACATGCAATCAGAGATAATACAGAATACATTTAAATTAACATCACAGAAATACAATGGATCAATAGAGATTATTATGAATAACTGCATCAAAAAATTTGTTATCACATAAGAAAAAGACAAATACCTTAGCCCCATTCCAAGATTGAATCATGAAAAACAGTAACAATGAATAGAATAATATGAAGTAATGACATTAAGTAAGCATTGAAAGTCTCCTACCAAAGATAAGTCCAGAACCAGAGGACTTCACTTCTAAATCCTACCAAACACTTCAGGAAGAGCTGATGGAAACTCACCAAAAGTTACCTCCCAAAAATCATAGAGAAGAATAATTGCAAACATATCTTATGATGTCAGGTTCATCCTGATACCAAAACCACATAAGGAGCAATAACAACATCAAAAACAGCAACAAAAACTGACAAGCCAATATCATGATGAACATAGATATAAAAGTGCTCAACAAAAATATTAACAAACTGTATGCAACACTGAACGGATACTTCACTATGGTTAAGTGGAATTCATCCCAGGAATGCTATACATGCCAATGTTAATGTTATATAACACATCAAGAAATAAATAAAAATACCATATGATCATGTCAATAGCAGAAGTAAAAAAAAAGTTAAAATTCAAAAGAACCTTATGATAATAAATACTTACTAACTTATATATAGGATATAATATAACATAATGTAATCCAACCCCTAAATAACTACTTATAGTAAGATAAAAGCAAGCAATATACAGAATGGGGAAAGTATATGTTCTCTATAAAATATGGAAGGTGAGAATTTCACTTTTCAGTAATTTTATTCAATAAAGTACTATAAATTCTGCCACAACAATTTGTCAACAGAAAAAAAATATTAATTATACAAATTGTAGAAGTGAAATTCATTTTCTCATGTTCATAGATGAACTTTTCAAAAATTCTATTACCATTAAAAAATATACAACATCCATAAATCAACATAGAAAAAGAAGTACTGTTGCTAAGTATACTATATGATGACAGTAGGTTAGATGAAATAAAATTCATGAAAGTTAATCCTATTTATAAAAGCTACCAAAAAACTTCAATGTAAACTTAATTGAAGAGATAAAAGAAATCTATAATAAAAGGTAAGAAATATTGATGAAAGTAATTGAAGAGAACACAAAAATGGGAAGCTATCGTGTATATATACATTAAAAGAATGAATATGCTATTCAATTTTTGTGTTCTTTGTATATCCTAGATATGAATCCCCTATCAGATATATAGCTGGCAAATATTTTCTCCCATTCTGTAGGTTGCCTCTTTGCTCTATTCAGAGCAACCTTTGCCTTACAAAAGTTTTGTATTTTCATGAGTTCCCTGCAGTTGATCTACAGTTTTATTTCCTGAGCAACTGGGGTTATATTCAGAAAGTCTTTGCCAAGACCAATATGATGAAGGGTTTCCCCTACTTTTTCCTCTTGCAATGTCAGAGGTTCAGGACTGATATTAAGGTCTTTGATATATTTGGACTTAATTCTTGTGCCTGGAGAGAGATAAGGATCTATTTTCATCCTTCTACAAATATATATCCAATTTTCCCAGCACCATTTACTGAACAGGCTGTTTTTCCTCCAATGAGAATTCTTGGAATTTTTGTTGAAGATCAGGTGGCAAAAAAAAAAAAAAAAGCTACCAGGACTTCCATCTCGGTCCTCTATTGTGTTCCATTGACCTACATGTCTGTTTTTCTGCCAGTACCATGCTGGTTTTAGTACTATAGCTCTATAATATAGTTTAAAATTAGGTATGATGATACCACCAGTCTTATTTTTGTTGTTCAAAATTGTTTTATATTTTCAAGGTTTTTTGTGCTTCCAAATGAATTTTTGGATTTTTTTTCTATTTCTGTGAAGAATGCCATTGGAGTTTTGATGAGGATTGCATTAAATGTGTAGATTACTGTTTGCACAGTTGCCATTTAAACAACCCAATTAAAAAATGGGCTATGGAACTAAATAGTTCTCAAAAGAAGAAATGAATATGGCAACATCTAACAAAGTGTTATATATTCCTAGTCATCAGGGAAATGCAAACTAAAACTACATTGAGATTCCATCTCACTCCTGTCAGACTGGCTACCATCATGAAAATAAATGACTATAAATGCTGGCGAGGATGCATAAAAAGGGGAACCCTTCTACACTGTTGCTGGGAATGCAATCTGGTTTAGCCATTGTGGAAATCAGTGGATATTCCCGAAACAGCTACAAATATATCTACCATATGACCCAGCTATACCACTCCTAGGCATATATCCTAAGGACTTGTCTCACTACCTTAGAGATACTTCCTCAACTATGTTTATTGCTGCTCTATTCACAAGAGCTAGGAAATGGAACTAGCCTAGATATCTCTCAACTGATAAGTGGATAATGAAGATGTGGCACATTTACACAATGGAGTTCTACTCAGCAGTAAAGAAAAATGAAGTTATTAAATTTGTAGGAAAATGGATAGATCTGGAAAGGATTATACTTACTGAGGTAACCCAGGCCTAGAAAGCCAAACGTCACATGTCCTTTCTCATATGTGGATCCTAGTTACAAATGATTGGACTTCCATGTGAGTAGGAATAAAACTCAGTAGCAGAGATATAACAAGAATAGACAGGGAGGGAGGGAGGTGGGACTTAATAGGATGGTAATATACATATGTGTATACATATGTATATATACATATGTATACACATATGTATATATATGTTATATATGTGTATATATATACATACATACATATGTGTATATATGTGCATATATATGCATATATATATATATATATATATATATATATATATATATATACATATGTAGTAAAACAGATAAATGGGACTGAAAGGGTCTAAATAAGAATAAGGTCAGGGGGAGGGCTAATCCAAATCTAAGAGAATATAAATAAGTCACATGGAAACCTATTTTACTGGACAATGAAATACTCAGAAGATATAGATTGTTACTAGAAAATTTTCAGTGCCAGGGAAGGAATACCATCCTGTGAGTTGCTGGCTAGGGAGGTCCCTGATACCCCCAGAACATTTTAGGCCATTGCCAAGGCCCTTAGTTTCCCACCAGGAATAGATGGTAAGCCCATATTGCTGAAGACTCCATTTTCTTGGTCTGCATGGTCACTGAGAAATCCTACTGTAACTGAGCTGAAAATATCCTCCATGTAGACCAACTGAAAGAAAGCTGAAAAAAGCCACACTGCATGCAGTTCAATGGGAGAGAGATAAATCACCTGTAAAGATACTCAACAGTAGACATTGCAAGCATTATATTTGGCTAGCTAGGTCACATGAGCCAATGGGTGCAATACTGTCAAATCTGTTATGGGGGAAACCAACCACCATCTAATTGGGCTGGAGGCCCACTCCATGGGAGGGAATACATCCCTGATACTAAAAACCTACAACAGGGGTAGTCATGAGCCCTAGGGGTGTAACATCTTCTGGTATCTGTCTAAATGTACATACTATGCTCACAAAACTGCCCAGTAAGCACTTCTCTTAATGTTAATACCCATATATTAATGATACTGTTACTTTTTTTTAGAGAAGTTTCACTTTTCAGATGCAATGACCTTGGGGTGACTCAGAAGGATCCATGGGGCTGAGACGAAGTGACAGAGGAGTGCTCAGCACTGAAATATCTCTATCACACCTTTCAAGGCTCAGGGTCCCTTGCAGAAGAGGCAATGGAGAGAATATTAGAGCCAGGAATCTTTAATACATATTCCTAGAGATGCAAAATGGCCTGAATATCCATGATCTCATAGTGTCCAACAATATGTACATAAGACCATTATAATAGGAGGAAAAGCTGATGACATCAAAATAAAAGAGAGGCTGATTGAGTGGGGAAGGAGATGAGATGTAGAGTGGAGTTTCAAAGGGAAAAGTGGAAGGAGGGAGGGAATTACCATGGGATATTGTTTACAATTATGGAAGTTTTCAATAAAAATTTAGAAAAAAGTGAATATTTTAAAATGTCCATGGTACCCAATATGATTGGCAGATTCAATGTAATTCCTATCAAAATGCTAATGGTGTCCTTCGTATAATTGTAAAGTGATGCTAAAACTTATTTGAAACTTCCCATATGTGAATAAACATTAATATATTCAACAAAAACAACAAAGCTGTAACATCACAATATTTGACTTCAAAACATACCATGTAACTGTAGTCATAAAAACAACATGGTAATGGCATGGAAACAGATGCATTTAACAATATAACACACTAGAAAGCCTGTAAATAAACCACTCATGTACAGCCAGCAGATTTTAGTCAAAGGTGCTTAGAACATTTTTAGGGTAACACAATTTTTACTAATTCACAGTGTGTTGTGGAACTATTTGCTTCCTTGTTGGAGAAAACAAGAGACACTCAATGATTAGCAACATTTTTCTTCATCAAGAAAAATCTAAAAGTAATTGAAACATTTGCCAGAATTATATGTAATGAAAGAAATGCATTATATATATGATCAATTCATTTTTTGTTAGCACTTTATTGGCATAAGTAAAATTCAAAGATGGGTAACTAATTATATACATAGATGTTCAGGAGAAATTAAGGAAGGTCCTGATTTGGAACTGAACTACCACACAAAAATTCTTGCCCTTTGAGTCTTTGTCCTTCTAGGAAAAAAGTGTAATTTTGCTCTGGATGCTCAAATGCTTGGTTAGTATGAAATCTTGACTAAATCATAAAATATACAAATAGGATACATTGACTTGTTTAAATATGATGGTAAACATACTAAAACCGGTAATCAGTAGAAAACAAAATGCATTTCTTTCTGTTGGTATAGTAGACAGCCACACATTACTGGCATGAACCTCCAGACCAGACACAGTTATGGAGGAAAGGGTTTTATTGAAGCTTATAGATCCAGGGGAATTTTCATAATGACATAAGAATTTGGCCTAATTTCACAGGTCAAAGCAGAGAAACAAAAGCTACAAGCCACAACACACAGCACACACACCCTTCAGGAACTCAAGTCTAAGCTCAAGACTTTGCATATCTTTGGACTGGAATTTCAAATCCACCCCTATGCCTCAGGGCTGAACCCTAGCATCCACCCAACAGTGACTACAGTAACACCTCCTTTGACAGGTGGCTACAGATCTAAATTACAAACTTTAATAAAATCCTGAATATATTGGAGGCATTCCATTCAAACTATTACAATTGACTGTCACAGAACTTTCCATGCAAAGATCTTGGAAATCTACTTCAACTTACTGGCATGTAAATTCTCCTTCAGAAGTCTGATATGAAGTCTGGTGTTCTGCATTTTTACTAGATACTTAGGGTATGATGATGCTGTTGTATACAGTGCCATAACCCTGCATGCAGGTGTAGTCAGGCTCAATAATAGATGCTTTGATATGATGCCTTTTCCTAACTTAGATGATGAATTAGCTTTGCTAAAATACAACAAACAGTTAAGCAGCAGATAAGAGCAAACTATGAGAATGTTCAGATCTCCAGGAGACATGAATATTGGTTGTGGTCACTAACCTGGTAGACATGGACAAGGCCTATGTATCTGAGAGTCAAACTCATGATGGATTAAATGTTTGTCCGTCAAGCAGAGATAAAAATGCCTCACTTCTAGGCCTCCACAAGCTTCATGTTTTAAATACATTATCTCACTTAGTCCATATAACTCTACAAATAGATATGCTTATCATCTGTTGTGGTTTAAATTAGGTGTGCCCCATAAACTCATGAATTTGAATGCTTGATCACCAGCTGATTTCAAGGTTGAAATTGGAGCCTTGCTGGAAGCAGTGTATTGGTGGTGGTGGGCTTATGGGTGTTATAGCCAGCTTCTTCTTGCCAGTGTTTGGCACACTCTTCTGCTGCCATTGTCCATGTTATATTAACCAGGAGTTGTTGGACAAGAGCCTCTGCTCATGTCACCATTTTACCTGTCATCATCATGAATCTGTAAGCCAAAATAATCTCTTTTATCCCACAATCTCCTTTTGGTTTGGTGTCTCATCTCAACAGCGTTAAGGTAACTGCAACATTATATCTGTTGTACACATTATGAAAATAAAATACACAAAAGTGTAGGCATAAAGTAAAACTAACAATTCTGATATATGATCTAAATTGTATTCAAAATCTAGTTTCACTTAATTTTCTCTTAATATCCATGGCTTTCTTGAAATCTTGAATTCATGTCTTATGTTGGAATATGTTTTGGTACATGGGGATATGAATTGGTAAGAATGAGATGCAGGATATAGCAGAGAAATACTCAAAGAGCTGCTTTATAACTTAACTCACAATGAAGAGTATAATGTGAAAAGAAATATTTTGTTCTAACCAATGATCTCCTGAATTACACAGTTTTACCTGCTCAGAGAGCCATATAAGAACAGGATTTTTCACTCAGGTGTGACTTACAAAGTACAGGCAAGTGACTGGAAAGGATAAGTAAAACCATCACTGAACACCACAAAGGCTAAGTTGCTGCTGCCTGATCATTATTTAGAGAAGTTACTAATGGAGTGCTCTCCATGTGGGAGTAAACAAAATAGGCAGAGAAGGACTGTTGTCTCACAGCATTAAAATCTGGGCTTTCATCTCCTGCTGATAATTACACAAAGAACATATATTTTATACATGAATGTTATTAAATGTTTGGGAATCACAATTAGCATTTTCTACAATCCTTTCTCGTCCCATGTAGTCATCCATTCATTTACCAGGAACCATCAAAAGAAATAATTAGAACTTACTATGCTACAAAATGCTACTAAGAAGCTCATCTACTAATGCATGTAATAAAATAGTTATTCACACACAGAAGGGGAGTTCTACTAGTAAAATCTTTGCCTTTAGGGACTACTAAAACTGGCACTTTAAATCAATAATTAAATTTCATGCACTGATTCTAAGTCATAATAAATAGCTCTGACTTCATTAAAATATGTCCTGTTAATAGTATTCACATAAAAGACTATACATTTAGTAAATAGTAAAAATAAATGAATTAGTAAATAAAGGTATCAAAACAATGTGAAAAGAATGTAAGGTAATATACTACTAAATCATATTTTCTAGCCCAAGATCATTTTGTGATTGGTTACCATATAGAAAATCATGCCATTGCTCAATACTGCCTAACTCTTAATCTACAAAAAATCCCTATTATACAATATTCATATAGATATGTACATATGTAGTATCATATAATATATTATATGCATATATATAATTATATCATAATTCTTATATGTACATGGTTTTTATTAGTTTTTGTTGATCAGCATGTCACTAAGTATCCCAATTAGCCTAGTCTGAGTTCAGTTCAAACTTGAAATAACCTGCCTTCCTATTGAATAGATCAGTCACATATCAGTGCACCCAGCCATACATGACCTTTGATCATATCCACTCTTTAGACCTTACATTTTCTCCCATTCACCTGTAATCAACTTCATTATAATGATACTGTTCTTTCTACCTTCAGCAATATGATCTATCTATTCAACTGCACTTATTTCATAACCCCTAATCTCTTAGGTAGGTCCATGACTAGCAAATTGCAAAACTTGCCTCAATCCTAACTCTTAACTCCTTTACTCTTACTGTAGCTCATTGAAATTAGGTACCTCCCTATAAATATGACTATTAATGCAATCACAAACTTATAGGTTCAACCACACCTGAGTCCTCATCAAAATAATGTGATTGGTTAAAGTGTCTCTTGGAAGATCCTTTTACCATTTCCTATATTATCTATTCCAAATTTCTTCAATGTA
The DNA here is from genome assembly GCF_020740685.1 of Jaculus jaculus. NCBI lineage: Eukaryota > Metazoa > Chordata > Mammalia > Rodentia > Dipodidae > Jaculus > Jaculus jaculus. Next base: position 85,167,731 of record NC_059125.1, on the reverse strand, counting down.
ATAGTCATCTCTGAACATAGAAATATTCAATCAAAACCTGTTGTATTTCCCTGCTCCCAACCTGCTCACTTATTTACATCTATATTTAACATTATTATCATAGGTTCAGTCTCTTTTTTTTTTCCCCAGATGAATGTTACAGCCTAGAGTCTGGATTACATCTCTTTCTATCATTTCTGAATTCTTATTCTAACTGTCATGTCCCATTTTTAATGCATACTCATGCTATCTTTCTCTGTTTTCTAGCTAGTTTGTGTTAGTCTACACATGGCTTAAAGTCTCTCCCACATTAAAACCATGAAATCCTTGAACATTCTAGATTTTCTTTCAGGTGGTCTCTCTTATCCACATTCCTTAGCTGTTAACCTCAAAAGAACTTTTTGTACTCACTCTGTCCATCACTCATTTCTCTACATTTTATCTCTGACTTTCTTCCAGTATCAAAGCTGTCTCTACCCTTTTAGTAAGGAAAGAGCTTGTACTATAAAGTTTGATAATTCTGTGATATTAAATTAAGAGATTGTAAAATCATTTCAGGGCATAAGAGAAAAACAAGAACCACCTACTGCTAGTAACAATGGTTTATTTTATTACTTTTAATCCTGATGAAACAAGAAAATGAAACAGCTTGTAGAACCTTCACATGAAGAATATCAAACTTCTGATCTCTTACAATGGCTTCCCAACATGTTAATATTAATAGAAGACAATTGGTTGAGTCTGTACACATTTTGGGCCCAAATACACGCAACAAATTTCAACTTGTAATTTAACTGGTATCTATACCATTTGACCCTTGTTGTCTTTGAACATTTTAAGTAGGCTTCATATTCCTGATTCCCTAGATGAATAATACAATTGACTAGATTATCAGAGGCCAGATTTAATGTATAGCTTTCTGAACTGAAAATGTAGTAATTGGCAAATATGCAGAAGGCCTTACCCTTTGCCCTTAAAGCAAGACTGTCTGGGTTTTGTTCCCAGATGAAAAGCTTACTAGCCGTTAGGGGGATTAAAAGAATCTACCTATGTTGCACATTTATAAAGTACCTGACATTTGGTAAGCACTTCCAAAATGTTAGCTATTATTATTAGACACTAAACTGTATAGCTTTCTGTGACTTGAAAGAGTTAATTGCTTTCTAAAGCCAATACATTGATTGTTCCTCTGCAATGACCCTCAATTGCTTTTCTGTAGAAAACTGGAATAAGAAATGGTGCTGATCGCCATTCTGCATGCAGGGCAGATTTTGCTTAGAAAAGAACTGCAGTGTGTACACTCATTAGAAATTCAAGACCACATTCTCCCGCTGCCTCACAGTGAGAACTCATCTTTTTGAGCAATCACTTTGCAAAGACATCTTGAAAGGCACAAGTCCAGATATAGTTCCTCATTTGGTAGCAGTGGGGGAAGGGTGTGCTGTCCTTTTTGTTTGTCTGTTTGCTTTGGAGGGAAGTGAAGGGGAGAGCCAAACTGCCTTCAGGAGTGAGTATTTGAAGGGAGTACAGCACATCAATATTGAATCAATGTGTAGGGAGGGAATGAATTTATGGCAAGAACACACATGTGTACACACACACACACACACACACACACACACACACACACACACGAGTTCCTTTCTCCTACCTCACTTTCTGTCCCACAGAATTAGTGAATCATCCAGCATTGTTACTGCCTAGAAGAAACAGCAGTAGTCAATGTCCCTTTTCTCATTTCCAGCAGCCCTGGACCCAAGTGCCCTTTTATGCCTGCCACCTGCTGAGAAGGAGGCAGTTGAATGTCCCAGATATCTGCTTTTCTCCATCCCTTACATAAACATAAGTGAAGGCTTTTTTTTTTGTTAGCATTTGTACCAGAGCATCCCTTAAAGCAATGCCCTTCAGTTTGGACAGATGACAGTAATAAATTATATGTTATCTTTTCTTTTCTTTTTGTCACCAAAGAATTAAAATGCTCCTTATTTTCTTGAGGAGGGTTCCTTCTTGACTGGTTTCCTCTTTTACTAAAAACTATTACTTTGACTATAAAACATATTATTTATGGTTCTCTCCTCTCTCTCTCTCTCTCTCTCTCTCTCTCTCTCTCTCTCTCTCACACACACACACACACACACACACACACACACACACACAGTCTCTCTTATCACTGAATGAACACAAACAAAACACTTAGATTTAAACCATCTGGACCAGATCAACTTTCTGCCTTGAAGGAGCTCACACATTAGGAAGATGGTCTGACATCTATTAGGTAGCTTTCCCTATGGACTCAGTGGAATCCACCATAGTTAGATCACAGAGATATAGGTGCAAGCAAAACTTAGAACACTCTAAATTAAAGGGAAAAATATCATGAGTTTTCACAATCAGTAGCATCACAATAAAATGAGCCCCATACTTTAAATTTTTGCTTTGACTAGGATTTCAAACATTTCATTGTAGTATTTATTTCCATTTATCTCAAGGAAGCAAAAGGGAGAGATATAGAAATATGTATTTTATATAATAAATAATTAATTTTATTTTATTATTATTTAGTTAGCAGGCCGAGCTATAGGAATAACAATGGCATTTGTATATACATATATAAATATGTATACTATGCACTTGTATACTACATATACTAACATTCATATATATATATACATGTATGTATATGTTTTTTGAGGTAGGGTTTCCCTCTAGACTGGGCTGACCTGGAATTCACTCTTTAGTTTCAGGATGGCCTCGAACTCATGGCAATCCTGCTACCTCTGCCTCCAGAGTGCTGGTATTAAAGGTGTATGCCACCACATGCGGCCATTGTGGCATTTTTTTTTTAAGTTTTTAAATTATTTTCCTTTTTATTTATTTTTGGTTTTTTTTTTGTTTTTACTGTATAATTTTATTATTGACATATTCTATCCTTACAGATAATAAACCATGATAATTCCCTCCCCTGCCCCACTTTCCCTTTCACAACTCCACTTTCCATCATATCCCCTCCCTCTCTCCATTAGTCTCTCCTTTATTTTGATGTCATCATCTCTTATCCTATTATGAGGGTCTTGTGAAGGTATTGCTAGGCACTGCAAGGTTATTGATATAGACGTCAATTTTTATCTGTACAGTTGCATTGTAAAGAGTAGTACCCTTCCTTTGGCTCTTACGTTCTTTCTGCCACCTCTTCCACAATGGACTCTGAGCCTTGGAGTGTGTGTTAGAGTTGTTTCAGTGCTAGACACTCCACTTTCAGTTCTTCTCAGCACTATGTTGCCTTTTGGGTCATCCCAGTGGTCACTGCCATCTGAAAAGTGAAGCTTCTCTAACCAAAAGTGAGAGTAGCATTAATATATAAATCAGAACCTTAAGTGTAGTGCTTACTGGGAAGGTTGGCGAGCATAATATATGCATTTAACCAGAGCAGGTTTTATACCCCTAAGGCTCATAACATCCCTTGATATAGGCTTTGTATTAGGTTTATAGTACCAAGCATGTATTTCCTCCCATAGAGCAGCCTGTACTCCAATTAGAGAGTAGAGGAATTCCTCTAGAGCAGACATGCCACTATTGCACCTGTTCAGTCATTTGGCCTGCCAGTGTCCATTGTTTTCACCACTGATAGCTTCTGTCTGCCATAGGGCTGCATGCAGTGCAGCTTTTTCCAACTTTCAGTTGGCTGATCTACAGGGAGGAGGTTTTCAGCTCAACCCCAGCTTGATTTCTCAGTGACCTTGCCACTCAGGCATGTGAAGTCTTCAGCAATAAGGTTTTACCATAAATTTCTCATGGAAAACCAATGGCCTGTAATATTTTGGAGGCAATAGGGACCTCCCTGGCCAACAGCTCACTGGAAGGTATCCCAACCTTGGCACTGAAAATTTTCTAGTAACAATATGTGGCTTCAGTGTGTGCCATTACACAAAAATGTAGGCTTTGATATGTCTTATTCTGAAATCTTGAATCTTGATTGACCCTCCCCACCCTTCTTTTACTCAATCTTTTCCCCTGGCCTCACTTAGGCCATTTTACTCCCTGTAATCTGTTCTTCTACTTACATCTATGCAATATCATCCCCTGAAGTCCTTCTCTCTTCTCCCTCTCTTACAATCTTCTTCTAGCTTATGGGCCTCAACTACCAACATTTGGTTCCAACTCACACACAAGTCTACCTATTTGTACCAAGGATCAACAAATGAGACATGTGACATTTGGCTTTCTTTTAGGACTGAATGGAACTTCATTGTGTAAATGTACCACATATTTATTATCCATTCATCCATTGAGGAAAATCTAGGCTGGTACCATTTCCTAGCTATTGTGAATATAGCAGCCGTAAACATATTTGTGCAAGTATCTATAAGGTAGTGAGGAGAGTCATTATAAGATGTGCCTAGGACTACTACAGCCGGATCATATAGGAAATCTACTTTTAGGTGCCTCAAGATCCTCTTCACTGATTTCCACAATGGCTGTACCAGACTATATTCCCACCAACAGTGTAGAAGGGTTCCCCTTTCTCCACATCCTTGCCAACATTTATCTTTTTTTTTTTTCTTGATGATTGCAATTCTAACAGGAATGAGGTAGAATTTCAAAGTAGTTTTAATTTTTTTTTTTTCCCAAGGTAGGGTCTCACTCTATCCGAGGCTGACCTGGAAGGGTCAGGGTGGCCTCGGACTCAAGGTGATCCTCCTACCTCTGCCTCCCAAAGGCTGGGATTAAAGGTGTGCACCACCTCACCCGGCACAAAGTAGTTTTAATTTGCACTTCCCTGATGGCCACATATGTAGAAACCCTTTTAGATGTTTATATACCATTTGTATTTCTTCTTTTGGGAACTATTTAGTTCCATAGCCCATTTTTAATTGGGTTGTTTGATTTCTTAGTGTTTTGCTTTTTCAGTTTTTTTGTATATTCCAGTTATTAATCCTCTCAGATGTATAACTGGCCAAAAATTTTCTCCCATTCTGTAGGTTGTCTCGTTGCTCTATTTACAGTGTCCTTTGCTGTACAAAAACTTTATAATTTCATGAGGTCCCAGTGGTTCACTAGTGGTTTTATTTCCTGAGGAATTGGCATCATATTCAGAAAGTCATTGCCTATGCAATATGTTGAAGGGTTTCCCTTATCTTTTCCTCTAGCAGTTTTAGAGTTTCAGGTCTGATATTAATGTCCCTGATCCATTTGGAGTTAATTCTTATGCAGGGAGAAATTCAAGGATCTATTTTCATATTTCTACATATAGATATCCAGTTTTTCTAGCACCACTTGTTGAAGAGGCTGTCTTTTCTCCAGTGTATACATTTAGCACTTTTTTCTTCAAAATTCAGATGATTGTAGCTGCCTGGAGTAACATTAGGGTCCACTATTCTGTTCCATTGATCTGTGTGTCTCTCTTTGTGCCAGTTCCATGATGTTTTTGTTACTAGGGCTTTGTAATATAGCTTAAAATAGTGTATGGTGATACCACCAGGTTTATTTTTGTTGCTCAAAATTGTTTTGGTGATTTATAGAGTTTTTTTGTGCTCCCAAATGAATCTTAGGATTGTTTTGTTCTATTTCTATGAAGAATGTCATTGGAATTTGAATGGGGATTGCATTTAAAGTGTAGATTGCTTTTTGTATTATTGACATTTTCATAATATTGATTCTTCCAATCCAAGAACATGGTATGCCTGTCCATTTCCTACTGTCTTCTGCAATTTCTCACTTGACTGTTTTAAAGTTCTCTTTGTAGAGATCATTCACTTTCTGGTTAGGTTTATTCCAAGGTGCCTTTTTCTGTCTTTCCTTTCCTTTTCTTTTCTTTCTTTTTTCCTTTCTTTCTTTCTTTTTTTTTTTTTTTTTGAGGCTATTGTTAATGTGTTTATTCTCACCATTCTTCTTGTTTTGTAGTGCTTCCTGTTTCCTTTTACTCTCTTGTTTTAACTGTTATTTCAGTATGGTTTATATTTTCATGTTTACTCATGTGTGTGCTTTGCTTTCTCTTCAGCATGAAGAATTCCTTCAAGTATTTTCGGTAGAGCTGGTTTAGTTGTCATAAATTCCTTTAGCCTGTTTTTGTTGTGGAATGTCCCTATTTATCCATCAATTTGGATAGATAGCTTTTAAGTATAATGTAATCTTTGTTGACAGTTGTTATTTTTTGGAACTTGGAATAAATCATTCCGAGCCCTTCTGGCTTTTAAAGCTTGTGTTGAGTAATCTGCTGTGATCCTGATGGTCTTGCATTTATAAGCGACTTGCTTTTACTCTCTAACTTCTTTCAATATATTTTGTTTGGTTTGTGTGTTTAGTAGTTTAATTATAAAATGGTGAGGAGAGTTTCTTTCCAGGTTTAGTCTGTTTGGTGTTCTAAAAGCTTCCTATATCTGCATTGGCATTTTTTTCCCCCAAGTTGGGGAAAATTTTCTGCTATGATTTTATTGAAGACACCAATTATGCCTCTGGTGTGAAATTCTTCTCCTTCTACTATACCCTGACTTCATATGTTTGATATTTTCATAGTGTCTTGAGTATCTTGAAATTCCCATTTATACCTTCCAATTAGCTTATCTTTTTCTTTGTTGGAATGTATTAGATCTGCTACCTCATCTTCTAGTTTAGATATTCTGTTTTCTGCTTCAACCTTTCTACTGGTGAGACACACCATTTTTTTTGTTTGTTTGTTTTTCTTTTGGGGGGCTGGCTGTGTTTTTCAGTGCTAGAATTTCTGCCTTTTTTTCCATATTTCTATTTCCTTACATTTTGTAAGGATATCCTTATTTCATTAAGCTGGTTTCCTGTGCTTTCTTGAAATTATTTCAGGCATTCATTTTCTTCTTTGATTCCTTTGAGTTATTCTTTGATTAATTTGATTATAGATAAATTTTTTTTTTTTGAAATCTGTCAGGAATTTCATCGAAAACAGACTCATTAGGGATTAGTTCTGTAGATGGGGGATGGGACAGTGCAGGAAGCCTGGAGTTGTACTGGAACTGCTTAACTAGTCCCACCTACATCCCTTTCAGCAGCTTCTTATGTGATCTCCACTGTCTCCCTTTCAGGTTTGGTGAGGTTGGAAAATCCCCTTGTATGGTCTTTGCTACTACAGTTGGGCACCTGGCTGGGTGAGTGTGCATATCCATGTGGGCTACAAGTGTCTCTGTGGGATTCTGGCCAGTTTTATCCTTTCTAGTAATTCTCGGTCTCTCCTGCTTCTCAGCTATGGCCCATACAAAACCTATACACCTTCACTTTTTGGAACAAAAGTGTATTTGGCTGTGGTTTTGCTTAAATCCCTTGCTAGGCTGTTTTGATGTGATATCTATGTAGCCATCTTATGTGGAAGTCCCATTATGGAATTTTTTAAACACAGTTTGTTTTAGATGATACTCTTCCCAGGCTCATCCCTCCCAACCTCTTAGTCCTTCTTATATCCTCACATCTTTTTTCTGTTTACAAGTCACACATATTTTTTTGCTCTTCTCTGTCCTGCTTCCTTGTGCTAGAAAGGTGACCAAGAGAGGCTAATAGGAGATACCCAAACATTTTGACTCAATTTTATACTTAATCATTACACTGCTCACTTTTTCTCTATAGTAGGAATGTGTTTTCTCTTATATATAAAATGGATATCATGAGCCATTCTCAGAGTAGCTCATGGTTTGGTGAGGTTTTGACAGAAAGTATATAGACACCCAACTGTCTTGCCCCAAACACTTGAAATCAAATCATATATTGTCATGTGAACATGGTATTAATTATTCTTCTTGTCATTGTGACAAAATACTGCACAGAAATAACTTAAGAAATCAAGGTCAAGAAGGAAGTGACTATTTTGCTTGTAGGATGATTTCCTTCCAAGAAGACATAGAGACATGGCTCTCCTCATGGTGGTGGTAGCTTATACTGTCCACTTTTTCACATGGTGTATACAAGAAGACTGAGAGCAAAGTAAAAATCAGCCTGAGATAATATCCTCCCAGGGATCTTCTGCCAGCCCTCTTACTAGACCCAACACTTATGTTTTCCATAGCCTCCCAAAGAACTATCATTAGTTGGAAAACACATCTTCAAAAATGGGACTGTCATGGGTATTTCAAATTTGAACCACAAGAAAGATATTTGTTATGCTTACTAGGCAAAAAATGCCAATAGTTTATTAGAGAAATAAATTAAGCAGCCTTACTACTGGATCTAGGTAAAAATATAAATGATAATAAAATAATCTCTCATGCAGGTCATCATTTCATCTTCAGTTTTATTACTGGCCTCCCTTTATCTCTTAGATATCAAGTGCTTTCTTTATGCACTGAGTACTCTTACATTCCAGAAAAAAGAAAGCATGATATATACTAATAATTACCAAATCAGACGTTTTGTTATATCAAAATATTTTACAGTTGTTCTACTAAAAATAGTGCATATTAAGGGAAGTCTATTAGTGGAATAATGATTAACCTGGAATTTTACTACTATATATGCAAATGGTCCTTTGTCCTTAGGCTTAATACTTGTCATTCCATTATCTCTGGATTTTTACCAACAGTTATTTGAGAGAAATATAGCCTAGGATACTGACCTACAAAACTAAAACCTTTAATAAACCCTAGTAAAATAGATTCATCAAGGATGTAAGTCAATTGGTTGCCTACAAGTTCTTGCCATGTTAACTCCTCATCAAAACATACATGAAGAATGAGTATTTTGCCAAGACAAAGATGTCTGAGATTCAGACCATGTACTTCTGGCCCCATCAGGCTTGGGAAGGGCCACATCAATACTCAAAATCTACTACTGGGTTTCATACTTTTAACCTTTTTGGATTAAAATCTATAATAAAAAATATGTTTTGTATTTTTAAAAAATTATTTAAGAGAAAGAGAGAGCAAAGAAAGAAAGAAACACTGTAGCAGACAGCCTCAGGTTCACTGAGATGAACTTCCAGACCAGCCACAGTTATGGAAGAAGGAATTTATTGAAGATTATAGATCCAGGAAAAGTTCATAATGGCAGAAGTTGGCCTGCTTTCATAGGACCAAACACAGAAAGAGAAGCACAAGCCAAAAGCCCAAAGCCACACAGCACAACACACTTTATGAACTCCAGCCAGCATACTCTGCATATCTTTAAATTGAAATTTCAAACCCACCATCACACCTTAAGATCCATCCAGTGAAACCACCACCAGCCAGGTAGCTGAAGATGCAAATTACAAAGTAATAAAACACTAAATATATCGGGAGCCATCTATTCAATCTAACACAGACACTGAGCCTGTATAGGCACACCAGAGCCTCCTGCTACTGCAAACAGAAACACCATAAACATGTGACATTATGTGCATCTGACTTTGCATAGGTATGGGGGAATCAAAACTGGGCTGTTAGGCTTTTTAAGCATGTGCCTTTAACTGTTGAACTATCTTTCCAGACCAATATTTTGTACTATAGTCACTAAATATACATACGTACAATAGATACAATTATTTCTACTCTCTTTATATGTATATATGGTTTTGAATAAATGCATACATGACTCAGATATGATATAAATCATTTTTTTCTTTAATCACTTGACATGCTAATATATTTTCTATTATCTTTTATTCCATCTTAAAATTCTTTTAAAAAAGTGTTTCATGAAGTGATGTTGTATTTTGTCAAAGGCTATTTCTGCATCTATCAAGAGGATTATGTGGTTTTTGTGTTTAAGATTATTTATGTGGTGTATTACTTTGGCAGATTTCTGTATGTTGAACCATCTCTGTGTTCCTGGGATGAAGCCTACTATATTCAGGTGAATAATATTTTTGATGTTTTGTTGGATTCAGTTTGCGAGGATTTAGTTCAGGATCTTTGCATCTAAGTTCATCAGGGAAATAGGCCATTAGTTTTCTTTTCTTGTGGCATCTCTGCCTGGTTTTGGTATTAAGGTGATACTAGCTTCATAGAAGTAGTTGGGGAGCTTTTACTGTTCTCTGATTGTGTGGCACAATTTAAGAAAAATTGGTTTCAGTTCTTCCATGAGGGTTTCATAGGATTCAACTGAGAAACTATCCCATCCTTGACTCTTCTTTTTAGGGAGGTTTTTGATTACACTTCCAATCTCAGTGGTTGTGATAGGTTTGTTTTGGAGATTAATGTGCTCTGAGTTTAGCTTTTGTAGGTGGTATATGTCCAGGAATTCATCCATTTTATCCATATTATCCAATTTTGTGGAGTAGAGGTTTTTACAGTAAGTCCAAAAAAAACAAAAAACAAAAAACAGAATTCTGTCAATGTACTTAATGCCCCACAAAAGCTTAATGATCAGACCCTACTGCTGAAGATACCATATGCTGTTGGGACAGAACATGGAGTGGCCTGGCTGGAAACTGGAAGAGAGCCAATCCCCAGTTAGCTTGTCTAATGCTAGAAGGTGTTATATGAGCAACTGGGGGAAATGACCAACATCTAACCTAAGCAATTTATGATCTAAGCTACTCAACAGCAATCAACCTGGCATGATGCTCACACAAGTTCAATAGTGGCACACAGCCATGTTGGGTTACCAACTGCTCTTGATTTGGCTAATGAATCTACTCAGTGAAATGGAACCCAAACCTGGAATGGGAAAACAAGTCAGAACCATTTCCAAAATTAACCTGCTCTCCAATATCAAATTTCCACCAATACTGGGCTACAAGAGGGCCTATGCCTATTGAACTCTCTCTAAAATAATAATAGATCTCCATGCATCTTGCCCCAACCTCACTCTCCATTGGAGAATTTGCTTCTCTTTTTCGGATGCAGAAACTGAGGAGAGAATCAGCCCAGGGCACCCCAAATGAACACCAACTGAAGCCATAGAGTTAGTGAAATAATGAGCAAGAGATGCTTTCTCAGTATCCCTGTTATCAGTACAAGGATGAAAGAGATAGATACAGAGAACACTGAAACCATACCAAATCAGATATGCAGAGACACAGAGACCCCCAAGACCGCCTGTAACTTAAATACACCTAAAACGAACCCAAAATGGCTCAGGAAAATTTATGGAAGAGGGGACAGAAAGATTGTTAGATCCATAAGCTGGGTCATTATGCACAGAGACATTGCCTCTCCCCCATAACTGAAGGCCATTCCCACAATGCAACACCCACAATCCACAAGTGGGGATGGGATGACGGGTGAAGGCCAATGATGGTACCATCATGGCTGTACACATACTATATACATAACTAATAAAAAATATTACATTATACTCAATAAACATATGTGATTATTGTCAAAAAATAAAATTGAATGAAAAGAAAAATGTGTAATGGAATATAAAAATGATTTCAAAACCTACTAATAATTTCAACCTGCATTTGTAAAAGAACTGATAATGCTGGTTCAAATTAATTGCACACCATAGCTCAGCCTTTGCTTTTTTCAAGCCATAAGGCTTACAGTAACCCTGACCATGGCTACTGAACATCTTTTGTAGAAATTGGCAGGGTCTCCTTTTCACTCACTAAAGTGTCTGAACTATTACTAAGTAAGGATAAGAGAAAACACAAAACAGGCATTGTTACTTCATACAAGGATCATTTTCACAGGTTTAATCACCTCAACTTGTCACATTACTTGTGATCATGTCAGTTTTGTAAATAATCTTAGAGAACAAAAGATCAGAGGTATTTTCTTTTGTTAACCTTATGGCATAGTTCATATAAAATAGAAATTTTCATTTTGATTTAATATTTGAGGAGACTTCCTGAATGTATATAGCAAAATGATCAACATCAGAAGACACAGATTATCTCTATTTCTCCAGTTTCCTTTTGTTCCTTTATAGTAAATTCTTCCCAGCAACTTCTAGGCTCTAAAAAACAGTGGAGATTTTATCCTTATAATTTGGACTTTTCTAGAATCTCAAGTAAATCATACAATATCCATCTTGCATGTCTGGTTTCTTCATTTTAAAATACTTTTAGAAATTCTTCTTGTTGCTTCACATTATTGCTGACAGGTAACTCAATGCAAGGGTATGTCAACTTTTAACTACACATCCTCTTCCTACTGATGGGAAGTCAGGCTGCTTCCAGTTTGTGGCTATTATGCATAACACTGCCGTGCATGTACTTGCACATTCAAGCTTAGTATGGACATTTCTTTCTTTTTCTTTTGTGTAACTACCTGGGAGAACAAAGAGTGGATTGTATAATAGGTGTTTGTTCAATAATTTATAAATGTGACAAACTGAGTGTCACAGAGGATATAACCACTTCCCATTCCCACTGTCAATGAGTGAAGCTTCCAATTGTTCCTCATCTATATCAAAATTTGGCATTTTCAGGTTTCTTAACTGTACTCACTTTAATTGTGTATAGTGGCACTCATTAGTATATGAAAAAGAAAGGTAATTAAGCATGAGCACTACAACTGTCATATATGAATCATTGACAATATTCATTACAGACATATCATACAGTACAATGTCAGTACAAGGGCAAGCCTGATTGACCACCTTGCAGAAACATACTTCCAATGATGCAGTGCTAGGATTAAAGGTGTGTGCCACCACGCCAGGCTTACTATTATATTCTTAGTTGTTTCTGACCCCTATGTTAGTATAGAGGTGAAGGGCTTATGCTTCCATACTTTATTGTCCGCATGTGTATGCATGTTCTTCTTCTAATTCTTTTAGCCTATGCTCTCATCTCTCTCTCTCTCATCCCCCCCCTCTCTCCATATATATATATTTATATATATATATTTATATATATATTCATATCTGTGTTTCTTTTCATATGGGCTTCTGTATTGGAGATTTTCCTATCCCCCGTTCTCCACTCTGCCTTTCCAGCCAGGCAAGAAAGAGAATTCTCTTCAATTTTAAGTCTTTCTAGCCATCTCCTGGATAGAATTTCCCTTAAAATAAACTTCATTATTCATAATTTACCTTTCTCATATTCTATTTTCTCAATTCTTTGTTAAAATGGACAAAACCTAATAGTAGGGATTAACAGGCCTTGAGGACCCCTGAACCTCAAAATCCTACATCATTATCAGGATAAAAATTCTTTGAATTCAAGGCAAAAGCCTGTTTATCATTGCACCAACTACACTAAGTACTGCATTCACTACACAGTGGATGATCACTAAATAATCAATTTGATACTTAGATTAATTTTTCAGTCTAAACAGAAATACATATATATATATGTACATATATGTGTGTGTATAATAAATAAATAAATAAATATATATACATATATATACATATACATATATATATATATATATATATATATATATATATATATATATACATACATACATACACTCAGTGTGTAATAGCACATGTTGGTACCATCGTTACCCTCATCCCTGTCCCCCCTCTGAAGGGACCTTCCTCACTGTGGATGCCATTTGTAGGTCATGCATTGTGGGGGTAGCCATCAGTTATGAGGAAGAGGCAATGTCTCTGTGGATAATGACCCAACTTCTGGCTCTAACAATCTTTGCAGCCCCTCTTCCATGAATTTTCTTGAGCCAAATTGGGTTCATTTTAGGTCGACTTCAGTGGTGGACTCTTAGGAGCTTCTGTGTCTCTGGATCTTTGAGTTGGTAGGAGTTGAGTGTCTATAGCCTTCAGCATTGTGTTGATATCAGGTTTACTAAGAAAGCAGCACTCTTTCTCATTCCCCCAATTACTCTGTAGTTTCAGCTGGGGCCCTGGTAAAGTGTGATGGGCTGATTCTCTCCTCAGGTTCTGCATCCAACTGAAAAAGAGAATCATATTCTCCAAAGGAGAGTGAAGTCAGCACCAGTTAAATGGGTTAACCATTATAAGCTTAGAGAGAATTTAATGGGTGTAGGCCCTCTTGCAGCCCAAGATTGGTGGGAGCTTGATATTGGAGAGCGAACTCATTATTTGGATGGATTCTGACTTGTTCTCAGTTCCAGCTATCAGTTCCTTTTCACTGAGTGGATCTGTTAGCCAATATAAGAGTTGTCGGTTACCCATCATGACTTTGTGCCAGTATTGCACTTGGGTGAGCATCATGTCAGGTTGTTTGTTGCTGAGTAGCTTACACAAAGATTTGCTTAGACAGATGTTGGTCTTTCCCCAAGTACTTTGTGTAGCACCTTCTGGAACTAGATGAGCTAACTGTCTGGGGACTTGTTCTTTTCCAGAGAATTGTGCATCTTAATGGGCATCTTAGATGTGGATAATACAGAAATTTTAAAGAAGTCATTCATTTTATTTTGGGGATGAGTAAGGTTGCTATCTTTTCAGTAAGAATGCTGTATTTATACCCTACTCTATTCCCTCCAGTGCATGCTTTGGTTACATACCTATCTCTGGAGAACTGAAGTGATTTCCTTAATACAGTCTCAGAAAGATACAAGGCCAAGGAATCTGTAAACCTTTCACTATATGACCACAATTTTTAGACTGTTAATAGCATGATATGAACTACTGTGTGACATTTCCTCCCAAAAAGTGAGCGCATGTCTCTTGATCCTTGATAATGAAGTAATGAAAGACATATAAAATAATTCCTCTCTAGTCTAGCTGGGTGAGCTGATGGGTTCACAAGTGTTTCATGTAGGAACATGGATAACTCAGACATTTGTATCACCAAAACGTCTACCATAGGTTTAGTGGTTACTCTCAAAGGCTAGTTCTTTGCTCAACTTTTACTTGTCTCCAAAGAAATATCTCCTTCACTGTATATATAAAGTAGAGAAGAAGCCTCATGGCTCCCATAATTTTCTAACATCCCTGAATCTTGTAAGTTTCATGAGTTGACTGAGCCACTTATGTTCCATTAGCTGCATGAGTCTTATGATTCTTGTGTATCTATTTCTTCCCTCAAGGAGATAATGTTTCAATTCACAGGAAATACATACAATACCAAGAAACCCAGAGGAAGCATGATTGCAATTTTATAGTGTTTTCTATATCTTCTTACATCTGCACATTTAACCTAGAACAAAAGCCATTATCTTAGTATGTGAACTCTCCTCTCATTTAGGTAGAAACTTCTGAACTGCAAATTATATCCCTGGCCCAAATGAGTATCAAAATTTTAGAAATTTGTATCAGAAGGAGATTAAATGAATGTGATCTTACAGAAACAAAACAAATAAAATGGAAAAAAGAAACCCTGAAATCACATGATTAATTAAAGTGAAAACTTATTTTTTCTTTAAAAATTGTGAAATGGAGTTTCTTTCATGCATCAGGGAATTGATGTGATAAATGGCTATAAAATAATTATGAATTCTAAACATAAAATTGGTCAATTGTAGCTACAAAACGTTTTCTGAGAAGTACATTTCATACAAAGTTGTTGTAAAGCATACTATTATGTTAATTGATCTATGAAAGAAGCAGAATTGAAAGTAAATAAATAAATAAAGAAGTAGAATTGAATTCCACTTTCAAATGATTATACTGCTTTTAAAAAACTCACCTTTGATATAAACCTGTTTAACAAATCGTGTTTGATGTGCACGACTCCAGGTGGTTACATTTTAAACTTAAAATGACATTAGCAAAAGTCATAATAGATAACCACTAAAACAAGGGAGAATAACACTCAGTGACAGCATATGTAAAAGAAACCTAGAAAAAGTTGAGACTCACCAAAGGCAAAAATTGTGTATGTATTTGCAAAAATGAAAAGTTAAACAATAATCCATAAGATGATACAAAGGAGAAATTATCAAAAGATAAGGAATGCTAGACAGGAGACTAAGGATAGAGAAATTCAAATGAAGGTCCCTTAACCTCTTATTTTTCTTTTAATTGAGAACTTTAATATAAAAACACTTTGGAAATTGGTCATATTCCAATCAGGTTATAATCTTATACACCTTTTATTCCCTCCCTATTCTGCTGAAGGCAGTCAGTACATTTATCAGTAATCATTATGGGATCACCTTGCCACAACAAAGAATGAAATGGACAGAAAAGGAAAGGTGATCAAAGCTAGGAGGAATTTATTTGTACCTTAATGACTGTTCTGAACTCCAAACTGTAAGCAGGGCTAGTCTGAGGAGAAAAGGGTTCTGCCCAGGGATGTATATTGACTCAGCTGTACTTTGATTGAGTGCATGCAAATGAGGTGGAAAAAATGCGATCAAGAGACCAAGCGAAACCCTTATCAAAACAGGAAGGGAAAGAACCTGCCAAAAGCATGGTCAATTGAGACACAAGTTACTTCCTGTGCTGTTAGAACAGTAATAAGGAAATGGTCATTTGTCTGACTGGCAGGGTAAAAGTAGACTTCCACAGGTTGCTTGCAAGCTACACCTGCCATCAGCTCTAATCACAGTTACAGGGATTGGATTTCCTATCTCTTTCAATTTTATCAGGACAAAAGATGGCATTTGAACAAAGGCCTATGGGAGAAAAAAGTCTGTATGCCCCATCTTTCCTTGATCAAATATAGGTGTTATCCAAACCTACTCCCAGAATATCAAAACCAGAAACAAATCCCAGTAAAAAGAGGGGTGGAGTGACTAAATATATGAAAATTTTACAATTTTAAAAAACATTTTCCTCTTCATTTTTATTCCAGAAACTAAGAGTGGGATGATAAAAATAAATAATTTATATTGGATAACTAAATGGTATCCCTATGACACCATCAAGTTTAATTCAAAATTTTATATCTCACTTTTGACCATTACCCTTTGGGAAGTACAAAAATGCTTCTCAGATGTCTGCTCAGGGAAACATGGAAAGGACATGGCTCATGAAAATTGATTAAATATCATAGAAATATTATAGAGGGTTTTTGTGTTTTACTCAAAGAAGGGAAGACCAAGACTATCCCAAATGACTGAAATAGCAAGGGAGACTGAGAAGACCAGCACTTGTCCTTTTTTCATCATAAGTGCATCTCTATAACATTAGCATTATAGAGTTGATGTATTCTAGAAATCCCCTACCTTTCTTCAACCTCAGCTCATGAATAATCCCACACTCCCATTAAACTTCCTCACAAGACAAGCAGCCCAACACTTGCTAGGCACAACTCACTCCTTGAGTGTGTACTTTCACTCTCTCCTAAAAGTTCCTTACTTCCAGGGCATCCAGTCTTTAGGCTTCCTTGAGCCACATTGGACAAAATTAATTGTATTAGGCTATGCATTACTTCATTGTGTTTCTGAAATTCTTTCTGATATAGTGAAAACTTGTAACACTGGGTGGAAATCCTTGCCTGGTTTCTCAATCTCTTCCTTGACCACAATCAAATAATAACAGGGCTGATTCAATGAAGGGATAATAAAATGGATATACAAAGAGGGGAAAGTGAGGAATAACATTTCACACTGGAGGCCAGTAATCTAGAAATGAGATATAAATGGCATTGAAAAGGAAGGGGGGATACTTAATAGGATTGTATCATATATATGTAAGTAGAAGAACAGATTAATGGGGATGAGAAGTCCTCAGTGAGGTCAGGGGAAGATATTGAGTGAAGGCAAAGGAGTAGGAGGAATAATCAAAATCTAAGAGGACATAAATAAGTCATATGGAAACATACCTTTTTGGACAATGGAATACATAGGAGCCATAAAAAATTTTCATTGCCAGGGATGGGATACATTCCAGTAAGTTGTTGGACAGGGAGGTCCCTGATACCCGTAAAATGTTACAGACCAGTGCTGAGGCCCTTGGATTCACACCAGGCATAGATGGGAAGACCCTATTGCTGAAGACTCCATACACTTGGGATGCAAGGTCACTAAGAAATATTGCTGGAGCTGAGCTGAATAACTCCTCCATGGAGACCAGCTGAGAGAAATCTGGAAAAAGCCAGGCTGCATGCAGTTCAATAGGAGAGATAGAAATCACCAGTGAAGATATTCTACAGTGGACACTGCAATCCTTATATTTGGCCAGCCAGACCAAATGAGCCAAAAGGTGCAATAGTGGCATGTCTGTTATGGGGAAAACCAACCATCCTCTAATTTGACTGGAGGCCTGCTCCATGGGAGGGTGTGGTGGTTTGAATAGATGGCCCCCAATATAGTCAGGTGTTTATTTGTTTGTAGTTCGCATCTTCTGCTATCTGGCTGGAGGCAGTGTCACTGGGTGGATCTTAAGGTGCAATGGTGGGTTTCAGATTTCAATCTAAAGACATGCAAAGTGTGCCTAGCAGGAGTTCCTGAAGTGTGCTGAGTGGCTTGTGGCTTTTGGCTTGGTACTTCTCTCTCTCTGCTCAGTCCTGTGAAGGCAGGCCAGCTTCTTCTCCCACTCATGGAACTTCCCCTGGATCTGCAGGCTTAAATAAATATCCCTTCCTCCATAACTGTGCCTGGTCTAGAAGTTCATCTCAGTGAACCTGAAGCTGTCTGCTACAGAACTTGTTACCAAGGAGCTGAGATGAACCTGACCATGTGAATGTTGATCTTTTGGAACCTTTGTTTTGGAGAAATAGGCATGGATTTGGTGCTTCTAACTGAAGAGACCTTCTGGAGTGGTAAGCCATGTTTTATGGACTATTCTAATCAGACTTTGAGAATGCTAAGTGCAGACAGTATTGAACTTTGAGGCTTGGCTTATGAGGTTTCTAAGGGGAAGGAAAGGCAACAGATAACTTTGCTGGAACTGGGCTACTGGCATAAGGGCTGGCTAAATACTGCTGCCCAGGCCCAGAGAGTTTGATCAAGGTTAAATTTGTAATGGACTGATGTGCTTGGCTCAAGATACTGGACTGAGAGATTTAAGATTTTAAGCTGGAAAACCTCAAGCAAGTTAAAATTACAGGTACTGAGACTGGTTTTAGGTTACTGAATCTGTTATTGTCAAACACATTAGAAATCTTAAAGGAAGATGGTCCAATTGCTATACCATGGAAAGGATGCCTGAGGAAAGACTATCATGGAAATACAAACACTTTTGGAAAGAGTTGACTGGAGAAGGAACCTGCTTTTCAAGGCTGTGATTTGTTTTGTCTGTGAATTAAGAATATGGCTGTGTCCTACATACCTGGTATTGGTTTCAGAAGAATGAAAAATGCGAGGAGTGGTCATGAATTGCACATGGTCCCAGGAGCTGCTGCTGAATGCAGCATGAGGCAAGGTATGATGCCCAGGTAGGCTGAAAGAGCCTTTGGAAGATGGACTGTGGTTTTCATGAAGACCTCAAGATGTTTTGGATATACAAACACTATGCAAGCACTACCATAGTGTGCACTGTTGGCCTGATGTAAGGGTTCCCTGGCTACTCTGCCCAGCTGGAGGGGCGGACTTGGAAAATCTGGAGACTGTCAATCTTTGGTTGTATTGGACTTGAACTGCAGAAGTTTGATGTTTGTCTGATGGTGGTTGAGTTTACAGTGTTTTAGTCTCTCCTTGCTATGCCTTATACCAGTTTAAAATGTTTACTCTGTGCCTTTATATGTTAAAATGTTTAACTTGTTTGATTTTACAGGTCTAAATATCTTAAATAGGTCAAGACTGTGGGAACCTTTGAAACTGAACTGAGTATAATTTACAATGTGTGATGGTTATAAATCCACTGGGGGCCAGGGGCAGAATGTGGTGGTTTGAATATATGGCCCCCAATATAGTCAGTTATTTATATGTTTATATTTCTGTAGCCACTTGGCTGGAGGCAATGTCACTGGGTGGATCTTAAGGTGTGATGGTGGGTTTCAGATTTCAATCTAAAGATATACAAAGTGTGCCTAGCTGGAGTTCCTGAAATGTGCTGTGTGGCTTTTGGCTTTTTTCTGGTACTTCTCTCTCTCTCTGCTTGGTCCTGTGAAGGCAGGCCAGCTTCTTCTGCCATTTATGGAACTTTCCCTGGATCTGTAAGCTTCAATAAATATCCCTTCCTCCATAACTGTGCTTGGTCTAGAAGTTCATCTCAGTGAACCTGAAGCTGTCTGCTACAGAGGGAATACATTCCTGACAATGAACACCTACAACAGGGGTAGTCATGAGTCCTAGGGGTTTAAGATCTGCTGGTGTCTGGCTAAATGCACATACTATGTATACCAAACTGCCCAGTAATCACTTCTCTTTAATGTTCATACCCATATATTAATACTCTCAGTTTTGGTTAGAGAAGCTTCTCTTTTTAGATCACAGTGACCTTGGGATAACTCAGAAGGCATTATGGTGCTGAGAAGAAGTGACAAAGAAGTGTTCAGCACTGAGATATTTCTATCACAACTTCCATGGCACAGGGTCCATTGTGAAAAAGGTGGTGGAAAGAATGTAAGAACCTAAGGAAGGGTAGGGTTCCTTACAACGTGCTCCTCCACACAGGTCACATACTTATTCTATGTATCCCCTTTGCTCCTTAGAATAGTTTATGAGTGTGTCTGTTTGTCATGGATGCCAAAGAAGCATTTGATCTAGGCCATTATTCTGTCTCTCCAAAATATTAAATGTCCTAATTTTCTTTTATACTTTTTCTTGTCTTTCCCCATTAAAATCTACTCCTTTGTTCCCAATAAATACCATTACCACACCATAATAGTAAAGCAGATTAAATTAACTGGTTCAAATTCTTCAAGATAGAAAATGTAGATTTACTTTCTTTAGAAATGTTAAGTATTTTATCCAAGTGTTATTTCAGGAGAATTAAAAGGATGTCTCAAAACCCTAACCAAAAATAATAAAAAAGGCAAAGAAGGACACTTCCTACTGATCAAGGGAGCAGTCCAGTAAGCGGAAATTACAATCATCAGTGTTCATGCTCTAAACACAGGTGCACCACAATTAATGAAACAAAGCCTACTCAACAGTAAAACAGAAATAACCACCAATCACCATCATAGTTGGGGACTTCAGTACACCATTATCAGCAATAGACAGATCATCCAAACAGAAACTCAGCAGGGAAGGGAGAGAGCTCAACAAAACCATAGAACATGTAGACCTAACACACATCTATGGAACATTCAGCCCCAAATCCATGAACTACACATTCTTCTCAGCAGCACACAGAACATTCTCTAAAATAGATCATATTGTGGGTCACAAAGCCTGCCTCCATAGACCTAGGAAAATTGACATAATCCCTTGCATGATATCAGATCACAATGCTATGTTGCTAGAAATTAACAAAAAAAAAAAAAAAAAAAAAAAAAAACCACAAAAATCCCATTGATTCCTGGAAACTGAACAGCATACTTCTAAACAATAAATGGCTAGTGGACAAAATAAAGAATGAAATACAGAAATTGATAGAAATGAATGACAATGAGAACACATCATACCAAAGTTTATGGGGCACAATGAAGGCAGTCCTCAGAAGAAAATTCATAGCATTGAATACCTTCATAAGAAAGACAGAGACATCCCAAATCAATAACCTAACCAGCCACCTAAGGGCACTTGAAAATCAAGAAGAATCCAATCCAAAAAGCTCCAGATGGAAATAAATAATTAAGATAAGAATAGAGATTAATGAATTGGAAACTAAGAAAACAATTAAGAAAATTGATTAAACAAAAAGATGGTTCTTTGAAAAGATAAACAAAATTGAGAAACCCCTGTCCAATTTGAACAAGTGAAAAAAAGAAGTGCTTCAAATTAACAAAATTAGAAATGAAAAAGGAGAGATCACAAGAGATGTAAGTGAAATTGGGAGACTTGTCAGGTCTTACTTCAAAAACCTCTACTCCACAAAATTGGAAAATCTAGAGGAAATGGATAAATTCCTAGACACATGCCATTTACCAAAGATAAACTCAGAGCAGATTGATCTCCTAAACAAACCTATCACACCCACTGCCATTGAAAAGGTGATAAGAAAAAAAAAAAAAAAAAAAAAAAAACCTTCCCCAGAATAAGAGTCCAGGACCAGATGGCTTCTCAACTAAATTCTACCAAACCTTCATGGAAGAACTGAAACTAATCTTTCCCAAATATGCCACACAATTGGAGATCAAGGAAAGCTCCCCACCTCCTTTATGAAGTTACTATCACCCTAATACCAAAACCATGCAGAGATGCCACAAGAAAAGAAAACTACAGACTTATTTCCTGATGAACTTAGACTCAAACATCCTTACCAAAATCCTTGAAAACTGAATTCAACAACACATCAAATCCATTACCCAACTTGATCAAGTCGGCTTCATCCCAGGAATGCAGGGGTGGTTCAGCATACTGATATCTGTCTATGTAGTACACAACACAAACAAGGCTAAACACACACACACACACACAAAAAAAAACATGATCATTTGATAGATGCAGAAAAGGCCTTTGAAAACTACATCACTTCATGATCAAAACATTGGAGAGAATCAGTATGTTTGGTTTATATCTTAACACAATAAAGGCTATACAGAAATCTCATAAAGCCCAAGTAATGCTTAATAGAGAATTAAGGAATTCCCATTGAGATCAAGAACAAGACAGAGGTGTCCACTCTCACATCTGCTCTTTAATATAGTACTGGAAGTCCTAGCTCAAGCAATAAAACAGGAGAAAGAAATACAATTTAGAAAAGAAGAATTAAAGTTAACGCTATTCACAGACAACATGATTCTATATGAAAGAGACTCAAGAACCTCCATTCCAAAACTCTTAAAGGTGATAAGATTCTTCAGGAAAGTAGCAGGATACAAAATCAATGCACAAAAAATCAGTAGCTTTTCTATATGCAAATGACAAAGATACAGAGAAAGAAATAAGTGACATTGTCCCATTTCCAATAGCAACAAAAAAATAAAGTACCTTGGGATAACAATAACCAAGGAAGTGAAAGATATATACAATGAAAAACATAAAAACACTCCAAAAAGAAATTGAGGATTACTTAAGGAAATGGAAAGAACTCCCATGGTCCTGGATAGGCAGAATTAACATTGTGAAAATGGCAAGCCTATCAAAGGCAATCTACAGATTTAATGTAATTCCCATCAAAACCCCAACATCATTCTTCACAGAGATAGAAAAAGTAATCTCAAAATTCATTTGGAAATGCAGAAGGCCATGGATGTCCAATGAAGGCCTCAGATGTCCAAGTATATCCTCAGCAAATAAATAAATAAATAAATAAATAAATAAATAAATAAATAAATAAACTTCTTGAGGGATCACCATAACTGATCTAATGCTATATTTCAAATGAATAGTAATAAATAAAAAAGCATGATAATGGCATAAAAACAGGAGTATAGATCAATGGGATAAAATACAGGACCCAGATTTTGGGTCAAAGAACTATGGCTAGTTGATAATTGACCAAGGCCCTAGCAAAATGGGCTGGACTAAAGACAGAATCTTCAACAAATGGTTCTGGACAAACTGGATAACCATTTGTAAGAAATTGAAACTTGATCTACACATCTTCCCATGCACAATAATCAAGGCCAAATGTATCAAAGACCTCAATATAATACCAGAAACTCAGCTGCTAATGAAAGAAAAGTTAGAAGGAACATTTCATGAATTAAGAATGGAAAAAGACTTCCTTTACAAAACTCCAGTAGCACATGGTTTTAAACAATCACTCAACCAATGGGATATTATGAAACCGAAAAGTTTCTTCACAGACAAATATATAATAAACAGAGCCAATAGATTACCTAAATAATGGGTGAAAACATTTGTTGAATATCCAACTGACAGAGGTCAAATTTCCAGAATCTACAAGAAACTCAAAAACCTAAACAATAACAAGTCAAACAACCCACTCACAAAATTGGGCAAGGAACTGGATAGGCAGTTCACAGAGGAAGAAATACAAATGGAAAACAGACAGCTAAGGAAATGTTCATTATCCATTATCATCAGAGAAATTCAAATTAATACTAGTATGAGATTCCTCCTTACCCAAGGAAGGATAACAAATGCCAAAAAAAATCAAATTCTGGCAAGGATGTGTATAAATAGGAACCCTCATGCACAGTTGGTGGGAATGTAAGTTGGTACAACCACTTTGGAAAACAACTTGGGGACTCCTAAAAAAACTGACTATAGAGTTACTAACAGACCCAGTTATTCCCTTACTGGGCATGTACCCTAAAGCTCCATGCCTCAGCTTAGAGAGATTTGCTCAAAAATCTTTATAGCTGCTCAATTGTTATTAGCCAAGAGCTATAACCAACCCAGATGTCCATCATTAGACGAACTGATAACTAAGATGTGGTATATCTACACAATGGACTTATACACAGCAGTAAACAAAAATGACACAATGAAATTTGAAGAAAAATTGTTGAAGCAGGAGCATCTTATTCTCAGTGAACTCACCCAATCACAGAATGATAATCGCTGCATAGTCTCACTTACCTACAGCTCCTCACCTGACTCTAACAAAGTTGTTGACATACCTACCAAGCATCTTGAGGACTGAACAATAGGGATAGTGGAGAGGGAATGGAGCTTAAGGAAGGAAAGGGGCACAAAACTTTACCCAAAAGGCAATGGTACCATAAAACTCTACATCCTAAAAGACAGACCAAATGGTTGAGCCTCCACCAGGCCCTGAGAGGGAACATTGGATTCACAAGGCCCTGGAGAGGGTATGCTGAAAACTGTCCATTACCTCCTCCTATTTCTGCGTCTCTCTCTTTCTGCCCCCCTCCCTCTTCTGCCTCATCTCTCTGTCTCTTTTATATCACTTATCCTGTTCTTTCTTCTCTTCTTGGTTGCTGAACTATAACTCACAGTTCCAGCAGGTGGTTATCATCCACAATGAGCTATTGATCACAGAAGCCTACATCTCCCAAAAGTAGACAGATTTATGTCAGAGTGTTTGAGGATCTGCTATAGGTTAGGGGCAAGACCCTACTGATGAGGACACCATATACTGTTGATATGTATCATGGAGTGATATGCTGGAAGCTGGAAGAGAGTCAATCCCCAGACAGTTAATGTGTCATGTGCCAGAAGGTGGTACATGAATAACTGGGGGATAATGACCAATATCTGCCCAAGCAACACATGGTCTAACCTACTTACAAGCAAAGAATCTGATGCAAGGCTCGTACAAGTGCAATAGTGGTGCACAGCTATGGTGGGAAACCAACTGATCCCAATTTGGGTAACTTATATGCTCAGTGGAGAGGAATCCATAGCTGGATCTGTTAAACAAATCAGAACCATATTCAAAAGTAAACCCACTCATATTAAACTCTCTCTAGAAAACAGTGGTTATCACATTTACTTTGTGGTAACTTTACTCTCCATTGGAGAATCTACTTCTCTTTTTCAGATCAACACAGATCCTAAGGACAGAACCACCCCATCATACCTCACATGGGATCCAGCTAAAAGTAAGAATAACTGGAGAAACATTCAAGAATGCTGTTTTCTTGGTGAACCGAGAACCAGCACAACAGTGAAGGAGTTAGACACAGAGAACAATCAACCCCTACCAAACCAGATATCCAGAGACACAGAGGCACCCAAGACCTCAACACAGAAGCAGACCTAGTATGATCCCAACGTGGCTCAGGGAAATTTGCAGAAGATGGGGCAAAATGAATGTTAGAGTCACATGTTGTGTCATGACACGTAGAGACATTTCCTCTTACCCCAAACTAAATGCTAACCCACAATGCCTGAGTTATATACCCCAACAATGAGGGTCCCTGTGGAGAGGGCAGGACAGGAAGGAGGCTAACAATGGTACCAACTTGACTGTATTCACTAACTAAAAAATAAAAATAATAAAAATAAACTCATTTCTCACACATTGGCTCCTATTCATTAAAATGTCTACATAGATGTCAGTTAGCACAGAACTATTCCCTGAATATACTACCTATAAAAGCACCCCATAACTTTCTATAACCTTATCATAAACTTTTTTTTTTCCTTTGATAAATTTTTCATACCAGATAACTTGTGTTTGTCTGTTTTCCCCAATATGCCATAAGGTCCATGAGGACACAAAATTTGCACATGTTCACCACTATGTCCTCAACACCAAGAACATATAATGCTAGGCTCAACTTTTTCCTCACAGTAGTGATGTCTCATGTTATCCTCAGCAATAGCCTCTTGAAACTTGATAAAATGCAAATTATCAGGCTCCATCTAATACCAATTGAAGGACCACAATTTATTTTAACATGCCTTCCAGGAAATTCTGATTCATGATTAAGTTCACAAAATACATAGAAAAAATTAAGAAATTAATGAAGTCATGGTCTGATTGTTTTGAATGGGACTGCAGGTGCATAATGCCTTTCACTTTTTTCTTCAATTCAGTTAATTAGGTTAAAGTACCAATCACATCTGCATGTTAAAAAGGGCTATATATTAGGATGTATAGTTATAGACTATTTGGAATTTCAAAGGACAAGAGAATTCTGTATAAAATAGGATTTGACATTTCTGTAGTATGACTAAGAATCATTACCAATCAATTTTTCTCACTCAGGCAAGTCTCCTTTTTATCTCCCAATCCCAATGTCATGTAAATAATTTAATGTGTTGGAATGTTGGAAGAATAATCAAATTGGCACAGTTTTTGGAGCTGCTTATCACTTATATATTATACAAAAATTCAGTAAATTTCTTTTCTGCATGAGGCATTGTTCTAAAAAGTTGTGATGCATCAAGGACCAAAACAAAACAAGATAATATTTCCTTCATGAAGCTTGCCTTTAAATTAACCTTGCAAACCTTGGTAAATCTCCCTCTTCCTCTGAAATGAACTAGGACTTAACATATGGAATTTATGACACTGTGAAACATTCTTTAAGTTATCATCAAAGCTGAAAAACATCATGAATAATGTGGGGGTAGGACTTATTGGTCTTAAGTTATCTGGTAATGCCAGACTTTTAGACATCCTAAAAATATACATAAGACTAAACCTCCTTCCTGTTATTGTTGCTGTTTGAGGATAGCAATTACTAGGTATGAGGTATTGGTCTGCTTCCTATATTTAGAAACTCAGTTAATAGTCACCATTACCCAATGAGACAGATACTAACCTCATTGAAAAATTGGAAAATTGAGGTACTATGAAGTTAAGTTGCCTGACTTATCATAGATGGTTTGGAATTAGTATACAAATCTTGATTATCTCCAGCGACTGAGTTCTTATCATTCCAGTGTTCCCATGTTATTGCAAAAGTGCATCATTGCATTCTAGAAAAATTTAGAACAGTTACAGCTTTTTTTCTTATAATATTGAGGATAGAGTGTCTAGTTACATCTGTGGACTGCTAACCAAATAATCACCACCATTTTCTTTAAAGAATTTGCCCTATGGGCATTTGCCCTATGGGGCAGGTATGGTGGTGCATGCCTTTAATCCCAACACTCAGCACTCAGGAGGCAGAGATAGGAAGATCTCTGTGAGTTTAAGGACACCCTGAGGCTACATAGAATTCCAGGTCATCCTGGGCTAGAGCAAGACCCTACCTCAAAAAACCAACCAAACAACAACAACAAACAGAAAAGTTGCCCTATAACTCGGTATTGGAGGAGTTCCTCTTATATTCATTCAATTTCACAATCTTTCCTTTCTATCTCATTTTGTTTCTAATTCTTTTATACATATTTTTTAGAAAAATTTATTTATTTATTTATTTGACAGAGAAAGAGGGAGAGAGAGAGAGAAAATGAGTGGGAGCGGCAGGGCCTCCAGCCACTACAAACGAACTCCAGATGCGTGCACCCCCTTTTGCATCTGGCTAACCTAGGTTCTTTTGGTTTGCAGACAAACTCCTTAACCACTAAGCAATCCCTCCAACCCCTTTTATACATATTTTAAAGTTACTTTTTGGATATATGTTGTTTTTCTTTTTAGTTGTCATTTGTTACAATATTCACTCTCAGACTCACAAAAATAAGCTTTTGGAAATGGTGAAATAAGGCTATTTTTATAGCAAGAGTTTTCAGATAAATTTGATTTTTTTTTTCTAGTTGGTGAAGTCTTTTAAGGTCAATCAAAAACTTACATTAATTATTTCTGAATATTTTAATTTTTCAAAAGCTTCATTGTTCTTTTTCTGATGAATTATTATTAGTGAAGTATAGCCATAAGAGGGAAGAGTCAAATAATTTTCCAGAACTCACTTTTTTATTGAAAACTTTATTATATTAACCTATTGCACTGTTACATCACCCTCCTCCATTCTACTGAGGGCCCATTTCAGTGGAGTTACTGATAATCACTGTGGAGTCATGTAGAGTCTTAAAAATTATGAAATTTAGTAAACCTGGTTGATAATCAGAATTTAATGAGCTTTTGTTCTCCACTGAAAAGGCTATCATTTATTTAAGATCAGCAAAAATATTTAACATTTTCTGTCTTTTATATGGTAATTTAACCCAATGAAGAAATGAAACTCCCTTCATTTAAAATTAGATAATGAAAAAACAATCACATATTAGCAATCAAGTAGTGGACTAGATAGTACACTACATTCTTTGTTTTTCACTGATTTCAAATAGAATATCTAAATAAGGTAGCAAAATCAAATGTAAGAAGGAAAATATAATAGCCTATATTTTCTCCTATTAATTTACATAAAATATTGTGGTAGGTAGAATTGTCCTTCCAAATGTCCATGTGATAATTCCAGGAGCATGTGAATATGTTATTATATAGTAAAATGCACAGTAGTTATGTAACAAATTATATGGCTAGACTTAGAAGAAAGAAATATCAGAGATATTCAAAGCATTAGAGGGAATCTTCCTGCCATTGTTGGAGTACAACACGTGGAAATCAGGAGAAAGAAACTGGATAACCTATAGACATAAAGATGGGCCATACTTGACAATCAGGAAGTTAAAGGAGACCTCAATCCTTTAGATGTAAGAAAATATTCTTGAGCTGGGTGTGGTGGCGCACACCTTTAATCCCAGCACTCGGGAGGCAGAGGTAGGAGGATCACCATGAGTTCGAGGCCACCCTGAGACTACATAGTAAATTTCAAGTCAGCCTGGGCTAGAGTGAGACCCTACCTCGAAAAACCAAATATATATATATATATATTCTTGGCAAACAACTGAAAACTTTTAGATATAGATTTTTCCTAAGATCCTCCAGTATGAAATAGATATCTTCATTTCTTCAATATCTTCATTTGTGTTTTGAGCAAAGGACTTTAGTAACTGTTGTGCCACATAACTATTATGTGATAAACTGGTGTTGTTTTAAGCTGCTGAATTTGTGGTAATTTTCCCATGACATCTGTATGAAAACAACACATATTTTGTACCCACAGTGAAGTGGTTATGTATAACAAATATGAATGTATTTGGGGTAAACACTGAAGAATATGCTATATACAAGTGTAGATTCTCCTAAGCATCTTGTCAATAGAAATATGGATGTTACTTGCGAGTGCTGAGGAGAAAGAGAGAAGTAAAAGGAAATTATAAATCATTTTTGCAGAAAATATAAGCTATGTGAACATATGGATATTAGACTTATGGACTTAAAGGATACTGATGGGGAAGGCACAGGAAGTAAAAACATACTTTGGTACACTGGAGCAAATTAAGGGAAAAATCTGTGAAACAAAAAAGAAACTCTTTCAGATATTAAAGATAAGTTTTCAGATATATAAAGTACTCATTGTAGGAAGCTGGAGAGATGGACCAGCTAAGGAGCTTCCTAGAAAAGCCTAATGGCCCTGGTTCAATTTCCCAGTATGCATATAAAGACTGATGCACATGCATCTGGAGATTGATTGTTGTCAGGAGGCCCTGGTATACCCATTTCCTCTCTCTTTCCCATTCTCTCTCCTTACAAATAAATAAATGAAAATATTAAAAAAAAATGTTGGGCTAGAGAGATGGCTTGGTGTTTAAGCGCTTGCCTGTGAAGCCTAAGGACCCTGGATCAAGGCTCGATTCCCCAGGACCAATGTTAGACAGATGCACAAGGGGACACATGCATCTGGAGTTTGTTTGCAGTGGCTGGAGGCTCTGGCATGCCCATCCTCTCTCTTTCTCTCTCAGTCTCTGCCTCTTTCTTTCTCTGTCACTCTGAAATAAATAAATAAAAATAAAACAAAAAAAAATGTCATTGATGAGATCAATAAAGTAGCTTGTAGTTATTATCAGACAAAACCAGGAATTTCTGATGGTCACAGAATATTATTATTTAGACATATCTGGAGAAGAAACACATAGAAGAATATTCATTTCAGAAAGACTTGTCATTTTAATCTCCTAGATGAGGTGAGTTCTTTTTCTAACAGTTGATCCACAAGGATCATGAGCATTTTATAATTGTAGAGCCACTTCATCTGGGGTTGAAAGGATCAGAGAAAGTGTAGAATTAACATATTGTGCTGATCCTTTGAAATGCTATTGGCAGCAGTCAAACTGTTCAGCTTCAAATGCATGCTAACTCAAATGAAAAATGAAAGATTTCTGGGAGAGTCATACTAACAGCCTACAAAAGTACAGCTCAGAGAACACAGCAAGGCACACACACACACACACACACACACACACACGGGTCCCTGGACTCTCAGGGCCGCAGTTCCCCAGAGGAGAGTCATACTAACAGCCTACAAAAGTACAGCTCAGAGAACACAGCAAGGCACACACACACACACACACACACACACACACACGGGTCCCTGGACTCTCAGGGCCGCAGTTCCCCAGAGACATTCAGACAACTTAAAGTGCATGGTCTTGACCAGCTGTGAGTGTGACAGAAAGAATTACCCAGGAGATAGCTTCAGAAAACAGTTGTTTGTTTGTTTGTTTTTGTCAGGGGACTGAGTTTTTATAAGCAGTTGAGAGAGAGAGAGAGAGAGAGAGAGAGAGAGAGAGAGAGAGAGAGAGAGAGAGGAGGAACATCCTAAGGGGATTGGTGGATTCAAACTTTGCAAATGCCTAGGAACATTCATTTCAGCATGTATGGAGAAAATCAGTTGATCTACATAGTGGCAGGAAGAGGGTTGCAGGTGGATGGGCTGTTTGAAGGCTGTTGGATGATCCATATAAGGAGCTTACTAGGCAACTGGCCAAAGGTCACAGGGCTATGAGTGAAGCCTGAGTCTTATCTGAACATCAAGGTATCCTGGGCTTGGAGAAGGAGTGGCCCTACTACCTGTCGATCTTGGGGCTCAGGATATTTGTCGGGGGATCCAGGCTCAATGCAACCTCTGAAAATGGGGGAAGGAGTCTGGCTCACTGTGACCTCTCAAAATGGGTGGAAGAACTCCCCTGCCACTGTGGTACCCAAGATGTGTCCAGTGATTCTGGCTGCTGCCACCTCTCCATAGCCTGGGGCACTTAGTCTAGTCTGACAGTTAAAGCTTGTTTTAACCCTGGGCCCTGCCTCTCTCTCTCTCTCTCTCTCTCTCTCTCTCTCTCTCTCTCTCTCTCTCTCTCT
This sequence comes from Jaculus jaculus, assembly GCF_020740685.1. Classification (NCBI taxonomy): domain Eukaryota; kingdom Metazoa; phylum Chordata; class Mammalia; order Rodentia; family Dipodidae; genus Jaculus; species Jaculus jaculus. The sequence goes on along the minus strand of NC_059125.1, from coordinate 85,136,474 downwards.
CTCACACACACACACACACACACACACACACAGACACAAGTACTTATAAGTATTGAAAGAACAGATTAAAAGACTGAGTTCAATACTATTTGAAATTGTTGGTTTTTTATTCTTTGTTCTCCCTCTTGGAAACCAAAATGACTATACCTATTATTGTCTGAATGCATATGTTTTTGAACTGGTCCCCAATTGGTGGCACAATTTGGAGAATGTGTAGGACTGCACACACAAAAATGGCTAACTTTTCATGGCCTGGCTACTATGCTCTGACATGCCTTTCCTGCCATGATTGGCTACCCTCTGAAACCCTGAGCCAAAATGATCCTCCAGTATTTAAGTAGTTTGTGTCTGATATTTGTGAATTATATCTAATAATCCATCTACTACTTTATGCCAATGCAACAAGTGTATATGGAGCACACAGTTTATATCTGTAGTGTCATAAGTTAGTAAATGAAGATGAATTATGTTCTAAGAATTATACTTAAAAGAATATATCCAACTCTTTATACACAACTGGTTTAGAAGAAGAAACATATTTCTAAGCTGAAGAAGTTTTTATGCTTTTCTTCTAATTTTATTTTGTATTATATATGGACATATTTAGTATTTAAACAACATATGTTTGTAAGATCCTTTCCTTCCTCCCTTCCCCTTTTCTGTAGAGTCCTTCCTCTTTTGAGATGCAGATCAACCCCACAGGGTATGTGGGTCATGCATTATGGGGGAAGGAGAGGCAATGTCTCTGTGCAAATTGTCCCAACTTGTGGCTCTAACAATCTTTCCTCCCCTTCTTCTAAACAATTCCCTCTGAGCTATGCTGAGGACATTTTAAGTCTGCTTCAGTGATGAGCACTTAGGGTCTATGGATCTTTGTTTAGTAGGTGGTGAGTGTCCTCAATATCTATCTCCATCACCTTTGTGCTGATATCACATTCATTAAGAAAGCAGCACACTTGCTCATTTCCCAAATTCCTCTGTGATTTCAGCTGGTACAGAGGTGGAGTGCACTGGGTTGTTTATCACCTCAGGTTCAGATCCCATCTGTAAAAAAGAAGCATATTCACTAATGGAGAATGAAGTCACCACCAGTTAAATGGGATAACCATAATTAATTAGAAAGAATGAAAAAGGGGGATAGACCTTTTTACAGTCTAAGGTTAGTGGGAGCTTGACAATGGAAAGTGGAATCTGGATATGATTCTGACTTGTTTCCCAGTTCCAGATATGATTTCCTTTCCACTGAGTGGATCTGTTAACCAATCCAAGAGCAGTTGGTTACCCTCCATGGCTGTGTGACACTATTGCATTTGTGTGAGCATCATGTCAGGTTGTTTGCTTCTGAGTTGCTTAGATTTTGAGTTGTTTGGTCAGATGTTGGCCACTTTCCCCCAGTAGCTCATGTAGCACCTTCTAGCACTAGAAAAGCTAATTGCAGATTGGCTGACCTGTGGATTCCAACCATGTTTCCCCATGGTCTGTGCCAACAGTGTATGTTGTCTTCAGCAGGAGGGTCTTACCATTGATCTCTGGTGGGTAATAAAGTGCTCTGGCAGAAGTCTGACTTGTTTGTTTTGGGAAATCTAGTAGGTCTCTCTGATTAACAGCTTGCTGTGGATATAGATCCCATCCTGGTACATGGTATTATAGGCCAGTTTGAAGGGAAAAGAAAAAAGAAAAAGAGAAGAAAGAGAAATTTAAGGTTATGTTTTATCTCACCATCTTAAGGGCCCTAGGATTCAGTCATTCCCACCAAGGTCCCATTGAGGGTTCCACATTTTAATCTGACATCCAGGATATAGGATTCTATGGCACCAGTTCAATTTGGGTTTTGTTTTGTGTTCCTTTCAACTCTTTCAATTCCCTCAAACCCTACCCTCCCTATTGTGCAAGCCTCAAGAAGCTATCTAGTTGTGTCAGAAACTTGGGCTGATCCAGGTTAGGCTCTGTATATGATTGAGATCATGTGACGGTTGTCTTTCTGATTGTGTGAGTTCATGTACAATGATCTGTTCTAAGTTCAACCATATTTCTACAAATTTGTTGAAGATGCTGTCTTTTCTCCAACATATATTGTTTGGGCCTTTGTCAAATATCAAGTAGCTATAGCTGCTTGACCCAAAGCCCGGGTCCTGAAGTCTATTCCATTGGTCTATACTCCTGTTTTTATGCCAGTACCATGTTGTTTTTATTACAATGGTTTTGTAATATAGCTTTAGATCAGGCATGGTGATGCCACCAGAGGTAGTTCTTTTGCTGAGGATATGTTTGGATATGTGAGGCCTTCTGCCTTTCCATATGAAATTTGTGATCAGTTTTTCTATCTTTGTGAAGAACACTGTAGGGATTTTAATAGGAATTGCATTAAATCTGTATATTGCCTTTGGTAGGATTGTCATCTTCACAATGTTAATTTTGCCTATCCAGGAGCCATGGGAGGTCTTTCCATTTTCTCAAGTCCTCCTTAATTTCTGTTTTGAGTGTTTTTATGTTTGTGTTGTATAGATCTTTCACTTTCTTGGTTAACGTTATTCCAAGGTATTTTATTTTTGTTGTTGCTACTGAAAATGGGACTATGTCCCTTATTTCTTTCTTCCTATGTTTGTTATTTGCATATAGAAAGGCTACTGATATTTGTGTATTGATTTTGTATCCTGCTACTTTGCTATAGGAGTTAATCACCTTCAGGAGTTTTGGGATGGAGTCTCGGGTCTCTTACATATGCGATCATGTCATCAGTGAATAGAGCTAACTTAACTTCTTCCTTTACAAATTGTATCCTTTTTATTTCCTTCTCTTGTCTTATTGCTTGAGCTAGGACTTCCAGTACTATATTGAAAAGCAGAGGTGAGAGTGGACAACCCTGTCTTTTTCCTGATCTTAGTGGGAATTCCTCTATTCTCTCTCCATTAAGAATCATTTGGGCCTTCAGATCTTTGCTTATTGCCTTTATTATGTTAAGATATGTACAAACTATGCCAATTTTCTCCAATGTTTTGATCATGAAGTGATGTTGTATCTTGTCAAAGGCCTTCTCTGCATCTATTGAAATGATCATGTGGTTTTTATATTTAACCTTGTTTATGTGGTATATTACAATGACAGATTTCCATATGTTGAACCACCCCTGTTTTCCTGGGATGAATCCCACTTGGTCAAGATGGATAATGCTTTTGATGCATTGTTGGATTCAGTTTGTGAGGATTTTGTTCAGGATTTTTGCGTCTAAGTTCATCAGGGAAATAGGCCGGTAGTTTTCTTTTCTTGTGGCATCTCTGCCTGGTTTTGGACTTAGGATGATACTAGCTTTATAAAAGGAGTTGGGTAACTTTCTCTGTTCTCCAATTGTGTGGTACAGTTTGAGGAAGATCCAATGTGTCATTTTTTTTTTTTTTCTTCTTACGGCTGACCAGAATTCCATCACATAGATAAACTACATCTTGGTTATTCATTCCTCTAATGATGGGCACCTGGGTTGATTCCAGCTTTAATTATTATGATTTGAGCAGCTATAAACATGATCGAGCAAATATCTTTGAATTGAGATGTGGAGCTTTTAGGGCAAATGGCCAGTCAAAGAATAAAAGGGTCTACTGGTAGCTCTATATTCATCCTTTTCAGGAGTCTCCAAATTAATTTTCACAGTGGTTGTACCAGCTTACATTCCCACCAACACTGAATAAGTATTCCTATTTGTCTACAACCTTGCCAACATTTGTTTTCATTTGATTTTTTTAATGTTTCCTATCCTTACTGTGGTATGGTGGAATCTCATTGTTGTTTTAATTTGTATTTCCCTAATGGTTAGGGATGTTGAACATGTTTATTAAGTATGTGTTAAACATTTGGAAGTTTTCCTCTGAAAACTCCCTATTTAGTTCTCTGCCCCACTTTTGGGGTGAGTTGTTTGATTTTTTTTTTCTAGTCTTTTGCATTCTTTGTAGATTCTAGATATTAGGCTTCTGTCAGTGGTATAGCTGGCAAAGATATTCTCCCATTCAGTGGGGAATCTTTTTGCTCTGCTTATGCTATGTTTGTCTGTGCAAAAGCTTTTCAGCTTCCTGAGACCCCATTGGTTGAATGCTTGTTTAATTTCTTGAGCTACTGGGGTTTTTCAGGAAGTCTTTTCCAAGTCCTATGTCATAGAGAGTGCCTTCTATTTTCTTACACTAGTTGAAGAGTTTCAGGTCTTATATTGAGGTCTTTAATACCTTTGGACTTGATATTTGTGTATGGCTAAATGAGTGGGTCTAATTTCATTTTTCTACATATGGTCACCCAATTTCTCCAGCACCAATTTTTGAAGGTGCTGTCTGTTCTCCAGTCTACATTTTTGGCACCTTTCTCTAAGATCAACCAGCAATAGTTACTTGACCTAAGAAATCTCTCTTCCTTTGTAATGAAGGCATTTAGGGCTATGAATTTTCCCCTTATGACTGCCTTCATTGTGTCCAATTTTGGCAAATTATATTTTCATTATCATTCAATTCTAGGAATTTTACCATTTCTTTTTTGATTTCTTCCATTACCCATTCTTTATATAAAAGTGTGTTGTTTAGTCTTACAGTAACTGGTGGAGTTCAAGATATGTCCCTTGTTGTTAATTTCTAGCTTTAAAGCCTTGTGATCTAACATGATGCAGGAAGTGACTTCAATCTTCCTAACTTTATGAAGTCCTGTTTTATGGCCTAATATATGGTCAATTTTGGAGACAGTTCCATGGGCTGCCAAGAAGAATGTGTATTCTCTAGTGTTAGGGTGGAAAATTCTGTAGATGTCTGTTAGGTCTAGTTGATGTATGATGTTGTTGAGCTCTGTTTTTCCTTCTTTATTTTCTACTTGGTTGATCTGTCTATTGATGATAGTAGAATATTAAAATCTCCAACTATGATGATATTGTTTTATTGTCAAGGAGATTTTTTTTATAAACCATGGTGCACCTCTGTTTGGTGCATATATATTTATATTTATGATTGTGATGAGTTCATGTTGAATCATTCCCTTGATTAGTAAGAAGCAGCCTTCTTTGTCCTTTTTGATTACTTTTGGTTTGAAGTATATTTTTATCAGATATTAATATAACAACCACCACTTGTTTTTTATTTCCTTTTGCTTGGAATATCTTTTTCCAACCTTTCACCCTGAGGATGTATCTATCTTTAGTGGTGAGGCGGGTTTCTTGAAGACAGCAGATAGAAGGGCACAGTTTGTTGATCCATCCTGATAACCTGTGTCTTTTGATGGGTGAGTTATGACCAATTCTATATAAGATTATTACTGTGAGTTTTTAATTAACCCCTGCCATGATGAGGTATTTAATATTGTTTAGTGCTTACTTGTGTTATGTAAAGTTTTGAACCTGGTCTATTTTTGTTATTGTGTTCTTCTTCTTCTTGGCTCTTGAGATTGGTTGTTAGACTATTCTATGTGGAGTATTTCCTCAAGTGTTCTCTATAGGTTTGGCTTTGTGTTCATAGAATCATAGAGTTGAGTTTTTTTTCATGGATGGTTTTTCTTTCACCATATATTATGAGGGATACTTTTTCTGGGTAGAGGAGTTTGGGTCAGAAGCCATAGTTTTTCACGGTTTCCATTGAGAAATATGATATAATTCTGATGGCATTGCCTTTGTATGTTGTGAGTTGTTTCTTCCTTGCTGCTTTTAACATTGTCTCTTTGTTTTCATTGTTAAGGGTTTTTAGTATGATGTGTTTTGGAGAGTTTCATCTTTGGTCATGTTTGTTTGGTGTTCTGTGGGCTTCTTGTATCTGGATGAGTCTCTGTTTTGAGATATTGAGAAATTTTTTTTTTTTGAGTATGTTCTCTATGCCTCTTGAAGTGAATTTCCACTCCTTCTGGTATACCCATGATCAAGATGCTTGGTCATTTTAGGGTGTCCCACAATTCCCTAATATTTTGTCCAATTAATTTTTTTTTCCTGAGCTGAGATTTTATTTTTGTTTTATAGTTTTCAAAGCCAAGGGGAGTGATAAATAAACAAACAAGACATGGTAACTTGCATATCAATCATTTCTGTCGTCAGGCCACCCTAACAAGGAACTCCAGTTTACTTTGTCTTAACCTAAACTTCCTGTCTTTCTTATAGTCCCTCTGGGCCCTTTCTGGACAGCTAGGTCTTTGGGATTTTTCCATCTGCTAACAAAGATAAGTTTAGATCCACAACAATTAACTCATACAATAACTCAGTGAATCAATTTAACTTTTGCTTCTTTTCTACTACAACATGTAACTTTTTACATGGGTGCTAGGGTCAATCTCAGGGCGACTCAGGCTCCCCAGGCCTTTATGCTTGTGAGGCCAATACTCTAACCACTGAGCAAGTTCCCTGGCCCACCCTCTACTTTTTTTGCAGGGGGTAGTGTTTGGAGGTGGGGTCTTACTCTAACTCAGGTTGACCTGGAATTCTCTATGTAGTCTCAGGTTGGTCTCAAACACACAGTGATTCTCTTACCACTGCTGCCCATCACTTGATTTTTTGAACTTAGCAAAGTATTTGGTTTCCTGATCAATTTCTTTGGTCTTTTATCCCAGGTCAGATGTTCTGTCTTCCACATGAATAACTCTGTTGGTGAGGAGTTCTAGAGAGATTTTTAAAAATAATTTCTATTTGATTTTTATTTTCTGTTGTATCATTTTGCATCATGTCCATCTCTTTTAGGAGGTACAATTTCAAATTAATTTCTGATTTTCTTGATGCTTCTTGCAGTTCATTCTTGCATTTAATCAAGTTTTCACTAAGCTTAATCAACTGGTTGTTGAGATCTTCCATTTTTTGAGTCACCTTCAATTTATTCATATATCTTTGGAGGATTCTAATGGTTTGTTCAATCTAGTTATGCCTACTGTCAAAGCTAAATGCTCTAGTAGACAATTCTGTTTAATTTCATTGATATAAATGTTGGTTCTTTGATAGTTTGCTTCTAGATCAGCAATTTTTTTGATCATTGCCTCATTGTTTTTTGTATTTCCATTTTGGAAGTGAATTTCCTTTGATTTCTCTATGATTTCATTGTTGGCTTCCATTGTAGGAGTAGGCACCCTTGGTGAAGATTTCTCAGTTTTCTGACTTTTTTTTGGAATTTTTGCACTGTTATATATCTATTTTAGGAAGACTCTTTGCTTTATTGAGGAGGAATCAAGTTTTTGTCCTTTGGCCCATGTACCTTCTGACTCAGGTGAAAAAGGTTGTTGGTACCCAATGTCCAGGCAGGATACCAAAGCAAAAGGCCTGATTCCACAGATCACATAGGGATCAGGCTTCCTCAAACAATGCACAATGAGACCTACCAGGACCAGAGGACTTGGAGAAAAAAGGATCAGGGATCTGGCCTATTTCGTGCAACAACCTCAAACAAACAGACCCATGCAGGGATTCCAGACCAGAGATTTGGGAGAAGCCAGGAAACAGGTGTCTTGCCTACTCAATCCAGACTGCTGCACCTGCCCACCTACTGTCTGGGTAAGGAACTCAGACTGGGGAAGTGGCAGGAACCAGAAAACAGGGGTTTGACTTATTCATTCCAGACGAATGTGTCTACCTGGACAGTGTCTGCACAAGGAACTCAGACTGAGGCCAGTTTTTATATTTTTAGTTTCTGTTTGAAGACCTTAGAATGAAAAGGTCCCCCCCCCATTCTCTCTCCCTCTCTCTCTCTCTCTCTCTCTCTCTCTCTCTCTCTCTTTCTCTCTGTGTGTGTGTTTTATATTTAGGAGGCATTTAGAAAACCACTGTGAGGATTATGGTAGATAGAAATGTTCCCAAAATACTCACAATTTTATTTCAAGAAAACTTTCAATCCATTACATTACACAGCAAAAGGAAATTTACACATGTAGTTAAGGTAAACAACATTAAGAAAGGGAGATTTAGGCTGGAGGAATGTCTTAGTGGTTAAAGTGCTTGTGTGCAAAGCTAAAGGACCCAGGTTCAATTCCCGGGGACCCACACAAGCCAGATGCACAAGGTGGCACATGTGTCTGGAGTTTGTTTGCAGCAGCTGGAGGTACTGATGCACCAAATCTCTTTCTCTCTCTGTCAAATAAATAAATAAAATGAAATATATTTTTAGAAAAGGAAGGAATTTGCTAAATTGTCAGATAGGGTCAGTGTAATTAGAAAATGTTCTCTCCTATTGTAGTTACATTCTCATTGCTTGCACAAAACACCTGGCCAAAAGCTGACGGGAAGAAAGGTTTCATTTAGGTCTACTGTCTTGTGGAGAAGCTCACTGATGGCATACCATGAGTACAGGCTAAACATAACCTTTGCCACAATGAGTGGAAAACAGCAGTAGGAGAGTGAGCTGACTAACTCTGACAAGCTAGGGGATAATACATCTCAAGATCCACCCATAGACAAACAATTCCTTCAGCAAGGTTCTACCTCCCAAATTGTCATCAGCTAGGAAGTAAGCATTCAGAACACATAAGTTTATGGGGGACACCTATACCCGATTCAGACCACCACATCTTCTTTGAATAGAACTTTTCCTGTTAAATTCAGAGAGATGCAGTATGAAATGGATTCGAAGTGTGAAACTTAATTTTAGTCACGAGATAATTTAAGTGAAACTGATTAAAGAATGCAGAAATTCATGCAGGAACCTAACAAGTTCAATTGAAAACTATTAAATTAGAAATACCTTAGAACACAAAATGAAGTTTCCTACTAGTAGCTTACTTCCTGAAACTGTGAAGAGAATTATAATGACTGTAATTTCAAAACTGAAACATTTTATCTTGTTAGAATATAGTAATATCTATCTTGATCTCGAGCTACTTATCTATCTATCATAATCTATAAGTACAAAGAGATACTGATATAGATATACATATATAGATGATATAGGTATAGATATATTAAAATGTTATCTATTCAGAAGGAGACTCAAAATACTTTTGAATTCCTTTCTCCTCAGTTGCAAAGTAAAAGCATTATGCTGCCTGGAGATTGAATAGTGAACCTTTTATAATACATACATATATATATATATATATATATATATATATATATATATATATATAGTTGTCAAATAAAAGTGGGACTTGGGACATTGACAAGATTAATCGAACTGGATAAAAAGATTAATCGAACTAGATAAAATGCTGATTAGGGTTGAAGTTTGTATACATGTTAACTGCTCAGAAAATAAACCTTTCTACTAAATATCATTTGCCCCCCCCCCAAATTCTCTTTCTGCTCAGCTATTCTAACCATTATGTTTTACATCAGTTGACCACATTCTTTTTGGTCTCCTATTGGGTTTAGCCAATATATATCCCTGAAAGACATTTTTAAAAAAGGAAGCACAGTTGGCTCAAGTTATTCATTCTTTTCCATTTCACTCAGTGAGACAAGTTTAGACATCCTGTATGCCTTAAACTCTTTTAGTAGCAGCAAGATAAATGCTGAATAAAGCACTTTCATTAGTAACATTAGGACTAGTTGCTCCACAGCTACAATTATTGTGTGTGTGTGTTTGCGTGAATCAACACTACTTTTACCAGCTCCATGTAATGTCAGAGGCATGTATGACACTGTATTACAAAATGTTAATTAGAAGCAAGTGAAATTTAAAACTCAATGGAATCCATGCATGGATATGTTCAGTTACAATTTAGTATTCGTATGCTGGCTCAAGAACAAAGTGAATAACTAACAATCAAGTAGATTCTGTAATTAAATTCTAATGAGTCAAAATGTTAATAATTTTAACATATCCCATACCAATTATTCTCAAAATATCATCCCCTAGAAGTCCTAAAGGAATTTTCACAAAAAATACCATCACCAGAAAGCTTAGAAGAAGTAGGGTACACTTTTCACATATACCCTCTTATGTTATATTATGCTGGTGGTTGCAAATGCAAAATGAACCATAGACAATGACAATAAATAAATGAAAATAATTCAGGAGTGATGCCATTTGCTTCCATAATTTCAAATATGACTTGTTTACTGAAGAAAATCAATTATCACAGACTCTGGAATCTAGTGTGTAACTACTGACCTGCAAAATGCTCTCCTTTAATCTTCTAATCAGTCAGGACTATCAAACTGACCATCCTTTCATTCAAAACATAGACACCTTTATTTCCTATAGAATATAAACTTGGCTCATTAGATGATGGTGTTATCCTACTTACCACTAATGAGTAGAAAGTATCATGTACCCTAAATGAATTCCTAACAAATTTCAATAGCACAGCATCCTTTTGCCAAATTTTCAATTTCACATTTTTGTATTCTTTTTTACATTTCACTAAGGACTAATATTTCCATAAAATATAACATGTACCAGGTACTGCAAAACATGTATGTACTTTCATAGTGCAAGTATGACAAGTTGCTGCATAAGTTTTCACATATTTTATACATTTAAGTTTCTATATTCATGTTAGACTAATGACAAACAATTAAAGTACTAACATGAGTTCTGGTCTTAACCAAGAATCCTATGTGAATGATTTTTGTAAAGTCCAATGGCCACTTATGACATTGTGTACATGTATTCATGACCGCATATTGGCTGACGCTCCCTACACAAGACATAAATAACATGAGAAAAAAAAAAGTGATAACATAAAAATAGAAGAGAGGCTAGCTGGAAAGAAGCTATTCAGTGGGGGGATTCGGAAGAAGAAAAGTGGGTGGTGAGAGGGGATTATTATCAAGGTATATTATCTATATTTATGGAAGTTGCCAATTAAAACAGTGAAATACTAAAACATAGTGATAGAATATACATACATACATACATATATATATATATATATATATATATATATATATATATATATATGCATATGTGTATGTGTATGTGTATGTGTGTGCATAAATAAAGCATGGGAGTATTAAGAATTAGAGGTGAATAGATTGGGCAGGTGGTTTATGGAACTTTCTCTACAAGCCTTATAACCTGACTCAAATCCCCATCATTCATAATTTTTGCTAGTATTAATAGATACATAATAAATATAAATATAAGGATGTACAACAATAATCTTACCATGAGACTGGGGAATAGGCATGGCAATTATGTACTTCTTGATGAAACAAAATATAAGAGCAGAAGCAGCTTATGGGAGGAAAGGATTTATTTCATTCTTGCAATTGTGATGGGAGCCTTCATCATGGCAAAGGAAGTTGGCTCACTTCATCACAATTCACATTAGAGACAGAACAGCAAGAGCAAACTTGCTCTGAACATTCAGTGGGCTAGTTTCATCAACCTCAATATCTGTCCCTGTGATATAAACCTTTGGCAAGTTTCCACCAATTAAAGAGTCTATCATTTGGAGACTAAATGAAAGGTTTAATTACAAAGACTTGAGGTTATGGGGACACATTTTACATTCAAACCACCAAAGTAGATAATACAAATATTCTTTGGTATAGGACTCATTTATATATGATAGTCCTTCAGAGAATGGTAGGAGTTTGACTCCACAATGTATTTGAACCCTTCAGCTTGATACAATGCTGTCTAAGGAAATTGGATGAGAAACAGATGTAAAGCCATTCATTTTCAATATTAATCGTGTTTTCAATATAGACTTTAGAATTGTTTGTGTAAAATGTTTCTCATGAAAATGCTACATAGTTACATCCTAAGTCCAAAAAATAGATCTCCCCCAATTTGTTAGCATTATTGTTGAAAACTCTTTGGTATGATTCCAGAATAAAATTATTAAGGGAAGTTACCTGAAAGCTCTGCACATTTTCACATAGTTGACTTGGATTTTCACTCTTCAGGATGTTAAAAATAAATGCAGAACCTATCAATTCCCTAGGGTTTTCACTTTATATGACTTATATAAGGTTCATATTTTAATGGCTATTTAATCAAGGTTTATTTTAAGAAATAAAATTAATAAAATATTTGATAATTTGCATTAACTTTAATATCATTACCTTTAAAAGTAATTACCTCTTCATTGTAATTGTCCATTATCTATAGATTTGTGTACTTTTAGGAAGATAGCAAAGGGGATGATTTTTCTACTTTATGTAAAATAATTCTACATCTTTCATTTGAACTAAAATTCAATCAAAAAGACCAAGGAATTTACTTCCCTCACATGGGAAGCAAGATGCTAACTATAATTACTAATAATATGATTTTAATGGAAATATTATTACTAATGATAATCATTTTTTTCATTGTTTCTCAGAAAACACCATAAAAGATTTTGGGTTAGTCATTTAAAGGTGTAGACTATTAAAGGGAATATAAACTTAAACATGTACTCCTTAATCTGTTCTGTATTCTGCAGACTTCTGAAAACAAATAATAATCATGTTAATATCATCAACCTCATCATAAAATTTGATTCCAAGTCCATCTAAATTCTTGAGAAGTCATACATCCAGAAAAACATGTTCACTAAATGTGTTTTTATATACAATCTGTTGACCTAGCACAAAGCAGAATAATGATACTGACATATTTAAATATTAAAGATTGTATTTTTCTTGATTTTAGAACAATGTAGATTACACTAAATTTTGTTTCATTTTATTATACAATTTTGACTCCTGTCTTAAAATAGATGAACAATACAAATTTATACCTATGAAAAATTAAAGCAAAAACAATGATTCACCTTGTAAAAGATGCTAGTTACAAAAGACCACATATTTTAAAGGCAAAAAAAAAAAAAAAAAAAAGGAGATCTGCGGAGATAGAGAAAGTGCATTAGGTTTTGCTGAGACTGTGAGTAGAGGCAGGAGACATAAAGAAAATGAAACTTTTGTGGTGATTCACGTGTTCTAGCATTGACTGCTTTGCATGTATATATTTCTAAATATATGAAAACATTGAACTGAAAGAGTGTGTAATAAAATATACAAAATATACTACCTTTGCCTCCTGAGTGTTGGCTAAAACTCTGTAATTTTAAGATGGTTTCTGTCTTGTTCATGCTGGTTTTGCTGGGTGGTTATCACTGAGGTTATAACCTATTATAATCTAAGTCTTGTAAAAAGTGATTTATTCATTATGACTTTGTTCTTAGGAAAACTGAGGAAGCTCCCCATTTCTTAGTGAAATAAACTATACACAAACAATGTATTAGACAAAATAGTTTGTCTAAGCTTTATGGATTCTAACAGTCATAAATACTTCTTTATGTTAAGTTATAAAATAGTTCAATGGTTAAAAAAATAAAATATACTAATACATCTGAATTAAACATGCAAAGTTAGCCAGGCGTGGTGGTGCACACCTTTAATCCCAGCACTTGGGAGGCAGAGGTAGGAGGATCGCCGTGAGTTCGAGGCCACCCTGAGATTCCATAGTGAATTCCAGGTCAGCCTGGGCTAGAGTGAGACCCTACCTCAAAAAATAAAAAAAAAAATTAAAAAAAAAACATGCCAAGTTAGAGTTTATATATAACATTAAAGAAGTTCATCCAATTAGAATCTCCCAGGGCCTGATCAACTACTACAGTTTAATGAAAAATAACAGAGACACATCATTTAAAAGGCATGTGTATCATCATTGCAAAAAAAAAAAAAAAAAAAACCCTGTAGGTTTTGTTGTTGTTGTTTTGCCTTTTGGTATGTGTGGAATGTGTGCAAAATTTGTGTGTGAATGTATGATGCATGTCAGTGTGGGTATACACATGTACACATGGAAGTCAGAGGACAAATTCTCAGTATTAGAGCTCACCTTCCACTTCATTTGAGGCAGAGTCTCTTGTTCACTGCTCTTTTCACCAGGCTAGTTAGATTGCAAGCTTCTGGAAAATTCTCCTATCTCTGCTGTTCTTCTTGTGCAGCAAAAAATTCATCCACAGAGCCATCTCCCTAAGTAAAACTTCTCCCTTCTTTTATTTTTTTTTATATTTTTTGTTCATTATTTATTTATTTATTTGAGAGTGACAGACACAGAGAGAAAGACAGATAGAGGGAGAGAGAGAGAATGGGCACGCCAGGGCTTCCAGCCTCTGCAAACGAACTCCAGATGTGTGTGCCCCCTTGTGCATCTGGCTAACGGGGGACCTGGGGAACCGAGCCTCGAACCGGGGTCCTTAGGCTTCACAGGTAAGCGCTTAACCGCTAAGCCATCTCTCCAGCCCCCTTCTTTTATTTTTAATATTTATTTATTCATTTGAGAGAGAGAGAGAAAGAGAGGGAGAGAAAGAGAAAGAAAAAAAAGAGTATAGGTACATCAAGGCCTCTTGCCTCTGCAAAAGCTCCACATGCATTTGCCTCCTTGTGCAACTGGGATGACATGGTTCTGGGGGAAGGAACACAGTTCAGCAGTCTATGTAAGCAAGCACCTTTAACCACTGAGTCATCTCCCCAGCCTCAACCTCTATCTTTGAGATGCAAATATCTACTGTGTGTGTGATGATGATACAACAGTAATAATGGCAATAAAGGTAATAATAATAGCAAAAGTTGGAAAAGGAGACAAAAATAAATAAAATTTATTGAATATTTACTATTGGCCAGGAACTGGGTTAAATGCTTAAAGTGTTATCTTATTCTCGTAGTAGTCTTTTGGATCAATAATATTTTCCCACTGATTTCCCAATTGTAGCAAAATCAGCTTTGTTGGTCAATATTCCATAAAACCCCAGATTCATTTTTATGATTTTTATTAGTATTTCTTAATTATACATACTTTGTTTCATTATAACATTTTCATAAGTGTATATCTTTTGATCATATTTACCCCTTCATCACCCTCTCTTTCCCTCTCATATTCCTGCTGACTTCCTTCTTCTTCCCAACTAGTTCTCTTTCTATTTGCATACTTTTTTAACAATTCAATACATTTCATTCAAGCTGCTTGCAAGAACATGGGTGAGGGGTGTGTTAACAGCAATGTGAGCACTTCACTGGTGACTATACCACTGAAGAAAATATCTTTCCCACTCCATCAACCCTCAACTCTGTGTACGACTTCAAGCAGGGGTGGGGCCTCATGAGTTGCACTGCAGTCCATTAATGGAAGTGGTTGGGCCCAGTTTTGTGCAGATCTTCTGTACATAGTAACAATTGCTACAAATTCAAGAAAGCCATGGCCATGTCATACCTGAAAGTCAGAATTCCACAACACTCCCCTTCATTTAGCTTTGACATTCATTCTACGACTAGTTCTGTGATATTCCCTGAAATTTGGAAGGAATGGTATACAAGTTATGGGTATGGCAGAGCATTGACCTGTCACTTATTCTAATCATTTTATCTTGTTATGAGACTTTGTATTTCCTGCTTCTCACTGCAAAATGAAGCTGAGAGCAGCAATAATCTATGGTCATAAACATAGTTATTAATAAATCATGCAAGGGGCTGCAGAGATGACTCAGCAGTTGCCCTTGCCTGTATCTTTAAGGACCTAGGTTTGATTCCCCAATACCCATGTAAAGCCAGATGCACAAAGTAGTACATGCATCTGGAGTTCATTTGCAAAGGCTACAAGTCCTGGTATACCCATTTTTTTCTCTCTCTCCCTCGTGCACATGCATGTACACATTCTCTCTCCCCATCTCATAATTATTTTTAAAGAAGGCAATTTCATAGGTATACCTTAGTCATTTAACAAAACAACAATAGCATCCTTAATTAGACCTATGGCTTCCCCAGCCATGAGCTTCTTACCGGGTTTACAGTATCAGCCATGAATTTCCTCCCTTGGAGCAGGCTTAAAATACAATCATAAAGTGGTTGGTTAAACCCATAGCGCAGTACTACACTCGCAAATTCATCTTTCCTGGCAAGTCTGATTTCTGTATATGAGAAAATTGAATCACACACAAGTGGATGATTTACATGGAAGTCACATATCTAGAAATAGTAGAAAAGGAATTTCAATATAGTATATATCTGAAATCTAAGTATCCAAATATATAATACTATATATAATTCAAACCAAACAAAGGAATTTGCTATTAATATGTCAAAAAAGTGCTAGTCTGATTTGATGAAAGAACAAAACCTATTTGCAGCTCAGGCAGAAATGGAAAAGTCAGTTTAAATCTAAAGTTCATTGGGATTTCTTAATGACTGGCTACAATTTTTGTGAGGCATGAAGTAAGAACAAACATCTCAGATCAAGCATTATTTTATGAAATATAGCCAAATAGAAAGTGACTAGTAAAATGTAGCAATGTTAACTATACAACTTCACCCTCCCAATAAATCTATAATTACAAAGATATCACAATATATAAAACCAGAACCCTAGATTTTGTACATTCACCTTATCGCTAATATGAACTTTCATCTTTAGTCTGTGCTCTTTCAAATTCTTTTTTTGTACTTGCAACTAAATCCCTAATCTAGATCACATTGATTTTTTTCCCCATCTCTCTTTTTTCTTATTGAAGTTCTCATTAATTCTTTTAGGATAATGGTCAAGCAAGTAGAATTTTATGACTAAAGTTATTTTAGTTACTAATCACTGAAAGCAAATCACTATGAACAACCTTAGTGCTTTTTACATTAAGATAAAATGATTTTGCTTCAATCTGGAGACAGCATATAAAATGTTCAGTTAAATCTACTAAGTTTATTATTCTCTGTATTTTTCTATTGTATTTTCCCTGTGACAACTTGTATAATTAGACCCCCAATATTTTTTTATGAGCATGTGCCCATGAGTGTTTTCTTTAAAAAAAAAAATAAAACTTTTCCTTTCAAATTCTTTCCTGGAATATTCCCTAAGCTATAATCAGAGGAGTGAAGTTGGATATAAAACCAACATCTTCCTGAATCACCATGTGAAAATGAAAGCAACTAAAATGGACATGTTTGTCTACTGTGACATTTATGATCTCTGTGGGTCAGTCTGCAGTCTCCAGGTATTTGTGATAGAAGATAAGTAAGTTATTTTATGTAAGTAATAAAATACAATTTAGAGTCCTATTACTGTTCATATTAGGGTAGGTGATACCATAACAATAAAGACCCAATATCTGACTGACTTAACATGGAACAATTTATTTCTTACTCTCAAAAATGTCTATTGCAAGTCTATCAGATTTTCAGTACAGAATCCTTCTAAGGTGTGACATATTCAACTTGCACACTTGAAGGTCAGCCTTTGTGTTCAGGTGATCCTGTCAGGTAAAGAGAGAGCTGGAGGATCTTGCAAGACTTGTGACTATTCCATTATCAAAATTTCTTCTGGTTTGAATACCTCTGCTAGAAATAGCCATTAGCATCATCCACTACCAAGAGCTGGGAACTGAAAAGGAGCAAGGAGATATATGATGATCTATAAATGTTTTGCTGTATTCTACAAATAATATAACTTTTAAAACATTTAATGAATAATATTGAAAAACTCTATAAGCATACAAAATACCTCATAAATGTAATAGTTTTTTTTTCTTAAACAGCATATATGTATACTTTTAAGAAACAATATATGAAGCTTTGCTGTAATCAAACATGCTAATACTGTAATACCCCAAGGACCTTACTGAGAGGTTCCAATATTACCTTGAACAAAAAGAAATAGCCACAAATCTGTTGGACATTTTATATCTTTATAATTTTATTTGTAATTCAAAAAAGCTGTGATTAAATAATCTGTTATCTGCTGAGCCACTCCCATCAAGCCAAAATACTTTGTACCTATAACAACAATTAGTATATCCTCTGTAGTAGGTGTTTTTGCAACATGTTTATAATTTATGCTACTCTGATATATAAAAATTTAAAGTAAAAATATTTTTGAACTCAGTTTTAACATCAGTTGTGAATGTGAATCAACAACAGACAGAAGGCACCTACTCTTAGTAAAATATGGATTATATAGACTCAGAAAGATAAATGATATCACTGTAACATAAATTTGACTCCTATCTTAATTCAATATTGATGCTTAAGATACCACACTTTTAAACAATATAGTAAGATTTTGGCAATAATTTGATGTCACAAGATAGAAAGCTTACTAGAGGTCTGGCACTCAACTTGCTTACAGTAAACCAGCTTCAATATAAAGGTGTTGCCATGTTTTTAAAACCTTCTTTTTACATGATAAATATTTTGATAAGTGTGCAACTGAACATAGTAATTAAATTAATATTGATAGAATAAGAGAATATAAACTTGAACATTGCATCATCAGCATAAATTATAATCAAAGGATAGTATATAAATAATATCACTGAATAATTAAAACTTAACAGTATAAAATGTACAAAAATTTCACAACCTTTATTAATCAAAAAATATCATAGGCTGTTTAAAACTATTCACCTTCAAACCTACCATAGTTAATCCAAATCATGTGATAGTCTAATGGCAAATAGTATTTAGTACTGTTTAGTAAATAGTGCTGAAGTGGAGGTAAATGTCGTAGCTTTGGGGGCTTATGCTGTAAAGTGCTTTCTTGTCATGTGAAACATTATACAGCATTCTAGAATGTCACTAAGAAAAAAATAATGGCTGCTACACTGGCAAAAATAGGATGTGTAAAGGTTCAAAGGCACACTATTTAGCTAGCCAGAGTAGCAACCCCTGCCCTAATCCCTGTTGCAAGCCCTTTCCCTATGTAAACAAAATGTTGTCAAGAAAAATGCAAAATAAACCAAGCTTATCTATAAAAGTAAGAATTTTTACGACAATAATGTTACAACCTTATTTCAAAACTGTCAATTATAGTTTTCAGGCTATTTCTGATTATATTTTCAAAATGTATACCAATTACATACACATTACATACATTTTGACTTTAGATACATTTTTGTTCAAAATTATTTATTATAGTCAAATACATTTTACCTGGATTCTAATTTTTTTATCATTAGTATGACAATACTTTTAGCTCCCAGAGGAATAACTATCTGGATGAAAGACAAAGAAAGAAAGAAAACACTACTCTTAAGCTGCAGGCAACAAATACAGTCCTTTCTGGCACAGTGGCATTTGACTGGCAACTCAAAGTCCAGGAATCACTCTACCAAAAGAGGATATCTCATGCATTTTGGTAAATATGCTCTAGCTTTCACAGTTGACACTTCTGTTAGACTTTGCTTAATTTTAAATACAAAAATCTTATGATTTATTTCCCTTGATGTTATACTGACTTGTGACTTGAGCTAGACTTCTTTTTCTTCTTTTTACTATGCTTTTTGTGTTGTTTCTTCTTCTTCTTTTTCTTGCCTTTCTCCATTGCTTTTTCTTGCTCTTCGTGTTTTCTCTTCTTTTTTGCCGGCACCTCCTCTTCATCCTCTGAATCTGCCATAGACTCAGATGACCATGACTGAGCCTCCAGACAAGCCTTCTTCCTTTTTTTGCTGAGGCTTTGAATATATTTTTCTTTCTCGGGTTCATCCTTTGATTTCTGTTTCTTTTTCAGCAATCCCTTGCTCTCTGACTCTGATCCTGACACAGAAATTTCAGATGATTTGTGAGAATGGTATTTTTTTTTCCGTCTCTTCTTTTTGTGTTTCTTTGGCTCATCCTCTGAATCTGAAGGAGTACTTGAAGAATCAGAGCTTCTTGAGGAAGATGAATAGTGGCAAGATTTCTTCTTTTTCTTTTTCCTTCTGTCTCTCTTTTTAGATGAGCTCATATTCCCACTTAATACTTTCTCTCTGCTTTTCTCAAGCTCCTTCTTCCAAGTTTGATTCATTCTTTCTTCAAATTCAGCTAAGGCCTTTGAGCCTTTCTTTTTATTTTCTAACTGTTTCTTCACTTCTTCCCAGGTGGGCCTTGGTCGATTCAGATAATCTTGGATCGTTGGGCCTGCAGATTGAGTTGGGCCTCTCCACCTGGCCATTGCTATAGGATTCATATAGGCCACTCTATTATCCCGCTTTCCCATGGTGCCAGATAGTTCTCACAGTGGATGATCAGCTTCCAGGGAGAATAAGGATAAACACAGTCCTTAAGGTCTTCCTGTGCTGATCTCCCCAGCAAACTCCATTCTATAATAGAAGCAGATAGAATTATAAAACAACTTTCATATACAACAAAGTAAACCATATGAGCTAAATTGTTCAGTGTTTATCACATAGTACAGTAGAAACTCCAAAATCTTATACTTGAAGAACAAACTATGTTATTGTAAGACTTGTACATATTATAGACACAAGAAAATGAATAAATATAAAGTTAAAAGTATTTTATAAAGTTCACGTATAATTTGGACAGGTATCTGAAGTGTTTAGTAACTACTCCATTTTATATTGCATGATGCTATTTTTTTTTCTTACATGACTTACATGGTATACTCAAGGATATTTATAGGCCTAACATATGTACAAGGCTGCTCTTCTTTTACCTAGCTAATTGCACCAAAATCTATCCCACTCCTAGACTCAAGAATTGCAACTGAAAAAAAAAAATCTTCTTTCTGGGCCGGAGAGATGGATTAGTGGTTAAGGTGCTTGCTGGCAAACCCAAAGGAACCAGGTTCAATTCCCCAGTACAAGAGTTTGTTTGCAGTAGTTGGAGGCCCTGGTGTGCCCATTCTCTCTCTCTCTCTCTTTCTCTCTCTCTCTATCTATCTCTATAGTAAAAAAAAAAAAAAAAAGTCTTTTTTTCTCAACTGTTGTATCCCAGCCTAACTAGATTATATGGTTTAAACCTGCATGATAGTAGCTGCCATTCCATTCCCTTCTCTCTAAACAACTTTTTATCAACTATTTCAGACTAGTAGCCCTTCTCAGTTGGGTTTTAATCTTTAGTATCCATTGCATGTTTATTACAAAGGGCCTGTGATTGGTTTACATTGGATTATCTCACTCAATTCCTAGAATAGAGTCTACTAAGTCCATTTCATTACTGGTGTGTTTAGTGTCTGTTTGCTGGAACATAACACTAAGCCCAAAGCAGCTGATAGGAAGAAATTATTTATTTTGGTTTTCAGTCTGGAGCCAGAGCTTCATCATGACACAGAAAGATGATCATAAAATTTGGGTATCACATCTTGCCCAAGAAGATGGAAGAAAGCAACAAGTGAGCCTTTGTAGTAGTGGAAATCTGAGGTAACAAATCTCAAGGTCTACTCCTAGCAATACACCTCTTCCAGCAGGACTCAACCTCCTAAATTACTACTATCTAGGGGCCAAGTATTCATACCACATGAGGCTACACATGAATGATTCAAACCATCAAAATTAGTATAACTAATTCACAGGTAAGTAGTGAAGCTGAGGGAATTTGAATATAATCCATAAGTGACAGCTAAAAATGATAGAATCAATATTTAAATCAAAGACTGCAACATTTTCAACCCTGCAAACATAAAACATTCTATAGCACCATTTATCAGCTTCTGAATTGGAAACCCAACTTTTATCCTTACTCTCTTTCATTTCAGGCCTATCAGAGAATCATGATAAAAACCCAGAAGCTTTATATTTTTACAAAAAATCTAATGACAATTTCTATAAAGGCATTACATGATCTTACTCGCTTTCATGTAGTCACAAACTTTTGGTTCATTGAACATACAAATGTCTAAGCTTAGAGAGCAAAGACAATTCCATTGCATCCTTCATTTCTCAGAATAAATACCAGTTCCTCAGAAAGGGAACTAGTGGGCTTATTCATAGAAAACTCCTTATATTACAAGCA
Source organism: Jaculus jaculus (assembly GCF_020740685.1). Lineage (NCBI taxonomy): Eukaryota > Metazoa > Chordata > Mammalia > Rodentia > Dipodidae > Jaculus > Jaculus jaculus. The sequence goes on along the minus strand of NC_059125.1, from coordinate 85,114,903 downwards.
CAGATAGTTCAAATACTAATGATGTCATATAGATCAAACTTGCAATAAACAGGTATCTCTGTGTACAATCATCCTTATTTTCTATATCCCAGAACTTTGTTTATAACCAATTATTAAATTGGCAACCATGTTATCAATGCATGTGTGTGTGGGGGGGGGGGGGGTGTATGGGTGTGCATGCATTTGTCTTTGTCCACTTTCAAGTCATGCAGACATAGGCAAGTGAGGATAAAGGCAAGACATGGTTTGTCATACTTACTCTGATATTACTGGCTCATACAAAATACTCAATATTTATTCACTAGTAAACAAACATAAGTTGATACATGGGTGGATAATTCAGGGAGACTCTTGAGTTAAGTATTTTTGTACAGAACTTTGGAGAACAAACAAATTCACTCAGGAAATCATGAAATGTAGAGCACTTTAAGAAGCAGAAGCAATGTATGAGAACTACATAGGGTTTAAAATAGTACCCCACAGACTGGAGAGATGGTTTATCAGCTAATGTGCTTGCCTGCAAAACCAAAGGACCCAGGTTTGATTTCTCAAGGTCCATGTAAGGCACAATGTGACACATGCATCTGGAGTAAGTTAGCAGAATTTTAAGACCCTGGTGTGCCCATTCTCTCTGTCTATCTGCCTTTCCTCCCTCTTTCTCCTTCACTCTCAATAAATAAATAAATAAATAAAATTATAGAAATTAAGAAAAATTAAATAGTACCATTCAATTTGTGATGGTTGGAAGCTAAGAACAAGAGGGTGGGGATAGGAGGTAAGGCCACAAAGGTGGGAAGAAGCTTTGGAGCCCTCCCCCAAATTAATCAATAACCTTGAATTTTAAGACTGTAGGCAATGAAACCATTTTTTAAAAATTATTTTATTTTATTTATTTATTTGAGAGCAACAGACACAGAGAGAAAGACAGAGAGAGGGAGAGAGAGAGAGAATGGGCGCGCCAGGGCTTCCAGCCTCTGCAAACGAACTCCAGACGCCTGCGCCCCCTTGTGCATCTGGCTAACGTGGGACCTGGGGAACCGAGCCTCGAACTGGGGTCCTTAGGCTTCACAGGCAAGCGCTTAACCACTAAGCCATCTCTCCAGCCCAATGAAACCATTTTTGCATTCATGTTCACTACCATGAAATAATATCATTGAAAATAATGGTGTTGTGAACAAAAATGGGAAAACATATGAGGTATTTTCAAGAAAATTTTATTGAAATTAATGACTTGTGAATATGAGATGAGGGTAAAGAATTTAAGGGAAAGTTCTGGCTTGTGCCATAACATAAGAGCCATACAAAATAAATGATATCACTTAAAAAATAGACTATACTGAGAAATGTTCTAGACTCCAATTCTGACTCTTAATGGTTGAAGTATCCATATGTAGAGAATTGGATATATGATAGCTGACAGTTATAAAAATGATATGTGTTAGAGTAATAAGATCAGCAATCACTGGGTGATTATTGACGTCATGGGGAGGAAATAAAATACCTTGCAGGAAGATTTCAAATGAAATGAAAAATTTTGAGCATTGAAATCAATAAGAAATGGGTCAACAGAGCTGGGCATGGTGGCACATGTCTTTAATTCCAACACTTGGGAGGCAAAGATAGGAGGGTTGTTGTGAGTTCGAGGCCACCCTGAGACTACACAGTGAATCGCAGGTCAGCCTGAGCTACTATGAGGCCCTACCTTGGGGAAAAAAGGTTAATAGAGAAAGAAAAGTATATAATGATCATTTTTGACAATTAACCAGACTATTAGAGCTAGATAGTCACCAGAATGAAATGCCAGAGTCACAGAAACACAGGAGCAATAGAATTTTAAAGTATGCAAATAATCCTCAGAACTATATCATATTTATATTTCTCTCCAATAACAAGCCTCATTGTTACCTTTGAAAAATCAGAAAATCAATATTAGATGACATGGTTAGCCATATTAAAGGAAGTAAAATGAATAACATAAGAACATCAAATGCAAGTAAGTACAATAAAATCTCCCAGTCCTACAATGGAAGTCTCTGAGAAAAACATAGAAGAGACAATAGGATCAGAAAGACAAAATGAAGTTATGAGCAATGCAACCCTGACCAACCTATTGGTAGAACTTGCACAAAAGCAACAAAGGACCAATAATTGTGTGGACACTGCTATCACTAGACTAGACCTAATAGATAAGAAAATAGAAAGGGTCCAAACACAGTTAATGTATATAAAGGAAAGCAAAAAATGAAGAGGACCTAGCTGGGCATGGTGTCACACACCTTTAATCCCAGCACACGGGAAGAGGAAATAGGATGATCATCAAGTTCGAGACCATGCTGAGACAACATAGTGAATTCTGGGTGGGCTTGGGTTGGACCAAGACCCTACTTTGAAAAAACACACACAAAAAAATTGAGGACCTAAAAAAAAATAGCTGACTATATTAAATGAAGACATAAAAGAAATGCAAGGAGGAATTCCAAGAAGCATCAAGAAAATCAGAAAATGATGTGAAAAGGGAACTTGACAGAAGGATGGAAACCATATATAGAAAAGTAGTAGAAAATGTAAACCTAATTAAACAAGCCCAAAACTCCTTAGAGGCTCTCAAGAATAGAGTCAGCTATTTGGAGGATAGAAACCCAGAACTGGAAAACAAAACAGAAGAAACAGTTGGAAAGTGCAAAAGTTTCAGTCAGTTCAAAAATTTCCGTGAACCTAACATGAAGGAAATATGGGATACCCTCAAATGTCCTAACATTCAGGTCATGGGAATATCAGAAGGGGAAGAAATTCAGACCAAATGCTTGGAGAACTTATTCAAGAAAATAATTGAAGAAATCTCTTCCACTCTCTCTCTCTCAAAAAAAAAAAAAAAAAAAAAAAAAGCCCAAGATATAGGAAGCTAACAGAACTCCAAACAGATTGGACCAAAGGACATACTCTCCAAGACATATTGCCAGTAAGACTAACAATGATATCAAAGATAAAGTCCTAAAAGCTGCTAGGGGGAAAAAATACATCACAATTAAAGGTAACCACATCAGAATCACTTCAGACTTCTCAATGGAAACCCTAACAGCCAGAAGGGCCTTGAATGGAACACTTCAAACTCTAATAACCCATGGCTTCCAATCAAAACTACTTTACCTAGCAAAAGTATCCCTCATAATAGATGGTAAAAGAAAAACCTTCCATGTCAAAACTCAGCTTTATAAATATGAACACAAAACCAAACCTACAGAGTCCATTTCAGGAAATTCTCCATACAGAAGAATCAAACAGTCAACTTCAAGTACCTACAAGAAGCAGATCACAATAACCTAACTCTGAGAAGGCACAAAAAACTTCAAAATCTATGAAAACACTAAACCACATAAACCAACATGATATGGCAGGGATCATATCACACCTCGCAGTCATTACCTAAATATCAATGGCCTTAATTCACCCATCAAGCGATACAAGCTAATAAGGTGGATCAGAAATTTAGATACCTCAATTTACTGTCTTCAAGAAGCCCACTTCACCACTAAAGACAGACACCTCCTCAGGGTGAAAGGAGGGGAAATAATATTCCAAGCAAACTGGAATAAGAAATAAGCAGGTGTAGCCATATTAATATCAGATAAAATAGACTTCAAAAAAAAAAAAGCAAAAAAGATAAAGAAGGCCACTTCCTACTGATCAAGGGAACAGTCCAGCTAGAGGATGTTACAATCATCATTCTTTACACACCAAACACAGGTGCTCCACAATTCATAAAACAAAGCCTACTTGACAATAAAACAGAAATAAACACCAACACCATCATAGTTGGAGACTTCAATACACTATTATCAGTAATCGATAGACATCCAAACAGAAACTCAACAGGGAAGTAAGAGACTTCAACAAAACCATAGAACATTTAGCCCTAACAGATATATATAGCACATTCCACCCCAAATCCAGAGATTACACATTCTTCTCAGCAGCACACAGAACCTTCTCTAAAATACATCATATACTGTGTCACAAAGCCTGTCTCCATAGATTTAGGAAGACTGACATAGTCCCCTGCAGGATATCAGATCACAATGCTCTATTGCTAAAAAATAATAACAAAATACTCACCAAAGATCTCATTGGCTCCTGGAAACTGAACAGCACACTTTTAAACAATAAGTGGGTAGTGGAAGAAATAAAAAATGAAATAGAGAAATTTCTAGAAATGAATGACAATGAGAACACATCATACCAAAACTTATGGGACACAATTCCTTCATAAGAAAGACAGAGAAATCACAAATCAATAACCTAACCATCTACCTAAGGTTACTGGAAAAGCCAGAAGAATTCAACCCAAAAAGCTCCATATGGAAAGAAATGATTAAGATCAGAGCAGAAATTAATGAATTGGAAATTAATAAAACAATTAAGAAAATTGATGAAACAGAGTTTGTTCTTTTAAGAAATAAACAAGACTGACAAACCCCTTGCCAATTGGATCACACAAATAAAAGAAGCACTTCAAATTAACAAAATTAAAAATGAAAAATGAGAGATCACAACAGACATAAGTGAAATTGGAAGAATCATAAGGTCTTACTTCAAAAACTTCTACCCTACAAAATTGGAAAAGATGGAGGAAATGGATAAATTCCTAGATACATACCATTTACCAAAGCTAAACTCAGAGTAGATTAATCTACTAAGCAAACCTATCACACCCATCAAAATTGAAAAGGTTACAAAAAAGCTCCCCAAGAAGATGGTGGTGTAGGAACCATGCCGAAGCAGCCTCGGGGGGAAAAGGCCAAAAAAAAAAAAAAAAAAAAAAAAGTAAAATACACTCCTCTACTAAAATTTGAGATGTATAAGAAATTACCAATGGTAGCAGAGAAGTAGGAGAGATCCAGAGCATCTAGAGCCCACAGAGGCAGGCAGAAGCAGTTTCAGAAATGGGGGCACAAGGTCTGATGTGGTATCAGATCCACAGCTGCAAGGTTCAGCTTGAGCCACAGGAAAAGCAAGGTGAGGGGATTTTCCACTCACACTGGAGCTCTTCACAAACACAAGAAACCTGAAGGAAGGACTGCAGCAACCAACGGAAAAGCAGATCACAAGGGAGAGCATTATGTGGACCAGTGGGAGAACTACAGCCACCATCCACAGCCTCTCTTCCTCCACCACTAGTGCAAGTGCCAGCAAGCACCAGAGACCTATGGAAGGGAGATCAGTGCACCAAGCATTGGTGACCAGATCAGTGATCCAGCAAACCTGCCAGCCTACTTGAACCCACAGTGCATCATAAAGAGACCCATGCAGGATTGCAGCATAACTGAGACCAAAATCATCCCAAAAGGTAACTGGGATTACACCAGGTCAGTACCCACCAAATAAGCCTGGTATACAAGCTTGAATCAGAAGTGCTAATTGCACCTTCCATATCAGGAAAAATTATATGTCAAATGTGATGGATGGTTGGATTTGCCATTCTTAAATAAGTTGTATTGTGGGCTTGTTATTTGTTGCATCCTGATTTATAGTGGTTTTGTTTCCTCTTGTTTTGTTCATTAAGAAAGAGTCTCACTTGGTCACAAGTTGACTTGCAACCCTCAACAGACCAGAAATCTTAACTTCCTAGTTGACAGGATTAAGGATGTGGGGCAACACACACCCTAAGGGACTGTGACTTTGTTAGAGGATCTGGTTGTCATAATACCTACTCTTGCATAAATAAACTGTGCTGTTTTTCATTGAATGTGTACATTGTTTAGTTAAATTTTAGAGTCTGCCTATATTTTGTTCCATTCAGCCTACTTGAATATTCTCATAGCAGGTAAATCCAACATCAAGGGTCACTTTTGTAGATACTCTGAGAGTCTTAAGAGCCACACCTAGCAACTTAAGCTCCTACCCTGAAAATATGTAACATCAGACTGATTGCTAATAATACAGCAACTAACTAGGAAATCCAAGCATTAAATTAATCCTACATGCAAAATACGTACATTATAACACAAGAAACATCAGAACTCAACACAATATAAATCCACCAAAAAGTAGTAATGCATCAGAAATGAGTTCCAGTGAGAATGAGTTAAAGCAACTGCCTGAGAAAGATTTCAAATAATGATTATAAATATGCTCAAATAAATCAGAGGAAATCAAACAAATGAAAGAGAAAAATCAAAGGAATCAAAGAAGACACAGAAAGCCATTTTAATGAAGTAAAGAGGTCAATACAAGATATAAATAAGGAAATACAAAGAATAAACAAAAAACAGTTAGAATTACTAGTAATGAAGAGCAAAGTCAATGAAATTAAAAAAAAAAAAAAAAAACTTTGTAGAAAATCTCACCAGTAGAATAGATGAAGAAGAAGGCAGAATATCTAAACTAGAAGATCAGGTGGCATATCTAATACAGTCCACAAAAGAGAAAGACAAATAGAAAAGTGTGAAAGGAAATTTCAACATATGTAGGAAATTATGAAAAGGTCTAACATAAGAATTCAGGGTATAATAGAAGGAGAAGAATTTCACACCAAAGGCATTGTAGGCATTTTCAACAAAATCATACCAGAAAACTTCCCCCAAATTGTGAAAATGGTGCCAATACATATACAGAAATCCTTAAGAACACCCACCAGACAAAACCTGGAAAGAACCTCTCCTCACCATATCATAATAAAACTCCCAAATATACAAACCAAAGAAAATATATTGAAAGCAGTTAGAGAGAAAAATCAAGTTGCATACAAAGGCAAGCTCATCGGAATCACAGCAGATTACTCAACACATACTTTAAAAGCCAGAAGAGCTTAAAGTGATGTATTCCAAGTTCTGAAAGATAACAACTGTCAACCAAGGTTACCTTATCCTGCAAAGCTATCCATTTAAATAGATGGAGAAATAAAGACATTCCAAAACAAAAGCAGGATAAAGGAGTATTTGAAGACAAATCCAGCTCTACAGAAAATACTTGAAAAAATCTTACATTTTGAAGAGAAAGAAAATCACACATATAAGGAACTTGGGAAAAAAACAAACAAACCATACTCAAATACTAGGTAATATAAGATAGCAAATGAAAAACTGGAAGAACTACAAAAAATGGCAAAAATAAATAAACACCTTTCAATAATATCTATTAATATCAATAGCCTCAATGCCCCAATGAAAAGACATAGGTTTGCAGACTGGGTTAAACAGCAGGGTCCTTCAATTTGTTGCCTTCTACAACAGATGAAAACTATCTTAGGGGGAAAGAGTGAAAAATTGTGTTTAAAACAAATTAAACTAGAAAACAAGCAGGGGTTGCTGTCCTAATATCTGACAAGGTAGACTTCAGTCCAACATTAGTTAGGAAAAATAAGGAAGGTCACTTTACATTGATTAAAGGCATACTCCATCAGGAGTACATTTAATCCTAAATATATAGGTACCTAACCTGAGGGCTCCCAACTTCATCAATCAAACGATATTACAACTAAGGTCACAGATAACAGCAAGCACAGTTGTAGTGGGTGATTTCAACACCACACTCTCATCAATTGACAGGTCATCCTGGCAAAAATAAACATCTGGATTAAATGAGTTCATAGAACAAAAGGACCTAAAACATATGTACAGGACATTTCATTCAAATGCTGCAAAATACACATTCTTTTTAGTAGCACATAGAATATTCTCTAAAATAAAGTATATGTTAGGACACAAAGCAAATTTTAGCAAATACAGGAAAATTGAAATACTTTTTTGCATTCTATCTGACCATAATGGAATCAAATTACAAATCAAAAGCAAGAGAGTGATAGAGCATACAGAAAATCATGGATCCTAAACAATACACTCATAATGATGAATGGGTCAATGAAGAAAATAAAAAAAAAAACCTCATAGAGTCAAATGATAACGAGAACACAACATACTAAACCTTTGAGACATAGTGAAGGTAGTCCTAAGAGGGAAATTTTTAGCTTTAATTGCATATATAATAAAATTAGAAAGGTCTAAGTAAATGATCTAATGCTTCACCTTAAAACATTGGAAAAAGAAGAACAAAGTAAACCAAAAATCAGTAGACAGGAAGAAATAATAAAGATTAGTGCAGAAATTAATGAAATAGAAACAAACAAACAAAAAAAAAATCCAAAGAATCAATGAAACAAAGAGTTGTTTCTTTGAAAGGATAAACAAGATTGACAAACCCTTGGCAAATCTGACCAAAAGAAAGAGAGGAGACACAAATTAATAAAATTAGAGATGAAAAAGGTAACACAACAGATGCCAGAGAAATTAAAAAATCATAGGGACATACTAGAAAAGCAAATACCCCACAAAGTATGAAAATCTGAAAGAAGTGGATGATTTCCTTGATTTATATGACCTACCTAAATTAAACCAAGATGATATTAATTACTTAAATAGACCTATAACAAGCATGGAGATACAAGCAGTTATCAAAAATCTCCCAACTAAAAAACGCCCAGGCCCAGATGGATTCACTGCTGAATTTTACCAGACCTTCAGGGAAGAACTAACACCACTTCTTCTTAAGCTTTTCCATAAACTAGAAAAATAAGGAATCCTACCAAACTACTTCTATAAGGCCAGCATCACCCTGATATCAGCCAAAGATAGAACAAAAAAAGAAAATTACAGACCAATCTCCCTCATGAACATAGATGCACAAAATCTCAAAAAAATATTGGCAAACAGAATACAAGAATATATCAGAAAGATCAGGACCAAGGAGGCTTTATCCCAGAGATGCAGAGATGGTTCAAAATATGCAAATTGATAAATGTAATACATTATATAAATGTACTGAAGGACAAAAATCACATGATCATCTCATTAGGTGCAGATAAAGCATTTGACAAAACCCAATATCTCTTCATAATAAAAGTCCTACAGAGACTGGGAATAGAAGGAACATATCTCAACATTAAGGCTTTTTATGATAAGCCTACAGCTAACATATTACTAAATGGGGAAATACGAGAAGCTTTTCCACTAAAATTAGGAACAAGACAAGGGTGTCAACTGTCCCAATTTTATTTAATATAGTGCTGGAAGTTGTAGCCACAGCAATAAGGCAAGAGATGCACATGAAAGGGGTACAGATTGGAAAGGAAAAGATCAAGTTATCATTATTTGCAAGTGACATGATTCTATAAATAAAGTACCCTAAATACTCTACCAGCATACGTTAGAGCTGATAAACACCTACAGCCATGTAGCAGGATTCAAAATAAACACACAGAAATCTGTAGTCTTTCTATATGCCAACAATAAACACAAAGGGGATGAAATCCAAGAATAACTCCCATTCACAATTGCATGAACATAAGGACCTCAGAATTAACCTAACCAAGGAAGTGAAATATCTCTACAATGAAAACTTTAAAACACTCAATTGAGAAATTGCAGAAGACACTAGGAAATGAAAATTCATCCCTTGTTCTTGGATCGGATGAATCCATAGTGTGAAAATGGCAATCTTACCAAAAGCAGTCTACACATTTAATGCAATCCCCCTCAAAATTCCAATGTCATTCGTCCCAGAAAGAGAAAATCAATCCAAAAATTCATTTGGGATCATAAAACATCTCAAATATCTTGAACAATACTGTGCAACAAAAGTAAGGCTAGTGGTATCACCTGATTTTAACCTATACTACAGAACCATAGTAACAAAAACAGCATGGTGCTGGCACAAAAGTAGACATATAGATCAAGGGAACAGAATAGAGGACCCAAGTGTAAGTCTGGGTACTTATAGCCACCTGATCTTTAAAAAAAAAATGCCAAAAATACTCATTGGAGAAAAGACAGCCTCTTCAGCAAATGGTACTGGGAAAACTGGATATGTATCTGTTGAAGGATGAAAATAGGTTCTTCTTTCTCTCCATGCACAAGAATTAAGTCCAAATGCATTAAACACCTTAACATTAGACAAACATTTTGTATGGCAAAGGACACTGTGAAGCAAAGAGGAAACCTACAGAATGGGAAAAAATTCTTTGCCAGCTATACCCTATGGTGGAGGATTAATATCTAGGATATACAAAGAACTCAAAGCATTAAATTATAGGAAATCAGGCAACCCAATTAAAAATGGGTTATGGGAAGATGGCGGCGTAGGTACCACGCCAAAGCAGCCTAGGGGGGAAAAAGACCAAAAAAACTCAGCAAAATACACACTTTTACTAAAAAGTGAGGTGTATAGGAAATTGAGGCGGCAGCGGAGAAGTAGAAGAGCTATAGAACAACCAGAGCCTGCACAGGTGGGAAAAGCGGCTCCAGCGGCTCAGGCAACTCGGCCAAACGCCGCAGCCGCGGCGCAGCAGAAAGCCACCAGTATCTCGGCTCGAGCCGCAGGAAAAGCCAGGTGCGGGATCTTCCCCTCACACCGCGCTCTCCGCAACTCGGGAAACGTGAGGGGAGAGCGGCAGCGAGCAGCGGAGGAGAAGACCGCGAGGTACAAGAACACGTGGAGCAGCGAGACAACCAGAGCAGCCGCGGCTCCCTCCCCTCCCCCACCGCCTGAGCCCAGCTCCAGCGAACACAGCAGCGGCCCGGGACCCGGCTACGCCAACTTGGGCTGACAGCGGGACCCAAGCAGGAGCAGAGTTCGGCACCAACTTCAGCGGCTCCAGCACCGGTACCAGCGGCCCCAGCAGCAGCGGACCCAGGAGTGGCAGCGGCAGCAGATCCCGCAGCAGCGGCTTCGGGGGGAGCAGCGGCGGTGGTCACGGCAGCGGCAGCTTCAGCAGCGGTGGTGGCTCCGGTGGTGGCAGCTATGGGAGCAGCAGAGGCAGCAGCAGCGGCTCAGTTTGCCCCGTAGGAAAAGCAAGTGCCCAGCTCCAGAAATCAGAACAGCAGCCCGACGACCCAGGCAGCAACTTGACTGAGACCAAAATCACCCAAGGTAACTGGGATTGTACCAGGGAAGGGTCTCACTAGGACACAAGCTGACTTGGATCCCTCAACAGACCAGAAAACTAAACCTCTTTGTTGATAGAAGAGCTGGTCATTACAATAACTACTCTTGCATACATACTCGGGGCTGTTTTTGATTGAATGTGTACAGTGTTTAGTTAAATTTTAGAATCTACCTGTATTTTATTCCACTCAGCCTGCTTGAATACTCTATAGCAGGGAAACTCAACCCCTAAGAACATCTTTGTAGATACTCTGAGAGTCTTAAGAGCCACACCTAATACCTTAAGGTCCTACCCTGAAAATATATTACATCAAATCAATTGATACAGCTAAGAATACACAGCTAGCTAGAAAATCCAAGCATTAACTTAAGCCAAGATGCAAAAATATATACATTATAACACAAGAAACACTAAAAAGCAAGATGATATAAATCCACCTAAAAGTATTAATGCATCAGAAATGTCCTCCAGAGAGAAAGAGTTAGAGGAAATGCCTGAGAAAGAGTTCAAAAGAATAATTATAAATATGTTCAAAGAGGTCAAAGAACACATGAAAACAATCAAGGAAGAAATCAAAGAGGAAATCAAAGAGGAAATCAAAGGAATCAAAGAAGAGGCAGGACACCAATTTAATGAAATAAAGAAGGCAATACAAGACATAAATAGGGAAATAGAAATAATAAAGAAAAACCAGTCAGAATTACTAGCAATGAAGAACACAGTTAATGAAATAAAAAACTCTGTAGAAAATCTCACCAGTAGGATGGATGAGGGAGAGGACAGAATGTCTAAGCTAGAAGACCAGGTGGCAGACCTAATGCAGTCCAACAAAGAGAAAGACAAACTTATAGTAAAGTATGAGTGGGAATTTCAAGATATTCGGGACACTATGAAAAGATCCAATATAAGAATTCAGGGCATAGTAGAAGGAGAAGAACTCCACTCCAGAGGCATAGAAGGCATCTTCAACAAAATCATAGAGGAAAATTTCCCCCAAAATGGGAAAGAGGTGCCAATACAGATACAGGAAGCCTTTAGAACCCCAGCCAGACAAAACCCAGAAAGAACCTCTCCTAGCCATATTATAATCAAACTTCCAAACACACACACCAAAGAAAAAATATTGAAAGCAGCTAGAGAGAAAAACCAAGTTACCTACAAAAGCAAGCCCATCAGGATTACAGCAGATTATTCAACACAAACTTTTAAAGCCAGAAGGGCTTGGAGTGATATATTCCAAGTTCTGAAAGATAACAACTGTCAACCAAGACTACTTTATCCTGCAAAGTTATCCATTCAAATAGGTGGAGAAATAAAGTCATTCCATGACAAAAGCAGGTTAAAGGAGTATTTGAAGACAAAACCAGCTCTACATAAAATACTTGATAGAATCCTCCATGCTGAACAAAAGGAAAAGCACACATATAAGGAACCTAGAAAAAACAAGCTATACTCAAATACCAGTTAACAGAAGAGAGCACAGATAGAACCAGTAACACACACACACACACACACACACACACACACACACACACAAATGGCAAACATAAATACACACCTTTCAATAATATCTCTTAATATTAACGGTCTCAATGCCCCAACGAAAAGACATAGATTTGCAGACTGGGTTAAAAAGCAGGATCCTACAATTTGTTGTCTCCAAGAAACTCACCTTTCTACAAAGGATAGACATTATCTTAGGGTGAAAGGTTGGAAAATGGTGTTTCAAGCAAATGGGCCTAGAAAACAAGCAGGGGTTGCTATCCTAATATCAGACAGGGTAGACTTTAGTCCGACGTTAGTCAAGAAAGATAAGGAAGGTCTCTTTATATTGATTAAGGGCACACTCCAACAGGAGGACATTACAATCCTAAATATATATGCACCTAACATGGGGGCTCCCAAATTCGTCAAACAAACACTATTAGAACTAAGGTCACAGATAACACCAAACACAGTGGTGGTGGGTGACTTTAACACCCCACTCTCATCAATTGACAGGTCATCCCGAGAAAGAATAAACAGAGAGGCATCTGGACTAAATGAGGTCTTAGAAGGAAGGGACCTAACAGATATATACAGGACATTTCATCCAAAGGCTACAGAATATACATTCTTTTCAGCAGCACATGGAACATTCTCTAAAATAGACCATATATTAGGACATAAAGCAAATCTTAACAAATTCAGGAAAATTGAAATAATTCCTTGCATTCTATCTGACCACAATGGAATTAAACTACAAATCAGTAGCAAGAAAGGCTATAGAGCATACACAAAATCATGGAAACTAAACAATACACTACTAAATGATGAGTGGGTCAATGAAGAAATCAAAAAGGAAATCAAAAAATTTATAGAGTCAAATGATAATGAGAACACAACATACCAAAATCTCTGGGACACAATGAAGGCAGTTCTAAGGGGTAAATTTATAGCCTTAAGTGCCTATAGTAAGAAATTAGAAAGGTCGCAAGTAAACGACCTAATGCTTCACCTTAAAGCCTTGGAAAAAGGAGAACAAGGCAAACCAAAAATTAGTAGACGGGAAGAAATAATAAAGATTAGGGCAGAAATTAATGAAATAGAAACAAAAAGAACAATCCAAAGAATTAATGAAACAAAGAGTTGGTTCTTTGAAAGGATAAACAAGATTGATAAACCCTTAGCAAATCTGACCAAAAGAAAGAGAGAAGAGACACAAATTAATAAAATCAGAGATGAACAAGGCAACATCACAACAGATTCCAGAGAAATTCAAAAAATCATAGGGACATACTACAAAAGCATATACTGCACAAAGTATGAAAATCTGAAAGAAATGGATGATTTCCTTGATCTATATGACCTACCTAAATTAAATCAAAATGAGATTAATCACTTAAATAGACCTATAACAAACATGGAGATCCGAACAGTTATCAATAATCTCCCAACTAAAAAAAGCCCAGGCCCGGATGGATTCACTGCTGAATTTTACCAGACTTTTAAGGAAGAGCTAACACCATTGCTTCTTAAGCTTTTACAGGAAATAGAAAAAGAAGGAATTCTACCAAACTCCTTCTATGAGGCCAGCATCACCCTGATACCAAAACCAGGCAAAGATAGAACAAAAAAAGAAAATTACAGACCAATCTCCCTCATGAACATAGATGCAAATATTCTCAACAAAATATTGGCAAACAGAATACAAGAGTATATCAAAAAGGTCATTCACCCTGACCAAGTAGGCTTTATCCCAGAGATGCAGGGATGGTTCAACATACGCAAATCTATAAATGTAATACATTACATAAATGGGTTGAAGGACAAAAATCACATGATCATCTCATTAGATGCAGAGAAAGCATTTGACAAAATCCAACATCCCTTCATGATAAAAGTCCTACAGAGACTGGGAATAGAAGGAACATATCTCAATATAATAAAGGCTATTTATGACAAGCCTACAGCCAACATATTACTAAATGGGGAAAAACTGGAAGCTTTTCCACTAAAATCAGGAACAAGACAAGGGTGTCCACTGTCCCCACTTTTATTTAATATAGTTTTGGAAGTCTTAGCCATAGCAATAAGGCAAGAGACACACATAAAAGGGATACAAATTGGAAAGGAAGAAATTAAGTTATCATTACTTGCAGATGACATGATTCTATACATAAAGGACCCTAGAGACTCTACTAGCAAGCTGTTAGAGCTGATCAAAACCTACAGCAATGTAGCAGGATACAAAATAAATACACAGAAATCAGTAGCCTTCATATATGCTAACAACAAACACACAGAGGATGAAATCAGAGAATCACTCCCATTCAAAATTGCATCAAAAAAAATAAAATACCTTGGAATAAACCTAACCAAGGAAGTAAAGAATCTATACAATGAGAACTTTAAAACACTCAAGCGAGAAATTGCAGAAGACACTAGAAAGTGGAGAAACATCCCTTGTTCCTGGATTGGAAGAATCAACATCGTGAAAATGGCAATCTTACCTAAAACAATCTACACATTTAATGCAATCCCTATCAAAATTCCAAAGGCTTTCTTCATGGAAATAGAAAAAACAATCCAAAAATTCATTTGGAATCACAAAAAACCTCGAATATCTAAAATAATACTGAGCAACAAAAAAGAGGCTGGTGGTATCACCATACCTGATTTTAACCTATACTACAGAGCCATAGTAACAAAAACAGCATGGTACTGGCACAAAAACAGACATGTAGATCAGTGGAACAGAATAGAGGACCCAGATGTAAGCCCAAGTAGCTATAGCCACCTGATATTCGATAAAAATGCCAAAAATACTCATTGGAGAAGAGACAGCCTCTTCAGCAAATGGTGTTTTGAAAACTGGATAAATATCTGCAGAAGGATGAAAATAGATTCTTCTCTCTCACCATGCACAAGAATTAAGTCCAAATGGATTAAAGACCTTAACATCAGACCGGAAACTTTGAAACTGCTAGAGGAAAAAGTAGGGGAAACCCTTCAACATATTGGTCTTGGCAAAGACTTTCTGAATACAACCCCAATTGCTCAGGCAATAAAACCACAGATTAACCACTGGGACCTAATGAAATTACAAAGATTTTGCACTGCAAAGGACACAGTGAAAAAAGCAAAGAGGCAACCTACAGAATGGGAAAAAATCTTCGCCAGCTATATATCTGATAGAGGATTAATATCTAGGATATACAAAGAACTCAAAAAGTTAAATAATAAGGAATCAAACAAGCCAATCAAAAAATGGGCTATGGAGCTAAATAGAGAGTTCTCAAAGGAAGAAATACGAATGGCATATAAGCATCTTAAAAAATGTTCTACGTCACTAGTCATCAGGGAAATGCAGATTAAAACTACATTGAGATTCCATCTCACTCCTGTCAGATTGGCCACCATCATGAAAACAAATGATCATAAATGTTGGCGGGGATGTGGAAAAAAAGGAACCCTTCTGCACTGCTGGTGGGAATGCAATCTGGTCCAGCCATTGTGGAAAACAGTGTGGAGGTTCCTAAAACAGCTAGAGATTGATTTACCATATGACCCAGCTATAGCGCTCCTAGGCATATATCCAAAGGACTCATCTTATTTCCTTAGAAGTACATGCTCAACCATGTTTATTGCTGCTCAATTTATAATAGCTGGGAAATGGAACCAGCCTAGATGTCCATCAACAGATGAGTGGATAATGAAGATGTGGTACATTTATACAATGGAGTTCTACTCAGCGGTAAAGAAAAATGAAGTTATGAAATTTGCAGAAAAATGGATGGACCTGGAAAGTATTATACTAAGTCAGGTAACCCAGGCCCAGAAAGCAAGCGCCACATGTCCTCTCTCATATGTGGATCCTAGCTACAGATGACTGGGCTTCTGCGTGAGAATGAAAATACTTAGTAGCAGAGGCCAGTAAGTTGAAAAGGAGACATAAAGGGTGGAGAAAGGAAGGGAGGAGGATACTTAATAGGTTGATATTGTATATATGTAATTACAATGATTGTAATGGGGAGGTAATATGATGGAGAATGGAATTTCAAATGGGAAAGTGTGGGGGTGGGGAGGGAGGGAATTACCATGGGATATATTTTATAATCATGAAAAATGTTAATAAAAATTAAAAAAAAAAGGGTTATGGAATTATACAGAGTTCTCCAAAGAAGAAATACAGATAGCATATAGGCATCTAAAAAAAGTTCTACATCCCTATTCATCACAGAAATGCAGATTAAAACTACATTGAGATTCCATATCAGTCCTGTCAGATTGGCTGCCATCATGTAAAGAAATGACCATAAATGCTGGCAAGGATGCAGAAAAAGAGGAACCCTTCTACACTGTTGGGGGGAATGCAATCTGGTCAAGCCATCGTAGAAATCAGTGTGGAGGTTCCTAAGACAGCTAAAAATAGAACTACCATACACCCCAGCTATAGCACTCCTAGGCATATATCCTAATTATCTCATTACCTTAGAGATAATTGCTCAACCATGTTTATTGCTGCTCAATTGACAATAGCTGGGAAATGGGACCAGCCTAGATGTCCCTCAACTGATGAGTGGAAAATGAAGATCTGGCACATTTATACAATGGAGTTCTACTCAGTGGTAAAGAAAAATGAAGCAATGAAATTTTCAGGAAAATGGATGGATCTGGAAATGATTATACTAAGTGAGGTAACCCAGGCCCAGAAAGCCAAATGTCACGTGTTCTCTGTCATATGTGGATCCTAGCTACAGATGATTGGACTTCTGTTTGAATGAGAATCAAACTCAGTAGCAAAGGCCAATAAGCTACAAAACAGATATAAATGGAAGAGAAAGGAAGAGACGGGGTACTTAATACCATGGAATTGTAAATATGTGAGTAGAAGAATAGATTAATGGGGGTGAAAAGGGCAAAATAAGTTCAGGGGAAGAGAAAAAGCAAATATGGAGGGAGGGCTAATCAAAATCTAAGAGGATATAAATAAATCATATTGAAGCCTTTTTTTTTTTTTTGACAATGGAACATGCAGGAGCCTTAAATTCTAACTAGAGACTTCAAGCCAAGATGGCAACTGCTTAGCTGTGCTGCAAATCCCGGGGAAAGATAAGCAAGACATTACAGTTTTTTCTGGGTCTTTTTGTCAGTGGGAGGGCATAGAGGGGGAAAAACAGGGAATCGCAGATCCCCTTGCGGCCGGGTAGAACACCGATTCCACCAAATATCTGGGCACCCTGTCACCGTGATCAGTTGCAGTGCCCCATCCCATGCCTGTCCTGCGCCCATCCCACACCCAGTCCTGCACCCCGTCGGGGCATCACATCCTGCGCCCTGTCCCATGCCCTGTCCCATGCCCCATCACAGTGCCATCCCCCATTCTCCTGTGGTGGGGGAGTGCAGACTGTTTCCAGGTCCTAGTGTTCCCAGCCAGAGTTTGGGCTGCTTCGGGGCTTGGTAACTCACCCCCCCCCCGCAAGCTCAAATGCAGACAGCTTTGGTGCATTACCACTTAAGAATTCAGGCAACTTTTGTGCCCTGGTCAGGTAGTAGATAGGCAGCTTTGGCAAGTGGGAACCAGAGCCCAGGCTGCTTGACAACTGCCTCAGGCTGCCTCAGATTTCCATTGCGCTAGAGCCCAGGCTGATCCATCCACCTACGTGCCCACACACTGTCATGGCATGGGCAAACCACAGCACAAAAGAAATAAAATGAAAAATCAAATACAAGAAAATCCAGTTAGATCACCTAGTCCTACAATGATAATACATCTAACCAAAACATAGAAGAATCATCAGGGTCAAAACATAAACATGAAGTGATGAGCAATGCAACCCTGACCAACCTACTGATAGAAATTGCAGGAAAGCAACAAAGGACCAACAATCATGTGGATGCTACCATCACTAAGCTAGAATAAATTGATAAGATATTGGAAGGAGTTTAAAGAGAATTAAGTAATTTGAAAGAAAGTGAAAAAAAAAAGAGGACCTTAAATATCAGCTGGCCATACTAAATGAAGACATAAAGAAATGCAAGGATGAATTCCAAGAATCATCAAGAAAATCAGAAAATGATGTGAAAAGGGAGATCAACAGAGCAATGGAAATGATACATAGAAAAGCAGTACAAAATGCAAACTTAATTGAACAAGTCCAACACTCTCTAGAGGCTATCAAAAATAGAGTCAGTAAAATAGAGGATAGAAATTCTGATCTGGAAGACAAAATGGAAGAAATGGTTTGAGAGTTCAAAGACTTCAGTAAGTTCAAAAGTTCCTGCAAACAGAACATGAGAGAATTGTGGGATACACTTAAGCATTCTAATATCAAAATCATTGGAATACCAGAAGGACAAGAATTTCAAACCAAAGTCATGGAGAACTTATTTAACAAAATAATTGAAGAAAACATCCCCAGTTTCTTAAAAGAAAGGCCCATCAAGATACAAGAAGCCAACAGACTCCAAACAGACTGGACCAAAAGAGCAACTCCCCAAGACATATTATCATTAAGACTCTAAACATTGACACCAAAGAGAAAATCCTAAAAGCAGCTAGGGAAAAACAGCACACCACTCTCAAAGGTAACCCCATGAGAATTACTTCAGACTTCTCAATGGAAACCCTGAAAGCTAGAAGGGCCTGGAATGAAACACTCCAAAATCTAAGAACCTATGGCTTCCAACCCAAACTACTTTACCCGGCAAAAGTATCCCTCATAATGGATGGTGAAAGAAAAACTTTCCATGACAAAACTCAGCTTTACAATTATATGAACACAAAACCAAACATACAGAGAGTATTTAAGGAAATTCTCCACAGAGAAGAAGCAAAAAACCAAACTCAACTGCCTACAAGAAGCAGATAAACAATAACCAAACTCAGAGTAGGCA
Organism: Jaculus jaculus; assembly: GCF_020740685.1. NCBI lineage: Eukaryota > Metazoa > Chordata > Mammalia > Rodentia > Dipodidae > Jaculus > Jaculus jaculus. The sequence goes on along the minus strand of NC_059125.1, from coordinate 85,095,588 downwards.
CAAAAAACATCAAAACCTATGAAAACACCAACAGTCATCTACCATCACAATATGGCAGGGATCAAATTAAATTTCACAGTCATTACCCTAAATATTAATGGCCTTAATGCACCCATCAAGAGACACAAGCTAACAGGATGGATCAAAAAATTAGACCCCTCAATCTGTTGCCTTCAAGAAACCCATCTTACCACTAAAGACAGACACCTCCTCAGGGTGAAAGGGTGGAAAAAAATATCCCAAGCAAATGGGAATAAGAAACAAGCAGGTGTAGCTATAGTAATATCAGATAACATAGACTTCAAACCAAAAATAATCAAAATAGACAAAGAAGTCCACTTCTTACTTATCAAGGGAACAATCTCCATCAAGAGGATATTAGAATCATAAATCTGTATGCACCAAACACAGGGACACCACAATTCATAAAAGAAAACCTACTTGACAATAAAACAGAACTAACCTCCAACACCATCATAGCTGGGGACTTTAATACACCTTTATCAGTAATAGATCATCCAAACAAAAACTCAACTGGGAAGTAAGAGAGCTCAACAAAACCACAGAGCACTTAGACCTAACAGACATCTACAGAACTTTCCACCCCAAATCCACAGACTACACATTCTTCTCAGCAGCCCATGGAACACTCGCTAAAATAGACCATATACTGGGTCACAAGACTGCCTCCACATATTTGGGGAAATTGACATAATTCCCTGTGTGATATCAGATCACAATGTAATATTTCTAGAAATCAACAACAAAAGATACACCAAGAATCCCAAGGGCACCTCGGAACTGAAGAGCACACTCTTAAACAATAAATGGATAGTGGATGAAATAAAAAATGAAATTTCAGGTCTGGAGAGATGGCTTAGGGGTTAAGCGCTTGCCTATGAAGCCTAAGGACCCCAGTTCGAGGCTCGGTTCCCCAGGTCCCACGTTAGCCAGATGCACAAGGGGGCGCACGTGTCTGGAGTTCGTTTGCAGAGGCTGGAAGCCCTGGCGCACCCATTCTCTCTCTCTCCCTCTATCTGTCTTTCTCTCTGTGTCTGTCGCTCTCAAACAAATAAATTAAAAAATTTAAAAAAAAATGAAATTTCAAAATTCCTGGAATTGAATGACAATGAGCACACATAATACCAAAACTTATGGGACACAATGAAGGTGGTCCTCAGGGGAAAATTCATAGCACTCAATGCCTTCATAAAAAAGACAAAGAGATCCCAAATCAATAACCTAACCGTCCACTGAAAGGCACTGGCAAAACAAGAAAAATCCAACCCAAAGAGCTCCAGAAGGAGAGAAAAAATTAAAATCATAGCAGAAATTAATGAATTGGAAACCAAGGAAACAATTAAGATAATTAACAAAACAACGAAAAAATAAGCAAGATCCACAAACCCCTGGCCAATTTGATCAAGCAAAAAAAGGAGAAGCTTCAAATTAACAAAATTCAAAACAAAAAAGTAGAGATCACAACAGACAGAAGTAAAATTGGGAGCATCATCAGGATTTATTTCAAAAACCTCTACTCCACAAAACTGGATAATGTGTAGGAGATGGATAAATTCCTAGGTGCATACCATCTATCAAAGCTAAACTCAGAGCAGATTAATCACCTCAATGAACCCATCACACTCATGGAGATTGAAAAAGTAATAAAATCCTCCTCAAAAAGAAGAGTCCAGGAACAGATGGTTTCTCCGCTGAATTATATCATGGAAGAACACAAACAAATCTTCCTAAAACTGTGCCACACAATTGAAGAACAGGTAAAGCTATCCAACTCCTTTTATGAAGCTGGTATCACCCTAATTCCAAAACCAGGCAGAGATACCACAAGAAAAGAAAACTACTGGCCTATTTCCATAATGAACTTAGATTCAAAGATCCTGAACAAAATCTTCGCAAACCAAATCTGACAACATATCAAAAGCATCATCCACCCTGACCAAGTGGGATTCATCCCAGGAACACAAGGGTGGTTCAACATATGGAAATGTAACAATGTAATACACCACATAAACAAGGTTAACCATAAAAACCTCATGATCATTTCGATAGATGCAGAAAAGGCCTTTGACATGATCAAAACTTTGGAGAGAATTGGCATAGTTGGTACATATCTTAACATAATATAGGCAATATACAAAGCCCCGAAGGCCCAAATAATACTTAATGGAGATAAACTGGTGGAATTCCCATTAAGATCAGGAACAAGACAGGGTTGTCCTCTCTCACCTCTGCTTTTCAGTATAGTACTGGAAGTCCAAGCTCAAGCAATAAGATAGGAGAAGGAAATAAAAGGGACACAATGTGGAAATGAGGAAGTTAGCTGTATTCACTGATGACATGATTGTATATGTAAGAGACCCAAGAAACCCCATCCCAAAACTCTTGAAGGTCATTGACTCCTAAGCAAAGTAGCAGGATGCAAAATCAATACACAAAAATCAGTAGCATTTTTATATGCAAATGCCAAAGATACAGAAAAAGAAATAAGGAACATAGTCCCATTTTCAATAGCAACTAAAAAAAATAAAATACCTTGAAATAATGTTAACCAAGGAAGTGAAAGATCTATACAACGAAAACATAAAAACAGGGCTGGAGAGATGGCTTAGCGGTTAAGCGCTTGCCTGTGAAGCCTAAGGACCCCGGTTCGAGGCTCGGTTCCCCAGGTCCCACATTAGCCAGATGCACAAGGGGGCACACACATCTGGAGTTTGTTTGCAGAGGCTGGAAGCCCTGGCGCACCCATTCTCTCTCTCTCCCTCTATCTGTCTTTCTCTCTGTATCTGTCACTCTCAAATAAAAGTAAATTTAAAAATTTTAAAAAAAGAAAACATAAAAACACTCAAAAAAGAAATTGAGGAGGACTTGAGAAAATGGAATGACCTCCTGTGCTACTGGGTAGGCAGAATTAACATTGTGAAGATGACAATCCTACCAAAGGAAATATATAGATTTAAGGCAATTCAAATTTAAATCCCTACAGTGTTCTTCACAGAGATATAAAAAAAAATGATCTCCAGTTTCATATGGAAAGGCAGAAGGCCTCGCATATCCAAATATATCCTCAGCAAAAGATTTACCTCTGGTGGCATCACCATACCTGATCTAAAGCTATATTACAAAGCCATAGTAAAAAAAAAAAACAGCATGATACTGGCATAAAAACAGGAGTATAGACCAATGGAATAGACCTGAGGACCCAGACTTTGGGTCAAGCAACTTTAGGTACTTGGTATTCGACAAAGGCCCGAACAACATAGGCTGGAAAAAAGACAGCATCTACAACAAATGGTGCTGGACAAACTGGATAACCACATGCAGGAAATTGAAACTTGATCCACACATTTCACCATGAACTACACTCAAATGAAAATGGTTCAAAGACCTCAATATATGACCAGAAACTCGAGTATTACTGGAAGAAAATTAAGGAAGTACTTTCCACGATATAAGAATGGAAAAAGACTTCCTGAACAAAACCCCAGTAGCTCATGATCTTAAACAGTCACTCAACCAATGGGATCATATGAAGGTGAAGAGTTTCTTTACAGACAAGCATACAATAAGCAAAGCTTATAGATTGCCCACAGAATGGGAGAAAATATTTGTGGGCAATCCAACTGATAGATGCATAATCTCTAGAATCTACAAAGATTTTAAAAATCTAAACAGTTAGAAGTCAAACAGCCCACTCACAAAGTGGGGAAAAGAGAGGAACAGGGAGTTCACAGAGGAAGAAATACAAATGGCAAACACACTCTTAAGAAAATTTTCATCATCCCTAATCATCAGAGAAACTGAAATTAAAACAACTATGAGATTCTACCTTATCCTAATAAGGATTGCAAACATCAAAAAATCAAACAAAAATAAATGCTGGCAAGGATGTGGAGAAACAGGAACACTCATCCACTTTTGGCGGGAATTTAGGATGGTACAACCACTTTGGAAAGCAATATGGAGACTCCTGAAAAAGCTGACTATAGAGATACCAACGGACCCAGTCACTCCCTTACTGGGCATCTACCCTAAAACCTTCAAAACACAGGCCAGAGAGATTTTCTCAACCATGTTTGTAGCAGCTCAATTTGTAATAGCTAAGAACTGGAATCAACCCAGATGTCCATCACTAGAAGAATGGATAACTAAGATGTGGTATATCTACACAATGGAATTCTATACATCAGTAAGAAAAATGACACAATGATAGTTGAGGAAAAATGGTTGAACCTGGAGCAGATTATTCTCACTGAACTTAGCCAATCACAGAAAAAAAAAAAAAAAAAGAAATTTCCACATAGTCTCATTCATCTACAGCACCTAACCTGAATCTACCCAAGATACCTTAAATACCCATCAAGCATCTCATGGACTAGACACTAGGAGGGATGGTGAGAGAGGGGAGGGAATCGAAGAGGTGGGAAACACTAATCTAGTCCCAAACGACAATGGTACCATAAAATTCTACTTCGTAAAAGGTAGACCAAATGGCTGAAACTTCACCAGGCCCTTACAGGACACACCTGAACCACAAGACACTTGAGAGGGTAGGATCAAGTCTAACCTAAATCCTCTACATCTTCTCTCACTCCCTCTCCCTCTCCCTCTCTCTCTCCTCTCTAACTCCTATATATATTTTTTTTTAATTTTTATTTATTTATTTATTTGAGAGCGACAGATACAGAGAGAAAGACAGATAGAGGGAGAGAGAGAGAATGGGCGCGCCAGGGCCTCCAGCCTCTGCAAACGAACTCCAGACGCGTGCGCCCCCTTGTGCATCTGGCTAACGTGGGACCTGGGGAACCGAGCCTCGAACCGGGGTCCTTAGGCTTCACAGGCAAGCACTTAACCGCTAAGCCATCTCTCCAGCCCTAACTCCTATATATTAATTACCTTTTTTCCTCATTTTCTTAGGGGGCACTGACCTGTAATTCCTAGTACCAGCATGGGGCTATCACCCACAATAAGCTTTTGAGCAGAGAAACCTACAAGGTTTTCTAAAAGAATGACAGATTTCTGTCAGAGTACTTGATGACCCGCCAAAGGTTATTGGTAAGACCCTATTGCTAAATACACCATATGCAACGGCATGGCTGGAAGCCAGGAGATAGTCAGTCCGCAGACATTCAGTGTGTCTAGTGCCAGAAGGTGCTACATGGGTGCCCTGGAGCAATGACCAATATCTGTCCAAGCAACTCATGGTCCAACCTACGTAGTAGCAAATAACATGTTGTGATGCCCACACAAGTGCAATAGTGGCACACAGCCATGGTGGGGAACCAACTGCTCTTGATTTGGCTAACTGATCCCCTCAGTGGTACGAGACCCATAGCTGGAGCTGGGAAAGAAGTCAGAACCATATCCAAATATAAGTCCACTCTCCAATATCAAGCTACCATATAAGAAGGCCTACACCTATGAAACTCTCTACCAAAACAGTATGGGCTATCTCATTTGTTCTTGTGCTAACTTATTCTCTGTTGGAGAATCTGCTTCTCTTTTTTAGATAGATGCAGATCCTAAGGAGAGAACCACCCCATCATACCTCAAAAGGGCCCAGGCTGAAACTAAGGAAAATTGGTGAAACAAGCAAGGGTGCTGCTTTCATGATGAACCAGATACCAGCTCAAGGGGGAAGGACCAACATAGAGAAAAATCAGCACCTACCAAATCAGAGAGCCAGAGACACAGAGGCCCCCAACACCTCATCACTGAAGCAGACCAAAAATGAACCCAACATGGCTCAGGGAAATTTTGTGGAAGAGGGGGGAAAAAATGTCAGAGCCACATGTTGGGTCATGATATGCAGAGACATTTATCATACCAATAACTGTGGTCTAACCCCACAATGCACGACCCATATACCTCAACAAGGAGGGGCCAATGTGGTTGGCATAGGTCACGGATAAGCCTAATTATGGTACCAAACTGCTTGTAATTGCAGAATAAAAAACTAATTAAAAAAAATAAAAATTCTTCCTAGAAAATTTTCAGTGCCTGGGATGGGATACCTTCCATTGCGTTGTTGGCCACAGATGCCCCCAAAACTTTGCAGGCCATTGCCAAGGCCCTTGGTTTCCCACCAGGAGTAGATGGGAAGAATCTGTTGCCGAAGATTCCACATACTTGGGCTGCAAGGTCACTGAGAAAACTTGTTGGAACTGAGATGATAATCTCCTCCATGTAGACCAGCTGACAGAAAGCTGGAAGAAGCCATTATGCATGCAGTTCAATGGGAGACAGAGCAATAACCAGTGAAGATACTCAGTGGACAATGCCAGCCTAATATGTTGCCAGCCAGGCCATATGAGCCAATAGGTACGACAGTGGCACATATGTCATGGTGGAAACCAAATGCCCTCTAATTGCACTGGAGGCCCGCTTCATGGGAGGGAATACATCCCTGATACTGAAAAGCTAAAATAGTGGTAGTCCTGAGCCCTATGGTGTGACATCTGCTACTGTCTGGCTAAATGTATATACTATGCTCATCAAACTGCCCAGTAAGCACTTCTCTTAATATTCATAACTATATATTAATGCTATTCTCACTTTTGGTAGAGAACCTACTCTTTTCATATGGCAGTGATCTGTGGATGACACAGAAGGCATCATGGTGTAGGGAAGAAATGACAGAAGTGATCAGCATTGAAATATCTCTATCACACCTTCCATGGCTCAGGGTCCATTGTGGAAGGGGTGGCAGAAAGAATGTAAGAGCCAAAGGAAAGACAGGACTCCTTACAACGTGCTCTTCCAGACATAAAATGGCCTGGATAAGCATGACCTCACAGTGCCTGACACTACCTACATAAGGCCATCATAATATGGGGAAAAGGTCATAATATCAAATAAAAGAGAGACTGATTGACAGGGAGAGGGGCTATAATGGAGAATAGAGCTTTAAAGTGGAAAGTGGGGGGGGGGTGGAAGGAGGGCATTACCATGGGATATTGTTTACAATCATGGAAGTTGTTAATAAAATTAATAAACAAATAAATGTAAAGTCAAAAAGAAGAGTCCAGGACCAGAAGGCTTCTCAGCTGAATTCTATCAAACCTTCATGGAAGAATTGAAACCAATCTTTCCCAAATGTGCCACACAATTGGAGATCAAGGAAAGCTCCTCAATTCTTTCTATGAAGTTACTATCACCCTAATACCAAAACCAGACAGAGATGCCACAAGAAAAGAAAACTACAGGCATATTTCAATCATGAACTTAGATACGAACATCCTGAACAAAATCCTCGCAAACTGAATTCAACAACACATCAAATCCATTATACAACTTGATCAAGTGGGCTTCATTCCAGAAGCACAGGGGTGGTTCTACATATGGATATTTGTCTATGTAATATGCCACATAAACATAGCTAAACACAAAAACGACATGATCATTTTGATAGATGCAGAAAAGGCCTTTGACAAAATACAACATCACTTCATGATCAAAACACTAGAAAAATTGGTATGGTTGTTTTATATCTTAACATAATAAAGGCTATATACAAAGCTCCCAAAGCCCAAATAATACTTAATGGAGAGAGAATGAAGGAATTCCCAATGAGATCAGGAACAAGACAGGAGAGTCCACTTTCACCTCTGCACTTTAATATAGTACTTGAAGTCCTAGCTCAAGCAGTAACACAGGAGAAAGAAATCAAAGGGTTACAACTTGGAAAGGATGAAGTCAAGTTAGCTTTATTTGCAGATGACCTGATTCTATATGTAAGGGACCTGAGAGCTTCCATTCCAAAACTCTTAAAGGTGATAAACTCCTTCAGCAAAGTACCAGGATACAAAATCGATGCATAAAAAGCAGTAACCTTTCTATATGCAAATGACAAAAATGTAGAGAAAGAAATAAGTGACATTATACCATTTTCAACAGCAACAAAAGAATAAAATATCTTCAATAACATTAACCAAGGAAGTAAAAGATCTGTACAATGAAAACATAAAAATACTCAAAAAAGAAATTGCGGGTTACTTAAGAAAATGAAAAACCTCACACGCTCCTGGATAGGCAGAATTAACATTTGAAAATGGCAATCCTTCCAATGGCAATCTATAGATTTAATGCAATTCTCATCAAAATCCCAACATCATTCTTCATGGAGATAGAAAAATTAATTTCAAAATTCATATGGAAAAGCAGAAGGCTTCTGATATCCAAGCATATCCTCAGCAAAAGAAAAACCTCTGGAGGCATCACCATACCTGATCTAAAGCTATATTACAAAGCCATAGTAATAAAAACAGCATGGTGCTGGCATAAAAACAGGAGTATAGACCAATGGGATGGAATTGAGGACCCAGACTTTGGATCAAGTAACTACAGCTACTTTATATTTGACAAAGGCCCTAACAATATATACTGGAAAAAAAGACAGCATCTTTAACAAAGTTGCTGGAGAAACTGGATAATCATTGCAAGAAATTGAAACTTGTTACACACATCTTGCCATGCACAGCAATCAAGTCCAAATGGATCAAAGACCTCAATATAACAGCAGAAACTCGGCTACTACCAAAAGAAAAGTTAAGAGGAACATATCATGATATAGGAATGGGAATATATTTCCTGTACTAAACCCCAGTAGCACAGGATCTTAAACAATCACTCAACCAATGGGATCTTATGAAGCTGAATAGTTTCTTCACAAACAAATATAAAATAAGCAGAGCCAATAGATTACTCACAGAATGGGATAAAATATTTGCTGAATATCCAACTAACAGAGGCCTAATTTCTAGTATCTACAAAGAACTCATACCCTAAACAATAAAAAGTCAAACAACCCACTCACAAAATGGAGCAAAGAACTGGGTAGGCATTTCACAGAGGAAGAAACACAAATGGCAAACACACACCTAACGAAATGTTTATTATCGCTAATCATCAAGGAAATACAAATTAAAACTACTATGAGATTCCACCTTACACCAGTAAGGATAGCAAACATCAAAAAATCAAAAGCAAACAAATGCTGGTGAGGATGTGGAGGAATAGGAACCCTCAGCCACTGTTGGTGGGAATGTAAGATGTTACAACCTCTTTGGAAAGCAATATGGAGACTCCAAAAAACAAACAACAACAAAAAATACCCTGACCATAGAGTTACCAATGGATCCAGTCATTCCTGTACTGTGCATGTACCCTAAAAGCTCCATGCCTCAGCTCAGAGAGATTTACTCAACCATTTTTACAACTGCTCAATCGTATTAGCCAAGAGCTGGAATCAACCCAGATGTCCATCATTAGATGAATATATAACTAAGATGTGGTATATCTACATGATGGAATTCTACACAGCAGCAAGGAAATAAGACATAATGAAACTTTAAGAAAAATGGTTGAACCTAGAAAAGCTTATTATCAGTGAACTCACCCAATCATAGAAATCTAATCAACACATAATCTCACTCATCTACAGCTCCTAACATGAATCTACCCAAGTTGCCCACAACCTACCAAGCATCTTGAGGAGTGAACAATATGGAGGGTGGGTAGTGAGGGGAGGGTAAAGGAGGGAGTGGGGCCCACAAAACTGCACCCAAAAGGCAATGGTATCATAAAACTCTATCCTAAAAGACAGACCAAATTGTTGAACCTCCACCAGACCCTCAGAGGGCCCACTGGATTCACAATGCCCTGGAAAGGGTATGATGAAAACAGACCATTATCTACTCCTATTTTTGCTTCTCTCTTTCTCTTCCTTCTATATATCTCTTTTATATCACTTATCCTTTTTGTCCTTCTCTTCTTGGGCACTGACCTGTAACTCCCGGTACCAGCAGGTGGTTATTATCCATAGTGAGCTTTTGATCACAGAGACCTACAAGGTCTCCCAATAGTAGAAAAATTTATATCAGAGTGCTTGATGACCCACCATAGGTTAATGATAAGACCCTTCTGCTGAAGACACTATACACTGTTGGTATGTAGCATGGAGTGACATGGCTGGAAGCTGGAAGTGAGTCAGTTCCCAGACAGCTAGCGCATCTATAGTCAGAAGGTGCTAAATGAGAGAGCAAAGCATGGTCTAACCTACTTAGCTTCTCTTTTTCAGATAGATGCAGATCCTAAGGACAGAACCATACCATCATACCTGAAAAGTGCCCCAGCTGAAACTAAGAATAATTGGGGAAACATGCAAGAATGCTGTTTTCTTGGTGAACTGGGAACCAGCACAACAGTGAAGGAGATAGACACAAAGAACAATCAACCCCTACCTAACCAGATATCTACAGACACAGAGTCACCCAAGATCTCAATACTGAAGCAGAACTAATATGAAACCAACATGGCTCAGGGAAATTTGTGGAAGAGTGGTCAGAAAGAACGTCAGAGCCACATGTTGGGTTATGACACACAGAGACATTTCCTCCTTTCCAAAACTAAAGGCTAATCCCACAATGCAAGACCCATATACCCTAACAAGGAGGGTCCCTGTGGAGGGGGAAGGACAGGGAGGAGGCTAACAATGGTACCAACTTGACTCTATTCACTAACAACAAAAATTCCAAAAAATAAAGTGATAAAAAAACATTACAATTTTAAAGAAAAATGGAAAGCAGCAAAAAGGTAGCTGATTGGTCAAGTCAATTCAGATATGAAAATATCCATTATATCCCACTATTAAAAAGTCACTATTGGGGCCTGGAGAAATGGCTTAGTGGTTAAGGTGCTTGCCTACAAAGCCAAAGGACCTTGGTTTGATTCCCCAGGACCCACATAAGCCAGATGTACAAGGTGGCACATGTGTCTGAAGTTTGTTTGCAGTAGCTACAGGCTCTGGCATGCCCATTCTTTCTCTCTCTCTCTCTCTTCCTCTGCCTCGCTCTCCCTCAAATTAAAAATAAAATGAAAAAAAACTTAAAAAAAGAAGTCACTATTAAGTTTTGCTAATAAGATTTCAATTAAGCAGCAAGGGCAGAAACAAGATAACAGTGGGCTAAAGACTAAATGGAAATTCAGAAAGAAGAAACATAAAGTACATTGATTCATTAGGGAAGGAAAATAGCAGATAATGAGACAGTCATCCCAATGACTATACTACACTACAGTGAAATGTGCATGAAAGTCATTTTTGCTGTCCATTTTTATAGTGAAGTGACTTGAGTACAAGTGCAGGTTGACTAAACACAGCTTCTTTATGGGATCTCATAACTGAATGTTGTGGAAACAGTAATTTTCACAATAGTAAAATGTTTCTGAGTATGAGTGCACAGAAGTTAATTCAAAAATCAACCAGGCAGTGAATCCAGGGTGTTTACGACAGTGCTCGCCTATATTACACAATTCCATGGCAGTAAGAGTTCTGGAAATACAACATACACACTCATAACTATGGAAACCAGCACTCCAAATGCTGCATGAACCACATGTGCTTAGATTAAAGACTATCACATGTTTGAATTACACAGCTTTTGCAGTACTGATCTTAAAGTAATGACATGGTATAATTATGGAAAACAAAGGCTTTTAATATTTTCTTACCAACAGTCCTCAGCATGTCTCAAATTAGTATATCTTTGGATTGGATTGCTCTAAATGTTTGATTTTAAAATTACTGGTTAAACTGCTAGTTTTGATCAACATTTTGACACAGAGGTTAGAGGAGGAAAAAAGTAATGAGACAACCAAAGAAAGGGAGGACTACTTAAAAAGAGAAGGGTCCACAGTGAAATGGATGCTGACTATAAGGGAGAAAAAAAGGATAATGGGCAGGGAATATGATCAAATTACAGTATTTTCATATATTAAAGTTATTTTAAAATACATAGGATTTAAATAAATAATTAATTGAATTTTGGCTTGATATTAGGACAAAATCTCAAAAAAATTCTGACATGGCCTTAAACACACTTCACAAAATTTAATTACATATTAATATGAAATTGTGTTTACAACATTGACAATTATAGCCAAAATATCAATCAGCTCTTAATATGTGAAACATGCTCTTTCTACTATATCCTGTAGATTTAAATACTTAACCAAATTTATTTTTTCATGGAAAAGTACATAAGCACACCTATCTCATTAGCTTGAACTTTGCTTTAAGATTCAATTTAAGGTAATATTAGAATTGTTTTCATCACAATTTTATTGATGAGTTATTATTAGTAAATGTTTCTTTTGTACGTCTATTTTATGTACTTATATGCCCAGAGTAGCACAATCATTTGTTGGGTGAGATGGGATCACATGTAGAGAAAGATTTGAGAAGCTTTGGTCCAAAACAATGAAGGACAATTAGAAAAAGGTTTTAAAAATATAGATAAGAGAGAGTGAGAGAATGAGTGATACGTAAAAACAAAGATAAAATAGAAAGTCACCACATGGAGTGGTCCCATCTGTAATTCAAGTACTTGAAAGTTGGAGGCTAAAGATTAGGGGTTTAAGGCCAGTCTCAGTTAGCGATTTTGAGACCAGCCTGGGCCACATGAAACCCTGTCTCAATAAAGAAAAGAAAGGAGGGCTGGAGAGATGGCTTAGCGGTTAAGTGCTTGCCTGTGAAGCCTAAGAACCCTGGTTCGAGGTTTGGTTCCCCAGGTCCCACGTAAGCCAGATGCACAAGAGGGCGCACGCGTCTGGAGTTTGTTTGCAGTGGCTGGAGGCCCTGGTGTGCCCATTCTCTCTCTCTCCCTCTATCTGTCTTTCTTTCTGTGTCTGTCACTCTCAAATAAATTTTAAAAAAAAAGAAAGGAAACCAAGTTATAGAGCATATTTTTTTTTTTTTTTGTCTAAGGAAAAAGCAAAAACCAAGAAAGCATGCAATAAATTTTCCTATATTAGAAGATTGACAGAGAGTAGAGGAAGTAGATACATTTGTCATATATCTGAGTTCTTAACGTGTGTGTATTTGTGTATAAAATGCATTTTCACTACTCATTGTAATATATATATATATATATATGTATGTGCGTGTATGTATGTATATATATACAAACACACACTTTGTTCCAGACAATGGTAGGTGCCAACATTATTTCTTCAAACAAGATACAGGCACTTGAATACTCTCCATTTGAGTGGGCCAGTGCCCATTTGACAGTGTATGAAAACTTTACTTTCATTTTGCTCTTAATAAAGTGTCCTGTGTTGATTTAAAAAGACAGGATGCCACTGGAGTTTTCAGACCACTGATTAAAATTTGAAGTAAGACCAGGTGGATTCCCTTCAGTATAGCTGTATCACACAACATTTGTTAATCCTGGGAAATGATATAGAATTTTAAATGTTGCTTCAGTTTCCTTCCTTTTACAGAATTGTCAGGTGGCAAGGGATCAGTTTTGCAACAACAAATTATTGCAGATGCAAGAGATAAAATATAAAGCAATAGCTATGAAAGTGGCCCAGTTATAAATTTTAGCCAAATGTTTTAGTTATTTATTGGTTTTAGTACTATAACATTCAAAATATTAGATATTCAGGAAAAGAAACCATTATTGTTTGGTTTTTATGTTAATAATGCAAAGTATAATCTAAGCTATTTCAAAATGGTTAATTGACAAACCATACACACACACACACACACACACACACACACACACATACATACATACATACATACATACATACATACATAGGGTACAAGTCACTACTCATATTTAGGAATACAATTTGGAATAATTATATTCAGCTAATTAACATGTCTATCAGCTCAAATTCTAAACTTTTTTTTTTTACTTAAAACAGTTTTAAATTTATATAAAGGTTGAAGGACATTACAGGAAATTTTGGTATCCCCTGGACACAGTTTGACTTGCAGTCAGTATTGATATGGAATATCTGCTAAAGTCTATCCACTTATTCAAAGAGCCTCTCTGTTTCTATTGTTGTTTTAAGGATTTTTCTTTCTTTTTCCAGGAATACATTTCAGATATCACCTTCTATTTACTCTTGTGTCCCATGTAGATATTAGGTAGAATTTTTTTAAACTTGTACTTTTAAAAATTTATATTTATTCTTAGGTTATAAGTTTTAATGAAGAAAAACACAGAAAATATCAGTCTCATCACATCGTATATGTGGTTTAAATCACTAATGTGACTTATAATTCATGTGATTTTCTTAATCAACTGACAGGAATATGTCAGTTTCATGCATTGAATGATCTCTCTTTGCACATTGTACTCTTTCTGAAGGGAAGTCACCATGTATATTTCTCTTTAGGAATAGGGAGTTATTTAAACTTTCTTGATGGGGGAAAATTTCTTAGTATAAAAGGCTCATCAATTCACCCTAATTAACTTATTCAATTGTGCATATAGGCATAGGTTCATGAGTAACAATATTATTTTTTGGATAAGCATTAATTTATTTTTTGATAAAATAGTTCCAGATTTTGTCACTAGGAGTACTTCTTTTATTTGAGTACCATGTGATGCTGTGATATAATGTCTGTGTCTATATATATGTGTGTGTGTGTATGCATGTATTCATTGATATACATACAATGTAAGGTTCAAATCAGGGTAAATATGTTTATCTCCTCAAACATTTATTATTTCATTATGGCGAAAAATTCAGAGTTGTTTCTTCCTACTTTTTGAAATGCACACTACTTTTCCATTCACTCTCCTGTGCGACATCAGACTCACTACTCATATTTAACCATCACTTATACCCATTATACACATTGATCAACCTCTTCCTATCCCTTCCTTTGCCTTCCTCCCATTCTCCCTAACCTCTAATAACCACTAGTCTACCCTTAAATTCCCCCTTGAAACTTCTTTTAATTTACAACTTCCATAATTGTAAACAATATCCCATGGTAACTACCACCCTCCCCCCACTTTCCCCTTTGAAACTCCACTTTCCATCATATCACCTCAACCTCTCAGTCAGGCTTTCTTTTATGTTGATGTCATGATATTTTCTTCCTATTATGATTGTTTTGTATAGGTGTTAGGCAATGTGAGGTCATGGATATCCAGGCCATTTTGTGTCTGGAGGAGCACGTTGTAAGGAGTCCTACCCTTCCTTTGGCTCTTACATTCTTTCTGCCACCTCTTCCACAATGGACTCTGAGCCAAAGAAGGTGCAATTGAGATATTTCAGTGCTGAGCACTCCTCTGTTACATCTTCTCAGCACCATGGTGCCTTCTGAGTCATCCCAAGTTCACTGCCATCTGAAAAGAGAAGCTTCTCTAAACAAAAGTGAGAGTACCATTAATATATGAGTATGAACATTAATAGAAGTGCTACTGGGTAGGTTGGTGAGCATAGCATATACATTTAGCCAGACAGCAGCAGATGTTATACCCCCAGGGCTCATGACTACCCCTGTTGTAGGTTTTCAGTATCAGGGATGGATTCCCTCCCATGGAGTGGGCCTCCAGTCAAATTAGATGGTAGTTGGCTTCCCCATAACAGATGTGCCACTATTGCACCTGTTGGCTCATTTGGCTTGGCTGGCCAAATATAAGGCTTGCAATGTCCACTGTTGGGTGTCTTCACTGGTGATTTCTCTCTCTTCCATTGAACTGCATACAGTGTGGCTTTTTACAGCTTTCTGTCAGGTGGTCTACAAGGAGGAGGTTATCAGCTCAGCTCCAGAAGGATTTATCAGTGACCTTGCAGCCCAAGTATGTGGAGTCTTCAGTAATAGGGTCTTCCCATCTATTCCTCGTGGGAAACCAAGGGCCTCATCAATGCTCTGTAATGTTTGGGGGGCATCAGGGACCTCCATGGCCAACAACTCACTGGAAAGTATCCCATATCTGGCACTGAAAATTTCCTAGTAACAATCTATGGCTCCTGTGTGTTACATTGTACAAAAAAGTAGGTTTCCATATGACTTATTTATATCCTCTTAGATTTTGATTAGCCCTCCCTCTTCCTTTCCTTTATTCAATCTCTTCCTCTGACCTCACTTAGGCTTTTTTTTACACACACCAATCATTTTGTTTGCTTAAGTATGCATGTACTTCCTGACTCTTAATAGACTTTGAAGGCTCAATTTTTAAATTTTCTATATTACCTAACAGTCAGAAATTTCTAAAATGAGTTTTGGTATATTTTACTATAAATTAACATTATAAAACAAGACTCTTTCTATGTGTGCTCACTGCTATTTTGGTTCTGTTGCTCACAGGCTTCTTAACAAATAGTAAATATACATTATCATTTTGATTTGAACACACATTGTTTTAACACATTATATATACATATATATTTGGAGATGGGATACATAACACTTTTTGATTACAATGTGATATCTACGTGACATGATTGACTAATTAAAACTAGGATCTATCTTATAGTTATTTCTGAAGTAGTAGGAATAGACTTCCTATGTATTCACTTCTGAGATTATTTGAAAAGGACTGGAGAATGGTCTGAAGAACTAAGCAAACACCTTTAGAAAGCCAAGAATCCCAAATTTTGTTCTTTTAGCACATAACCTTGTCCAAGAAACCATAAACAAAATAACAACAGAGCCTGCAATTCTCCACAAGCAAAAATTAAAAAAGACAGAATTCACATAATTATGAAATTAAGTTGAGCATTTTACAAGAAAATATCTACTCTATTGATTCTATTGGTCAAGTTGATATATATGGTATACAAACAAGCAACATTCTTCATTGTTTTGAAAAGCTGTTTTTGGTTGCAGTTAAGCCTAACTACACATGTTTGAACCAAAATGTGCTGAAAATGCCAATCCTTCTATCCCAGGGTTTGTCTTACATAAGCCACATATAACTGAATACTGATTTATGTTCACCTATGTGACATGAATATTAATATAAATATATCTCAAACAAACAGTATTTCCTCATCCCTTCTGCCCATTGCTATAATTTGTATTATCAAATATTTCATCACATATATCTTGGAGAAATCCTTGACGGGACCTCTCTAGTACTAAGAAATCAATACAGCCTAGCTTTCAATATCTAAAAATTAATTTTGTTCATTACCATTCATTGATTCCTTATAATTAAAGTCTTTATTTTGGCATTAAGCTGAAGTGATTAAACTAATAGGAGATCATGGTATAATTGAAGGGACATAGCACAGTGCAACCAAACTGATTTATATTCTAATATCTACTTTTCCCTAGGATCTACTGTTACCAAGATTCACTTCTCATCTCTCCTTACAATTTTAAATGATTAAGACCCTAAGTATAGGAAGCAAAATACCAGAGAAGCTCATTGCTACTTTGTCAGAGAACACACACAAGTCTTCATGCATGGTTATAACTAATTTTACTTGGATTTCCATCTATAATGATGATATGTTAGTACCTTCCATAACACATTACCCAAACATTATAGTTATGTGGATATCTAAAACCATATCTTTGTTTTGTACCATACATGTTAGCATCGTAGTTGTTAAAGGTATTACAACTATGTATCTTTACATAAGTACATATCTTTTCACATTCATTTCCTTAAAATTCAAAGGCCACTGCATATAAACTTGAAACAGTGATTAAATCATAGACAGTTACCAGTAATATTAGTAAGGTATTCTCAGAAATATTATAAAGTATGAAATTTATATTAATATCACTTTATTATGCTAGAATCAAAGGGAACCACATTCATATATCTAGCCTAATGTGGAAAACTGTATAAAGTAAAAGTGATCAGTCAGTACTCATCTTCAGTGGGAGAAGAAAATAGTTCCAATTGTAGGAATAGCTCTAAGAAAGGGGTGGTTGTATGAAGGGAAACAAAGCATGTTAAGATAATTCACTACATAAGTTATCCTAATCTTGCTAATGTGACAACTCATCATTAAATTTCTTTATCATTACAGATAAAAACCTAATGATTTTACTACTGTCTGAGTACCCTCAGTCAAATCACATGACATCTTCTGTGTATTATTTCTTATTTCTAAAAATAGAATTAATATGAAATCTCTCCTTTACAATTCAATTCTGTGTCCCCAAGTTCAAATACAATATTTTTGGACATAGGTGGATATAGTTTGAAAATTTAGCATGTCTATATAAATTTAGAGTTGATATATACATCAAAATTGCCATTGATCACATAAAATGATTGGAAGTTTGTAACATTCATAAGGAACAAGTACTGTTCCTAATGGTCTTTATGTATTATATCACTTAACTATTTTCCCAATTTGACACAGATTCTTTGAAAGGTCAATAATTTGTCCAAGAACCCTAATAGGTAGTAATGGCTAAAGAAAAGATTGGATGTTTAGGTGTCTACCTTAAAGCCTACCCCATTTAAGAATGTGGTGAGTGGAAGATCCCACTGTGAATTCCAACTGAAGATTTTAATGAAAATGCAATTATTATTCTTAGCATTGCATCTATCTATCTATACCTTATATTCAGGCCATAAGACAAATTATCCCCTAAAAGGTTAGAAGAGAGTCAAATTAAAATAAAATTTAAATTGACTGATGAGATCGGTTTTCCTAAGTTGGGAAGTCTTAATATAATTGTGTTTTGCTTATATGTAAAATCAACCTAAACTTTTCAGGTGTATCAAGTATAGAATCTCTGTAGTATTGTGGAGTAGAGATGAGAGTCTAGGCTAGATTAGTAGTTTTTGGAAGTGTCATGTAGCTGCTTAAAACTAAGCTGGCTGGATAAATGGCTTAGTGGTTGAGCACTTGCCTGTGAAAACTAAGGACCGTGGTTCGAGGCTCAATTCCACAGTACCCACATAAGCCAGATGCACAAGGTGGCACATGTATCTGGAGTTCATTTGCAGTGGCTGGAGGCCCTGTGTGCCCATTATCTTTCTCTCTGTCTTGCCCATTCTCTATTTCTCTATCTCTCTCTGTCACTCTTAAATAAATAAATAATTTAAAAATACTGAGTCTATTTTTTGAAAATATGAATAAATAGAAAAGTAAAAAAAAAAAAAACAAAAAAAACCCACATTTATTACCTTCAACTACTACTCAACCTGATATTGAGAACAGTTAAATTGAACTAGTTCAAGTTTTCCCTTTTTTCTTCACACACACAAGAAAAGTGATCTTATGGAACAGTACTACAATCAACAAAAAAGGAAATGAAAACTAACTGAATCAACCTGAATAGTGCATACCTTCTACTAAGTACTACTGCCCTTGCAATTTCAGATTTCTTACTACTTATGCTCATTCCTTTGCATAACAGCATCTTTCTTCCGGTTATATTTGTAGATAATTGTTAGCATTTTTTCCTTTCCTGGTGGGCCAATTCCTAAAGATCTAAAAGTTTAAACCCTACTGTCAAAAATGCTATGCCTTATTTATCGCTGCCGGAGACGGCAAGCATGCCACTTCAGGATCACGAGGAATCGAGCGCTGAAGAGCTGCTTGACATAGTTCCAGCCCAGCTGTCTCTTCCTTGAAGTCCAATGTGGCCCCTCTATAGAAAAATCTTTGGCTCTCTAAGCTACAGAAATATGTGGTTTTCTGTATAATGTTTGTCTTTCTCTCTTTCACTTGATGTCCCAATCTCTAAGTTTACTTTTCCAGTAAAAATTGGTGTCAGTAAAGTGTTGGTCAATGTATCTGAAAGAGGCTATGGCATAGAATTGGAAAAACAAGAACATGGGTCAAAGTTAATTGTTTTCCTTAAAGACCTTAAAGAAAGTCAAGCATGGAGTACAGTAAACTTAGGAGGAAACAATGAACCTCCTGGAACAATGTAAACATTGTTATATGACTAATTTTTCTAAATGGTGGCAATTGCAATTGACTCTACCAGGAATCCTTACAGAAAAAAAACAAAACAAAACAAAAAACAAACAAACAAAAAAAAAAAAACTGAAGGCAGAAATAGTTCAACTGGGGGGACCAAAGTCTAAGTATTGGAGGGACGTGAAAAGGAAAATTCAAAATAAATAATTAAAGGATACATGGATCTGCTGGATCAGTGATTAATGATGGGAAGCCCCATTTGTGGCTGTTTTACCTCTCACCTTTAATAGAGTAATTGAAAGTAGAAGTCCAGGAAATCACAAGTGCTTGACTGCACATACATGTGGAAAATGTAAAAACAGTTAATCATTACAGGGGCCTGATGACTTTACTTGAGGTGAATAATTATGAGATTGTTTGATGATAAGGAATAACAAAAAGTTTCTATGAATTCTGTAAAATTGTACCTTTCTTGAAGTTTGTTCTTGCATGACATGATCAGAAAATAAAAGACTGAGACTAAGAGTTGTGGCAGCTGAGAAGCAGAGAAATATAGAAACATGGAAGCATAGAAACAGGGAAAAACAGAAAACAGAAAAAAAGACAAAAAATAGAAAAAGAAAAAAAACAAGAAAAAATAGAAAAATAGAAAGAGAAAAATAAAAAAAAATAGAAACAGAAAAGGAGGCAGAGAGAAAAAGATAGAAAAACTCAGCTGCCTTCAGCATTAGCCCGTCAGCTTGCACCAGAACTTGACTTTGAGTCATTATTTTGCCGCTCCCTTTCACACCTCTCTTCGGGGACCCTCCTTCAAGCCAGGGCTGGACCCCGGCATATGGCTTTGTCAGATATTCTAAATCGTAGAGTTTTCTAACATGACACTTAACACCATGTTACACAAACCAGTTTATCAACTATTTTTTTCTATATTTGCTGTATCATTGCCAGCAGCAGCTATCATATTGGGATCAAGAAGATAGCATAATTCCACAGTGAGAAATCAGTTGCACACATTGGCTCCACTGAATCTTTTTTACCCTTTGACTGACACTGAACTAATTTGTCTTATATAATTGCATGATTAAAGTATATGAAAATCTCCAACACATTTACGTGACTTACCTGCAACTCAGGAAATCCAGGTAACTTCTTTAAAAATTAATTTGAAACTTTAATCTAGCAATAGCCCTGAATGAAATCAAACAGATAAGTTATTCAACCCCTTAATTATTTTAATGAGCAACCCTAATAGTAACTTGTACTCTCCTTGATAAAATGAGTTTCAAAATGTGCCAGCAGCAAATTCCTCATCATCAGAACACAGATGATAACTTAAAATATTAGAAGGCATGTCATGAAGTATGCCAGTAGCCTTATAACATGGGAAGCTGATGGATGTCAAAGGATCAGAACTGTGAAGTTAGTTTTGCTTACATAAAGTATCAAGTCAACAAGCAGTAAAAAGCAATTTGTTGCTTCAAACTCCAAAAGAAAAAAAAAAACAACCAACCAACTAACAAACAAACAACAACAACAACAAAAAAAAAAAAAAAGGGAAACAATGTGTTTATGACCTGCTAACATGGACAACCACTTTTATCAGATTTATTTACTATTGTGGAAAAATAAATCATGTTTACATAGATGCAATATAACAATAATCAATTAAAAATAGAAAAAATCTTAACCTGACATTAATCTCTATTGAAAAAAATCCCATCTGAATGTAAGTAATTTATTCATTCACAAAACACCTACAGAGATCCTACTTTGAGGCAACCACAACTATTAAGACAGATAAATCCAAGGCTTTTGGGGGTTTAACTTTCAGTGAAAGTGCATCTTAGAAAAATTAAGTTTTACTCCAGGTATGTCAGAATAAATATAACCAGTACTTTCCCAGGTAATGATGAAGATAGGAAAAGAACAACAAGTTAAATGATAGGGTGAGGAAAGAAGAAGACAAATTTAGAATAAAACAGATGACCAGTCCTTTCTAATCAGCAACTTCATGCAAAAGAAAAAGCACCAATTTAGGAAGTAAAAAATTAAGTGGATATAACTAAGTATAATGACAAGATTTTACCTTGATTTAATAAAATGTGTACATGAGCTAAAATTTTGGAGTGATGATGGCTTTAGAATTAGATGATCATGATTGCTATTTAGCATTTATAATATGTCATCGAACAATTTAGATATTATATTGGTTAGGTATGAGATAATATCAGGAAATCATTGAGCAGCTCAAATAGAACATTATTGAGAGGACATAAAAACAGCATATTTAGGAGACATATATTGAAGTATTTCTATATGAAACATCATGAGATCTATAACAAACTTAAAAAAATATTTATTTATTTGAAAGAGAGAAAGATAGAATGATAGAGAGAAAATAGGCACACCAGAACCTCTAGCCACTGAAAACCATCTCCAGATGCATGTGTCACCTTGGGCATCTGGCTTTCGTGGGTACTGGGAATCAAACCTGGGTCCTTAGGCTTCTCAAGCAAGTGCCTTAACCACTAAGATATCTCTCCAGCCCTATAATGAACTTTTAAATTAAGCAGAACAGAGAAAGTAAGCAAAACAAAAGGATAAAAGTTCTTGACTTCACAGTGTACATACATATCAATCCCATAAGCTGTATCATATATTTTTAGGAGAAAAAAGGAAACTATTGGAAAATATTAAGGAGGGACTCACATTGTAGGTTATACTTTATTATCTCAAAAATCTGCTTACTGTATGATTTGATTAGTTACAAGTCTTTCAATTGCAAAAAAAGTGAATACATTTTACATATTAAAATAATGGATTATCAAATTATACAATGGTTTAGCTAAAATGTCATTCCTACAGCAATATAAATCATGTTCACATAATCCCCTTTTCAGTTCCATTTCCTGTCTTACTTTTTATCTTTCAGGTTTGACTGGTTCATTTTGGGTGGGCCCTGTACATGCTGCCAGATCCCAATGAACTTAGCATACATGGCAGAGATCTTAACTGAGGCTATGATCTCAAACTTAAATCGTACAATCAGGGAGTACCTACCTCTTCCACCTTTCCTGTTACCATACTCATCCTTGTAGCTTCTCTGTGCTTTAAACTCAATAGCCTTCTTCCAAAATCTCTGATTCAAGATATTCTATCCATTCAGGGCCTTTGCATATAGTAATTCTTTTCTTAATGTGACTTCAATATTATATACTTAGAGAAGTCTTTTAAAGTCAAGAAAAGTTAGGAGTGGTAATAATACTTTGATATGATTTTATAAAAGTTCTGTTAATATTCATTACTAATTATTTGTATAACCATTTATTACGATTTTCCCAAGTAGTTTATGCATTTGGTAGGGAAAGGGTCCATGGTTTTTTTTCTTTATTCAAGAAACTTTCAGATACATTGACATACTAAAATGATTGTTACTTTCATTTAAAAACCAAAAGAAATCATCTTCTTCTATCCCCTACTGTTTTATTTCTCTGCTTTCTTTATAGAAAAATTCCATGAAAAGTGTTATTTCAAGAGTCATTAATTACTCTTACGTGGGTTTCTTTTGGATCCACACCAATGGGGCTTTCAACTTGCCCCTCCATAGTAACATTACTTGTCCATATCACTAAACTAATATTCAATTATCCTTCATCTTAACCTCATAATCAGCATAATTTGCAAGTACATCACTGCTTTCTTTTTTAAAGACTTACCTAATTCGGATTCTGGAATTCCCTATCAATTTTTCAGATTTTTCATCCCCCCCCCCATTTTCTTTTGTGGTTCTTCCACTCTTACCAAAAATAAATAAAAAATGATACAATGTTTGTTAAAATCTTTCACGTAACTTAACAATAAGGCTTATTTCATAAGAATAAAATTTAAAGTATCAAAAATACAACTAAATTTGGTCAGCATCATGGAGAAAAAAGTTTATTTGTGAAAACTAACACTTCAGAAAATAAGCGAGTATCTTCACATTGTTAGTTATTGATACAATCATAAACATTAGAAGCAACTACAAATTACTCCTTGGTCTCACTTTTTTAACCCTTAATTGTTTACTATTATATTTTTCTTATGTGGCTATGGGAAATTCCTCTACTCTCCACCACCTAGGTCTTTATTATTATATTTCTACAGGGCTTAAAATTTAACCAAATAATTAACGAAATGATGATACTGGAGGTATATTTTATTCTGACAAATGTATGTGTGTGTGTATATATATATACATATAAAATGTATTTTGATCTGGAGCAGCTTCAGCCACCCATGTACTGTATTTTTATTCAACTTTATTATATTTTTTTCTGTTATGTTTTTAAGTAGCTTACAAAATAGTCAGTTTTAATATGTCCTAAATTTTGATTAATTTCCCCATCATCCCTTCTTCTTTCCCATCCCTGGCCCCTATTCCTGCTTAACAACCCCACCGTGCTCTCATCTACTGTAGTATTATATGTGTTCCTCTATTTCCTCCCAACAAATTACATACTCTGCTCTAAGTCCCATTCTAGCTACCTTTCCTGTATAATCACTTTAATTTAAGAGACACAAACCTAAAAACTTGAAATTAAAATCTGCATATGAGAAAGCAAATACAGCAGTTGTGTTTCTGGGACTATTTTAAGTCACTCAGGTTCTACCAAATTTCCTTCAATTTTCATAATTTAATTTTTATTTATAGCTGAATAAAACTCCATTGTTTATATGTACTGCATATTAATTATCTTATTTATCAGTTGATGGCTCTTCAGGCTTACTTCATTTCCTACCTACTGTTACTAGAGCAGTAATAAGTATGGATGAGCTAGTATATCTGTATTATGGTGTAAAATCCTTAGGGTATATTCCCAGAAGTAGTTTAGAAAGTTATATAAGAGGATAATATGAGGGGAATGGGACCAATACATGGTTTGTTCACACAAAATACATAAGAATTTAAAAAATAAAAGTGGTGAAATCAATTCTCCTTACCTTAATCAATGGAGTAAATTAATTTTATGTGTTTTACAGTGTCACTAAGTTTTAATCGCCAATACGGATTGAACAACATAGAATTTTCTCAAAAGACTAATAGCTATACCTCTAAGAAAAAAACCTCAAAATGTACCTGTAGGTTATCTGCAAGAGTCTTCCTTTTATATACTTAACAAAAGCCTAGTTTTATTCATGTATTTCAACTGAAGAAGCACCTCCCAATACACTAAGTCTCAAATATTAAGGAAACTTGAAAAATATAAAATAATACTTTCTTTGCTAGATTGTAGTTTGGAAAATAATGTATTTAAATAAAATGTTATTTAGTTAACATGCAGTGGTTTTATTATTGTTATTTCCAAATGAGCTAACTCTAAACATATATATATATATATATATATATATATATATATATATATATATATATATCACATTATATTATATATGTATATATGTATATATATGTATATTATATATACATATATATGCATATATATGAACCAAAATATTAATAGCTGTTATTCATCAGATATTATATAAACAGGTGTGTTTTAAGGTCTTCTATAACTTGTAACTGCAGACCAAAAAGATTGAGACCCATTTCTCTGAAAAATTATTCTTCAAATAATGCCCACTTACTCACATTACAGACAACTGGAAAACATTAAAAATATAGATTGTGGAATGAAGCGTGATGTCACACACCTGTTCAGGTGAGAAGAGTGTTAATTTGATGTCAGTTTGGGCTAAACGGGTTTTAGGCCATCTGAGGCACCAGAGAGAGTTCTGGCAACACTGGTCTATGTGATGGATAAGAAACCCTATCTCACAAGAAAAAAATAAAAGCTAATGAAAGCCAGGCATGGTGGTGCACACCTTTAATCCCAGCACTAGGGAAGCAGAGGTAAGAAAATCACCTTGAGTTCAAGGCCACCCTGAGACAAAAAAAAAAACAAAAAACTAATGATATAATTCTATCTCTATACCATAATACATATAAGCCTAAACATTATCAGTATTAACAGTTCCATGCTTTCATTTTCCCCTATTAAAAATCCTTACTGATTTTCCCTGCATGTAGTAAATTAAAAAATAAAAGTTGTTTATATTTATATCCCAGAAGTTAGGGGTAGGGGGCTGAATACATGTTGGAAGCATAGGATAGTGGTAGAATACTTATCTAGTATGCAGGAAGCCCAGGATACATACATTTACACATTTAGAGTACTCTCTCTCTCATACAAATCAAGGTGTTGGTTCATGGAAAATGGATGGGTAATGATATCTGCATGATTATTATGTGTACATATAATATTTTCTTCCTTCCATGGAAATAGTATTTGCCATTCTATCAGTGTCTGTGGTAAGAGGATGATGAAGGCCAATTCATACTGTGTAAAGACACAATAATTCAAATTTCTGGCTCTTAGGCTATAATAGCAAATAGCAAATGCAGGAGTGTTTTATTTAATAACATGAACACACTGTCTCTATCAAAGAATCCACATACAAAAATCTAACTGTAAAAATGCATTGGAGATATCTTAAGTTAATCACTTAGTAGTCTGAACTAGGAGAATCATAAGTTTGAGAATAACCTGCACTACACTGTGAGTTTGAAGCCAGGCTGGATTTTGTGGCAAGATCTTGCTTTTTGTTTCAAACAACAAAAAAATCAAACACACACACACACACACACACACACACACACACACACACACACACACACATATGTATATAAAATGTATATATACAAAAAAATACGTGTGTGCATAAGGGTTATCTCATTTGTCCTGGTGATAACTCACTCTCCGGTGGAGATTCTGCTTCTCTTTTTCAGATGGATGCAGATCCTAACGAGAGAGCCATCCCATCATACCTCAAAAAGGCCCCCACTGAAACTAAGGAAAGTTGGCAAAACAAGCAAGGGTTCTGTTTACCTGATGAACTGGATACCAGCACAAGTGGGAAGGAGACCAACACAGAGAAAAATCAACTCCTACCAAATCATAGAGCCAGAGCCTCAGAGGCCCTCAAAACCTCATCACTGAAGCAGACCAAAAATGAACCCAACATAGCTCAGGGAAATTTTGCAGAAGAGGGGGCAGAAAGAATGTCAGGGCCATATGTTGGGTCATGATATGCAAAGACATTTATCATACCAATAACTGTGGGCTAACTCCACAATGCATGACCCATATACATCAACAAGGAGGGGCCATTGGGGAGGGGGTAGGTCACAGATGAGCTTAATAATGGTACCAAACTGCCTGTATTTGCTGAATAGAAAACTAATGAAAAATTAGAAAAAAAGATGATAAATAAATAGATAGATGATAGGTTGATGATAGATGATAGTAATATAGACAGATGATGAACAGATAGTTGGGGAGAGAGGGGGCAAGTATTTCATATTGAACAGGAGACCAACTAAATCAGAATTTCTCAAGGACTAGTCATCATGACTCCTTTTCAATATTTCCCTGATATAATTCTTTTTAATTTTATTTTGGTATTTTGTGAGTATGGTGAAGAAGGAAGGGAGAGAGGGAGGAAGAAGGAGAAAGAGAGAGAGAGAGAATTGTGAAACTTACCAGGCTATTTTAAACATTCTACTTATCCTACCCTGGCCTAAAACTCAAGATCCTCTTGTTTTGACCTCAGGAGTGCTGATTTTACAGGCATGCAGCACCATACCTGATCCCTGACATGATTCTTAGGCATACAAAACTTAGAAAGGTCAAATATATATATATGCTAGAACATAATCAATCAAAATCTAGTTAAGACATACCCTCATCCTAAAAACTGATGTTTGCCAGTCAACCAAGTTTTGTTTCTTCATTTTTAATTCATCCATCTCCAGATTAATTTTCCACATACATCATTAATAAAATAGTTTCTAATGTCAAAAGATGACTAAATTGTTATAGCAAATATGTTTTAGACCTATTAATGTTTGTTTTGTAGTCACATTTTCCACTGGCTAGCATATAAGAAATACTGTAAACTCAGGAATGCTCAGTTGGGTAAACATTATGTTCTGTCACTATTAGAGAATACAAATAGCTAAAAGGACTATAAGCCTGGTTTGGTGGCCCTCATCTGTATTCTTAGCTCTTGGAAAGCAGAGATAAGATTTGAAATTTGATGCCAGTGTAGCCTATGTAGCGGGCTTCATATGTATTCAAACTATACAGCAATATCTTGTCTCTTAATGGAAATGCATGACAGCAAATTTGATAATAAAAGGTTGAAATCATAAATCCACTCAGTGATCCTGGAATCAGTGTATAGATTTCATGATTATGACCTTACACATAATTTTGGAGAGTTAGGGAGATGGTTCAGTGGCTAAGAGTACTTGCCATGCAAACATGAGGACCTGAGTTCAATCCCCAGTACTCATGGTGAAAGCTAGGAGCAAACATGTGAACACTCATGCTGTTAACCCCATATTAAGTTGGGGAGGAGACAGGAGGATTGCACGGGTTCCTGGATCAGTCAGTCTAACTGAAAAGTGGGAAGTTACATGTTCTGTGAGAGATACTGTTATAGGTAAATAATGCAAAAGAGTATAGAGGAAGAAACTCTACATCATCTTCTGTCCTCAACAAGCTTGGGCATGGGGCATCTACTCTCAATCTCTCTCTCTCTCTCTCTCTCTCTCTCTCTCTCTCTCTCCCATATATGCATCACCACTGGATCAGGGATGGAGTAGTACTTAGTCACAGTATTCTGTGTTTTAGACAATGCAGGAAACCCACAACTACATGTCATTATATTCCTCTTTATTGTAGTTTTCTTTTTTCCTGTTCTGTCTCAATTAATAATGTTGGTCTATTCTTTCATATTTGACATTCAGCTGACATTCCAGGCATTTTCAAATTGAAATTTCTTCTCATAAACAGAATATTGGATTAATTTTGTAAGCAGATGATTTTAGTAAAATTATATTTTTTCTTAATTCTCCTTAATTTCATATCCTTTTTGTTTGCATGTATATCTGTATGTATGTAAGCACGAATGTGTATGATATATGTGTATAGGCATGTGCGTATCATGGCACATGTGAGGTAGTCTGAAGATAGGGTATTTGTCCTCTCTCTTCTACCCTGTTTCAGATAGGGTCTTCCTTGTTAGTTTATTTTCGCCTCTTCACTTCATGAGCACCAGTCTCATTGATCCATAAATTTACTGGTTCTCTTGGCTTCACCTCACACTGCTATCAGTGTGTTGGGATTATACATGCATAAGGCCCTTTGTGTCTAGATTTATGTCAGTGCCAGTGAGTTGAACTAAAGCCAGCAGTCTTGACAGCAAGCCACATCAACTGCTGATCCATATCCCCAGGACTCTTTTTCTTATTCTTTTTTGTGGGTGATATATGATGTTGAAATATT
Organism: Jaculus jaculus; assembly: GCF_020740685.1. NCBI lineage: Eukaryota > Metazoa > Chordata > Mammalia > Rodentia > Dipodidae > Jaculus > Jaculus jaculus. The sequence continues at coordinate 85,066,531 of NC_059125.1, read as the reverse complement.
TGAAATAAATTTTAAGGTATTTTCTAGACTGACATAGCAATAGTATCATATGGTAGAAGCTTTACATGTAAATTTCGTAGTAAAGTAATTGTAGAATATTTTGAAAACATTTTATAATGTTTGGAGACATTCATGAACAGCAAATGTGCCATATCATCATACCCCTACAATGGTCACTCATATTGGCATTTTCATCTTTTGATATTCCTATCAGAGTTTCATTTGAACTTTGAATTTCTAATCATAATACATGATATCTTTTCTGCTAACCCAATGTTGTTGTCGGTGGTCACTCTCTTATTCCACTTTTAAAAAATGTAACCCCTTATTTTATAAAAGTTCTAAACTATAGGTATTTTTTCCATTTATAGTAGTATTCATTTTTAATTAAGATTGTATTTATGATAAAATATCTATTTAAGTCTTTACCCAGCCTTTTTATTGTTTTGTTTTGAAAATATGCCAAAAGAGCAACTAGGAGGAACAAATTGTAGTTTCTAATGCTTAAACATGTCAAACCTTAGTTATATAAAGGAATAATCATACAATTAGCTAAAATACTAGGATGTGCACTATATTTTGAAAGGCATTGGTTCTCAAAAGGTGTTCTAGCATAATATATAGTCATGCACACAAGCTAGTTTCCAAGGAAGTCCCACAAATAATCCCGTTTCCTCTGTAAACACAGTATACTGGGTATGTCCAGGTCCCTCCTTACCTCTCTCTCTCTCTCTCTCTTTCTATCTCACTTGCCATATTACTTTTTGTTGTTGTTGTTTCTCAACATAGGGTCTCACTCTAGCCCAGGCTGACTTGGAATTCACTCTGTATTCTCAGGGTGGCCTCGAACTCACAGTGAACCTACTACCTCTCCCTCCTGAATGCTGAGATTAAAGGCATGTGCCACCACACTTGGCTTCCAGCAGCTTACCTATCTTTTACCCTTCATTTAATTTACTTACTCCCTAATACTTAATCTTATTCTAATTCCTTACATTTGCAGAAATACACCAGCTTCAAGCTGATTCTTCAATCACATATAGCCTTCACTGTCTTTCTCTTACTCTTTTTTTTTTTCTTTTAGTTTTTCCACTCATCACATTAACTTCTGGGAATTTCTGTACTATATTCAAAAAGTACCTTTTTATTCCTCAAATATTAAATGATATTTACAAAACCATTGATGTCTAACATTCATTTTTCATTTTTATCTTTCTTTTTTCTTGGGGGGTAAGGGACAGGGACAAGATCTTGATATGAAGCTCAATCTGACTATGACTTTGATATGTAGCACATTTTTTTTCCGAACTCATAATCTTTATGCTTCAGGTTCCAGAGAGCTAGAGTTGCATGTGTGAGTCACCACACCTGGTTAAAGCACATTGTTTCTTTTGGCTAGAATATATACATATATATAGAAAGAGAGAGAGAGAAGGAGGGAGAGAACAGGCATGCCAGTCTCCAGTCACTGCAAACTAACTGCAGACACTTGTGCCACCTTGAGCATATGGCTTATATGGATACTAGGGAATCCAATCCAGAGCCTTAGTCTTCACTGGAACGCTCCTTAACCACTAAGCCATCTCTCCATCCCCTAGAATTCTTTACAACTCTTGATTTTTCAGATTCTCTTAGGGAAAAGTTATCTTTTATGCTATATTTCCATAATATGTTTTCACTCATTCATTTAGCAGACATTGAATATACTACCAGCACTGTGCTGTAAAGTGCTGGTGACAAAAAAGTGAATAATACAATAATGGTTCTGAATCTCACAGATTTTATAGATGTTCATTTTGAGTTAATGAATAACTACAAAATTAAAACTAATATTTTCATAAGGAAGTATATGGACTTTGATGATAGAACATAACTAGTGCATAGTCTATAAGATTTTTAAAAATATTTTATTTGAGATAGTGAGAGAGAGAGAGGGTGTGTACATGCTCCAGGGCCTCTAACCACTGAAAATGAACTCCAGAAGAATGTTCCACCTTGTGCATCTGGCTTTATGTGGGTACTGGGAAACTGAATCTTGGTCCTTTGGCTTTGCCAGCAAGGATCTTAACCACTAAGCTATTTCTCCAGCCAGTCTGTTAGATTTTTAAGTGAATGATATTGATTTATTCATATAATTTTTCCCATGATGTCAGGCATGTAATTACTGTTCAATATATGTTCTTGTTAATTTGAATTACATTATATAACCAGTCTTAATAACTATTTCATCACGATTCTAAACATATGATCAGTTTGATTCGAGAAAATAAATTTAATAAGCCAAATATTTTCTCTTCACAAGATAAGTGCAAATATATACATATATATTTGCAAGCAGAGACAAAGAGATGAGAGACAGAGAGGAGAATGGGCATGACAAGGCCTCTAGCCACTGCAGACAGACTCTAGATACATTTGCCACTTTGTGCATCTTGCTTTATGTGATGACTATGGAATTGAATCCTGGTTGTTAGACTTCACAGGCAAGCACCTTAAATACTATGAAATCTCTCCAGCTCCAAATATGTATTTTTTTTGGGGGGGGGAAGGTTGAGGTAGGGTCTCGCCCTAACCCACACTGACTTGCAATGCAGTATGTAGTCTCAGGGTGGTCTCCTACTCTTGGCAATCCTCCTACCTCTGCCTGTGGAATGCTGGGATTAAAGGTATGCACCATCACACCCAGCTGAAATTTTCTTTTTCTGTTGGCATAGGTTTTAGTGTTAGAAGTATTTGGAACATAAATCATACAAAATACGCAGGTAGTTTAATTTATTGTTAAATGAGGAGAGAACAGAAAATCTTCCCCAAAAGTACCATAAACCTGAGCAAAATTAACCTAAGAATCCTTTCAAAATTCTGAAAATTGACAACAATCCATCCATTTTGAAAGTATCTATGTTTAAAAGCACAGAATTTGTAATAGAACACTAAATGGTTTTCCACAGATTAGAGCTACTTCCACAATTACTGTTCTCAGCTCATTCACTTCAGAATTTCTAGTAGTACTTTTATGCTAAAAATTATGAAATTGAAAGAAATTAGTGACTATATAAACAAGTGGAGAGACATAAAAGTATGTTGGATTGGCAGATTCAATTCAATATGACAGTTCTCCACCAAATAATTAACAGATTAAATGAGATTTATATCAAAATTCCATGTTATATTTTTTTGCAGAAATCAACAAACTCATATTAAAATTAAAGTATGAGTACAAGATAATCTATCTATCTGAAAAGGTCTTCATATAATGCAAAATATTAACTCAAAACACACCAAGGGCCATGGTTCAAAACTAATATAAGAGCTAAAATTATAAAAATCTAGAGAGTATAGAAGAAAAATGTTATGGGTTCAAATTTGGAAATGTTCTTAGACACAAGTGAAATCATTTTTCATAGAAAAACAAACACTGTTATTTAGTCACTGAATAGGAGAAAGTATTTGCCAATCCTATGTTTGATAAAGAGTTTGCATAAGAAATAGCTGGATAGGAGAAAGGAGGTGAAAAGAAGGTGGACAGGACAAAAGGAAACATGGAGCACCCTATAATTAAGATAGAATGAAGAAACAAAAAGAGTTCAGCTTCTGTGGGAATCAGTATAGAAATTTCTTACCAAAACATGTAGATCACCCAGGTAATTACCTGAAGGATTCCAGGGATAATTGCACAATGATGTTTTGTGCAGCACAATAGCTTAGTTATCAAATCTACATAGGTGTCAATAACAGAGTATATATAAGCAAACATGGTACATATACACAATGGATATTTTTTTCATCCATAAAGAATAAAGTTAAGTCATTTGCAGGAGAGGAAATGCAATCAGAGACAATTATTTTAAATGAATTAAGCCATTCTAAAAAAGATAAATATCATGTTTTTATTCGTTTGTGGCTATTGAGTTTATACAGTCACACAAAACATAAATGTATATATTATGAAAGTAGAAGTGAAATTTACTTGGAGGACAGTGGGGATTAGCAGGAGGTGGAGAGACAAGAATAAAGATGGTGAAGAGAGCAATAAAAGATATATGCTCAACACACATTATATACATGAAAATATGTTTTGAAAACAGAAAACCAATAATTCACAGCTCAGAGAAAGGAAAATTAACCTGAGATGAAAAAGAGGTCAGGTGCTAGGGAGATGGATAAGCAATTAAAGGCACTTGTTTGCAAAATCTTCTGGCCAATGTACAGTTCCCCAGCCACCCACATCAAGCAGGGCAGGCACTCTTTTGCTAGAGACTCTGGTGCACCCACCCACCCACCCTCAAACACACATAAAAAATAAAAAGAGAAATCTTAATGTCTTTTCAGTCAGGAAGGTGAACTGAGTAAGAAGTGATGACATGAGAATTTTAGGTTTATGTAGAGGATTGGCAGGGGTAGTTATGTTCAAAAAAGCTAAGGCCATCAATGTCTCATGGAGGAATTTAACTAGCATATTATTGGGAACATATGACAACTGGTCCCTGTGCATACTGAATATCTCCTTTATGCTAGATTATTGGACATCTATTTTCTCTGTCGCATGACACTCATTTTCTGTTTACAGCAGTTGAAGTAATCAAGTTGAAAGTATCTGAATTTTGAGTTTATCTCAGATTAGATAAAGTTATCAGACTATTCTAGATAGGGTTCCTGTTATCTTCCTGTTATTATATATATACTGGAAGACTGGTATTTTTGCAATGAATGGAAATTTTATAAGTTTTCCAGATTTATTTTTGATGTTTGAAAGTAAAAAAAAAAAATGGAAAAAAAATGACAGTTATAATCACTCGCCACATTTCATTGATAAGAAGCCTGAAAAATTAGATTAAGTAAGTTTCTAAGATCACATACTGAGAAAAGTAGTAAATATGTATATATTTGAATCTGGAATCTAACTTCTAAAAAATTACTTCCTCAGAGCCTAGTGCCATAGCTATGATTTGAATTCTAAACCTTTACACTGGTGTTCTTTTCTCTAAAACTTGTTATTTTTACTGAAAAATCACTCCATATTTTCAATAAGGAGAGGTATGACACAATGAAAATGGCGTTTTTGAAAGGTTTCCATAGCATCATGTATATTGCAAGGGATGTAAGGGCGCTTGAGGGAAGAGGCGAAATGAAGATGAGGTAAATAATCCATATGAAATGTGTCAGATACCTGAATAGTGTAATGATAGCTGGAATGCAAGAATATATCAGGGAACAGTTTTCAAAATACTCTATCACTTGTCATAGCTATCTTACGGAAATGTGCATCCCATTAATGGCTTTTTATAAAATTTTATAATAATGTCAGTCCAGTGATTTTAAATTTCAGTCCAGTAAGCATAACTCTTACAGAATTAAACAGAATCTCTTAGTAAGCATATTATAAAGTTATAAGCAAGCATACATCATTTGCAACTAAATTAGGAGTATATCATTTGCAGAAAAAGTACAATTTGCCTAGCAATTTTTATGATCAAGCCATACTTTATGAGTAGAAATTTATTTAAATCATCACAAAACCACAGGGGAAAAAAAGGATTTCTCAAAATCTAGACATATATTTGTAGAAATTGGCTATTTTTCCTATAAGGGCAAAAATAAAGAAGGATGTCCCATTAAATATCAAAGCTTTCTTGGCAACAAAATTATGTTGAAGAAAAAGTAATTATTTATTAAATAGTTGTTCAAGTTAACAGAAAATAAAGATGAATATTTATGTAAGAAGTAATAATTCAAGTGAAAGATTGTGAACATATGAAGAGATGGCATAGTTCTGCTTCTGATAACATTATAAACATGCCAGTGAAATTCTATGCTTAGGAAAGGGCAATTTTATATACAAAGGATTGAAATACCAATTATTATAAAACATGGAATTATTCACAGATGAAGCCACTCTTGTGAAAGTTCACTGGGTACAACATCCATTCATTATGCAAACTCTGACCAAACAAGAACCCATTTGTGTGTGTGTGTGTGTGTGTGTGTGTGTGTGTGTGTGTGTGTGCGTGTGTGTGTGTTAGGCACAAATATGTTGCTGTGTATGCTCTATGCATATATGAAGAGCAAGAGAAGGATGGTTGGGTGTCCTCACACTCTTCTGACTTATTTCCTTGAGTCAAGTTCTCTCCCTTCTTCCCTCCCTTTCTTCCTCTCTTAGAACCTGGATCTTTACATTTTTCAACCTATAGAGTAGGTGATCAATGATCCCATGTCTCTAGACAACTAAGTGCTTGGGTTATAGGCATAAGCAGCCAGCCCCCACTTTTCTATGTGGATTCTGGGGATGAGACTCAGGTTCTCATGCTTCTGTAGCAAGTGTGCTTTGCCACCTAGCCATATCCCCAGCCCAAAGAACCAATTTCTGATTTAATTTTGTTTGTTGTTGTCTTATTTTTAATTACTTATAAATATACATGCATCTGGTTTACAAATTCAAGAGGTTCTTCACAACACTAACTTAAATGTCACTGCTTATTTCTTCAAATACACCAATTTGTGATTGATCGAGTTAGATGGGATTTTTTATGAAAACAAAAATGTATCTGCACACCATTTATGCATATATACATTTTATGTAGATGGGATTGTAGTAAATATATTAATTTGTAACATACAGTTGTCATATGACCTAAACTATGTACATTTTTATAAATACTATGAGTCAATTCTTAGTCTCAAAATTAATGAAACAGTTATGGTACTTCTTCTTTGGAGCATTTTCCAAATGACCAAAACATTTAAAGAATTGTTTTGTCTAAATAAATAATACCACCTTGATTTCCATAAGCAATATCACCTAGCTGTGAAAACATTTTTCTGCAATACTTACTTATCAAAAAGTTGTTCTCTCTGGTGCAAAAATGGAATGAAGGTTATAGGATTAAACAACCTCTCTATGAGAGGACTTGTAGACCACACTATAAGAGGAAACACATGCTGGATACTGAAAATCAGGTCAAAATCTTATGCCTAGAGAGAACATTGGTCCTAAAGAACTAGGGAGGAACACCTTATTGTATTGAAAAACAAATATGTTATCAAACTGCCTCCTAAATATTTTTCGTTATATCTACACATCAGATAAAATCTGTTCTAAGTCCAGGTCAAAAAAAATCTTTTATTTTTTTAACTCTGTTTTTTCCTATTTGCCATTAAATGAGGAAAAATCAAAACTGGTCACGTGCTGGAAACAAGAGACTAATGAGCTCTGTCATTGAGACATATACATCATTCCTTTCAAGGTTCAGAGAATATCAGAGAAAATAGGATGGGATGAATTTAAGATTTGGTGGAGAAACATAGTGCTATGGAACTCTAATGTCTAGGCATGACAAGGCCATTGCACTCATGAACTCACTCCAGATGTAGTTACCAGAACAAAGTCTGCACATGATTGGGTAAGCCAATATTCTGTCATGGATAAGGGAAGGGCATGAGAGGCCAGTCCTCTTTTTCATGAGCTAATGACAGCTAAAGTTTGCCAGGAAAGGTAAGTCATTCTCTTCCATAGCATATCCACTAGTCAAAGATGAGAAAGAGGGTTACAGTGAGACTTAGGGGTAAATGTGGAATACATATGATTAAATGTAATATATGTGTATGAAAATTTTAAAGACCAGATTTTAAAACTCTTTATGCTGCCTTATCTTTTAATAAAGTGAGATAGTAATATTTAGAAGTTGGCTACCTAAATAAGAATTCTACACTGCAAAAAATGGTCAATTAATGGAATCTGTCATGTGGTCATAATACATCATTAAATTTCACAAATTTAATGTACAATTAACACATAAAAATTAAGTTGCAATTAAAAGATAAGCTATGGGGTGGGGAAATAGCTACGTGGGTAGAGTGCTTGTTTTGCAAGCACTAGGATCTGAGTACAGTCCTCAGTCTCCAAAATGCCAGTGGTGCAGATCTATGTTCTTTGTGTTAGGGAGGCAAAGAATCCCCGGAACTCACTGGCCTGCTACTCTGGCCTACTTGGTGAGCTTCAGACCCAATGTTAGATGGTATCTAATGGAAAAGGTGGATGGGCATTCTTGAGTATGACATCAAATGTTGTCCTATGTCCTCCATGTAGACACAAAGACCCTGCACATGTACACGCACACACTTTAAGAAGAAAACATACACACACACATGTGTGTGTGTGTGTATGTGTGTGTGTGTATGTATGTATGTATGTATGTATGTATGTATGTATGTATGGATGGCAGCAAGTGAAAATGGTGTTGCTGCCAGGAAGGCAATTCATTCTTTTAAGAATGAATGATTCTAGAAATTTTTAATGATATTTCAAAACAATAATTGGTTCAATAGACATCTTGCAAATTTCCTACTTATATTCAATCCTGATGCAACCTCCTCTCTTCCCATCCTTTCATTGCTGAAATAGAGAACAGTGAAGTATCAAGTATCTTGAACTTGGATGTATTAATACTATATTTGCTGAAGAATCACTGTTCTATTTAATAGAAAAACCTGCCAGAGTAGAGAATAGGTTAGCCAAGGATATTAGTTCTCTATTTAATAAAATATATTACTTTGGAAGCCGAGTGTGGTGGCACAAACCTTTAATCCCCAACACTCAGGAGGCAGAGGTAGGAGAATCACTGTGAGTACAAGCCACCCTGAGACAACATAGTGAATTCCAGGTCAGCCTGAGCTTGAGTAAGAGGCTACCTCAACTCCCCACCTCCAAAAAATTTACCTTGGATCACAAAGCAAGGTTTACTAATTTCCTGATTTTAAAGAAAGGGCATACATATAAAGCACAGTAATAGAAACTGATTAAATCCATTAGCCTCAATGTTGGATCATGCTTATTTAACTGAGATAAAAATAGTTGTGTGGCCCTGTCAAAGGTATAATAGATAAGACTTATTGAGCCTGTATGCATCTGATGAATAATTTACATAAATTGTCACCTTAGTTCTTATATAGTTATCCCGTGACAAAATTTCTACATTTGATCTTTATTTTCTAGATGAATTAACCATGATACAGATGTGTATAAGCTTTATAGCTCATATATGCCATAATGTGGCAAGATTTCCATCCAGGTTGTCTTTCCCCAGAGCATGTGCTAACCCTTGAAAATTATGATATATGGATAATTATCAGGAGCAGGACATTTTATTCAATAGAGAAGCTAAAATTAATTAATTGTGAAGTATAATTCATATATTCATAAAAATATTTAAAAGGCATAGATTACAAAGGAGTTCCATGTTTTCCAGGAGCAGCTTCAGTCTCCTCATGCTGCAGTGATTTTTGCTGCTGAGCATACTATGTGGTGAAATTCCTGGAGTATTTTCCTTTACTTGTAAAAACAATACAGCTTTTGCTTTAAACTCTGACCTCCTAGATTTTGGCTATGAAACAAAGGAAGATATTGGGTATGCTAGAACTGATGAAAACCATAATTTTGATTAAGTTACTTTGATCTTCTATTCCTGGTTGGTTAGATAAGACTCTAGTATAAACCAATAGAACTAGAGGAATGGTGCTCCTAAAGCTGTTAGTACTTTGGAGAAGATAATAGTTAAGAGAGCAATGGAGGGCTGGAGAGATGGCTTAGCGGTTAAGCGCTTGCCTGTGAAGCCTAAGGACCCCGGTTCGAGGCTCGTTTCCCCAGGTCCCACGTTAGCCAGATGCACAAGGGGGCGCACGTGTCTGGAGTTCATTTGCAGAGGCTGGAAGCCCTGGCGCGCCCATTCTCTCTTTCTCCCTCTATCTGCCTTTCTCTCTGTGTCTGTCGCTCTTAAATAAATAAATAAATAAATAAATAAATAAATAAATAAATAAATAAATAATAAAAAAAGAGAGCAATGGAAAAGTGGCCTTGTCTTTTTGTCCAGGACCCCATTCATTTTTGTTCATTAAATATGTATTTAAATGGTTAAGGTTCAATATATAGTGTTATACCATCTGCTTTAACATCTGAGTTCTTCCAATAATAATCTATGTGACTTTGAGCAATGGGATTAGTAAGTATGGAATAATGATGATGTTATGTAACAATGGTATAGGACAGTATAAGGTTGGTGATAAATCCCTTGAAGAAAAGGTATTGTATATTACTTATTTGTAAATTTGTAATAAAATGATCATCAGGTCTGAAGAGTAGTGCGATCTGTATTTGCTCCTTTCTGTGGGAATATGTTCATCCCCATAACAATCACTTTTCCTCAAATGAAGGTCATGATTAACTAAAATAACTAAATATATTTTAGTATTCTGGTTGTAAATTGACAGAAAATGTCAACCTGGTCTTCTTCTGTGTTTAAATAAATTGCAAATTGTGGAAATAATTACTGATGTTAAATATGCCATTAACATTTTCACTATTTAAATTATTTGACTTTTCCCTCAGTTTCCTATAAATTAAATAAACCATAACCATGTTTGAAAATTAAAATGTCTGGGTGAGGTGGTGCATGCCTTTAATTCCAGCACTTGGGAGGCAAAGGTAGGAGGATCATTGTGAGTTGGAGGCCATTCTGAGAATACAGATGAATTCCAGGTCAGCCTGGGCCAGAGTGACACCTTACCTCGAAAAAAAAAAAAAAGTGCACTTTCCTTCAGTTTTAGTGAAATGCTTTTGTTAGGTACTGCTGAAAAGAATTCTTGAGTAACCTTGTAAAAGTGTCCTCCCTGTAATATTTATTATTTTATATTCTTTAATGGTATATGCTATTTAACCTGAAAACTAACATTCACAAAATAATAGAAGTACTTAAATTATAGTACATTAAATGAAAAGCTTCTGGGAAGCTAAGTAAATAACCAACAGGGTAAAGAATTAATCTACAGAATGGAATAGGAATGTGCAAATTATCTAAGAAGGCGTTAATATTCAAATAAGGCACTCAAAGAAACAAGCAAAAACAAAATCATTCAAATAATAAGATGGAAAAATACAAAGGAGCTAAGTAATCAATTTTAATAACAAGTCATATAAATGGCCAATATTCATATAAAAATATAAATCATGCTTCATCAAGACACCATAATAAAGAACAATAGACTCTCACTCCATACCTTTTGACATGGCTGCCATCAAACAGTAGAAATATTATAACTATTGCCAATGATATGGAGTAAAAAGAATCCTTGTACATTTGTTGACAGAATTACAAATCAGTACACTCATTATAGAAATCAGAATGTTAAGAAAGTATGTTCTCTGTGTTTATTACTCATTATTCACAATAAGCAAGATATGGAATAAACCTAAGTGTCCATAAATGTGGATAAATAAAATGTGCTATATATACACAGTAGAACATTTTTCATCTTTAAATACTATTGGAATCCTGGCATTTATGATGTCATGGATGAACCTGGAGGACATTATTTTAAATGAAAAAAGACTCCAGTCATAGAAAGATAATGTGTTGCCCTTTTATAATTTTCTACACTTATATAGTTCCAAATGCTATTCATAAATATATTTTAAAATATTTTATATTTATTTACTTGAGAGACAGGGGGGAGACAACGGGCATGCTAGGGCCTCTAGTCATTGCAAATGAACTCAAAATGCATGTACCACCATGTGCATCTGGCTGATATCAGTTCTGAGGAGTTGAACCTATGTCCTTAGGCTTTGCAGGCAAGAGCCTTAAATGCTAAGCCATTTCTCCAGCCCTTCATAAGTATTTTTTTATAAAACTAAAATTTATGGCAATACAGCACATTCTGTTCATTTGTATCTAACTTACCAAAGGAATGTGTATAAAATATTTTGTTTTGAAAATAATACTGTAAAACAATAACAACCAATGTGTTATTATTTTTTATTTTTCAACCACACTTTATAGTAGATTATAACTACTTGCTATTTCTATTTTAGTAAATTGGCATTTCTGGCAGATGTGAAAAAAAAACAGAAGTATTATTTGTGCTATATAGCAGCTACTCTGTAAAATTAAATTACCTTTATGTATCTTGTTTTTCTTTGCTTTATAGATTTATGCTGCTGCTACCTGTCCCTCTCAAATATTTAGGTGCAGAAATGAAAAGCCAATGATAAAAAATCTAGCTATTATTGTCTCTGCAGTAAGGACATTCTACTTTCCCACTATTTGGTTCTATTCTCCCCCTAATATATCTAACAAATGCATGCAATAATTAGGGGATTAAAATCAGTTCACTGTGTAACAGAAAAATAGTATAACATAGACCCATTCATATATGGAACAATTAATTTTGACAACTAAAGGCTAATAATTTTGACAAGTGTGCAAAGGCAATTCAATGAAGAGACTCTTTAAAAAAAAGTAGTGTTGGCCCAAATGAGTATTCATATGCAAAAAAAGAGGTTAAGTGTATTTTAATCTATTTCTTGCACGATACCAAAAAAATACATATCACACCTAAGTGTGAAACTGAAAAAAATGTAAACTTTCTAGGAAAAGGGATCGCAAAAGACCTTGTGACATAGGATCCTGAAATGAAGCACATGGTACTTTGAAGAAGAAAAGATAGCTTGGATTTCAATCATGACCATCAGCTTCTGCTCTTTGAAAATCATAAAAGGCAATGTTAAAAGAACAGAAAGAGACATAAGTAGATAGCTCAGTGGTTAAAAGTACTTTCATAAAACATCTGATGACCTGGCTTTGATTCTCCAGTACTCATGTAAAGCCAGACACAAGTAATGCATGTGTCTGGTGTTCCTTTGTGATGACATCCCCCTGAGACCTCCCTCCCTACAATACATACATACACAGGCATGTGCACACACACACACACACAGGCACACACACACACACACACACACACACACACACACAGAGAGAGAGAGAGAGAGAGAGAGAGAGAGAGAAAGAGAGAAATAAAAGTTTAAAAGAGAACAAATAATGTCTATACTGGAAGAAAGAAATATATTTTACAACGTCAAAACTGATAAAGGACTTGTACCTTCAGTATGAAAAAAAAAGCCTGAAAACTTTATACTAACACAAACAGCATTCCCTTTTTAAATAGACAAAATATGAATATGTATTACACAGAAGATATGTGAATGGTTAGTCAGATCATTAAATGATGAGCTACATCACTAGTCAATACGGAAATGCAAATCACAATAATATACTACTCTCTTTCTTAATGGCTCTATTTAAAAAGATTAACCACACCAACCATTTTTACTGGTTGTGATAATGAAAACAACTTGATTGAGATACAGGTAATTTCTTATAAAGTTAAATATGCACCTACCGCATAAGCCAGCCTTTCGACCCCTAGGTATTTTTTTTTCTAAAATAAATGAAAACATATGTCCATACAAATAATTGTATGTTCAAAGATCATAGCAGCTTTTTTCATGGTAGCTCAGTACTCAAAATTATACAAATGCATGCTTTTTAACGAATTGTTGTTCTTCCAATAATGGATCACTACTCAGAAAAAAAAAACAACCTTTTTATATGCTCTTTCTCTCTCTCTCTCTCTCTCTCTCTCTCTCTCTCTCTCTCTCTCTCTCTCTCTCTGTGTGTGTGTGTGTGTGTGTGTGTGTGTGTGTGTGTTTGTGGTGAACATGGTCATTTATGTGTAGGTTCTTGTGTAAGTGTGTGTGCAGTTAAAGGCCAGTGGTTGACATCAGGGATCTTCCTAAATCTACGTCCACAATAATTTTGAATCAGATTCTTTCAGTGAACACAGATCTCACTAGTTTTGTTTAGAGAAGTTATTCATCATTTCCCAGGGATCCTGTAGTTCCCACCTTCCTAGGGCTAAGATTGCAGGCACACCATTGTGTCTGGCTTTTACAATATGAACTCATATCAAAACACTTATGCTAGTGAAAGAATACAGCACAATCATAGATACTCCACAATATCTTTTATTTAAAATTTTAGAAAATGAAAATTAATCTCTAAAAACAGAACACAGATTGGTGATTGCCAAGGGACAAAACAAAGGACTCAGAGGAGCATCAGGAAATTTTGAGTGTGAAAATAATTTGTTACCTTAAGGGTGATGATGATTTCATAGATATATTCATTTATTAAAGTTGTTGTGCATGCTATATTTTAATACAGCTGTTTTAAAAAGAAGATTAACTTATGTACAGAGAAAACCTGCCAGAATATCTCCTTTGGAAAACTTTGAAAGAAAAAATCCCCAAAATAAATGATCTTTAATGTTCATTTTTATACATATACAACAAAAAATGTTGCTATCTTATTTTGTGTATACATGTCTGTATCAGATGTGGTAGATTGAAGGGATTGTTTAATCACATCAGGAAATTTATTACAGTTGTCAAAGGGCTTTGTTGGTTTAAGTGATCTAACAGAATTTGTGTTAAACATCAGTTCGTATAAAGGATAAACTTTTAGCCCTCCCCTGAAAAATATAAAATAATAGAACAAAGAACATATTCTTATTTAAGAAATTTGCATATGATCTTACAATGAAAATGCATATATAATATACTTGAACTAATATTGTAAATATATTCACAGTAGAAAATACATGGGATGAAATTGGTTACATAAAGAAATATTTATTTTAGGAAACCACTCTATAAAATAACAAAATAATAGACAATATACTATAAAAATAATAGCGTAGCATAATATGCCTAAGGTAAGAAATGCACAACCAGAACAGAATATAGAATATAGCAGAATATAATTAGGAAAAGTCACCTAATATCAACTATTGTCATAGTGTACAGCTAAGGAAAATAACTTTTCAATTAAAAAAAATCACAATAGTTCATTAACATATTGTTTTAGTATTGAAGGATAGGAGAAAACTAGCCTTTTGAAGGTAACTTTAGTTAGAGATTGAGGACTAATGAAAACCAGTACCCCACATGCCACCTCACCCTGGCACAAGAATGGAACTCTTGCCCGAAATGGAACCCATGTGTGTTTGAGACTGCTGTACTGTCGCCCCTGCTGCTCACAGTCTAAAACATTACCTAAATGGGCCCAGGTCCACTGGCTCTGGAATTCTTGCACCGAATATACAAACTGTCTTCTTCCTGTCGCTACCACACCTACTCCACCCTACTAAGCTCTGCTCCTGCTCTGCCCCACTCTTCTTTGTCTGGGCTACAGGAACACACATGAGTCTGGTTTCTTCCTCACCCAGCCTGGCTGAATCAAAAGGAGTGTATAACTGTTTCTTGCTCTGGGAGAACTCTTCACTTGCCTCTGCTTCTGCTTTATAGTTTGGGGTAGATTCTTTTTTGTTGTTGTTGTTTTGGTTTTTTGTTTGTTGTTGTTGTTGTTTTTTCGAGGTAGGGTCTCAATCTAGCCCAGGCTGACCTGGAATTCACTATGAAGTCTCAGGGTGGCCTCGAACTCATGGCAATCCTCCTACCTCTGCCTCCCAAGTGCTGGGATTAAAGGAGTGCACCACCACGCCCGGCTGAGTTTGGGGTAAATTCCTACTTTTAATTGCATGCATGATTTTCTTCTGGCCTCCTAATTTATCACATCCTTATTTCCCTTACACCCCAGATCTACCATGTGTGTGCTTTCATTGACTCACCATATAAGTACTTTCACTGTCTCTAGGTCTGCTATCTGTGATTTCTTTAAACTCAGGGTAAGCATGAGTGTAACTGTCCATTACTCATTTTCCTCTGGATTTCCTGGTCTCTCCTTTGGTATTTCCCCTCTTATTTTTCCTTGAGCCTCATCATTTGCCCTCTTAACTTATCTCCACAGGAAAACACATGGAGGAGGCCATGTGTTCCTTCTAAGTCTCCCTACATATAAACCTAAGTTCTATCTTTCCATGTGTTTGTAAACCTACTTCAGTCTTTCCTCGAAAGGCTAAGTTTAAATCCCCTCCATGTGTTGTGGCTCTACTCCAGTCTTCCCCCACAAACCATCAACTTCTCTTGAATAAACCTTATAACCCACAAGAAAGCCTGTTAACTACTTTGCAGATGTTTGTGACTCTGCTCTTCATAGAGCCAAATCTCCCTTAAATAAATGCCACAATTTGTGATTCCTCAATTAAAATAAACCCCACAATTTGTGATTGTTTTTCCTAAATAAACTTGGTAATTCATAATTTGTCCTTCTTGAGTCTGACTTTATCAATTCTTTGTTAAAGGTAGGACAGAACCCAAACTTGGGGGACCCCTGCTGAACCCCCTAAATCCAGCATCAGTATGTGAATTTTACAAGTTTATTTCCTTATTTTCTTCTCAAAAAATTTCCAATATCAGTGTGTAAAAATTATAATCTAAGATAATGAAATGCTTCTAAATTGATAAATTTAGAATTGTTTTACCAAGACCTAGTTGCCCAATGTTTGTTATAAGATTTAAAACTTCTAAAATACTCATAGTTGACTTAATTCTAGGACAATGTAATTTTATATTCGGTATTTTACCACTCAATAATTTCTTTCTTAATTCAGTTGGGAAGAAGCAAATGCCATAGATACTTGTCAATTGGAGAATAAACATATGACATTTAATCTTACAAGTAATCTAAGAAATATGCATTCATAATATTGATAAATTATTTTGGAGGCATCCCCTAAAATTTGCATAGTGATTAAGCCTTGGTGTCTTGATTTTTTTTAAATAATTTTTCTTTTATTTATTTGAGAGAGAAAGAGGCAAAGAGAGTGAGAAAATGGGCATACCAGGGCCTTCAGCCCCTGCAAACCAACTCCAGATGCACGTGTCACCTTGTGCATCTGGCTTACATGGGTCCTGAAGAATTGAACCTGGGTCTTTTGGCTAGTGCCTTAACTGCTAAGCTATATCTCCAGCTCTCTTTAGTTGATTTAATTACTATATATTTCAACAATGTGACAGTCAAAACATTTCAGTTTCAAAAGCACAGAAAAAAAAAACCAAAAACCAACTCAATTCAGTATCTTAAAACTACAGTATTACTGAGTCAAGTCTCAGCTTCATAAGTGTTTGAGATCAGTGTTGATTTATAGTAATATTTTTTTGTTTCATTATTATTTCAGAAAGTACAGCCAAATGAATAGAAAATAGAATTCAGATAGACCCAACCAGTGAAGTTAATGTGGTAAAAGAGATATTTAAAATAAGTATAGATGAAAACATTATTCATTAAATGGTAAAATTATGTAGCTGTAAAATAAATTTAAAAATATCTACTGTTACGATTATAGCTCAATGGTAGAGTACCCTAGCACATGTGAGCCCCTATGTTCCATACACAGCCCTGTAAAACAAACAAATAAACTAAACAAATAAAATGAATAAATCTGGGTTCCTAACACATAGCTGATTCAAAAGTACTTATTCCTGATGCTACAAAACTTACCATGTTAACAACAACAACAACAAACCACTAAACTACTGGAACATACAACAAAAGAATGCTCGTTTTAAAAATATGTCAATTAATTTAACTACAACTACTAAGTTGCAGAATAATATATGTATATCCTGTGGATTGAAATAATTGTATCTATAGTAGAATGTTTGTGTTAAAATTGCAAAATGAAAGGTAAGTTCATTGTATTTGCCATTATACTGTAATGCATCTAGTAATGTGCCTGGCACAGGAAAGGCAGGATAATATACCATTTGAACGATGGAATAAATGAACTCATGCATTGTAAATGGTTATAACTTTATGGAGGTAACTAAGATAAATAAAATAACAAAATAAGCTTACAGTTTATGCAATACTGTAACTTATATGAAGAAATCCTATGATAAATTTCTTAAATGTAAACAATATATTTTAGAAGTTTCCAGGAACATCTATTTTATAACATGAAAAGTGTGTATATAATGAATGTAACTATTTGGAGATATATCTTCTCCCCAGTAGGCATCTGTTTAACTATATTATGGCAGTTATTTTCATGAAATGAGCATCTATTTAAAATAAGATATTGATTTATCCTAAAATATAGACATAATTAATGAATTACATTAGCAAATTACAAATCCAGATAAAATAGTAAACATAAATAAGCAGGTGCATATATACACAAGTAAACTTCTGGAAAGAAATTCATCAAAATATTAGTAATAGTATTATTTTGTTGTTGAAATTAAATTTTTACTATCACTGATATTTTCTATATTGAAATTTTATCCTCAGAATTTATATATAATTTGACAAAAATAAATTAAATTCAAAATTAGAAAAGCTTTTATTTCCTAATTTAAAAATGTGTGAGTAAATGACAAAGAACAAACTCTATACTGAAAAGTATTGCAAAAAAGATAGTTTAACTTTTCCATCTTTCCATATTTAAAAATTATAAGATAATATTTTATACTTAATATAGTACTTTTATTTTATGACCAAGTTAAAAAAGTGAAAGTGGCTAGGTAGGTTATTTTGTCATTAGTATGCCAAATCACCTCTGAATTTTTATGCTTCTGCAGAAATATAAAGCTATCTTCCAATCAAATCTCTAAGAGACTGTATGCTGTGAATTTTTATTCAAGTACAAACGGGTAATATTTGTCATTCATAAAAATGGACTAATATGTTCCTTACCTTTCAAGGAAAAGTAAACACTGGTCTTTTTGGCTGTACCAAGGGAGTTGTTCTTTAGCAGAAATGAATCCTGTAAATAAAAAAAAAAATGTATATACCTGTTTTTAAACTTATTTTTTGTAAAAGTTTATTCACATTTTACTGGACTTGTAAATCATTCTTCAATATAGATTAAATCTTATAATATTAGAACAATATTGGTGACAGATGACATCGTAAACAGTGACAGAGGATGCACTTTCATTCGCACCAATACCCCCTCCCATCCTGCAATTTGTGGAACTGAAACCTGCTGCACAAAAGTCTAAAACAAACCGTCTGCTTTTCAATAATACTATCTAACATTTGAATACCCCTTTGTTTTATCTGAAACGTTGCTAAAAGCATTGAAAAGGACTACGTGGCAATTCAGCAGCAAGGCTGGGATATATTATATGACAGTTTAGAAGGAGAAATACAATAAAAAAAATGGTGTAACTGACTCACGGCAACTTGGGTTCGCAAACCTTGTAGATGGATATAAACCAGGCTTGCCAAACATCACAGACAAGATTTATTAAATCTGCTACGTGGAATGCAATATGCCTGCTGTCTAGCCCCTCCCCCCTCTGTCAATAAATGACTCCCCTCTTTTCCAGTGCAAAAACACACTCTCATAGAATATTTAGAGAAAATCAGGGATTTTTCCCCCAATCATCCATAGTCACAATATCCAATGACGCCATTTAGAGCATTTCTCTCTGCCTGTCTCTCTCTCTCTCTCTCTATTAAACAGTGTTGTCAAGAGGCCCGTGACCAGACAAATGGGGATTCAGGATGGACAGTTGAGGAGGAAGACCCTCCTTCCCGTGTTACGAACTCTGGATGGTATTTTTACCTCCTACCTATGCTTTATTTGGTTTATTTGTATCCTTTGAAATTTAAAGCTATAAAGCTAGAATTTGGAGATGGGGACCGTCTTGCAGGGGTGTGTGCCTCAGCCACCTCAGAGCATCTGGGAAGGTGGGAGGAACCGGGGAAGCGGCTTTGCGATTTGGCTATTGGTTTGGGCGTAATGTTTGTCAATCAAGGTTTCCCAGCCAATGAAGAGCGAACTAAAGCACTCTGGGATGGAAATTACTGGAGGTCTGTCTGCAAGGGGTGGGGGCTCGCGAGCTAAACCGAGAAGAGATTTGGGGTCTCGCAGCGCGCTATTCCGTTGCGGCTCGCCTCGGTCGGCCCTAGCTGCTGCCGGAGAGGCCTTGTCGGCCTTATTGCCGCGGCTGCCGCCCAGGCTCCGGCCATCGCTTCCTCCGCATCGCCGCATCTGCAGCCGCAAGCCTTCGGGTACTGCGGCCCCTGCTGCCGCCACCTTCGCAGCCCGGGTCTTCACCGCGCCACTCAAGCATCCGTGAGTCGTTCTCTGCCCACCTCCGGGCGCTCGGTCTCTGAGGTAGCGACTACCTAAAAGAGGTTTGCAGGGCTTGCATCATGGCAGACGCAGATCTTAAGATGGTCACGGAACCTGCTGCTGAGGGGGTTGCTGAAGAGGCGATGGCTAGCTCAGCTAGTGATTCTGGGGAAGAATCTGACAGCAGTAGCTCTAGCAGCGCCACTACTAGTAGCGGCAGCAGCAGCAGCAGCAGCAGCAGCAGTAGCAGCAGCAGCAGTGGCAGTTACTTTTACCGAAAGAAGAGGATACCTGAACCTTTCAGAGGGGCACGGCGGGAGCCCTCTGGTAAAAGTTTCGTGGATAGCCTGCCTCAGGCAGTTAGAAATAGGGTGCAGGCACTCAGAAATATTCAAGATGAATGTGACAAGGTGGATGGCTTGTTCTTACAGGCAATTCATGATCTTGAAAGAAAATATGCTGAACTGAATAAGCCTTTATATGATAGGCGATTTCAAATCATAAATGCTGAATATGAACCTACAGAAAAAGAATGTGAATGGAATTCAGAGGATGAGGAGTTCAGCTGTGATGAGGAAGTGCAGTGTGACACCCCCAGTGAAATGCCACCCTTAGAGGGTGAAGAGGAAGAAGCCACTAAAGAAAGATGTGAGGAAAAGGTTGAGGAGAAGGAAGGTCCTAAAGAAATCCCTGAGGTGAAAGCTGAAGAAAAGGAAGTTCGTGAAGAAATTCCTGAGGCCAAAATTGTTGAAAAAGAAGTTCTTAAAGAAACTCCTGAGATAAAAGCTGATGAAAAGGAAGTTCCTATAGATACTCTTGAGTTGAAAGCTGAAGAAAATGCTGATTCTACAGATTCTGTGGAGGCATTTCCAGAAGCAAGAGAAGATCCCAGAGAAGCCCCTCAAGAGAAGGTAGACCGCAAGGAACAGGCTAAAGGAGCAGAGTCTAATGCAAGGCCTAAAGTAAGAGAGGCACAAAAGAGACTTTCTGAGACAAGGCCTAAAGAAAGAGTGAATCTTAAAAGAGCTCGAAAGGGAAAACCTAAAAGGGAAGCTCCTAAAGGCATTCCCAACTATTGGCTGACTGTTTTAAAGAATGTTGACAAGCTTGGGCCTATGATTCAGAAGTATGATGAGCCCATTTTGAAGTTCTTGTCTGATGTTAATCTAAAGTTCTCAAAACCTGGCCAGCCTGTAAGTTACACCTTTGAATTTCATTTCCTGCCTAATCCATACTTCAGAAATGAGCTGCTGGTGAAGACATACATAATAAAATCAAAACCAGATCATAATGATCCATTCTTTTCATGGGGATGGGAAATTGAAGATTGCAAAGGTTGCAAGATAGATTGGAGAAGAGGAAAGGATGTTACTATTACAATCACCCACAGTCGCACAACTGCTACTGGAGACATTGAAATACTGCCAAGAGTTGTTCCCAATTCATCATTCTTCAATTTCTTTAGTCCTCCCGAGATTCCTACGATTGGGAAGCTGGAACCAATAGAAGATGCTATCCTTGATGAGGACTTTGAAATTGGCCAAATTTTGCATGATAATGTGATCTTGAAATCAATCTATTACTACACAGGAGAAGTGAATGGTACCTACTATCATGATGGCAAGTATTATGGAAACGGGAAGTACTACAAATAAAGAAGGGGCTAGTTAAGATTCTTCAAGAATCTTAAAAATTCTTGCAAGCAGAAATGAAGATGGATCAATATAGCCTTGAAAATAAAACCTTCCCTATAACTTGAACAGAGTTACTGGTTATAGTCCTGTGTTTCTGTGTTTTCTTGGTAGTCCATGTAGAAAATGTTCTAAAAACTGTCTTAAGTATCAATTCTATCTAGCCTGTGGTAGTATAATGTTCTTCAAAATATGTAAACTGCTGTTATATCTAAAGCATGTTGTGTTTGGTGCTATAGTAATGATTTTTGTGAAGTTCTTTGGTCATGTTCCTATTAGATTGTACCTGTGGAAACTGTCAGAATCCTTATACAAATACTTGCTTGGAAACACATGCACACACACACACAATGTTCTTAACTACCCATGCAAATGTGTTTTCTTTCTTTTTTTTTCCAGCTCAGAAGACTAAGAGGATAAATATGCTTGCACTAGCTGTGCCTTCTTTTCTTTGCTATAGAAATAAAGTACCTAGACCACTAAAATATGTTTTTGTGTAATGTTACTGCTTGGACAAAAAAAATTCCTGCATACAGTTTAAATGTTAATTACTGCATTTGATTTCTGTGAATTTATGTGAAATACCAGCCTATAAATTCTATAATGAAGCTATTGTTTTAAACTAAGACATGAAATATGGCATAGTATTTTTTTAAAGTTGCCTCATCTTATAATGTGTAACTAAAAGCTAAAGAAACCACACTTTCTTTGTTATATGTTGTACTTTGCCTTTCTCTAACAGTGGTTGTTTCATTTGATACTATTTTTCATTTCCATTTAATTACAACCTAAAATGAATGTAAAATAATCTTTAATGCTATAAAAATGAGTATTTTGCTGTTATAAAAAATGATATTATCATACCCAAACTAGAGCAAACTAAGGAAAATAAAAATTTAATAAAGATGACTATGTTAACTTTGATATATTTCCTAGATTGTAAGCTCCAACTAGAAGATACCCATTCAAGTTGTTGGAGAGGAATGGGATGGGAGGAATAAGAGGAAGGTGGACATAGAAGAAGGAGAAGAGATTGGTAAAAGAAGGTAAGGGGGCTGGAGAGATTGCTTAGTGATTAAGGTGCTTGCCTGCAAAGCCTAAGGACCCAGGTTTGTTTCTCCAGGTCCAACATAAGTCAGATGCACAAGGTGTGCATGTGTCTGGAGTTTGTTTGCAGTGGCTAGATGCCCTGGTGCAGCACCATTCTTCCTCTCTCTCTCTCTCTCTCTCTCTCTCTCTCTCTCTCTCTCTCTCTCTCTCTCCCTCTCCCTCTCTCTGTGTCTTTGTCTCAGTCTCTATCTCTAATAAATAAATAAATCTATAAAAAAAATTTTAAAAAAGGTAAGTGGAGGAGAATGGATAGAGGGAAAGAAAATGGTCCTGGAGTAGGTAGAATATAAGGAATGGAAGTGAAAATACCTTTGGAGCAAGGTGAGGTTGGGGGAGAGCCACAGGAGTATCTCACCAAGAAAGGCTATCTGTAGAAAGTGTTGATTTCACATGTTCCTATATCCTATATTTTGACTTTGGAGGTGCTCACATTGTATTATTATGGCTCTTTTTTTCTTATAGGTGACATCATCTTTTACTTTTGTGCCATTCAGCTGGTCCTAAGGTAATTAAATCCTGAGAATTGGGTTTGAGACTAGTAGAACCAGGACCCCACAGTGAGTTTGCCATAGAACTTTGCACACAGTATAAAGGGAGAATAATGGAAATAAACAAGTATTATCATATTTCACATTTTCCATTTTCCAGTAAATATACATTTGCCATCAAGAATTTGTAGGAAAGAACTCTGGCAGGAAGAAGATGGAGTTTTAAGTTATCTAGTTCTTAGCCATAAAATTTCCTAACAGTCATCCTAGTCCTATAAAAATATCTAGTTTTATATTTTCCTTTTGTCTTTGCTTCTTACGAATAATTTTCCCTCCCATCTATGTAAATATTTAAAAAAAATTTTAACTCATGAAATATACTTAACCAGTCACATATTCTTAAGTCTTAAATTGTAATATAAATATCAAGAAGCAAACTATTGGTTTAATAGTACTGATAAAATATTTGATAGTGCCTATTTGTTAAGGAAAACTTTTTTCCCCTGGGGAGATGCAAAAATAAGTCTCTTCACTCCAGATAGGGCTCAAATGATAGACCCAAGTATGCTTGCACCAAATCCAGTTTTGGTGAGCCAATATGTTCATTGGGATTACTTACAGAGCAAGGTGGGGTGTTGTTTACAGGAGCAACAGATGATTCAAAAGTAGCCATATCACCAAAAGGCCTGAAACAGGAATCCTGGGGTTATTCCTTGACAATACAGTAAGGCACCAATACATTTCAGGTACTCCAGATCCTTGACTTATGATTTTAAATAATTAAAATCTATAGGCCAGAGGGTAAGGTTTAGAGAGATTTTATTAGACTAAGAGAAGGAAAGAGGAGGTAGCACATAGAGCTTCTGCCTTGAAGGAGACAAGAGGGTTTAAAGCCCATATGGCAGTAGGGGTGGGGAGTGGATGGGGCCTTAACTGAGACTAGGAAAGGCTAACCAAATCCTGGAAGTTCAAGAGCCAGCTAACAGAGTTTGTTCCACTAATAAGGGTTTATTTATAACCTTATTGTGGTGGGCTTCACCTTTAGGATCAGGTGAACTAGAGTGATGGCTGATTGGTCTGGGCTAGGGACTGCCTCAAGAAGAGGCCAGCCATGACATCAAGTTTTGAGGCCAAGCTAACCAACTGCAATATCAGGAATAGATTTAAATTCTAGTAAAGGGGAGCTCCCGAGGGGATCAAGTTGTTCATGGAAAAACAGGTCTAGGGCACTCCTTTAGGAAAGAGAAGAAGAAGACATATTCTTCTCTATTCTCTAGCAAAGTGGAGACTTCAAAGATAGGCCCAAAGACATTCCGGTTTTTTACTTTCAGGTTCTAGTCACCTAAACTTCCTTATCCCACCTCAACATAGGTGATGACTCATGGAAGCTGCATCTCTGGAGCACATTGCACCATTTGAAGGCAGTTCAGCTGCTCAGAGAGTCTTTACAAGTATTTGTTTGTCCTTTATATAACCCTAATGAAGTGTCTTAAGTTTTAGCTCTCCTAGACTTATTGACCTGTTTACTCCCTCCTCCAGGAGAGAGTATTTTAATTCAGTATTTAATTCTCAAAACACTGTTTTGAGATTTTGCATTCATAATAAATCCATAGGGATGCAGGATTTTGGAGTCCAAGTGGGAATGAAATGTACATATAGATTCAGGAGACCCCAGACCCATGTATTCCAACTTTTGGTCCATGTCCAAATTATCAAAGGATTCAAAACATGGACTCAGAGAAAGTTTAATTATGAATTATAAGGTTTCTTTTAGGAAGAGTTAGGATTCAAGGAAGCCCAAGCCAAAAAGCATGGCTGGTAAGGGAGATGTCTCTGAGGAAGGGGTTCACATACATGTGGAAAGCAAAGCAGAAGACCCCAAGCCCAAAGATTCCCCTCATATAGGGGGGTAGAGAAGACTCAGTGAGAATAGGGGTCTCAGAGTTTAAAGAGAGATCACATTTGTAGTCAAGTAGGAAAGCACCCATAAATAAGGCAGGAAAGCTCCCTCACAAAAACAAATACTTCTCTTTCCCAGGTAGGAAGGGGAACAGAAGACTAGACAAAGAATATCTCCCTCATATACAGAGCTTACCAAAGGGGCTAAGAAGAAGAGGAAGGATGTTAAACACATATCCAAGACCCATTTGTGTGGATTAAACAGTCAATTAGGATAAGCCTCATCATCAGCCTTAAGTATGTAAGGAAGAGACATGATTGTTGGGTGGGGTCAAGAGGCTGATTCAGGAAGGGTCAGACAACAGGTGTGCTAAACTGAGGAAGAAAGAGACTGGGTCAGATGTAAGCCCTAGTCCTATCACTACAGACATGTTGGCATCCATCTTCTCCTTGGGTCTTTTTGTCTGGCTGACTAACCATTAATAAAAGTTACCCTGAGCCTATTGTGTGTCAATAGGGAAGTTCTACTTCTATAACAGAGATAAAATGAAGACTGTAATAGATATGGTGTTCTGTAGCTGTATAGGTTGACAAAGTATCTGCTAAGCCTCACATATAGCAGAACCTTTAAAACTTCTATAAGGAATGTAACATCCTTACTGCTCTAACAACTCATACAAAGCTTAGCAACTTCCCCCTCTGTATTTTACATAATGAAGAAAGTAAAAACAGGGAGCATGTTTCACTCAAATATCCTGTGCTTGAAGCTTTTTGTTTGTTTTCCTATCAGTCCTTAATACAAATTGAGAGATGAATCAAGTTGGTTGGAAATAAGAGAAACAACTGGAAACCGTTTCCTGGTATTTTTTAGTTGTAAGTTTCCAAGCAGGGTAAGAGATCAGATGCCAATAATTTATGCACCAGTAAAGTTTGGATTCTTGAAATGCATGCTGTTAGAGTAGGATTATTCAACCACATAAGCAGGTTAAGGAAAGGGTATAAATACAGGAAACCTGTTGTGCTTGCACCTTTATTGAGATGTGTGTCTGTCTATTTTTCCCTTGAATGTCTATGAATGTCACAAGAAGCTAGTGGTGAATGAAGGTAGTAGACAGTGAATGAGAACTGCATAACACAGTCCTCTGACACCCCTTTGCTGTTTTATCTCTTTATTTCACTGTGTTTGAAAACTAAAGCCTGCTGCTCCCTTTCCTGCTCCCAACCTGACCAAGGTGACCTCTGCCACCTCCTCCTTTTCTTCTCATATAGTTGTTACTATTTCCTCCTTAATCAGCTTATTCCTGTCCTGAGTTGAGCTATGAATTTCCACTATAGTCAATGTAAATGTTTCCTGTTTCTTTCAATATAGCAGGCAGGGATACTAAGGAGATTTCATAAACAGCAGCAGTAGTAACAGCCTGCTAAAGAAGTTATGGAAAAGCACTTGGGCTGCGGAGGAAGGAGGACCAGGTATTCACCATAAAGCAAGATCATTGGAGGCCAGCTTGGACTACATGAGAGAATTTGAAAGAAAGAAAGAAAGAAAGAAAGAAAGAAAGAAAGAAAGAAAGAAAGAAAGAAAGAAAGAAAGAAAGAAAGAAAGAAAGAAAGAGGGAGGGAGGGAGGGAGGGAGGGAGGGAGGGAGGGAGGGAGGGAGGGAGGGAGGGAGGGAGGGAGGGAGAGAGAGAGAGAGAAAGAAAGAAAGAAAGAAAGAAAGAAAGAAAGAAAGAAAGAAAGAAAGAAAGAAAGAAAGAAAGAGGGAGGGAGGGAGGAAGGGAGGAAGGAAGATGAGAGAGGTGATAGAAAATACTTGAGTAGAGTGAAGAAAATAGTAACATAGATACACAAGGCAAATGCACTATTCTGCTCCCCATACCACTCCCACTGGTCAAACAGTTGTATTACAAAATATCTAAAGTTTTAGAGCCTTATGAACCTGCTCAGTGCTTAAGCAAACTTTCTGATCAAACACAGGGCTTAAGGAGGATGGAGAACACCTAGGTTTGAATCTCCAAAACCCATGTTAAACAGCCATGCCTGGCCATGTTTTCCTATAACCCCAGCCCTTCTGGGGAAAAGAGACCCAGGAATCACTATAGATTGTGAAAAAAGACCAGCAAGCTCCAGGATGAGAGACTCTGGCTCAAACAAGAATGGGCAGAAGAGCATTGGGGTAGGTTATCCAACCTTCTGCTCTGGCCACATCAGGTGAGTGCATTGACCACAGGTGACTGCATTAGGTGCACTTAAGGGCATATACGTGAGCATACACCACACACATAAACTATACAAGACAGGTTACTTGGGCAATGTAATAAGATAATAGAAGATAGACTTGATCAGATTCTAGGTTCTGCAATATATAACATAGTATTCATACATATATTTGTATGTGTGTGTGTATTTGTATTTGTGATATTTGAACCCACATGAACTTGTATGAGAATAGTGTGGAATTGGTTGGGCCTGCAGATAACAATTAAGTGTCCTTAAAGCAACACAAAGATCTGAATTGTTAGGAGAGTGGTAAAGTTGAGAAAAAGTGTGGCAAATTTAAAAATAAAAAATAGTAGGGGAAATCACTGCAGTATTAAGTATATAGTGAGTTTTAAAATTCATATATTTATGTTTCATTTTAACTATATATGTATTTCAAAACAAATGTATTGAAGATTATAGGAGCTAATGGTCCAATAAGCTTGACCTCTTCCTTTTTATATTTTGAATATTTTTTACTTATTAGCAAGGATAAAGAGAGAGGGTGGGAGAAAGAGAATAAGACAAAATGGACACACCAGGGCCTCTTGCCACTGCAAATAAACCCCAGATGCATGTGCTACTATGTGAATCTGGCTTTACCTGAGTAATGAGGAATTAAACCCCAGGTGGTCAGGTTTGGCTACCAAGTGCCTTTAACATCTGAACTATCATTCCAGCCCTGAGTTCTTCCTTTTTGAACATTCTGAAACTAAATATTTCCAAGGATGTTAGGTAGATGTTAGGTAGAGAAGATCACATTTTAAGTTGGACACCCCAACCCAAAATGAACTTCTTTGTTAATTATTTCTCTTGAAATGGTATAGAGCTTGAATGTGGAACCCACATCAAAAGAAATCATATTCAATTGTGACTTTATTTTACTTTTTAAAATATTTTTTTTATTTTATTTGAGAGAGAGAATGGACATGCCAATGCTTCTTGCCACTGGAAATGAACTCCAGATCCATGCACCACCTAGTACATCTGGCTTACGTGGGTACTGGGAATCAAACCTGGATCCTTTGCAGGCAAGCACCTTAACCACTGTGCAATCTCTCCAGCCAAATTTTGTCTTTTTTTGTTTGTTTGTTTTTCAAGGTAGGGTCTCACTCTAGTCCAGGCTGACCTGGAATTCACTATGGAGTCTCAGGGTGGCCTTGAACTCACGGAGATCCTCCTACTTCTGTCTCCTGAGTGCTAGGATTAAAGGCATGCACCACCATGCCAGGCTCAAATTTTGAATTTTTAATAGCTAGAATTTTAATTATTCACGATTAAGAATTGAGAATTACCTTGAATAAGCAAGACTAGGGTGAGAGCAAAGTGACAGGCTAGTTGGGACCGGAGTCCCAAATGTTAATGATATAGATAGGGATCTGGAAAATATTTTGAACAACTAAGAGTAGTGAATCATATGACTAGGGAGAAGTAAATTCTCTTAACCTGAAGTATAATTTCAATCAACCAATGTCTTTTTAAAAACTTTTAAGATTTGTGCTTTCATAAATAGAAAATAATCAAAAATGAAATAATTATTGAAATACCTAACACATAGAAGTATACCTTTCTTCAATAAACAAAGAGTACAGTAAATTGTATAATGTCATCACCCACAACTATGTAGCTTAGCCCTTATGGTAACTTTTTGTCATAAAATTGTAGAAAATAAATGAAAATTCTCAAAACTCTTCAAGAAGCTAGCTAGTATTTGCTTATGGAAAAATATAATGAAAAGTATCAGTGAAATAGTAAATTTTTTTTTTTGTTTCTATGTTTGATTTGTTTCCAGCTCAGAAATAGGACAGGTTTAAGTTAATAAGAATCTTCTATATCCTCACTAATTGGTATTAAATACATGACTTACTTATTATGCAATGTTACATTACAAAAGTTTTCTCTTGTATAAAGTAGTTGGACATCAAATTAAGAAATTTTGTCCTGGATTGATGGCTTAGCAGTTAAGGTACATGCCCGTGAAGCCAAAGGACCTAGGTTTGTTCCCCAGGAACCACATAAGCCAGATACACAAGGTGGTGCATGTGTATGGAGTTCCTTTGCAGCAGCTGAAGGCCCTGGTGTGCCCACCCTCTCTCTTTCTATCTGCCTCTTTCTATCTCACAAATAAACAAAATAAAATGAAGTCAATAAAAAAGAAATTTGGCTGACATGGTCATGCCTATAATTCCAGAATAATGAGTTCAGTCCTGGTTACATGAAATCTTGTATCAAAAAATAAAAATAATAGGGCTGGATTAATGGCTTAGTGGATAAGGCACTTGCCTGTGAAGAATAAGGACCCAGGTTTGACTCGCCAGTAAGCCAGATTAACAAGGTAGTGCATGAGTCTGGAGTTCGTATGCAGTGACTAGAGGCCCTGCCATGCCCATTCTCTCTCTATCTGCATCTTTCTTTCTCTTTTTTCCTCAAATAAATATAGTAAATAAATAAAGTATGAAACAACAAAAAAATAGGCATATATGTAAAATAAGAACATATGTGACTTTTAGGAGTACATTGATATAAATTTACCTAGATTGTTTATGGTTTATATTTTGTATGACATAGGGATTTAATTGTATAGGCACTGGTAAATTGCCCATACTCCAGTTAGTAGTCCCCAGACAGACTAATATAACCAACCCTAATTTAAATCAGTAGGTCACAAAACAAAAACATGAAAATAGGAGCAGGCTTAGTTAGGATAAGGTTTTTTTAGTGGGAGTGGGAAGAGGATGAGTATGATCAAACCACACTCATGTAACTAAGTAGTAAAATAATGCAAATATTTAAGACTACTGTAGGAAAATATTATTATTAATATTATATTATTATTTTACCACTTACAAAGTTTTATAAATTTAGGTGATTAAGCATACTTTCCTTTCATTAAAATTTTATTACATTATTATTTAACAAATGGTTCTAATTATCAAATGTGTTTAATGGTACAAATTTTTATGATATACTGAGAAATATAAAAATAATTTGACACAGTTCTGTGAAGACAATACCTTATATGAAAATTAAGTATGACATAGCAATATTTGTTATTATTAATGAAAAAATTATAAGACTTTATTAAACTTATTTTCCACAGTTTTTAAGTTCTTAAATTTATTACATTTAGGGACCTTTCTATATCAATACATGTAAAGTTTCATACTGTGGTAGAAAAGAAGCTAAACGTTGAACTGATTCACTGAGTTACTATAAGAGTTAATTGCTGAGGATCTAAAATTTATCTTTGTCAGCAGATGGAAAAATTCCAAAGAAGGACCTGTCCAGAAAGGGCCTAAAGGGATGACAAGAAGGAAAGGCAGTTTAGACTAAAACAAAGTAAAATGGAGTTCATTGTTACGGTGGCCTGACTATAGAAATTATTGATATGCATATCACCACATCTTCTTTGTTCCCTTACCCCTCCCCTTGGCTGTGAACACTATAAAATGGAATTAAAATCTCAGCTCAGGACCAGAGCTTCTTTGTATGGCTACCTCAAGCTCTTTGGCTCCTGAGGTAATAAACTGCTTTACTTTCACTCATATTGGCATTAGAGTGATCTTTCCAGAGAATTTCTGTATCTCTTGAGGCCCCAGTGAGATTTTCCTTTGTTATGACCCCCATTAGTCAGAAGTATTGCTGATCCTGGGCCTCCAAGCTTGCCAAAGGTCTCTGGAACTGGGAAGCACATGATTGTAGGGTCCCCTTCCAGGTGCCACAAGGAGACTGTGGAACCCTGGACCAGAGTTCTTGCATGGAAGGAAATGACACTGAGTCAGACTTCTGGACAAAGAAAGAATTGCCTGGGGAAATTGGGATTGTAATTAGTTAGGTCTGGAGAAGCTGGTGTGGACTGATCCCCACAAGAGGAATCCACAAGCCTAGATGCATTTCCAAGGTGATGGCACTCTTTCTGTCAGGAGGACCGATGTTGTTCCAGTCAGGACTGATGGTACTCTGATCTTGGTAACTAGCTAGATAAGATTTGATGTTACTCCAGTCTCTGTAAATAGCTCAAGCAGGGTTATGAATGAGATTAGATGAGGAAAGTTGTTAAAACTTTAAATGAATGAATAAATGTGTGAGGGTAAGATGGCCATATGGACTCTGTATGAAAAGTGCACTTGATAAGAATGTTTATACAGCATGTATTTGGCTCACAGCCCCAAGGCTGCAGAATGTTTTCTGTCATGAGCAGTGCATGCCATTGTGTCTCTTCTGCAGCACTAAGACAGTAGGAAATTCATTGTGGCCAAACTCCTCCACCAAGCCCACTGTCCTAGATTTCATGGCCATACTTCAAAAGGGAATGTTCAGGAGGTTATAATACTAAGATGATACCAGGAAAATTAAAAGTTTCTGTAAATTTGGAAAGCCAGCTTTTAATGTTAAATGAACCCCCCCCCCAGATGGAACAATGATAGTAACAAAGATTTTACAGAGGGAATATTGCAAGATTCTCCTACTCTTAAAGTTACAAAATGTCAAGAACAGGGATCTTCCCTGTAACCCTGAGAGAAATCCAAAACTCCCCCTAGGAAAAACAAACAAACAAACAAAAATACCTCAGCCTAGCCGGGCGTGGTGGCGCACGCCTTTAATCCCAGCACTCGGGAGGCAGAGGTAGGAGGATCGCAGAGAGTTCAAGGCCACCCTGAGACTACATAGTGAATTCCAGGTCAGCCTGAGCCAGAGTGAGACCCTAACTCGAAAAACCAAAAAAAAAAAAAAAAAAAAACCTCAGCCAGAGTCAGACCAGAAGCTTCAAGTCCAGCTATCACCTCTGTACAGCTGCCTCCTAAAACACTGTCCAGTAATGAGGTACTTAAACTTGAACTTAAACTTGTCAAAACCCAAGGGCACAAAAAGAGGGATAGAGTGATATAATGTTTTCAGGGTTACTGGGAAATTCCACTATTCTGAGTTAACAATGTAAATAAAGTCTGATCTATATGTATATTCTGAGGAAATAATATAAGTAAAGTCTAGTCTACTCTTTTATAAAAGTTTTTCAAAGAGCCATTGAGGACACTAGAGAAAAAAAAAAAACACTTAAATGGTCATATAAAAAAGGTCTTATGATAAGGACAATAAAAGTTTTGCTGGTAATTATAATGAGATTATCTAGACAAAAGGATAAACTGAAGAAGAAACTTTAAATGTTGGTTATTAAATGTTTGATAAAGAAGATTGTTAAAGAATGTTTACACAGAATGTAAGGTAAGAAAAGTAAGTAGATAAAGGTATAAGTTAAACAGAATGCTTAGAAACAAAATTGATTATATCTTAAAGTGCTTGATCAGATTATGAACTACTTGAGATTAAGATGCCTATAAGCCTACAGTATACATCAGATGAACAAAGAGAATATAACTACAAGAAATTACAATATAAACCAATATTCAGACAAATAGACTGCCCTATCAGATGATGGCTTATAGCAGAAAGTTATTAACTCATGCCTTCTGGCTTTGCTTGGCCCTGATTAATTAGCCAATGTTTATCTTTAAATCAAAGATCCAAAAATTGTCCTCTCTGATTATGTTTCCCTGATAGTCATTGATTTGTATTAGTCCAATCCCTACTTGATATGTATTACTAAAAGGAGGTACATCAATAAGACCAATTTCAGAATCAAGCCCCAATGTACTTTTAGGGCAAACTAGAGCATAGCCCTAGGATGTGAAAGCAATGTAGAGTTCTTGCTGTTTGTACTTGCTAACATTGGTGGTGCTGTTATTTTATAGTATCTCTTTGCTTAGATTTATAGAGGTAACCCTGATTCATCTGTCACTGATGATGCTTCCTTAAAATCTGTAATACAAAGGGACCCATATACCCTTGGGAAATTGGTCCCACACACATTATCCAAGAGATGTAAACTCACCATACCAGAATCAAGAAGACATTATCTTCAGCCAAATGTAACAGCTAACAGGTCAGCAGAGACCCAGAGGGTCCCTCAGAGTCAAGCTCTGGAGGACATCTGCCCCTGCCAAAAAGGATGTGACATTGCTCTAGTCACAATTCTGAAAGCTGGCTGGTCCACACATGAGAAAAACCTGAGGACATTAACATGTGATACCAAAAAAGAAAAAAAATCATACATATGGGCAGGATTCTAACTCCTCCCATTTGCTAGACTTATCAACTCATTTGATAACTTCATTGAATCCATAGAGAAAGTTTAGTTGCAAGGGACTTTTATGTTTCACCCCTGAACAGATACAGTTCTTTACTATTGCCTCTTAAGTACATTCCTTCCCTTTCATGGGAATATCTGTTTTTTTTTTTCTTTTCTTTCTCTCCCTCTCTCTCTCTCTCTCTCTCTCTCTCTCTCTCTCTCTCTCTCTCTCTCTCTTTTTTGAGGAATGTGTTATAGCCCCCTTCCTCTAAGTGTAGGTATGTCCTGTGTTCTCCTCACAATAGGATTAGTCACAGTCACTTGTGCTGACTGATCTTGTACAAAGAAGGTCTACTGGCTCTCTTTATTTGGCTTTATTTTATTAAAATAACTCTTTTGTGTTGCCATCCATATTTTCAAGGACAATAATCATGAATCAGTTCCTGCTGCTGAAAGTTAGATACAGGATTTAATGGTAAAGTTGTTAGTGTTCTCACACATTTGGCACTTAAGGTTATGCTTAAAGACCTTGGAAGTCTTAGGCTGATGTACCACAGACCTTGGGCCTATCCCCTATGTGGACTACATGGGGACAGTGGCTAGCTCCTTTAATGGGATCTCACATTATAATTATACTGAGACTTACGTTAAAATTCTGTATTCTAATCTAGGATGGAAATAATTAAAATACAATTGATACGCTAGGTGTACCAGCCATCACATATAAAATCATAAGGTGGGATGGTGATAAACAGGAGGGAATGTGGTAAAAAAGAAGCTAAAAGTTGAACTTACTGAGTTACTGTAAGAGTTAATTGCTGAGGAGCTAAAATTTATATCTTTGTCAACAGGTGGAAAAATCCCAAAGGAGGAACTTTCCAGAAAAGGCCCAAAGGGATGATAAGAAGGGTAGACAGTTTAAGCTAAAACAAAGTTAAATGGAGTTTATTTTTAGGGGGGGGCATGACTATAGAAATGATTGATATAAAAATTGCCACATCTTGTTTGTTCACTTATGCCTCCCCTTAACTATGAAAACTATAAAATGGAAATAAAATCTCAGCTCAGGGCCAGAGCCTCTTTGGATGGCTACTTCAAGCTCTTTGAACCCTGGGAAATTAACTCCTCTAATTTAAATCATACTGGTATTGGAGTGATCTTTCCAGAGAATTTCTACAACAATAACTTTTAACATAAATGACATGAATATACCATCATTAATTATAAAAGTTTCTTATCATTTATGGACTTTGGATGTGTCCTATTTAATGATAAGACCTGTTTTATGTGTACTATTATTATTAACATTTCATATGGATGCATCATGTGTTGGTACCCTCTTTTCCTCCATCCTTGCTTCCATTCTTTGGGGAAGTTCCTCCGTGAGGTTGCAGGTATTTCCCCATGAGGTTGTTGTTTATGCATTGTGGGAGCAGGAGGCAGTGATTTTTGAGGAGAGGAAATGCTCTGGGCATGATGTCTCAACCTGTGTCTCTTATAATATTTCCATCTCTCCTCTTCAAAATTTTCTCAGCCATGGTGGGTGAGTGTTAAGACTACTTCAGTGATAAGGTGAAGGGTATTTAGGAGCCTCTGGATCTGTTTTGGTAGGTGTTGAGTATCCTTGGGATCTGTCTCCTACACCTGGGTGCTGATTATCAGGTTCAGCATGGAAACAGCATGCATTCTCAATTCCCCAATTCCTCTGTGGTTTCAACTGTGGCTTAGCTGAAATGCGAGGGGTAGTTTACTTCCTCCTTGGTTCTTGCTACCTTCTGAAAAAGAAAAACAGATTCTTCAATGGAGAGTGAAGTCAGCATATTATAAATGGGATAAGCACTATTAATTTAGAGAGAATTTCATGTATGTAACCCCTGTTTTAGCCAAGGACTAGTGAGAACTTCACATTGGCGAACATAGTCTGTGTCTCTATAAGATCCTGATCTGTTTCCCAATTCTAGTTATGAGTTCCCACTGAGGCAGTGTGCCACTATTGTACTGAAATGTGTATCTTGTCGGGGTGTTTGCTACTGGTTAGTTTAGACCTTTAGGTGCTCAGACTATTGTTGATCCTTTTCTCCCAGTAGCTCATGTAGCACTTCCCAGTGCTAGATAGGCTAACTTTCTGGGAACTGGCTTTCTTGCCAGGTCTCTCCATGCACTATGTTAGCAGCATATGGTGCCTTAATCTGTAAGGTCTTAGCTTTTGCCTCAGACAGGTTATCAAGTGCGTTGACAGAAATCTGTCTTGATTTGGGTACCTTGATGGTCTCTTTGATCAACAGCTCAATGTGGGTAATAACCAATCTCTTGGGAGTTACAGGTCAAAGATAGAAAAAAAAATCTTTTATGATTAAGCTTCATCCCACCCACACTAGAGCCTTATTTGTCAGGCGCTCTCTCCTTACTCCTATTGAGGGTTTATCTTGTAGGCTATCTCCAAGGATAAAGGTTTCTATAGTATCAGCTCATTTTGGATTTATTTTTGTGTTTGTTTCTCCCCTCCCTTTTCCCTATCCCCAAGCCCTTCCATACCTGTTGTCTGAGCCTTGAGCTGCCTACCAGTATGACAGCAACTCAAGCATGGTTAGGTACCACATATAAAGTGACACCATATGGCATTTGTCTTTCTGTGATTGTGTGAGTTCTCTGAGTATGATCTATTCCAAGTCTGTAAATTTTTTCTACAAATTTCACTGTGTCATTTTTTTTTTCTTAATGCTGAGTAGAATTCCACAGTGTAAATAAATATACCACAATGTTGTTATGAATTCATCCAGTGATGGACAGCTGGGTTGATTCCAGTTCTTAGCTATAGTAAATTTAGCATCTATAAACATGGTTGCACAAATGTCTCTGTATTGATGCCTGGAGCATTTAGGATAAGGGAATAACTGGGTCTGTTGGTAGCTCTATGTTCACTTCCTTTCATGAATCTCCAAATGGATTTCCACAGCGGTTATACATGTTTACATTCCTACCAAGAGTGAATTAGGGTTCCTCTTTCCCCACATCTTTGCCAACATTTGTCATTGTTAGATTTTTAATGATTGTCATTCTTACTGGAGTAAGGTGGAATCTCATGGTTGTTTTAATTTGTATTTCCCTAATGGCTTGGGTTGTTGAGCATATTCTTAAGTGTGTGTAGCCATTTGTATTTCTTCCTCTGAGAACTCCCTATTCAGTTCTCTGCCCCATTTTTGAGTGGATTGTTTGATTTTTTTATTGCTTAATTTTTTGATTTCTTTGTAGGTTACAGATATCAGGCTTCACTCAGTCATATACCTGGCAAAGATTTTCTCCCATTCAAGGGGTATTCTATTGCCTCTGTTTATGTATGCTTGCCTGTGCAAAAGCTTTTTAGCTTCATGAGATACCACTAGTTGAATGATTGTTTAATTTCCTGGGCTACTAGGGTTTTGTTCAGGAAGTCTTTCCCAATCCTATATCATGGAAAGTGTCTTCGATTTTTTTTTTTTTTATTTCAGTGGAGAAGAGTTTTGGGACTTATATTGAGGTCCATAATCCATTTGGACATTATTTTTGTGTATGGAAAGATGAGTAGGTCTAGTTTCATTTTTCTACATATGGCCATCCAATTTGTCCAACAACATTTGTTGTTTAAGATGGTGTATTTTCTCCAGTCTAAACTATTGGTACCATCTTCAAAGATCAAGTAGCTGTAGTTATTTGACCTAAGGTCCAGGTTTTTAATTCTGTTTAATTGGTCTATGTTTCTGTTCTTATGCCAGTACCTGTTTTTGTTACTATGACTTTGTAATATATCTTGTGTGGTGCTACCTCCAGATGTGTTTTTGTTTTGTTTTGTTTTTGTTTTTAGCTGAGGATGTTTGCACATGTGAGGCCTGCTGCCATTTTTTTTTTCCAGATGAATTTTGAGATCATTTTTTTTTATCTATGTGAAGAATGATGCTGGAATTGTTATTGTTATTACATCAAATCTGCATATTGATTTTGGTAAAATTGCAATTTTCAAAGTATTAATTCTACCTATTCAGGAGCATGGGAGGTCTTTCCATCTTCTCGAGTCCTCGATTTCTTTCTTGACATTTTTTTTTTTTATGTTTTCATTATGTAGGTTTTTCACATCCTTGTCTAGAGTTATTCCAAGTTATTTCATTATTTGTTGCTATTGAAAATGGGATAGTCTCGCTGATTTCTTTCTCTGTATAATTGGCCTTTACATGTACAAAGGCTACTGATTTCTGTGTATTGATTTTGTATCCTGCCACTTTACTGAAGGAATTAATTATCTTTAGAAGTTTTGAGATGGAAACATTCAGGTTACTTATGTACAGGATCATTTCAAATATGGCTAACTTGACTTCTTCCTTTTCAATTTGTATCCCTTTTATTTCTTTCTCCTGTTTTATTGCTTCATTTAGTCCTTCTAGTACTGTGATGAAGGGCAGTGGTGAGAGTGGGCACCCTTGTATTGTGCCTTATGACAATGGGAACTCCTTGAGTCATTCCCCATTAAGTATTATTTGGGCATTAGGTGCTATATATATAGCCTTTATTATGTTGAGATATAAACATTCCATGCTTATTTTATCCAGTGTTTTGATCATGAAGTGGTATTGTATTTTATCAAAGGCCTTCTCTATATCAATCGAGATGATCATGGGTTTTTTGTGATTAAGACTATTTATGTGATGTATTATGTTGACCTATTTTCTTTTTTATTTTTTTAATTAATTAATCAATTAATCAATTTATTTGAGAGTGACAGACAGAGAAAAGGAGGCAAAGAGATAAAGAGAGAGAATGGGCATGCTAGGGCTTCCAGCCACTGTAAACGGACTCCAGATGCATGCACCCCCTTGTGCATCTGGCTAATGTGGGTCCTGGGGAATTGAGCCTCAAACCGGGGTCCTTAGGCTTCACAGGCAAGTGCTTACCTGCTAAGCCATCTCTACAGCCCTTGACCTATTTTCATATGTTGAACCATCCCTGAATACCTGGAATGAAGATGACTTGATCAAGTTGGATAATGCTTTTGATGTGTTGTTAATTTCAATTTGTGAGGATTGAGTTCAGGACTATTGCTTCTAAATTCATCAAGGATATAGGCCTATAGTTTTCTATACTTGTGGCTTCTCTGTCTTGTTTTGGCATTTTGGTGATGCTAGCTTCATAAAATGAGTTGGAGAGGATTCCCTGGTCTCTGATTATGCAAAACGTTTTGAGAAAAAAATGATTTTAGTTTTTCAATGGTTTAATAAAATTTGGGTGAGAAGCCATCCAGTCCTGGACTTTTCATTTTGGGTAGGTTGTTGATAATTTTTCAATCTCCATGGATATGATAAGTTTGTTTATGAGATTAATTTCTCTGAGTTTTGTTTTGGTAGGTGGTACTATGTGGCTGGGAATTCATGCATTTCTTCCAGATAATCCACTTGCATGGAAAAGAGGTTTTGGAAGTATGCCCTGATTATTCTTCCAATTTCATTGATGTCTATTATGACCTCTCCTTTTTCATTTCTCATTCTGTTTATTTGAGACTTCTCTTTTCTTTCTTTTTTTTTTTTTTTTTTGCATAATCAAACTGGCCAGGGGATTATCAATCTTGTTTATTTTTTTCAAAGAACCATTTTTTTTTCTTAGTTTCCTGTTCATTGGTTTCTTCTCTGCTCTTGATTATTTCTTTCCTCTGGAGCTCTTAGGGAAGGATTCTTCTTGTTTTTCCAATTTCCTTAGATGGACAGTTAAGTTATTAATTTCGGATCTTTTTGTTTTTGTTATGAAGGCATTTAGCACTATGAATTTTCCCCTTAGGACTGCCTTCATTGTGTCCCATAAGTTTTATGTTTTAATTATCATTCAATTACAGGAATTTTCAATATATATATATTTTATTTCTTCCACAGCCTATTCATTATTTAAAAGTGTGTTGTTTAGTCTCCAGGAACTGGTGTAGTTCTTGATGTGTCTCTTGTTTTTAGTTTCTAGCTTTAAAACATTATAATCTGATAAGATGAAGGAAGTTACTTCAACTTTTCTGACTTTATTGAAGAACACATTATGGCCTAATATCTGGTCTATTTTAGAGACATTACCATAGGCTGCTAAGAAGTGTGTGTACTCTGTAGAGCTGGGGTGTAAAGTTCTACAGATGTCCATTAGGTCTAGTTAATCTATGGTGTTGTTGAGATTTATTATTTCCCTGTTGATTTTCTGCTGAAATAATCTATTGGTGATAGCGGAGTATTGAACTCTCTGACTATGATGTTGTTAGTGTTTATTTCAGTTTTGTTGTCAAGTAAGTGGTTTTTGTTTGTTTCTTTGTATGTTTTGTTTTTACAAACTGTGGTGCACCTGTGTTTGGCACATATAGATATACGATTGTGATACTGTCATGGTGGATCATTCCCTTGGTGAATAAGAAGTGGCCTTTTTTGTACTACTTTGTTATTAATTTTGCTTTGATATCTGTTTTATCAGATATTAATGTAGCAACATCTGCTTTTTTCTTATTTCCATTTGCTTGTAATGCCATTTTCCATCATTTCATCCTGAAATGTCTGTCTTTAGTGGGGAGGTGAGTTTCTTAAAGACAGCAAATAGAAGTGATCATTTTTTGATTCACTCTGTTAACTTGTGTTGTTTGATGAGTGAGTTATGATCACTAATATTTAAGGTTATAACTGTGAGGTTTTATTTAATTCCTGACATGATGAGGTGTTTTCTGGGGTTTGGTGCTTTCTTGTGTTTTGTACTTTTTGAGTCTGCTCTAATTTTGGTTATTGTGACCTTTTTCTTTTAGACTCTTGAGATTGGTTGTTTGACTCTTCTGTGTGGAGTATTGCCTGAAGTATTTTCTGCAAGTATGGCTTTTTGTTCACATAATCATAGAGTTGACTTTTTTCGTGGAAAGTTTTTCTTTTCTTTTGTCATCTATTATGAGGGCAACTTTTGCTGAGCAGAGTAGCTTGGATTGGAAGCCATAGAGTTTTAGACTTTGAAGTATGGTATTCTGGTACCTTCTGGCTTTCAAGGTTTCCTTTGAGAAATCTGAGGTAATTCTGATGGGCTTGTCTTTGTATGTAGTAAGTTGTTTCTCTCTTGTTGCTTTTATCGCTATCTCTTTGTTTTCTTTGGCAAGATTTAACTATGATGTTCCTTGGAGAGTTTCTTCTTTGGCCCTGTCTGTTTGGTGTTCTGTGGGCTCCTTGTATCTGGATGGGTCTCTTTTTTGAGAGATTGGGAAAATTTTCATAAATAATTTTGTTGAACATTTTCTCTATGCCTTTCATGTCTTTTATGTATTTTCTCTTCTTCTTCTATACCCATGATCTGGATGTTTGTTCATCTTAAGGTATCCCACAGTTTTCTCATATTCTGTTCATTTTCTTTTTCTTTTTTTTTTTTTTTTTTTTTTTAGTTAGAAAAGTTTTTGGCCTCCCAATGTATTTCTTCTGTCTTGTCTTCCAGGTCAGAGGTTCTGACTTCCACATGAGTAATTCTGTTAGTGAGTGGTTCTAGAAAGGTTTTATCATTTCTATTTGGTTTTTGTTTTCTGTTTATTTATTTTGCATTGTGCCCATGCCTGTTTTGAGGTACAATTTCAGTTCAAGTTCCGATTTTCTTGATGTTTCCCTGGAATGCATTCTTGTATTTGGTCAAGTCTTCATTAAGCTTAATCAGTTGGTTATTGAGCTCTGTCATTTGTTGGCTCACCTTGAATTCATTTATATCTCATTTGAGGTTTCTAACATTTAAGTACTTAAGCCTACAGTCAAAAGCTGAACACTCTAAGAGACTATTCTGCTCAATTTCATTGATATGTTTGTTGGTTTTCTGATTGTTTGCTTCCAGTTCAGCAATTGTTTTGACCAGGGTCTCATTGATTGTGTGCTTTCATATTGGGATTGAACTTCTATTGATGTGTCTGTGATATCTTCAGAGGCTTTCATTGTTGGACTAGACATACTTTCTGGAGACCTCTCAGTTTTCTGACTTTTGCTGGCTTTTTATCATTGTGGTCTACCCATCTTGAGGAAACATTATATTGAGGAAGATGAAAGGTTTGTCCTCGTAGGATCATCAGAGGGTGTTCTGTTTTAAATGTGAAGCAGATTGATATGCTGGTGTATGATGGGGTTATAACCACAGATGCTCAGTGTGTGGAGATTGCAGGTACCTCTAAGGTATCTGGAGAACTGGGGGCTATGGCCTCCTCACTCCGCTTGCATGTGTTCTTCAGCACATGGGTATCAGAAGTTGGGAAACTAGGAGCCAGGAAACTGGAGAGCCTGGGTCTAGAAGCCAGCTACTACAGTGGCCATACACCCTCTGACTCAAGGAAATAGGGATTTGGGCTTCCAGGGGCCAAACAGAATACTAGAGCAAAACATCCGTTTTCATAGCCCCCACACAGGGACCAGGCCTTCCCAAGACTTCAGCAGGGTTACCAGTACCAGGGTCTTTGGAGATGGGGAATCAACCAGCAGCTCTGACATAGGCACTCCACACACATGCACCCTCTGGATCATGGGATCAAGGAATTGGGGAATCAGGAGCCATTCAATGAGTAAAGTGGAGGAAGGGGCATTCTTCCAGAGCAAGCTTGCAGGGTTCAGCCACCCCCAAGCCAGCTTCAGAGGAACCTACCAAGACTGAGCGACTGAGAAGAGGGGATAGTGTACATGGAAATCTGTGCTACTCACTCCATGTGTGCACTCTCTGTAACAGGGAATCTTGGAATTTGGGGTGCAACACCATTTCAATCAGGAAGGCAAAACAAGAGGCCTGTTTTTGCAGTAATCTCACGGGGTCCAGGCACTCTGAGCCATCAACAGGGGAAACTAGCTAGACCACGGAACTGTGGGGAACCAGAGAACAGGGGGATCTGATCTACTCACTCTGCATGCATACCTGCCAGCACAGGCTATCTGGGAATTGGGGGGTCACAGGCACACTTCAATCAAGAAGGCAGAGCTAAGACCTGTTTTGATATATAAAAATGTTTCATATGGTCGGGAGAGATGGTTTAAGACCCACATAAGCCAGATGCACACAGTGGTTCATGTATCTGGAGATTGTTTGTGGTGGCTAGAGGCCCTATTACATATATTCTCCCTCTCTCTTTCTCTCTCTCTCTCTCTTTTTCTGTCTCACTCTCTCCTTCTGTCACTCAAATAAATAAATAAAAATTTTCAAAAATGTTGCATGTAGTTATTCTTTTCATTTGATTAATATTTTTCTCCTACAAGATTTCAAATTTTCATATATCAAAATTATCTTGTATAATCATAATTATTTGGTTTATAACTATCTTAACATACCAAAATAGTTCATATCTGCTTATAGTTATTCCATAAATTTTATAGTATTATATAAAGCTTTAATCTGTCTGGAATAATCAAGATGTAAAGACTAATAAATTTATAGGTATCTAGGTCAGGGTTTTTTTTTAATTCTCAACATATTTGTTGCATTAAATTAATTTCCATGAAAGGCATAAACAAATTAATAGTGACCCTCCCAATAGGACTGTGGCAACACACCAAAGAAAATTATTCCACCCAACTCTAGCATAGTGAACCATTGAGTTTATTGGAGTTCCATGCAGTATCATGTATCAGGTGTTACTTACAAGGTATTGATGACTCAAAGTCAGCCACATCACCAAAAATTCCAGCTGAACATAAGTGAAACCCCAATGAAGGCACATGTTTAGAACTGCACAATTTGCTGGAAGTTTGACTAGTGGGTCTCTCTCTTGTCTGTCTTAAAATTCTTATTCTTTATATAATTTTTTGTAGGCTCCTTGTGGATTTTGTAAGTTTCAGGAAGTTCCTGTGACTTGCGGGCTTCTCAGCTTTGTTCACATCCTAATCCTTAATTAGCTTTATGAGTTTTAAGTACCTCCCTAGAGGATGAAGGGTTTCAATTCAGAGGAAAATGATATATAGCAACACTTAACACGTTATCAAATATACAATGTAATAAACTACTCCCTTCATTATTATTGCAGTTACTTTCTTTTTGCTGGGAAAAACACCTGATGTGAAGCATCTTATGAGGGAAAGGTTTTATTTTAGGCTTACAGAATCCAGAGAAAGAAGCTGGCTTACTTACATAGATACTTAGCAGAGAGACACCATCAACAGCCAACAAAACAAACAAACCAGTACTCCGACTGGCTCTGAACATACTTTAGGGTTGGTCTGAAAGATTTTTCTCCAGTGACTCTTCTAGCAAGCTGCTAGAGACATAAGTAGGAAGAATAATATTAATTTAAAAAAATTCCTAAGTCTTTGTGATCATACCTTTGAGCCACGACA
Organism: Jaculus jaculus; assembly: GCF_020740685.1. NCBI lineage: Eukaryota > Metazoa > Chordata > Mammalia > Rodentia > Dipodidae > Jaculus > Jaculus jaculus. Next base: position 85,022,772 of record NC_059125.1, on the reverse strand, counting down.
ATTGCCTTTTAATTATATTTATCATATCTAACGGCTTTTCTTCGGAGATGTGATTTTTATACCAGTGTAAATGTTTCAAAGCAAGTTTCTAATGTTTTTTTAATTTATTTGCAAGGTGAGAGAAAGAGAGAATGAATATATAAACAGGCTTTGCAAGAAAGAATGATTAACCACTAAGTAATCTCCCCAACCCCTAACATACATTTTAATATCAGATTAAAATGTGTCCCTATAGGGGCTGGAGTGCTTAGCAGTTAAGGTGCTTGCCTGCAAAGCCAAAGGATCCCAGTTTAATTCTCCACATCCCATGTAAGCCAGATGCACAAGGGGACATGTGAATCTGGAGTTCATTTGCAGTGGCTCCAGGCCCTGGCATGCCCATTCTCTCCCTCTCTCTTTCTCTGTCTTTCTCTGTCTCTTTCTCTCAAATAAATAAATGATATTTTTTAAATGTGTGCTTATAAAGCTAGATTTTTTTTTCATTTTCTTGATACTTTAATCTACTTTTTTTTTTTTTCAAATGTTGAAGGATTAGTAGCTTTCCCTGAAAACCAGAGGGAACTAGAGAGTTAATACCTATCCCTAGAACTAGAAGGTCATAAAGAAGCAATGGAGGTGTTCATCCCTGTCAGGCTTGACAACTCCCCTGATTGATAAACTTGCCTTAACTCAGAAAAACCTGGAATAGGCCTATTCTGAGAAAGGACACAAACAGCTACAAGTTCCTTATCTACTATGCCTGGTACAGACTGTTTTTCTTAGGATCCTCCTCATAAACTTGAACCCTAGCCTAGCTCATTGCTTCAGCCTTCATCCTGTGGAAAGTTTGCTGTCACTCACTGTTCCTCTCAATAAACAGTCTGTAGAGATAAAGTCTAGTGTTCTCTTTTGCTTTTCTCTTACACTTTTCATACAAATGGTGCAAACACTCATTTTTTTTTAAGACTTCGTATGTCCACCTAACTAAACTATTGCTATGATGATTATTAGTTTTTTTGTTTCTTTTGTAGTTTAACTTACAGAAAACCAGGAATTTCACATTCGTTTTTTTCTTTTTTTTTTCATTTATATGTTTATTTACTTATGATAAAAAAGTGAGAAAGTGACAGAATGGACACACTAGGTTCTGTAGCCATTGCAAACAATCTCCAGATGCATGTGCCACCATGTGCCGTCATCTGACATTGATTCTGGGGACTTGAACCTGGGTCTTTAGGCTTCACAGGCAAATGCCTTAACTGCTAAGCCATCTCTCCTGTCCTCATATTCAGATTTTTAATACAAAGGACAAGTGTGCCTTGCTTTTTAAATCAAGTCTTTCTTATGTCCTTCAGTAGTGATATTTTTGTTAAATTGTGAATATATTTGAAGTATCTATTCCTACAGTTTTACCCTCTTGTTTGTCTTTTTCTTATGTCATTTCCTTCTTATTGCTTAATCATCTCTGTTTAGCTATTGTCTCCTTTTGTGATTATTAGAAAAAGTTAACTCTTCCATTTATGACATTCTTTTTATCTTCAGTCTTCAACATGGGAAACTATCAAATGAGCCATAGGTCAGATTGGTTCAGAGAAATGCCATGATCAGAAATGTTTTATGATCTTGGAGTTAACTTGTGTTAAATTAACTGGCTGATATCTCTAGTGCTACACATGTGTTGTCTCTCTTCTCATAGTAAACTAGTCTCCCAGAAAATGAAGATAGTATGCTGATGTAATTTATTCTTCATGTCATCTTCCCTTCTGTCTTATGGAGCTATTTCTCTAAGTGGTCATTCCTTGCAACATTTGCTGTCACAGCCCTAAATCAAATGACTGCACACCTAAGGCAAAGTATTCCCTGCTTTGGATGTGCAGATAGGCATTGATTTGGAAGTCTACAGCTATTCTCCCCTAATTTCACTTAACTGGGAAATAGCCTATCCATTCTGTGGCTTGGGGTTATGGGTATTTCTGTGATTCATTGAAAATCATTTATTTCTCTATGTTTTATTCACATGAATCTAATGCAGTCAGGAATGAGAATCCTAAAGCAATAGAAAGGAAGATCTCTATAAAGGGACTTTTACAGTTCTGTAAACGTATTTACTTTGAAAACATTTTGTGCAGCATAGCCATTAAAAACATTTCTAATGTAGTAAGACCCTAGAAATACAAATTTTGTGACTAATAAATTTAGTCAATTAGGTAAATCAGCCCAAACTTACCTAATCCTTAATGTTTAATTTTAACTTGTATTTTAAAACAAAGATGCATAGAAAGCTATGAAAATAGTGATACCTAATAGTATCATCCAATATAACTATAGTGCCAATACTCATATAAGAAAATTAATATTGTATTTATGTTATTTTATAATGATTATGATCCTATAATATTTTACATGCATATGTATATTTCTCTCATTTCACTTGTAGGAATTTTTTTATTAGTTATGGACAAACTCAGTATGTAAACAGCACATGTTGATACCATTCTTTCCTTCATCCCTGCCCCCCTCCAAAGGGACCCTCCTCATTGGGGATGCTGGTCATTCCCATGGGGATTGTTGGTTGTGCATTGTGGGAGAAGCTGTCAGTTATGGGAAAGAGTCAATCTCTCTGTGCATAATGCCCCAACTTGTGGCTCTAACAATCTTTATGCCCCATCTTCCACAAAATTCCTTGAGCCATGTTGGGTGCATTTTAAGTTTACTTCAGTGATAGGCTCTTAGGAGCCTCTGGTTCTTTGGTTTGGTAGGTGTTGAGTGTCCTCCGTGTCTATTTCCTTCACCCTTGTACTGATATCAGGTTCACATAGAAAGCAGCAGTCTTGCTTATTTGTCCAACTCCTCTAGTTTCAGCTGGGGCCCTGGTGAAGTATGATGGGTCATTTCTGTCCTCAGTTCCCACTTCCATCTAACAAAGAGAAGCAGATTCTCCAATGGAGAGTGAAGGCAGCACAGGGTAAAAGGGATAACCATTATTAGTTTAGAGAAAATTTAATGGGTGTAGATCTACTTGTAACCTAAGATCAGTGGGAGTTTTATATTGCAAAGCAAACTCATTATCTGGATATGATTCTGACTTGCTTCCCAGTACCAGCTATGGGTCTATTTCCACTGAGTGGATCTGTTATCCAATCCAAGAGCAGATGGTTACTCATCATGGCTGTGTGCTACTATTGTACTTGAGAGAGCATCATATCAGATTTTTTGCTTCTGAGTAGCTTAGACCTCAAATTGCTTGCACATATGTTGGCCACTTTTACCCAGTAGCTCAGGTAGCATCTTCTAGGACTAGATGGGCTAACTGTCTGGGGACTGGCTCTCTTTCAGATTCCAGGTTGGTCTGTCCATGTTCCACACCAACAGCGTATGGTGTCTTCAGCAGTAGGGTCTTACCATTAACCTCTTATGGGCAATAAAATGCTCTGACCAAAGTCTGTCTTGTTTTGGGAAACCTTGTAGTTCTCTCTGATCAACAGCTCATTGTGGGTATTAACCACATCTTGGAACTTGGATTTATAGGCCAGCACCAAGGGAAAAGAAAGAAGAAAAAAATAACACAGAAAAAATAATTAAAGAAAGAAGGAAAAAAGAAAGAAAGAGAGGGAAAAAGAAAAATAAACAGGAGAAATTTAAGGTTAGGCTTCATCTCTCCCTCTTGAGGGCCCTTTGATTCAGGTGCTCCCTTTAAGGTTCTGTTGAGGGTTCAACCATTTAATCTGTCTTTCAGGATATAGGATTCTATGGTACAGTTCGATTTGAGTTCAGTTTTGTGCACTCCCGTTACCCTCCCCTCAAGCCCTACCCTCCCTATTGTGTAAGCCTTAAGATGGAGATGCCTATTCAGCATGTCAGCATCTCTGGCTGATTCAGGTTAGGAGCTGCAAATGAGTAAGTAAGATCATGTGATAATTGTCTTTGTGTGTTTGTATGAGTATTTTGAGTAGCATCTGTTCCAAGTTCAATCATTTTTCTACAGATTTCATTGTGTCATTTTTTTCTTACTGCTGAATAGAATTCCATTGTGTATATATACCACATCTTGGTTATTCATTCATCCAATGATGTGCACCTGAGTTGTTACCAGTTCTAAGATATTATGAATTGAGCTGTGATAAACATAGTTGAGAAAATATCTCTGAACCGAGTGAGGCTTGAAGCTTTTAGGGTCATTGCCAAGTAAATGAATAACTGGGTCTGTTGGTAACTGTATAGTCAATTGTTGTAGGAGTCTCCATATTGCCTTCCATACTGGTTGTACCATCTTACATTCCCACCAACAGTGAATGAGGGTTCCTATTTCTCCACATCGTTGTCAACATTTGTTTAATGTTTGCTATTCTTACTGTGGTAAGGCGGAATCTCATAGTTGTTTTAATTTGCATTTCCCTGATGGTTAGGGATGATGAACATTTTCTTAAGTGTGTCTTTGCCATTTGTCTTTCTTCCTCTGAGAACTCGCTAATCAGTTCTCTGCCCCACTTTGTGAGTTGGTTGTTTGATATCTTATTGTTTAGGTTTTTAAGTTCTTTGTAGATTCTAGAAATTAGGCCTCTGTTAATTGTATATCCAGCAAAAATTTTCTCCCATTCTGTGGGTAATCTATTAGCTTTTATTATCATATATTTGTGTACAACCTTTTCAGCTTCATAAGATCAATTGTTTAAGTTCCTGAGCTACTGGGGTTTTGTTAAGTGAAGTCTTTACCCCCTCCTATATCGTGGAAAGTTCCTCCTATTTTTCCTTCTGGTAGTAGAAAGAGTTTCAGGTTTTATATTGAGGTCTTTGATGCATTTGGACTAGACTTTTTTGCATGGCAAAGTGTGTGGGTTTAGTTTCATTTTTCTGTATATGGTAGTTGGTTCAGCACCCTTTGTTGAAGATGCTGTCTTTTCTCCACTCTACATTATTAGTGCTGCCTGCTGCCATTCCATATGAATTTTGCTATCATTTTTTCAATCTCTGTGAAGAATGATACTGATATTTTTATTGGTATTGCATTAAATCTGTATATTACTTTTAATAGGATTACCATTTTCACAATGTTAATTCTGTCTATGCATGAGCATGGGAGGTCTTTCCATCTTCTCAAGTTCTCCTTAATTTCTTTCATGAGTGTTTTTTTTTTTCCATTATATGTCTTTTACAACCTTGCTTACTGTTATTCCAAGGTAATTTGTTGTTGTTGTTGTTGCTAGTGAAAATGAGACAGAGTCACTGATTTCTTTCTCTATTGCTTTGTCCTTTCATATAGAATTACTACTGATTTTTGTTCATTGATTTTGAATCCTGCTACTTTAGTGAAGGAATTAATCACCTTTAGTAGTTTTGAGATGGAGGCTCTCAGGTCACTAATGTATCATGTCATCTTCAAATAGGGCTAACTTGACTTCTTCTTTTCCAATTTGTATCCTTTTTATTTCTTTCTCCTGTATTATTGCTTGAGCTATGACTTCTAGTACTGTGATGAAGAGCAGACATGAGAGTGAACACCCCTATCTTTTTCCTGATCTCAGTGTGTATTCCTTGAGTTTTTCTCCATTAAGTATTAGTTGGGCTTTAGGTGCTTTATATAAAGCCTTTATTATGGTAAAATGTAAACCATCCATGCCTATTCTTTCCACGTTTTGATCATGAAGTAATATTGTGTTTTGTCAAAGGCCTTTTCTGCATTTATTGAAATGATATTTGTTTTTCTGATTAAGTTTATTCATGTAGTGTTATTACACTGGAAAATTTCTCTATGTTGAACCAACCTTGTGTTGCTGGGATAAATCCTACTTGATAAAGGTGAATAATGCTTTTGATGTGTTGCTGAATTCAGTTCGTGAGTATTTTGTTCTGGATCTTTGCATCTAAGTTCATCATTAATATAGTCCTATAATTTTCTTTACTTGTTGTATCTCTCTGGTTTTCGTATTAGGGTGCTACTAGCTTTATAAAAGGAGCTGGGGAGCTTTCTTTCTTCTCCAATTATGTGCAACGGTTTGAGAAAATTTAGTTTCAGAAGCAGGGCATGGTGGCACATGCCTTTAATCCCAGCACATAGGAGGCAGAGGTAGGGGGATTGCCATGAGTTTGAGGCCACCCTGTGAATACAGAGTTAGTTACAGGTCAGCCTGAGCTAGACTGAGCCACTACCTTGAAAAACAACAACAACAAAAAAGTTTCAGTTCTTCCATGAAGGTCTGATAGAATTTGGCTGATAAGCCATCTGGTCCTGGACTGTTCTTTTTGTGGAGGTTTTAGTGATCACCTTTCAATTTCAATGGGTGTGGTAGGTTTGTTTAAGAGATTAATCTGCTCTGAGTTTATTTTTGATAGGTGGTATGTGTCCAGGAATTTAGTCATTTCTTCCATATTATTGATTGTTGTGGAGTACAGGTTTTAGAAATAAGTCCTGATGGTTCTTCAAGTTTCACTCATGTTTGTTGTCATCTCTGCTTCTTTTTATTCTTCTTATTTTATTAATTTGAAGAATCTGTTCTATTTTGCTTGATCAAATTGGCCAGCAGTTTGTCCATCTTTTTTTTTAATTTTTTTTCAAATAACCAGCTTTTTGTTTCATTAACTTTCTTGTTTTCTTAGTTTTCAAATTATTATTTTGTTCTGATATTGATTATTACTTTCCACATGGAGCTTTTTGGGTTGGATTTCTCTTGTTTCTCCAGTACTTTTAGATGGGTGGTTAGGTTATTTATTTGAGATCCCTCTTTTTTTATGAAGGCATTTTGTGCTATGCGCTTTCCCTAAGGACTGTCTTCATTGTGTCCCATACGTTTAGCTATGATGTGTTCTCATTGTTATTCAATTCTAGAAACTTTACAATTTCCTTTTTAATATAATCTACTAACCATTTATTGTTTAAAAGTGTATTGTTCAGTCTTAAGGAGCTGATGGAGTTCCTGGCACATTTCTTGTTATTTCATGCTTTATAGCATTGTGGTCTGATATCATGCAGGAAATTATGTAGATTTTCCTAAATATATACAGGCAGGCTTTATGGAACAGTATATAATCTATTTTGGACATGATTCCATGGGCTTATGAGAAGAATGTGTATTCTGTAGATTTTGGGTAGAATGTTGAGCTCTCTTACTTCCCTTTTGATTTTCTGTTTGGATGATTTATCTGTTGATGACAGTGGAGTATTGAAGTCCCCAAAAGAGATGGTGTTGGCGTTTATTTCTGTTTTGTTGTCAAGTAGGTTTTGTTTGATAAATTGTGGTGCAACTGTGTTTGTTGCAAAAAGATTGGTGATTATGATATCCCCTTGTAGAATCATTCCTGTGAGGAGTAAGATGTGGCCTTTTTTTTAATTACTTTTACTTTGAGGTCCATTTCATCAGATATTAGCATAGCAACTTGTTTCATATTTTCATTTGCTGGGAATATCATTTTCCACCCTTTCACCCTGAGGGTGTCTGTCTTTAGTGGTTAGGTGGGTTTCTTGAAGACAACCTATTGAAGCATCCATTTTTCTGACCCACCCCCTTAACATGTGTCTCTTGATGAGTGAATTAAGGCCATGAATGTTTAGGGTAATAATAGTGAGGTTTGTTTTAGTCCCCGCCCTACTGTGGTGCTTCATGGGGTTTGGTGTTTTCTTGGACTTTGTAGACTTTTGAGAATTCTCTAGGTTTGGTTATTCTGGTCTACATCTTGGAGGTCCTTGATATTCATTGTTTGACTCTTCTGTATTGGGAGTTCCCTGAAGTACTCTCTATAGTTTTGGCTTTGTGTTCATATAGTTGTAGAGCTGACTTTTATCTTGGAAAATTTTCCTTTTGCCATTTATTTTGAGGGATATTTGTGCTGGGTACAGTAGTTTGGGTTAGAAGACATAAGTTCTTAAACTTTGCAGTGTTTCATTCCTGGATTTCAGGCTTTGCATTGAGAAGTCTGTGGTAATTCTGCTCGAGTTACCTTTATAAGTAAGGCTTTGTTTCTCTCTGCTTTTAGGACTTTCTCTTTGTTTTCTTTGGTTAGAGTCTTAATGGTAACATGTCTTGGAGAGTTTCTCTTTTGGTACAGTCTGTTTGGAGTTCTGTTATTTTCTGATATCTTGATGGGACTCTCTTTTGAGAGGGTGGGAAAGTTTTTTTCAATAATTTTGTTGAATAAGTTCTCCATTCCTTTGATTTGAATTTCTTCCCCTTCCAGTATACTCATGATCTGAATGTTGGGAGGTTTAAGATATCCCACAGTTTCCCTCATGTTCTGTTCATAAAATTTTTTGAATTTATTTAAGTTTTTGGACTCTTGAACTATTTCTTCTGTCTTGTCTTCTAGTTCTGAGGTTCTATCCTCCATATGACTGACTCTGTTCTTGAGGACTTCAGGTGAGATTTGGACTTTCTCAGTTTAGTTTTTAATTTCCTTTTTTTTAAAATTTTATTAATTAGTTTTATATTCAGCAAATACAGTCAGTTTGGTACCATTATTAGGCTCATCTGTGACCCACCCTTCCCCTTGGTCCCTTCTTGTTGAGGTAAATGGGTCATGCATTGTGGAGTTAGCCCACAGTTATGGGTAGGATAAATGTCTCTTCATATCATGACCAAGTATGTGGTTCTGACATTCTTTCCAACCCCTCTTCCACAAAATTTACCTGAGCCATGTTGGGTTCATTTTTAGTCTGCTTCAATTATGAGGTGCTGTGGTGTCTAGGTCTCTGGCTCTCTGATTTGTTAGGAGTTGATTTTTCTCTGTTGTGATCTCCTTCACCCTTGTGCTGGTACCCGGTTCATCAGCACCCTTGCTTGTTTTGCCAATTTTTCTTAGTTTCATCAGGGGCCCTTTTGAGGTATGATGGGGTGGCTCTCTCCTTAGGATCTACATCTATCTGAAAAAGAAGCAGATTCTCCAACAGAGAGTAAGTTAGCACCAGGACAAATGAGATAACTTACTTTTTATAGAGAATTTAGTAGGTGTAGGCCCTCTTGTAGCCCATGATTTATGGTAGCTTGATAATGTAGAGTGGGGTTATGTTTGGATATGGTTCTGACTTGTTTCCCAGCTCCACTTGTGGGTCCCGTACCACTGAGGGGATCAGTTATCCAAATCAAGAGCAGTCGGTTCCCCACCATGCCTGTGTGTCACTATTGCACTTGTGTGGGCATGACAACAGGTTATTTGCTGCTAAGTAGGTTATACCATGTGTTGCTTGGACAGATATTGGTCATTTTCCCCCAGTCGCCCAGGTAGCACCTTCTGGCACTAGACATACTGTCTGTCTGGGAACTGACTGTCTTCCAGCTTCTAGCTATGCTATTCCATTTTACATGTCGACCTCATAACGTGTCTTCAGCAGTAGGGTCTTATCAGTAACCTTTGGTGGGTCATCAAGTACTCAGACAGAAATCTGTCTTTCTTTTAGGAAACCTTGTAGGTCTCTGATCAAAAGCTCATTGTGGATGATAGCCACATGCTGGTACTGGGAGTTACAGGTCAGTGCCTACTAAGAAAAGGAATAAAAAAGATAACTAATATACAAGAATTAGTGAGAAGAGAGAGAGAGAGAGAGAGGGAGAGAGGGAAGCTGTAGAAGATGAAGGTTAGTCTTCATTATATCCTCTTCAGTGTCTTGTGGTTCAGGTGTTCCCTCTAAGGGCCTGGTGAAGGTTCAGCCATTTGGTCTGCCTTTTAGGAAGTAGAATTTTATGGTACCATTGCCATTTGGGTCTAGATTTGTATTTCCCACTCCTCCATTGCCCTCCCCTTTCTATTGCCTTGTTTTCTGTATAGTATCCATCCCTCTGTCAAGTTTCCTTTTTATGTCATTTTCTGATTTTCTTAATTCTTCTTGGTATTCATTGTTGCATTTATTTCTGTTATCATTGAGCTTATCCAGCTTAGTGTTGAGGCCCTTTGTGATTTGGCTCTCTTTCAGATCACTTAACTCTCTTTGGAAGTCTGTTTTATTTATTTATTATTTATATTAGGTCCAACCTAGTGAGGACAGTATTGACACAATTGTTAGTCTTTTGCTGATTTCATGCAGGTTCTATCTATTGCTTGGACAGGGTCACATACCTTGTGTCTTCATTTTGGAGTTCTGATCCTGTTTTCTATGTTTTGATTAAAGACTTCTATTCAGGGAGTATGCAACCTTATTGGAGTTCATTCTATTTCAAGTTTTGTTTTGTTCCTTTTGTGCTATGTCTACCCATCACAGTGTGGGGATCTTAGTTGGTTCAGGAGGAATCTGTAGTGTACCCTTGAAGTATCTTCAGTGATTGTTCTGCTTCATGGTTTACTAGATTAGGTTTTAGTGGCAAGGAGTCCTGTATGATGAGGGGGGAGGAGTTGATGTGGCCCTTTGGGGGACCTGCAGACAGGTGGTGGGGCAAAAAGAGGAGCCTGGAAACTTCATGGTCTATGACACAGGTGACAGGGTAGGGGATAGGAATACACTGGTCCATTGGTGGGTAGTGGGGTGGAGGATGTGACTGTGTGGACTCAGTGCACAGTGGGGCAAGGGAATGATATGGCATGGACCCAGTGGCATGATGGGGTGGGAGATGGGGTGGTGTTGACCCAGTGGTGAGGACCCTGTGGCATGGACCAGGTGGAGCAGTCTCAGTGATGTGGACCCAGTGGTGCAGTGAGGTGGACATGGAAGGAGTGGGATGATGCAGTCCTGGTGGCATGGTGCTGGTGTTTTGGTGGGGTAGTGGAATGGAACAGTTGTCCATGTGGCAGGTGGCAGGTGGCTGGGCAGGTATATGGTGGCAGGGAAAGGGAGAAGGAAGGGAGTAAAGTCATGGGAGTAATGGAAGAAAGGAGACCCGTTGGGCAGGAGAAGAGAGGAGTTTGGGCCCCAAATCTGAGGAGCAGGCAGGTAGCACAGTAGTGAAACTGGTCTGTGGTGCAGCAGCTGGAATGGCTGCTTGAGGGGTTTGGGGTCCTTTTGGGTGCCCAAGCATGTGGGAATCAGTGGATTCCCTACTGTGCTCCTCCATGCCCTCCCACCGGAGGTCTGTTAGGACCTGCTGTAATTACTACAGTTAAGACTGAGAACTATTCTATTCACACACACACACACACACACACACACACACACACACAGAGAGAGAGAGAGAGAGAGAGAGAGAGAGAGAGAGATTTCTGGTACACATTTCTTCTCCCTTGCCTCTAATTCCTGGAAAGCACTCATTTGTTCTCATTTTTAAGTCATGTGTGTTGGCTATGAACTACTCCCCCACAGACTCATGTGATAAAACTTTTAGGAACTGATTTATTCATGAAGGCCATGATCTATTTAGTGGATTGATGCTTTGATGAATTCATAATTTGAGAGCATTATTGGGAGGGAAGGAAACTTCCAGAAATGAGGTAAGTTGAAGAAAGTAGGTCAATGCACATGTCCTTTTGGTGATATGATATGGTCTCATATTCATTCCTGTGCCTTACTCTTTGACTTTTCCCTACCAAGATGTGAGCCATTTCACTTCACCACATTTACCTTTCCTGCCATCTTTTTCAAGACTATAAACCAGAAGCCGTGATCCTCTGAAACCATGAGTGAAAATCTGTACTCATTTTAAATTGTCATAGATATTTTCTCATCATGAGAAAAATTGATTTCAAATGACAAAACCATAGAGAAGGTTGCATAGATGAAATTATACAATATAGAAACCTTGAAAATTGAACCTGTTTTTACTTAGCATGATAATCTTACTATCCATGCAAGTTGTACCTATATCAATAGGCTAATATATTCCATTGTGTTAACCAATAAGGTGAAAAGGAATTAGAATGACTGACTGCCAATATGCAGACCTCCCATGTACCCATGTACAAAATTAAGGATTATAAATTTATTCTTATGAGCTCTTAAAGTTTAGTTAGTAGAAAATTAATATAATGTTTATCATATGTCATATATATAATTTCTAATATAATACTATCATCCCATTAAATAGGTATTATTATGTGATTTTATTATTTATCACAGATTAGAAACTGAGTTAAAGAGAGATCAATACATTTAAAATGATGTAAGGCAGAGCTTCTAAGTTTCTTATCCCTAATTTCACCACAATTGAAAAACAAGTATAGAAATTTTTAATTAAAAAGCCAAAACAAAAAAGAGAGAGATTTTAAGCTTGGAAACGCAGATGGAGAGCATGTTCTTTACTATTATATCTGTATTCATTCATGCTATGCCACCTGGGAAAGCATCTTCCTTTTTCATACTCAGGACTAGATAAGACCAGGGGAATGGGCAGAGGAAATAATAAAAATTCACTGTAGCAAAGGGGGAATGTCCATCTAGAGGAAATATCTGAATTATATCTATACTAGTAGGAGTGGTAATTTGAGTCTTCCTAAGGTACTTATGCCTGAGGAACATTGTAAATTTAATACCTTTACTTATTGATACCATTGAGTATAGCACAGCCCCCATTCATGCCTATCATACTGATATGTGTGAGAAATAGCTTGGTAAATTTATATTTTCATTAGATGCTGAAAATCCATTGCCACTAAACATTTCTTTTTGATTTCCCACCTCTATATTGTGTTTACTATCTTTCTGTACTTATTAGCAAACAAGATTAAATCCAAGAAAAAGAAACAGAAAGTCTGTTGACACTTGAAGAGGATTCAAGGGAAAATCCAGAAGTATTAGCTACTTCACAAGGTAAAGGCAAGTATTTAAAGTCTAGTAGACTTGGTATTGACTACTGCGCTTTTCCCAGTAATAAATTTCATTGTTTTGCAATAAAATGTGAATAAGCAAATTTTATTTAAGATTGTGGATAAAGTGTCATGGTACTAAATATGTTTAACATGTTATTAACTCACCCAGTCATGCTTTATGTGAAAGAAAAATATTTCCTGCTTTCCTGGATTGTGCAAAAATATTCTTCTCCTATCTTGTTTTTTCCCTCCCTAAATCAATAGATCTTAACTTATTACCTTGCATTAGGGTAAATTTTGGTTGTCAACTTGATGGGATTTAAAATCACCTTAAACAAACATCTCTGAATCTGTCTGTGAGGTTATTGTCAGAAAGGTTTAACTGAGGTAAGAAGACACTCTAAATGTAAGAGGCACATTCCATTGCCTGGTGTCTCTTGAGTGGGATAAAATGAAGAGAGCCAAGAGGTAAGCAGCAATCATCTCTGTTTCCTAACAATGAGCATAATGTGACTGGCCACCTCACATTCTTGCTGTCATTACTTCCCCACCATAGAAGACAGTTGACCTGAAACCTTAAGCAAAAGTAAGCTTTACCTTCCATAGTTGTTTTCATCAAGTATTTTGTCAAAGCAACAATGGAGTAATATACCTGCTAATATATAAGTACTTACATTAACTCTTCAGGTTTTCAAAGTTATTTTGAATACTGACCCACTCCCTCAATTGGCCAGTATTTGGCTTAATCTGCTGTATGATTCCTTAGTAATGCTGTATACAAAAATCCTTTCCCACCACCTTTGAGCCTTAATTCTATATTTAAAACAGATCAATAAACACCTGTGGAACTATAAGGCAAATATTTGTACACAATCTCGATTTGAATGCTTCCTTTCCAACCTTTCCTACTTCTATTTAGATTATGAAAGAGGGACACAGTTAGGTCACTATTATTTGACATATATTTTAAAAAGGATTTTTTCATCAGGAAGCTCATTATATATGAATATGATAAAGCCCATGTGGGAATAGGGGGTGTAATATGTAGTATTAACTCACAGTGGCATTTTATTTTATTCATTGGAGCAAGGGAGAGAAAGGGATAGAGAAAAAGAGAGAGAGGGAGAGAGAGAAAATGGGCACACCAGGGTCTCCTGTCACTGCAAACAAACACCAAATGCATGTGCCACTATGTGTGGCTTTATGTGGGTAGTGCAAAATCAAACCCAGGCTGTCAGAAATCAGAAACAAGAACCTTTAACCACTGGGCCATCTCTCCAGCCCCACAGTGACATCTTTGTCACAGTGTCCAAGGCTCAGGGACCATTGTGTAGGAGGTAGCAGAAAAATGTAAGAGCCAAAGGAAAGGGAGGAGTTCTTTGCAGTACAGTGGTGCAGATACAAAGTGGCCATGGCATTCATGAACTCACTGTGTCTGATCCCACCTACACAAGAACTGCATAACAGGAGGGGGTAAATGATGACATCAAAATAAAAGATAGGGCTGGAGAGATGGCTTAGTGGTTAAGCGCTTGCCTGTGAAGCCTAAGGACCCCAGTTCGAGGCTCGGTTCCCCAGGTCCCACGTTAGCCAGATGCACAAGGGGGCGCACACGTCTGGAGTTCGTTTGCAGAGGCTGGAAGCCCTGGCGCGCCCATTCTCTCTCTCTCCCTCTATCTGTCTTTCTCTCTGTGTCTGTCACTCTCAAATAAATAAATAAATAAATAAATAATAAATAATTTTTTTAAAAAAAATAAAAGATAGAGTAGTTGGGAAGAAGTAGGGATTCAGTATAGGAGTAGGAGAGGGGGCAAAGGAGGGTGGTGGGAGATCATTGTGATCATGGAATATTGTATATGTGTATGTAGTTTGCTAAGAAATTTTAAAAAATATGTTAACTTAAACTATCTGACACTAATCAAAAATATTTTGATTGCATATAAATGCAGCAACTATGGAAATAAGATGCATTACTTATAATTAGGTATACCTCAATTCTAAATGTCTTTAGTCTTTGAATTGGTAGAGAGATTAAAAACTACAGCAGGATAGATAAATCTCCTAATTATTAGCTTGTGTTTGTTCTCTGAGTTCAGGGGAAAAGTATTTCAAGAAGTGTAATATATTTTAAATATTGTAAAAGTTAAGCTTTCTCAGCATAGTAACTGTGCCAACAGAATACAAATTAATTGTTTGAAATTCTTTAGTGAAAGGACTACTGCCTTATTTAATTAGGCTTTATATAGCTAGATCAAGAAATTCCCTCCTTTAAAAAAATGTCTATATAGACGATAAGATTTAGGAAAATGAACTCTGACTTTCACATTTTATATTAAGGAAGCAATCTCTACAAAACATAAGAAAATATTTTTCAAAAGTTCTAGGTTAGGAAAATTCCTGATTGATTTTCTAAACATTTGCTTTAAAATGAAGGTCTTTACAAAACTGAGTTTACAGTTGTTTAACTTATGTTATTAGTCTTTCTCACAAATAATATTAAGACTGATAACCTCACAAGACTCAACAAAACAAATCCTATGTGTTGTAGTTAGAATGTGACAGTTTGAATGTATGGCCCCATAGACTCAGGTGTCTTCTTACAACTGAACTACTAACATTAGCTCCTAACAGATAGATTCCTGCTACTGAGGGTGGGTCACCTGGGGCATATCTTTGAGCCCAGCCCTAAATTGAGTCTGGGAGCAGACCTGTACAGCCCTACTAGGTGTGTTAGAACACTTTGGCTTCTGGTAGTTCCTGCTTGCTGCTTTTGGTGTTTGTTGGCTATCTGGTGATTTCTCTCAGTTTGGATCTGTGAAAGGGAGCCAGTGTTTTCTTACATTATGGAACTTCTGGATGTACAAGTCTGAAATAAATCCTTGCTACCCATAAATTGTTTCTGGTTGACTGTTTGGCCCTACAACTCAAAGCTGACTGCAACATTGTGTATTGTACATCAGGTTTTAAAAATAATAATGCATCACTCTGATTTTCATTATAAGTTATTTTATATTTGTTTTTAATTCATTAAGATATATTAATTTTGTATATTATTAAAATCAGTTTGATACCTCCCCCCGTGCATCTCCCTCTTCTGCATCCTTCCCAAACCTGGATCATCATAATTTTACTATCAGATGGAGATTAATTTTGATAAATGAGAGAATGTTTGTTTCTTGTCTCTTTGTGACTAACTCAATGAAATAGTGCTCACCAGTTTCATCTATTTTTCTGTAAATGACAGGATTTCATTTATCTCTGTGGTGAATAAAACTGCATTGCATATCTCTATCACATTTTCTTTATCCATTTATCTGTTGATGGGCACATTAGCTGATTCTATATCTGAGCTTTATAAACATTACCATAATACGCATATGCAGGTAACTGTTTTGTATACCGACTTAATTTCCTTTGAACAGGTATCAAGAAGTTATAGAATAACAGGATCAAATGGTAATTATACTTTTACTTTTTTGAGGACCATCCACACTGATTTCCATAGTGAACATACCACTGTAAATCCCCTAAAGTAGTGTATATGTTATTTTCATCAATATCCTTACCAGCCTTTTTACTCTTTGCTTTGTTATTAATAATTTTTGTTATGGAATAATAAGGTATTTAATTGAAGTTTTGATTTGCTTTAAATTAATTGCTAATTATGTTGCACATTTATAATTTAATCATTGGCAAATTGTGCCTTACATAAAGGGTTTGTTCAGATATATGTCCATTTTATAAGTTGCAATCACACTTTTAGCAAATCTCAGTACATTAATATGTATATTATAAAATTGAAATTCTGAAAATCAAGGGATCTCTGAAATAAAAAAGAATTTATGATTGAGACATAACAAATTTTACCAACAAATTAAGGACTGGTTTGGGGAATAATTTTCTAAGACAATTGAAACACAGATAGATAATACTTGGAAATTTTTCCATCAGATCCAAGAAACCAGAATATTTTACAATAAAATTTTAATTGTATGAGTTGTGTATACAATTACTCTAGATAAGAGAAGCAGGATATCAAAAATCCAGGAAAGGTTTAGGGTGGGGAATAATCTAAAAGAATGGCAAGTTGCTTCTTTGCTTTGTAAGCAAAGTGTGATTATACCTAGATGATCCTAGGAACATGGAAAAATTTTTTCTCTCTTTGTCAATCATAGTACGCATGGTACATAAATTTAAGATTTTTTATCTTGTCAATAGGTAAAGATAGAATATGTAGTTCTTTTATTTGGAGCTGAGCATATTTTGATATTTTTAATTTTTTTAAGTAGGTTCTCTAGCCCATGCTGACTTGACTCTCACTGAGCAGTCCCATACTTGCCTTGAGCTCATAGTGATTCTCCTACCTCTGCCTCTCATGTTCTGGGATTAAAGGTGTGAGCTACCGTAACCAGATATTTTGATATTAAATATACTCAGACATCTTCTTTATCATGATTCTTGGTAATGTAACGTGTTTTCATACATGAACGAGGGAGTTGCCTCCAATTTTCTTACTCAGAGAAGATCAACATATTTCCATTTATCAAGTATATATAATTTGCATTTCATTAATGCTAAAATGTGTTGTTTCATATTCTTTTTAATTTTTTTATTAATTGCTGGCAATCTTAGTATGAATACATACCATGTTGGTATCATCCTTTCCCTCAAACTTGCCCCCTTTGGGGTTGCAGGTTATTCCCATGGGGTTGTGGGTTATGTGTTGTAGTAGCAGCAATCAGTTATTGAGAGGAGACAGTGTCTCTGGGCATGATGTCCCAACTTGTGGCTAGAAAAATATTTTCACCCCCTCTTCCACACAATTCTCAGTGTCATGTTGGGTGTGTTTTAAATCTACTTCAGTGATGGGCGCTTAGGCGCCTCTGGATCTCTGAGCCCTTATCCCATTTAACCTGTGCTGACTTCACTCTCTGTTAGAGAATCTGCTTTCCTTTATTTATATGACAGGGAGACTGAAGGAGATAAACTACCAGACACTTCAGCAAAGACCATTCTGTAACCACAGTGGAATTGGGGAATGTTTCACATTGTTTCCTTGCCATATCTTCTTTTGCAATCTGTTTTTCTGAAAGTTTTTTTTTTTTTGAAATTACCTTGTTCATATTTGATGTGTGACTTTTTATCCTGAGTACACCTTAAGAAGTGTCTGCTCATGCCAGGAGGACACCGATGACAGGCCAAAGATTTGATTATGTGCAAGTTCAGTTTGGTGAACCAGTAGGTTGATTTTAGTTACTTCCAGGAGAGTAGATGAAAGATTTCTTCCAGGAGAATAGATGAAGGCTCTAAATAGCAGCTCCACAAAAGAATATCCTCTGTCCCTTCAAATATTCACTGCTTATACAGCCCTGAGTGTTATATACTTGAGTCTTCTAACTTTCAGGAATTCCTGAGTTCTGCATCTATCTTGAACTTTCTGAAGTTATGAGCCTCCAGCTTCCCTCTAGGATATAATATTGTAATTCACAAATTCAAGCTACACAACAGTAATTAAAGGTAGAAGACTTGGACACAGATTATCTTCCAAATTTTGGTTCTATTTTGGTGCTCTCAGTAGGAGAACATGGAATCATCACTGATAAAACAATGCATAACATAAATAACAAACTTAGAAGAAAGCTGTTAAGAACGGGATAGGCAATTTTAAAAAGTAACTTCAATGTCTAAGAATTATTCAAAGTGAGCACCTTAAGCAGTATAATAAAAATATAAAAATTAAAATGACAATTACATACTATTATTCACTTCATTTTTTTCTTTAATTATCTTTATCATCTTTATTATTACTATTATTATTATTATATTAGGTAGAAACTTTGTATGAACACATTATGTTTTGGTAATGTAATTTCCCTCCTCCCTACCCTCACTCCAATGAGGGCCCTCCTTAGTGGGATTGTTGGTATTCACCATGTTTCTCCATATTGTAATGACTACAACACATATTACACTAAGAATTCATACATTGCATTAGGGAGCAATATTCCTGGTCACAGTTTACATCTGCCTTTATGTTTGACAACATTTCCCAGATGGAATGATTTGGGGATAGTGAAAGTAAGTTTACATTGCAAGTGCCAGCATGCTTCCTACACTGTGAATCCTATTGACACCCTCCTTCTTTCCCAAAGGTCAAGGTTACCTTTTTTCTAGGAAGGTAGACAACAATAGACAATCTTTCACTCTCAAAGGTAAAGGATTGTTATCCTAGTCAGAAAGTCAAAACATGCATATTTTATCACATTTGCTACCTTTTAAAATATTATTCATTTGTGCACACACGTGTGTGTGTGTGTGTGTGTGTGTGTGTGTATGTGTACCATGTTCTCTTACTGCTGTAAAACAATGTCTATCCAACTTTATATGGTGACTGGTTCAATTATAATGCCAGCAGGCATTGTAATCAAGTACCTTTAACCACTGAGCATTCTCCCCAGACCCAAGAAACACTTCTTCTTTTGTAATGGTTTTGCCAAGGCTACTCTTGTCAAGCATAATTAGTAGGAAGGAGAGAGGACTATAAAAAATTAGTCCATATGTGCCATGTTCTAGTTATACAGGAGGGTGAGTTCTGGTGCTGTATGGGATAAAAGAACAAATATAATTAGTAATAAAAAATATATCAAAAGAAAGGATTTATAATTAATTAATTAAAATTCAAGCGATGAGTATGCTTAATTACCTTGAGCTTATTACTGTCTAGTATATACATGAATAAAACCAGGAAAATTTACCTCATACTATGTACAGATATAATGTACTAATCAAAAATAATGTACAATCCACTGTTGAAGTAAACAAACAGTATTTTCCTACTGTCATTCATTGCCTATACAAGATAATGGACAAAAAAGAAAATCAAGAACTACCCTTCCTCTTCAAATCAACATAAAAGTTTTAAATTATCTTTTATCCTATGATTTTAGACATAATAGCTTCATTCATCATTCACAATGCTAATGTGTATGAGTCAGTGGCTATTTAATATATTTGTAATAGATTGCACCCTATAGCCATTATTATAATCAAAAATTTTATCACTCCACAAAGAAATCCTGTACCCATTAGTAGTATATGCTATCATCCCCCAATTCTTTCTGCTAAGCCCTAGATATAGGTAACCTTTAATTTAGTGTGTATCTGCATATACTTGATTTATTTGGATATTTAACCAGAAGTAAATCATAAAATATGGCTCCATCTAACTGGCTTCTTTCAAAAGTTTATCTGAATTGCCATGATCTTAGTAGTGTCCTTTGAGGAACAAGTTTATAGCCTTGATTAAATGTTAAATAACATTTTCTCTGTATTTTTTTAGCATCATGTCTGAGATAGAGCATTACAAAAAAAAAACTATTTTTTTTAAAAGAGGTTTGGAGTCCCCTTTAATATTTACATTTAGCTTTATTACAAATTGGAGTTAATTTTGACTGCACTTTGAAGTAAATGCTTTTTTACTTTTACATATCCAAATATCTTGGCACCATTTTTTGGAAACAGTACCCTGTTCTCGTTAACTTGAATTGTATTTGGCACTATTGCCAAAAATCAGTTATTCTCGTAAATTTGAGAGCATTTTTATACATTCAATTTTCTTTAGTTGATTTTTATGACTTCTTTCATGAAAGCATCACAAAATCCATCATTAGTATAACATTGCAGTTTGTTTTAAAATCTGAGTATTTGAGTGCACCACCTTTTGTTCTTGATAGAAAACATATTTCTAGTTGATTTGGTTCTTTTGAATTTTGACATCAGATTCTCAATTTCTGCAAAAAAGAAAAACTGACAACTTGGATGTGGAAGAGATGCCATGAACTAAGTACACAAATGTGGAAAATATTACAGTGTTAACAAACTTCAGTCCGTGAAGGACATAAATCCATAAATATTGCATATCTTTCCATTTAATTAAGATAGATTTTTGCAATGTGTTATGGTTTCAGCATCTATGAACCACTCCTTGGATAAATTTATTCCGAAGTGTTTTGTTTTGTTATGTGGTTGTGAATTGTTTTCTTAATTTCTTTGGGATTATAATTTGTGTATTTAGTGTCTGCACATTTTCCTCTTTCTTTAGTAAAGTTTCTACATTTAATAGTACTTGTTCTGCTAAATAACTCATACAAGAAATTGCAATCAATGTGATACTGATTATCCTTGTGCAACAGCATAATGCAGACATCTGACTTGTTCTAACTATAGATTTTAGGCATGTGTAGCATATGCAAATTTGGTAGTTATAGAAATTGACCACGCCTTTTGTATAGAAGCTTTTATGCTTCACACTTACCCTTTCAATAATTGGATTACAAATTAATGGTAAATTAGTGAGCTGTAGCAATACAATTTACTGAGTTGATTAACTTTTGTCCTTTTTCCTAATTGTGCATCTTTTTACATATGTTCCCTGTTTAGATTCCCTTATATATTCTGCCTGTCTCCAATTACACTGTAATGTTAGTGATTTATCAGTTTATATACAGATATGCCTTTATTTTTACAAAGAAGTTTTTAACTGAAAGTTCTCTTCCTACTAGAGAAGGCTCAATAGGAAATGGATCTAAATGACAGTTCTCATTTCTAAGTTCACTTTTCCTTTAATTCCATCACATAGGCTCTGAATGTAACATTTTAAGTGAGTTTGCCCTGTGTTTTACTTAAATAGAGCTTGGCCAAAGGAAAGGGAAATTTTATTCATCATTATTTTTCTGTGCAGAGGCAAAAGTTGTTCTTGGAAGCAATACTTATGGTGTATGTTACCAATAATATTCTACTAATTCTAATGCTCAAGTGGCTATTATGAATATAGCTCTCTGGTAGGTAAAATATTTATTATAATATCCTTACTGATTTACAATACTTAATTCCATTATATGGTCTGTTCGCCATTTGAAATTTCCTACATCAACATTTCCTAGCAGCCCCAAAGTTTTGTTTTATATGGATTAATTCTAACAACTGCCATTTTAATGATTACTATAACCTTGACTGAGTCATGGGATACTTACACATTTGATCAAACATTATTTTAGGTTTTTCTAGATAGTGTTTGTGAATAAGGTTAACATTTCATTGTCACCCCTAATGCATGTGGGCCCTATATGCAATCACTTTAAGTTCAGAATAACATTAGAGCACCAAGTCTACCAGGAGCGAGAGGAAACTTCTCTCTGATTGCTTGTAGCAAGATACAAGCATTTTCCTGCTTAAAGATCCTGTCTCAAACATTGGTTCATCCTTGATCTCAAGGCTGTAAAAATTTGGACATGAATCACACTACCAAATACTCTAGTTTACAAGCTTTCTAGATTTGGAACTTGGAACAAATTATCCAATATAATTATTTAAAGTCCATTCTTTTTTTTGTTTTTGTTTTTGTTTTTTGAGGTAGGGTCTCACTCTGGTCCAGGCTGACCTGGAATTAACTCTGTAGTCTCAGGGTGGCCTTGAACTCACGGCGATCCTCCTACTTCTGCCTCCCGAGTGCTGGGATTAAAGGCGTGCGCCACCACGCCCGGCTTAAAGTCCATTCTTTATATTAACACTTTCTGTTTCTAATATGAATATGGGTTTTTTATTCTTAGAAGGACTCAGATTAATTCAGCTAGTATTCTACTGTTTCCTCAAAGCAACTATCCAGAAATTTATTTTTGAATTGAGAAAAAAATTTCCTGTCTTTTAACTCTTATGCAAATTCTCACTGCAACTACCTTTCCCAAGGTCCAATATCCCCAATTTTTATAATAAAAGACTTTACTGTGTGTGTTTGTTCATGCATTTGTGCTCTTAATGTGTTTGTCTTTTTCATGAAATTTACATTCTTTAACAATATTTGACTCATCTCCTGGCATTGTAATTGGAAATCAGCTCATTGGTTATCTGTCACTTTTCTTCCGAGAAAAGGCTAAACGAAAAGCACCATTCTTGCCAGATATTTGTTTTTGCTAAATGTATGAATAAGAAGACTGGTTTTAAATTTAGAAAATTTTAAATTCAAGGTCAAAGATCTATGAGGTAACTTAGTTTAATTTCTCTGAGTTAAGAATCAGCAGTAAATGTGAATCATAATGATACTTTTCTTCTAATGTTGTATAAAACGCTACAAATGGGCTGGAGAGATGGCTTAGCAGTTAAGCGCTTGCCTGTGAAGCCTAAGGACCCCGGTTCAAGGCTCAATTCCCCAGGACCCACATTAGCTAGATGCACAAGGGGGCACATGCATCTGGAGTTCATTTGCAGTGGCTGGAATCCCTGGCATGCCCATTCTCTCTCTCTCTCTCTCTCTCTCTCTCTCTCTCTCTCTCTCTCTCTCTCTCTCTTTCTCTCTGCCTCTTTCTCTCTCTGTCTGTCACTCTTAAATAAATAAATAAGCAAACAAAAGGTTTAAAAAAATGCTAAAAATGTGAAGAAAAGTAATTACAGGTTTTTGTCCTAAGCAATGACTTATAAATTATAGCTATTAGTAACAGTAGATTTTAAAAATCTGTGACATCTTAGCATTTTTTTCTGTCCAGCATGTTGTCTACTCTTTAAGGTATATTTTCATAGCTTCATGTATGAGGTTATTGTCCAAAAATTATAACTCAATATTTATTCTTATTTGGAATGAATGTTCATTAAGTTTGGTAAAATTTACAGTGGCTTTCAATCCACCCTAAATAACTGATAATAAATTTAATATTTTTGAACATATAATGAATGGATATGTATAACAGAAAACAATGAAATTATTTATAACAAACTGAATACCTAAGACATTGTAATTGAAAATTCTGATTAAATGTGAGGGTATTTTAAGATACAATTTTGCAAAGTAGACAACTTTATCACCACCGATATTAAGACCATTTCACTCCTTGAAGAGATTCTCATTAAGGAGAAATTTATTAATAATATTATGTTCTAGCTTCTCAAGAAGATTGTGGCTTGTGCTCTTTATAAAAATCAAAATGATTGCATGACTAAGGTTGTAAAAATCTTGGTAGATATAGGTGTATGTATATTCTCAGAAAATGTTCACGTGACATCGGACCTTCTCTGCTCCACCCTGCCCTGCCCCAGCTGGCTATGCTAAATGAAGGCATAAAGAAATGCAAGCATGAATCCCAAGAAGCATCAAGAAAATCAGAAAATTATGTGAAAAGGGAACTTAATAGAGGGATGGAAACCATATATAGAAAAGTAGTAGACAATGCAAACCTAACTGAACAAGCCCAAAACTCCTCAGAGGCTCTCAAGAATAGAGTCAGCCATGTGGAGGATAGAAACTCAGATCTGGAAGACAAAGCAGAAGAAACAGTATGAGAGTACAAAAGTTTCCATAAGTTCAAAAATTTCTGTGAACAGAACATGAGGGAAATATGGGATAGCCTTAAACATCCCAATATTTGGATTGTGGGAATACAAGAAGGGGAATAAATCCAGACCAAAAGCATGCAGAATTAAAAAAAAAAAAATCTAAGAAAACTTTCCCACTTCAGAAGAAAGGGCCATCAAGATTCAAGAAGCTAACAGAACTCCAAACAGATTGGACCAAAGGAGAAACTCTCCAAGACATATTGTCATTAAGACTGTAAACACTGACATCAAAGAGAAAGTCCTAAAAGCAGCTAAGGAAAAGCAACACATCACAGTTGAAGGTACCACCATCAGTATTACTTCAGACTTCTCAATTAAAACCCTGAAAGCCAGAAGGGCCTTGAATGGAACACTGCAAATTCTAAGAACTCATGGCTTCCAACCCAAACTACTCTACATAGCAAAATATCCCTCATAATATATGGTGAAAGAAAATCTTTCCATGAAAAAAAAAAAAACAGGTTTACAACTATATGAACACAAAACCAAACCCACAGAGAGTATTTCAGGAAATTCTCTACACAGAAGAATCAAATAATCAACATCAAATGCCTACAAGAAGCAGGGTGGAGGGGTTACTTTATAGGATGGTATTGTATATATGTAAGTAGAAGGGATTAATGGGGTTGAAATGCCAAAGTGAGGTCAGGGGAAGAGATTGAGTAAAGGAAAGGTGGAGGGAGGGCTAATTAAATTTAAGAGAATATAAATAAATCATATGGAATCCTCTGGTTGTGGACAATGGAACACTCAGGAGCCATAGATTGTTGCTAGAAAATTTTCAGTGCAAGAGATTGGATACCATCCAGTGACATGTTGGCCAGGGAGGTCCCTGATGCCCCCAAAACATTATAGACCATTGTAAAGACCCTTGGTTTCCCACCAGGAATAGATAGGAAAACCCTATTGCTGAAGACTCCATATACTTGGGCTGCAAAGCCACTGAGAAATCCTGTTGGAACTGAGATGATAATCTCCTCCATATAGATCAGCTGACAGAAAGCTGGAAAAGGCCTTTATGCATGCAGTGCAATGGGAGAGAGAAAAATTGCCAGTGAAGTTACTCAACAGTGGCCACTGCAAGCCTTATATTTGGCCATCCAGGCCAAATGAGCCAATTGGTGAAATAGTTGTATATCTGTCATGGTGGAAACCAACTGCCCTCTTATTGGAAGGTAGGTCCACTCCATGGGAGGGAATACATCCCTGATACTGAAAACTTAAAACAGGAGTAGTCATGAGCCCTAGGGGTGTAACATCTGCTGCTGTCTGGCTAAATGTATATATTATGCTTAAGAAGCAGATCCCAATAACATAACTTAGAGAAGGCACAAAAAAATTCAAAGTCCATGAAAGCACCAAAACACATAAACTACCACATTATGGCACAGATCAAATCAAACCTCACAGTCATTACCCTAAACATCAATGGCTTTAATTCACTCATCAAGAGACACAAACTAACAGGGTAGATCAGAAAATTAGACCCCTCAATCTGTTGTCTTCAAGAAATCCACTTCATTATAAAAGACATACCTGCTCAGGGTAAAAGGGTGGAAAATGATATTCCAAGCAATTGGTATAAGAAACAAGTAGTTGTATCCATACTAATACTGAATAAAACAGACTTCAAACCAAAAATAATCAAAACAGACAAAGAAAGCCTTATCCTACTGATAAAGGGAACAATCCATCAAGAGAATATCGCAATCATCAATCTTTCTGCACCAAACACAGCAGCACCACAATTCATAAAATAAAACATACTCAACAATAAAACAAAAATAATTATCAGCACCATCATAGTTGGTGATTTCAGTATGCCATTATCAGTAATAGACAGATCATCCAAATAGAAACTCAACAGGGAAGTAAGAGAGCTCAACAAAACCATAAAACATTTAGGCTTAATGGACATCTACAGAACATTACAACCGAAATCCACGGATTACACATTCTTATCAGCAGCCCATGGAACGTTCACTAAAATAGATCATATACTACCTCCATATATTTAGGAAGATTAACATAATCCCATGCATGACATCAGATCACATTGTTATATTGCTAGAAATTAACAATAAAAGACCCACCAAGATTCCCATCAGCTCCTGGAAACTGAACAGCATACTTTTAAACAATAAATGGGTAAAGGAAGAAATAAAAAATGAAATTGCAGAATTTCTAGAAATGAATGACAATGAGAACACATTATACCAAAACTTGTGGGACACAATTCATAGTACTAAATGCCCTCATAACAAATCCAGCGAGATCATGAATCAGTAACCTAACTCTGCACATAAAGGCTCTGGAAAACCAATAAGAATCAAACCCAAAAGGCTCCAGATGGAATGAAATAATAATGATCAGAGCAGAAATTAATGAATTGGAAACTAAGAAAAACAATTAAGAAAATCGATGAAACAAAAAAAGTTAGTTCTTTGAAAAAAAAAACAAGATTGACAAAACCCTGGCCAATTTGATCAAGCAAAAATACATGACACTTCAAATTAATAAAATTAGAAATAATAAAAGAGAGATCAGAACAGACATAAGTGAAATTGGGAGAATCATCACATCTTACTTCGAAAACCTCTACTCCACAAACTAGAAAATATGGAGGAAATGGATAAATTCATAAACACATACCATGTACAAACAAACATATCACACCCATAAAGATTGAAAAGGTAATAATAATAAAAAACCTCCCTGAAAAGGAAAGTCCAGGACCAGATGATTTCTCAGCTGAATTTGATCAAACCTTCATGGAAGAACTGAAACCAATCTTTCTCAAACTGTGCCACACAATTGGAGAACAGGCAATGCTCCCCAACTCCTTCTATGAAGCTAGTATCACCATAATACCAAAACCATGCAGAAATGTCACAGGACTATTTCCCTGATGAACTTAGATACAAAAATTCTGAATAAAATCTTTGCAAAATGAATCCAATAACACATAAAACCCAGTATCCACCTGATCAGGTGGGATTAATAACCAGAACACAGGCTAGTTCAGCATACAGAAATCTTTCTTTGTAATACATCACATAAACAAAGTTAAACACAAAAACCACATGATCATTTCAATAGATGCAGAAAAGGCCTTTGACAAAATACAACATCACTTCATCATCAAAACATTGGAGAGTCTTGGCATGGTTGGTTTATATTGTAATACAATAAAGGCCATATACAGAGCTCCTAAAGACCAATAATACTTAATGGAGAGAGACTGAAAGAATTCCCATTGAGATCAAGAACAAGACAGGGGTGTCCACTCTCACCTCTGCTCTTCAATATAGTAGTGGAAGTTGTAGCTCAAGCAATAATACAGGAAAAAGAAATAAAAAGGATGCAATTTGAAAGGAAGTAGTTATATTAGCACTATTTGCAGACAACATGATTCTATAAGTAAGAAACCTGAGATCCTCCACCCCAAAACTCTTACCAGTGATAAGCTCCTTCAGCAAAGTAGCAGGATAAAAAATTAATGCACAAAACAATAGCCTTTTCCTATGCAAATTACAAAGATACAGAGATCTTTATAAGTGGCATTGTACCATTCTCAGTAGCAACAAAATATAATAATAAAATACCTTGGATTACCATTAACCAAGGAAGTGAAAAATATATAAAATGAAAACATAGAAAGACTCAAAAAAGAAACTGAGGAGGAAGTTAGAAGATGTAAAGACCTTCCATGCTCCTTGATAGGCAGAATTAAGATTGTGGAAAAGGCAATCCTACCAAATGGAATATACAGATTTAATGCAATTACAATCAAAATCCTAACATCCCAACCTGAATCTACACATGTTGCAGACCTACCTAACCAGCATTTCCAGAACTGGACAATAGGGAGGGTGGGGAGAGGAAAGGAAGTAAGTGAGGGGATGGGGGACACAAAACTGGACCCAAACAGCAATGGTACCTTAAAATTCTACATCCAAAAAGACAGACAAAATGTTTGAACCTTCTCCAGGCTTTTAGAGGGAACACATGGTTCACAAGGCCCTGGAGAAGGTATGACAAAAACTGGCCTTTATCTCCTACTAGTTCGTTCTCATTCTCTCTCTCTCTCTCTCTCTCTCTCTCTCTCTCTCTCTCTCTCTCTCTTTCTATCTCTCTCTCTCTCTCTTCCTCTCTCTCCCCACCGTCTTTTCTCTCATCTCTCTATCACTTTTTTTTTCTTCCTTGTCTTCTTGGATACATACCTGTAACTCCCAGTACCAACAGGTAGATATCATCAACAATGAGCTTTTGATCATAGACATCTAAAAAGTTTCCAAAAAAAAGCCACATTTCTGTCAGAGTGCTTGATGACCCACAGTAGGTTAGTGGTAAGACCCTACTGCTGAAGTCACCATATCCTGTTGGCACTTAACATGGAGCAACATAGCTACAATCTGGAAGAGAGTCAGTCCCCAGACAGTTGGTGCATCTAGTGCCAGAAGTTGCTGCATGAGTGACTGATGGAAAATGACCAATATCTTTCTAAGCAATGCATGGTTTAACCTACTTAGCAGAAAATAACATGCTGTGATGCTCACACAAGTGCAATAGTGGTGCACGGGCATAGTGGGAAACCAACTGCTCTCAATTTGGCTAACTGGTCTGCTCAGTGGAACGGAACCCATAGCTGGAGATGGGAAACAAGTCAGAACTATGTCCAAAATGAGCGTGCTCTCAATTATCAAGCTCTCACCAATCGTGGGCTACAAGTGGCCCTACACCTATTATACTGTCTCTAAAAAATAATGGTTATCATATTTATTTGGTGCTAACTTTACTCTCCTTTGGAGAATTCACTTCTCTTTTTCAGATAGACACAGATCCTAAGGAAAGAACCACCCCCTCATACCTCAAAAGGGCCCCAGGTAAAACTAAGAATAATTGGGGAAATATGCAAGAAAGCAGATTTATTGGCAAACTGGGAACCAGCACAATGGTGAAGAAGATAGACACAGAGAACAATCAAGCCCTACCAAACCAGATATCCAAAGTCACAGAGGCTCCCAAGATCTCAACACTGAACAAGACCTAAAGTAAATCCAACATCACTCAGGGAAATTTGTGGAAGAGGGGCAGAAAGGATGTCAGAGCCAAACATTGGGCCATGATATGCAGAGACATTTCTTACTCAAAATTTTCTGTATTTTAAATCATAAATCAATTCTCTCCCTTCACATCACACATAAATTGAAGTCATATTGTCTATATTTTAATTCTAGTTTGACTATTTATTAGTTTCATAATTGCAGACAAATACTTCACTTCTAAATGTCTGACTTTCCTCACTTCTAAAATGAAAATTATTATGCTTACTTCAAAAGGTGATTATATTTCTCTTTAAAAGTGTTTTTGGTTGGAGAGAAAGATTTGGAGAGAGAGAGAGAGGGAGGGAGGCCACCCTGTACATCTGCCTTATATGGGTACTGGGGAATCACACCAGTGTCATTAGGCTTTTCAGGAAAGCAAGTTAACCACTAAGCTCTACACAAATTTTCTAGTTGGATTACTACTTAAATTGAAAACAAATGTCAATTTAAGTTACTACTGTGGCCCTGGGATTATTCAAACAATGTCATGAAAGATTTTACATTTTTGTCCAGAAAATAAATGGCTTCCTGGATTGACATAATATTGTACAAGGATTGCAATTTGTCTTTAAAAATAAGAATGAACTGAACCATCATGGCTGCAGTTATTTTTATTGTGTTCTTACTAGGTGTCCAACATACAGTTAGACACTTTATAGAACATAGAAAAAAAATCAATGCTACAGTTCCTGTGCTTAAGAAACTCAGCATCTAATTAGAAAGGTAAGATGAAAATTTTGTATGCATGAAAAATTAAAGAGCATCCCAGAAATATATGAAAGACA